>NC_073729.1:16067914-16667914 GCF_023634155.1 Falco peregrinus
CGGGAGAAACATACAGAACAGCAGCATAAAAATTAGGCTGAGATAACTTAGAAGTGTTTGTTAACATTCAGTAGAAGTCAGTATGGGCCAAATCTCCTAGTCCTGACTCAGTCCTTTTTCAGACAAAACACGAAGTGGGAGTTGATGAATAAGAATTGAACAGAGAAAGAAAACGGAGTAATAAGAAGGGAACTTGGCCCTAAGCACAAAGCTAGCCTGAACTGCAGATCTCCTACACAGTGTGACATTTTTTCCAATCTTCAGGCATAAATAATTGTGGTCAAAAATAAATTAACTCTATCAGTCTGCAAATCTTTAAAATCCAGTCAGATGTGAAACTCAGCCTTCTGTGTGCCTTGCGAGTAAGCGCATACCAGAAGGGGTCAGATAGGAAGAAGCTTCCTCCCACAACTTACAGCATCATCCAACAGTTTCCCTGTGCTCTTTTTCCCAGGAGACTTTGTTGGTGACGGTGAAGGAGACGGAAGAGGGGCTGAAAGTGTTTCCTCTTGTTCAATTTCTTTTTCCAGCTTTATTAATCCAGGAGGCTCCACGCCAAACCTTTTGGAAACATGCAAACAAATTACTAGTCCTTATAAAGTATTATGTATTTTAAAACAAAATGGTGAAAAGAATTTATACCTTCTATATTGCCCTACTGTGCAATAACAGAATGCTACACACACTAGTAAACATGTATAAAGTTTATCTAATATTAATGCCATCATTCCCAATTAATACAAAAATTAATTTAGATGGAACCTCTCAGTTGATCAAATTGACAGGAAATACAGGTTATTTCCAACTTTTCTGTCTGATAACATATATATTGGTGAATGACTAATTTATGACCAACAAAAGGCCTTAAAAATCATTATGCCATGTAGGACAGATTCAAGTTCAGTACATTTTTGCCTTTTTTCCCCCCCACTTTTTTTTTTTCCCCTCCAAACAACCACCTTTCAAATTGCTCAACAATTTATATTTTGTGTTTGTATTTTTCAAAGAAATCCAGATGAAAAGGGATTAAAAGTTATCCTTGTCTCAAATATTGCACTGAATTTATAGATAAATACATTGAGACATGGCCCCTATTTTTCAGAAGTGGCTAACGCTTTTTCTAACTGATTTTGGACAGGTAATCTTCAGATCTCTGTTTACAGTGGCAGAACACTTGTACCTCCAACTAAAACAAAATACATGCAACTTCGGCACGGAGCATCTCAAACACAGCACTTGGAAAGTAAGTTCTTTAAAACAACCTCTGCTTTTGAAAGTGTCACCCAAGTGATTAAACCAGTATCTCACAGCAAGAAGCAGAGCTTGGACAGAAGTCTAAAAGCCCATCTCATTTTCCTAATCACTGATAATTCCTCTCTGGTTTGTTTTGTTTTTATTTTGCCAACACTGAACAAAATCCAGAAAAATAGAAAGATTTCCTTTTTCAGAGGAGGACTTCAGCTTGGAAAAGTAATCATGCCAGGTAGGCTTCTCACAGCAAATCACTTGCATAAGTGAAAAATATTTTCTTCTGTAGCAGAAAAATCCACAGCCTAGATGCAGAAATAGGCTGGTTTATCTAGGTAAAGATCTGGACACTAAAATGTTTAGCAGTAACAAACGTTTTATGAAAATCTCAGCTAAATACCATAATAATGTTAAAAGTGTGCCAAGAAAGGGCGTAAGTGCATATATAATCTTTTGCATTTTCCTGATAGCTTTTAATTTAGTTACACTACTGCCTAGAAATTAATACAAAGAAAATCAAGAACCAAATCTGTGCTTGTATTGGCTTCTAACTGGTGCGGTCTGCCTAATGAAAAGCCAGCCAACACTGAAGCAAGCACTTATATACAATCCATTTACTTCCTGTCTGCCTGCAGATGCCGACAGGCTGTAAATCATAAAATTCCCACTAGGCTCTAAACCTACACCTGCATGCAGCCTTACTCATCAAATAAAACTCCTACACTCCAAGCAATGCTGCTTCTTTCTTTCTACTGCTTCCCATAATTTCCAATTTTTGTCATAATTACTGAGTTTTAAAGTTCCCTGTACTTCCAATATTCTGAATTCCTCTGGTGATGAGTTGAAAAATAAAACCAACGAACAAATATACACACACACATTTTTTCCCAGACACTGTATCAACCTGCGGCAAAGCTGCTGGAAAGCTGAAATGGTAAAACCCGCATCTTTTCTGGGAGGGGTAGAGGTGCAGATTCTGTTCTGGAAGGTACTATGAGAATTTTCTTTTCTGCTCTTTCCTAGCCTGCCTTCTCATAACTCCAAATGCAGCAACATTCGACTGTAATGTGATCTCCAACAGACTTCTTAGAGCACCACTTCCCACTTTTACCAAGGAAAAACTGAATACAATAGCAGAAAGGTCTTGAAATTGCTCAACAGTAATTTCAAAAGACCTGTGGGTATTGTTTAACACACACACCAAGCCCCCTAGTTACCCAAGAACTTCATTCTTTCTGCAGAAAAGATAATTTAGCTGTTTTCCATTGTATCATCTCTGACTTGAAAATGATTTGGGATAAAGTTGGACCTGTGCAACCCACTGCAATAGTCCCGTGTATTGTCAATGCTCGCTTACACCCTGTGGGACACTTCCCTCTCTCATGGGAAGTTCTCTACCCACACAGTATCTGCCAGTGCATAAAATGGCCCATTTTAGCTATTGAAATTTCACAGATAACCTCAGAGTTTCGTTTTCATAAACAACTGGAATCCAGGATAGTTTATGAGGTGATGTTATTTTTATTGGTACCTAGATATGAACTGCCACACTGTGAGCCAAGTGGTCACACCAGTTTTCCACTCACTGCATAGTCCAGCCAGCCAGCCCACGTCTCCAATTTGGCTAATCGGACACTATGAAAGAACATGCTAAAAGCACTGCTAAAGCATAGGGCAGTTATCAGCTGTCTCCTCATCCGCAGAGTATCTGTGGATTGGGTTCAAGTTTAGCAGAACAGAGCTCAACTCTACCTCCTCCTCAAACAATCCCCATTCCTGCTCACATGTGCCTCAATCCCGAGGTTATTTTCATTAAGAAGAAGGGCCTAAGATGATTTATAGGAATACTAGACCCTAAAGACTAACAGTAATCTAGCTCGGCAAAGTGCTAGGAGCTGGCTCCTTGTGATGAAGAAGCCACAATGAACATCTTTCTGCTTCTAAAACAGAAAAGGAAAAGAAAGAAGTTATTCAGCATCTCTTACTATTTTCATTCTTTAAAAACATACTGAGGCACCTTTTCCAAGATCTCTGCAGCTCCTGCACTGGAAAGCAGACTCCTAAGACTGTCAAGTGACCCAGTTTGCCTTACAAATTTGGCAAGCATGCACCCTGCTTCTCTCCTGTGTAAAGCGGCACAACGTCAGTTTATTGTGCTCTTTCCTACGCTTAGTGGAGGCAACTATCCATTCTCCTTTTCCATATAGTTCTAGTTTACCACACAGCTCAGGCAAAATTGGCATCACATATTTGCTTTTCAATTTTATTAACCTCATGTTCCCCTTCAAAAGTTTCTGTGCACCTTGGAAACTCACGAGATTATAAATGGGGTTTTGTTTGTTTTCAGAGATACTAGAGCAGGAACAAGTAGAGACACATACGTTATTAGTCCTCTAAGCTATAAACAAAAATGAAATACAGTAACATAAATATAATATATACAATAAATCAGTGGCATGTGACAATATACATGTATTATAAATAAAAAAGATATCTCAAAGGCAAATGGATAGATACACATAATAAATGAAAACACTGATTGATTCAATATTTGTTTTCATGCCTGGAACAGAGAACGTGAGACACGGAAGCTTGAGACAAAAGACAAATATAAAGGGTAAGATTCTATCTTAAGTCCCTTGTAAATCTGTTCAGAAATCTAATTTCATTTCGCAATGAGATTTATCTAACTCAACCGACTTTAGCAGAATAGAAAGCTGTCTAGACACTGGCCTGCATTCTCTGAGGAAGCTGGATACTATCAAGTAATCAACCCATGGCAGCCATTTCTGACAGCTATGCCCTGGGCATACGGTCTCTGAATGCTGGAAGGTCTACCTCCAAGCTGAGGATCTTGCAAGCACAGTTTCTTGCTCATGAATTAAGATTCATGAACATCAATTTCATTGAGCACCTACAGATCACAACACTTCCTTATCCATGGAAAGTTAATTTTTTTTATTTTTTTTTTTTGACTGGATCTAAGCTTTAGAGATAAGAAAAATCTTGCAACGTGGAAATCAACCTTTTCTGGTCAACACAATTCCTATGCAAGCTTCCACTGGCACAGAGGGCTTTTCTGAAACTTCACCAAGAGACAAATTACTAGTTAAGCAGCTTCCCAAGCAAGTTGCATTCACAAAACAGGAATACTCATAACGCAATTTTAATGTGAAAATGCTAGTTCTTAAGCTAGAAATAAACAGGCATCTCCTTCGCCTTGATTGTAACCACAAGAAATTCTTCTGAAATTAATGCAACTATTTGTATGGCAAGGCAGTCCAATTTGATACACATGCATGAATGCAACTGCAATTTACTTGCAAGGCTGGGCAGCAACACTGCTGTCCATGTATGTTTCAGCAAATCTTATGCACTGTGCTTGTTAAATCTGCATCTGCAAAAAGGCAAAAATCACATTCTCATTACTGTCATTTTGATTGTCTAGCGAAAGTCACTTGCCTTGACATCAAAGATAATACAACTGAAGGGCCAGTCTGGCTAGAAGCATCTGACAGTGATAGAATGCAGACTGTTAACTCAGTTCTCGTATTGCTTCTGTTGGTGAAAATCAGATCTAAGTTTATTTAAATAAGTAAGAGTCAGTGTTGCTTAGGTCAGATTTTGGTTATGTGAAGATCAACTTATTATCAGTGAAGTTAATGAAATCGCAATTGTCTAGAGAGAGATCTGACTGTCAGAAGAAGAAACAGCTCAAAGCTTTATTTAGAAAAAAATTCTTAACTCTTTCCTCTCTTAATAAGTCAGCCAACAAATACCTTCATCGAGGTGATGGGACAGAGATTTCATTATATTTGTTAACAACTGCCCACAAGCTAATCTTGAGTGACACCAAGACAAGCATTCTCCTTGAACTTAATGACAATAAAAGTTTGCTTGAGATGTGCTGATTTGGTAAGTCTCTCAATAGCCACTGCTGTGAAGAATGCAAATATTTCTTCATTCTTTAAATATTTTCACCTACCTTGCTGCAATCCTTCCAAGTTCCAACAAACAAAGGCACACTTCTCTTGGCTGCTTGTGGAGAACTGGAAAAGCAAAATGAAGATGGAACACATTTATAAATAAAATTTGTTTTAAAGATCTTAGTGATTAATAGAACCTAACTGTCAACTTCTCTAACTCTTGTCTCAGAAAAAATTTGGTTTTCTTTGGCTTGCAGTGGATTTTTACTGGAATAAAAAGGATGGGATTGAGGAGTGGTTCTCAGAGTGCAGACGATTTAGGCAGTTCCCACTTCATAATCCTTTACTTCCTTTGAAAACACCATTCTAAATCTAAATCACTGAGTAATTATTTGGGCTATTTGGTAACATGCAAGCCATTCATAACAATTTTGAAAATAATCAAGAGCTCTGGCAGAACACTACAATTTGTAGAATGTCAAAAATAAATGGAAGTAATACTTTTCTCACAAACTAAAAGAATTTCTATCCTTTAGATCACTATTTTTCTTAGATTATTTAAAACACAGAAGTAATGAAATTGTATTAAGACAGACATATTTCATTACAAACTAAGCCCTGAATTCATTATACATCTACTCTTAGAGCAAATATGAAACTGGAATACTTGAAGAATTCAGCTCATCATAAAATAAAAAAACCCAAAACCAAACAAAAAAACCCTCTCTCTGTTTATTTACACACATCTATGCACATTTTCATGCCTGGATTCTACAGAAGAAACAAGGTTTTAAGCTTCAAAAGCAGCTGTAACACAGCACTAACTTCTTTTTAAGAAATACCACCATCATCCAAGATAATTCCTTCCCCCCCTCCCCACCCCCCATTTTGTAGGTTATGTTCTGTAGAGAAGTCCAGCAAAATATAATAACAAAATCCAAAATCAGTAACTGAGGAAATGCCTGTGGCTGTTTGCATAATCCACTCCCCAAACGTCCAGAAAGAAGAAAGGAATAAAGAAGGAAGAGGGGAAAAAAACCAACAACAACAAAAAAGGAATTATGAGTACGTGGTCAACTTCTCTCCAGAAATACTTGTTGCAGTAAAACCCTCATGTTGCAGATAAAATTCAGGTTTTAGAAATTTCCACAATAATTGAAAGATTTGTACTGTATAGTTCAGATTGGTGTGTGAATATTCATACTAATCAGAAGAAACAGCATCAAAACTTTTTTTTTTTATGAGTTAAGGTCAAGACATCTGCTGTATAAGCATTTTGGTTATCTAAACACTCACCTAACTCAAATGCATGAAGAAAAAAATACCATGCCTGAAAAAGATATTTCAATGTCTAGTTAAAGCTCTAAAAGTTATTACTTTGTCCTATATTGTACGCATGAGACCCAGAACAGGCATCCACAGACGTAAACACCTCTAAATGCCCTGGGGCAGATCTTCAGCTTCTTCAACTTCCAGCTTCGCGGACTTGAATAAATATATGGTAGTTCGTGGAAGCTGAACGCTCATCCCAGTATCTTTTATTAGTGTACATGTAGGACTTTGAGATGTATGCATTCTTCCTTGCTAATCTCATCCAAATACATTTCCAGAACTGAAACTGCAGAGCACGAATACTAAAAGGGCACTGCACTAGGAGAAGTATTTTTATCTTTCAGCCATCTGTTATCAAGAACATAAAAGATGCAGGCTTGGATTTTCAGCTATTCTCAATGTTCTTCCTTGCCACAACACAGTAGTTTTATGAAACATCTACCTTTACTAGCAATCAGTATTTTTAAAGTGTTACATCCACGACCCTAAAAATGTATTGCGCTGCTTTGGTTTTAAACCAGTTGGGACTGCCACAAAGTAAAACTGATTTTAAGAAATAAGGCATACCACAAAATACAAATGCAATAAACCAGTCTTGGAACAGTCAAAAGGAGTTCAATATTTCTGAAATGCAATTCAAACATATGCAAATATGAAGGACTTTGTAAGGGAGAAGAAAAAAAATGAGGCTCAAGTTTTATCATTTGTGAAGAGATCCATAAATGGAACTAGAAGAAGATTTGATTCAGAAAGGTAAAATGTTTTCCTGTCAATGCTTAAAGCTCTTCTACCCAAACAAAATTCAAAGTCCTTTAGCAAATCTGACCCAACATAATCCAGAGATATTTCATGCATTTCACATCGAACACATAGTGAAATCATTGTTAGAGGATGAAGAGCTGTGCAGGCAATTACTGACCAGAAAAAACAAACATCTGTTCATCCGATGAGAAGACGGTGACACAGCACTTCTACCAAGAAAATGTTGGCATTCCTGAGGACTATACCAGCATATGTATTCAGGAACTTCAGAGACAAACAAATGTTATTTTGTATACTGCAATACCCACTGGAAATAATTTAGATACTCAAACCCAAATTTTCATTTTTTCCCAAAAGCAGAGCTGCTTAATGGGCTACTAGCTCACAAGAGACTGGGAAGGAGTCACAGCCAAAGCCACAGAGACACGAGTGTGTTTCCACACCTATCTTGGACCCTCACTAGAACCTTGAGTGAGCAAGTAGCACTTTCGAGTGCCTTGATTTCCGAGTACTTATTTTGAGATACTTTTCGCCTGAAAGAAAAAGCTACCTTTATGCTTTTTTCCATACATGGAACAGAAAGAGAAACATTTCTTACACTTCCTTTCTTAGTTTACTTATAGAAGTTGAGTTGCTATTTTCTAAGCAGTCTGAGACATCTGATAAAAGATATGGCAAAAACTATTTCAGAGGCACTACACAGCATCAAAATCATTATTTCATTAATTATAACAAGTATGCCACTAAACCCCCCAATCTGTAGAAATCCTAGTATTTCACATATAAATGCTCACTGTACTGTTAATTTGAATTTTCATTTAAATTCTGATCGTACTTCAGTTTATCGCTAAATATACTACATATATGTACACAGTTTTATATATACATATAATTACATTTTCAAATGGTAATAATTACTATCAGTTGAGGACTACAGGCAATTCATTCGGAAGCTGAGGTTGAAATGGAACACCTGTACCCATGGTATTCTGTTGCTCCTGGGGGAACTACATCTACGATTTTATGAATTACTTACTATCATCTATATTAATAGTGGCATTTCAGTCAGAGGCACCACCTCCACTTTTTGATCTGATCACTTAACCCCAGATATCCTATATGGCAAACAGACATTTGTTAAGCAACACATTTTCTGTAATTGTCAAAATTTATGTGCAGTTAGGACAGAGTAAACACTGGAAGCCAAAAAATTATTTTGAGAAACCATCTTCATTCTGTCTATGGCCACATACGCAATTCACTGCACATCGTTTAAAGTTTACAGTCAACAATTCATTTCCACAACAAAGCTACTGTATGCTGTGAAGTATTCAAAGAAAAAGCAAAAATTAAGATTCCTCTAAGACTTCTATGAGTTAAGTAGTAGCACTATTCCTATCTTATACATGGAATAAAGGTACAGGTATTAGATACAAGAAAAGCACACACTTATCTAGGTGCTATTCTGAAATACGTCCTGCCTGATCTCCAGGGTACTGTTGAGTTTCCTAATCCTACATTTTGTATGAAATCCAAGCCAACACAACTAGTGATCCCATTACAAAGTCCAAAATGGATCCTCCCACTGCATGTAGGTGCTATCTAGTCCCTTCTTCTGATGCTGTTCAGTAGCAACAGCAAAATATGATCTTTCAGCATCCTGCATCACTCTCCAAACATCTTCAGATTTTTTCCAACAAATAAGGCATGCAAGGAGAAAATAACATACCACTAAGAGTTTCTTTCACTTCATGAACCATATGATACCAAGATGTTGGCAGAGCACGGGCTGTTCTAAAAAGAACACAGCTCTCTGGGGAAAAAAATAGCCCATGACCACATGAAAGGCTCGTCAAAATAATTAAATAGTTTAACTAATGTAGTACAGTCAGCCTTAACTGTAGCCCAAGCACTTCACTTTGCATCAATAACACAATTTTTTAATGCAATTTCCTGTAATTGTTCAAGCTTATATATTGGAAGAAAATAATGTTCCTGGAGAACCACTAGCTAATCCTCCCCTACCAAACATTAGCAAGATGAACTGCCCAAGCAAGTGACTGTAAGCAAATGGCAATTTGTAAATGTAGAAGGCATGAGCACTATGCCGATCTACTGCATAAGAGGAATGGAAATATTCACCTTGCCAGAGAATCTAACTGATGATATTTGCTTAACATAAAAGCAATGTGAAGATTTAGAACTAGCACATACAAGTCCAGCTTATTTTAGGTGTCCTGACTGTTACAGGCTCTATTGCTTGCCATCTCATTTATTTCAAATCCTCACCTGCTGTCCTCATTGCTTGCATCTTTTCAAGCTACTTCCAGCCACTCTTCTTTAACAATTCTTCCTTTTCAGCTCCTAGCAAGCTTTTATCCCTGTTCCTCTCTGGCTATAACTGCTTGCTCCACACTGCTTCTGTCTTGTTGCTGGCTCTTTCTCCTTTCACTGGTCCTGCTCTCATGATCACTCACCCAGTGTTCTCCTTCCTTGTACCTCATTTCTTTCCTACTCACTGTTCACCACACTTCTGCAGCCTTCATCGCTCCCTTCTGCAGTGCCTGGATGCTACCAGGAGAAGCGGAGAAAGCAGAGAAGGAACAGCCTCTGCTTTCAGTGCTGATCAGACCCTGGGGCTGTAAGGAGACAGAACACACCCTGCACATGGATATCATGTATTTGCTGCACATATTTAAACCAGGAGTGTTCATAATAACCAACAAGAAATTTCTTGTTTCTGGTTGGTTGGGGATTTTTGTTTTGTTTTTAGCAGAATTAGCAATTAGCAGAAAGCCCAACCACGACACAGGAGCAAACTTCTTACACCTCCCTGCCAAATTTCAAGCCTTGGCTCCTAACATTTTCATAAACCATTTCAGTGGAGTCACTTTTTTTTTTTTTTTAAACATCTCAGGCATAGCTGAATCAAACAAGTGAGTATTATTTCTGCTTCTAAACCAATTTTTAGCTCACTAGAAGCAAAGGGATTTTCCAAAGGGGCTTAGTATTTACTATCATAGGCTTCCAATTGCTATCAGAATTCACACACATTTAGGAAAAGTTTTTTAAAAGCTTGATCCTTTCATCCTTCTTCCTACTGTCTGTCACTTTCTCCTTTAATACTTTTTCTTCTGATGCTATGGTAGTTTTTGTTGGTGTTTTATTTTTTTTAACATTGCTTTGATAACACTTACTTTGTTCAACTAACTCCATATGTATCCTTGCTTCTGCATCAGTTGCACTATGACATACTTAAATCAAGGAGTTCAGCCCTGTCACTTATGGAAGTCTCAAAAAAAGTTAAGGTTTCAAACACAGTAGATATAGGGATAGTAAATAACTGATCTAGAATGAATATAAAGAACATCTAAGCACTAATCATTTGTTGGAATTCATTAATTTAAAATGAAAATCCAATGGTAATAACACAGTGTCCAGGATGCTTCTATAGTCCTCAAAATGAGACACATTCAACAATATTATGAGTTGTTTGGTAAAATATTATGAAAGATACGACAAAGTCTTATTCTGATGCAACTAAATGTATTAAAATGTAACATGCGTTACAAGCTGTAAATGAGTCACTGTGAAAGAACAGCCAAAATACTTCCATCTTGTAATATGAAATTAGATAAACTGGAGTATTAGTTTAAAAAAAAAAAACACATTTACCCCACGCATAACATATTTTTAAGCTATCGATGTTTGAGTGTTTTTTTCCTATATAAATTCAAAAAAATCATTAGAATAAATATCAGAGGTGTTTGTGTTTGAGTCTATTACTTCCACTAAAACACTAGATGCTTTTGTTTAGGGAAACAATCAATTAAACTCTAATCACTACGTTGCATCAAAAGAAGCCCATGTCCCATGTTGCATGTGCACACACACACACACACACACAGTTACATAACATACAAGCACAAAACAAAAATGCAACAATATCATCCAACAGCTCCCAAAACAGACAACACACATGGGCATGCTGGTACACTCGGTGGCAAACCCTTTTCTTGCTGGGTAGACTCTATCATAGAAGAGGTGTGGACTATTCGTCAATTCCAAATCCTACAATCATCCAACAACACTACATTACCAACAAAAGAGTTCACAAATTAGGCTTTAAGTTCACTTAACAAAAGCAAACATAGAAAAATCTTACCATTCTTACTATTCGGCCAAGAGTTTTCTTCAAGTATTACACTCTTCAGGCTTGAGCACCATACTTACAAATATCTCCACCTAGAATGCTTCCATAAATTGAATTACCACAGCTGTGTGGATCTGCTGCCCTAAAAACTACAAAGGGGAACTTAAAAAATATATACATTATGGGAACAGAGGAGTTACAGACAGTATTACTTTTCTTAGGCTGCGAAGAGTTAATGCATGACGTTCCAAGTCCTAGATACAGGACAAATTTTGACCTCTGATACATTTAAGAACACTGTTCAAAGACAGGGTATCTCAAGATTTGCCCAGATGATAAAAGTCTGGACTCTGGATGATAGGTTTTTTCATTAACAAAGCTAATTTCTTCTTCTTTGAAGACGCTGACTATAAAAACAACAATTACAAAAAGCACACTAAATCGATCAACGAGCACAGCGAGCATGCAGAGCCTCCCCCTATTTTGCAGCATTCAAGACTATCCCCACGTACCGTGTTGCTATATTTGTTGCAGATGCTAATGTCTTTTCTGCTGCTTATACAAGACAGGTATGCCATCCGCCTTTTCTTTTGCAAAGGCATTAACTCTGATATTTTAATGCAGAGACGTGGCAAGAAAGTAAGTTCAAAGGGCAATATATATAGAGATTGCTACCAGTCAGCTCTGGCTGTATCATAAATCTTTACAGAAAACTATGTCACATTTGTTTGTATTTTGAAATATGTTAAAGCATAGTTCAGATGCTTTAGATTCAACTTCAAAAAGGTAAAATGCATCATATTATGCAAGTGCATTGTTTTCAAACTTTTGAGCTCTGTACTGATCTCTTTCAAAGATATGTTCAAGTAACTCTACTGATTAGGAAGCATAATCATATCTACCAGCAAAACAAACACCACTTCCCCGCCTCCCCCCCCCCCCCCTTTATTTGTTTTGAAGACTTTGATCCTGTTTCCTGTTTAGCTTAGCTAAATCCAACAAAGCATTTCAACCCTTGCCTAACTTTAACTAAACAGACACTATATCAGTGCATATGTGATGGACAAGGGCACCAAGAGACATGAGTAGGTCTACTCACCTACTTGCTTGGATCAGCCCTAGAATGTTAAAACTTTGCAGCACCAAGCCTTTAGGGACACTCAAGATCGCCCGCGAGCTCCTCAGGCACAGACTGCACCTATCTGCTATAGCATCTGTCTGACACCATTCCATTCCCATGAGGAATACCTTCACATGACTTCAGTCTGAGCGCTAAGAAACCGGGAGTGTCGGGTGTGTTTGCGTGCAGTTATACTTGCACGACTTTAAAGGCTACAGAACTCATCAGGATGAGAACATATTTTTAAGTAATGAGAAATGTTATTAATTTTAGTTATTTAATTTAGCAATTAATAGTTTCTTACCTAGTATTTAACTAAACTTGCTGATCTCTGGATAGACTAGGGACTTTTTTTTTTTTTGAAATCTGTAGCATCACAAATCCATCATTCAAATCTTTCAGTGCTGTAAGAATGATTTTGAAGATTTACTATGTCAGAATACAAATTCACCAAAAAAAGGCCTCAAACATTTTATGTGATACAACGGCATGAAGAGAATATCACTATGTGCATTCAATTACATAATACAGTATTTACATACCATAAGGCAGGCAGAATAGAGTAAAAAAGGAGGATAAACATCAAGTCAGTCAGGAACATTAACACCGTAAGGTTC
The DNA here is from genome assembly GCF_023634155.1 of Falco peregrinus. Classification (NCBI taxonomy): domain Eukaryota; kingdom Metazoa; phylum Chordata; class Aves; order Falconiformes; family Falconidae; genus Falco; species Falco peregrinus. The sequence goes on from NC_073729.1 coordinate 16,081,073, forward strand.
CTCAGTGTAGACAGAAACAGTTGCTTCATCACTAGCAATTTACACATCAGTACAGTCTATTAGCCATGGGGAAAACCCACAAAAAAACACAAAACCCAGTTACCTCCGCAACCATACCTTCACCGCAATTACTTATCAAAAATACAGCAGAATTCCATAAGGCAGTGGGAATGCTTAGATGTCACTCATACATGTTTCTCACCACTTTGAGGAGAATCCTTGATATTACTTACCTTTGCTGAGTTTTTATTTCCCAAGCAGCGGAGAAGTGATTTGTTGGAGAGAGAGGAACATCAAAGCTTTAGATTGGCAGCTACTATGAGTCATCACCATTTCTAATGCATTAGAGAAACCTCAACTGAAACCAAAACTTTAAAGAATTCTAGCTCCAAGCCAGGGAGAATGATAGTTTCTGGGTGGGTTGTTTTTTTTCCCTTCGGTGCTATTTGGTTGTGGGGCTTTTGGTGTGGTTTTGTGGGTTTTTTTGGTTGGTTGTTTTTTGGTTGGTTGTTTTTTTGTTAGGTTTTGGTTGGTTTTTTGGTTTGCATTTTTACAAATGCCACGGCCACTACCCCTTTCTCAAGTTCAGAAAAATAGGTCAAAATATTACCAAGTCCTCATCTTATTTCCAGCACCGTAAGTCTTTTAAACAAGTACTTTCTATAAGTAGTAACACTCAGAAAAGGAAAACAACAGAACCTAGTTTTCAATCAGTGAAGAAAATCAGTCACTAATCCAACAAATCAATACAGTACAGGTTTGTGTACTGTATATATGGGCATGTTTCACTTCACTTTTCTGAGAGATGAAGTCACTGAGAACATCAACCTTCCAGGTGCATTTACACTCAATGTTATACTGTAGCAGGCAAAGCACTGCCTATGTGTAAAAATTAACTTCTCCAGGGAATGACAGTATTTCAGCTATGACAATTCAATCTCTAAACAAGATCTGGTTTCCTAAAAATGCATGAAAAAACTCCTTAAAAACATGCTTTCAATTACACAGTTAACTTATTACTGGAACACCGGTAAACTGCTGGGTTTACCATAGCAGTATAAAGCCTAAATCCATTTAATTTTTTGATTAACCAATCTCAGACATTGGAGGTCTGTGTCTCCTTCCTCCTTGTGTTTGCACATTTCTTGGTCCTAGGCAACGATCAACCTCTCCATCATTCCAAAGATTTGGAAATACAATTACTGTTCACCTTGCATATGATATACCACACCCCCAAAAAATTTCATCTTAAGGATTTGAATAGAAAAACAGAGCCAATACATATATATCCTCCTTATGATGCATCACCTTTGTGATACTGATTTCTTCTCTGTCAAGCATTTTCTCCTGGAGATACAAAATAATTTGTTTTCATTATAAAAAAACCCTCACTATTTGTCTGTTCTTTTTTCCTGTGGGGAAAAACATCGCTTCACGAATAGTTGTGCTAGAAGAGCAAAACTATAAAAGAAGGGGAATAGATCAGTTGCAACACAGATAAGAACTTCAAGTAGGCAGTCAAAGACCTTTTGAGCAACAGAACAAAGAAGCCTCTTGATTCAGGACAGTGTTCATTTGTCTTCCACAGACACTGAGCTGTCTATCATCACAACTGCTTTACACTTTTATCTGAGTTCAGATAACCAACAAACATTTGATTCTCTTCATTTCACGATATTTGGCTGAAGGACTCTCGAGGTAAGATTCCTAAGTTTTCCTTTGAAGAGAGAAGAGTTAAAATAATGAAGAATATGTAGTATTAGAACAGTGATTTCCTGAGAAGTCCAATTTTTATGATGAAACACCCTGAAGCACTAGGGTCGCACAGCTTTGGTCCAGAGCTGCACAAGACAATAAGCTGGAGAAAAGGTCAGTACAGGAAGCAAAGAAAAAAAAAAAATCATATTTTCTGGCCTCTGGCACAATCCATTGAATCTGCACAAACAGCTAAATGTCTACAGCCCAAACGGCATGCACTTGCATCCTACTCCCCTGAAACAGAAAAGCACCACCTTATACAACAAACGTTCCACAATCAAATAAGATGAAAAAATCATCTGCGTGCAAGAAATCATAGCAAGATTTTTCTCTCATTTAAGCTCCTCTTAAAATTGAGTGAATTTTAAGTACTGCCTACTTTATTTGTTCATGCTTCAGATAAGGGGCAGAATTAACAGAGTCAGACAGGTCAGATTTGGAGTCAGGATCTGTTGAGAGCACTATTCCATCTCTCAAGGCAAAACACAGAAGAAAAGTTATTTACAATTGCCAACTGTTATATAAATAAACACTTACCCAAACCTTCGGATTCAAACAGGCAAGTATCATCTACCCCTACATCTCGGCACCAGGACAAGAAATTTGCTGTGTTGTCCCGTGCAAAAAAAGACCCTGAAGGAGCATTGGCTTTGCATGGAATCTTCCGTACTGGCAAGGTCTGAAAAACAGAAATTTTCTAAATGAGTGATACATGCTAGCATTATCCTGAAATACTATGAAATCAACATGCAGATTTTGCATAGATAGGTGACTGCCACTGACACATTTCCTTGTCCATTAAAAATTCCAAGCAAAGAAGAAGAAGAAGAAGAAAAAGAAGTAAATTTAACAGCATGAAGTTGTCAACCACAAAGTTCTTTCACAGCCTCACGACACACTATGTGTTTTGAAATTCAGAGCTAAATCAATACTAGCAGCTTCTTGGGAAGATTAGCAACTACAATTTCGGGATTTTGGGTCCAGGTCACTGAATAAAAATTAAGAAAATAATAAAGACAGATTTTAAAGTAGGAACTGAAGTTTCCCAAAATTAAGGGTGAATTCAGATCTACATTAGAAAGGATACATAGTATAAAGCAATAGGTCTTAAGCCCTAAAGACTGTAAATATTTCAGAAAGCCCACTGTCTGCCATTTAACAATACAGGGAAGCCCCCTTTCCACAACACAGAAACGTAATCTAGTAGCTACAAGATCAAGGTCTACCACAGAGTCAGGCTTTCATTGTATCAGAGTAGTTCCATTTACATGATTTCATTATCAGAAGAGATGTTACTGATATAGCTGAGCCAAACAGAATAAATTACCACAGCAAGTTTTTTGTTTGTATTGGTACATTTACTGAGACACATAGAAAGAATACTTCAGCATTTAGTTCTCATTTAAGTTTTTTTTTCCCCAAACGAAAAATAGGCATCATCCTCAGCAAAATGAAAAAAAATGAAATATTGTTACTATGTAACTTTAGAAATCTCTAACCCATGGAGGAATTCATACCCCTATGTTGATTTGAATGTGCTGGTTTTCTAATGCTGATTTATGAAATATTTGCTTCTGTTCAGGAACCTGTAGCTCCTCAATGCCAAAGTGAGCTAAGAGGTAGAAAACTGGAAATGGTGACTCTACTAGTTCCTAGATCTATGTCCAAAATTCTGGGTTTAACAGTCCAAAATAATTCTTGGAAACGTGGAAAGAGAAAAAAAAAGATGACACAGGAGCAGGCGTCCCCTTGCCACAGCTGCTGGTAGCATACCAATGTCAGTATTTAAAGGCAGTTTAGAAAGACTTTATATATGATTTTATATTAGACATCTGCAAGTACATTGCTGCTGTCATAACAGATCTACAAGCACAGAACTACTCACCTTTGTATACCTGGTAAACCAAATAAACTGCAATTAGAATGGCTACAATAATAAACACCATCCTACTTCTTTTACCAGTATGTCAATGGAATCTTATAAGTTGTTTCAGACTTACACACATGCCTTGTAAATATTTAGACCTGTTCCTAGCCACCTAGCTCTCATTCCCCTATTATTTTTATTCCAATTGTACTCTTTTACATTTCCTTGTTTTCAAAAAGTTATGCTTATGTTTCAAAGCATTTACAAGAAAATACTACTACTTTTCTATACTGTATTAGCAGAAAACACTGACCAGTTTTATATATTTTAAAGCAAAATCCAAGCAAACCTTGTGTCACAGAACAACATCACCTCCTGGACCATCCTGGAACAAGGGAGGGGAAGGAGGAAGGAAGGAGGGAAATAAAGACATTTATTCACTAAATCCAGAATAAATAAAAACAATGAAACATGAGTTCTTCCAAGGGGCTCTAGATATGGAAAAACCTTACAGATCAGAGCACAAGGAAGTCGTTAACTATTATTTGAAATCCCTTCACATTATTCTGGGGAGAAAACAAGGGGAAAAAAAAAAAAAAAAAAAAAAGTGCTGTTTCTCACAGACCAGGGCTTTTATTTTCTTCTTTTCTTAAGAGAGAAAAAAAAAACAAAAACAAAAAACAAACAAACAAAAAAAACCCAAAAAAAAAACCCCTAACTGTTATCACTAGATGCCTTTCTAAACTAGCACCCCTTTCGCATTACACTAATTTCTTCAAAGAAGCAATAAGCATCTGTACCCCGAGGCAAGTTCTCATTATCCTCTACAGACTTCTTCACACCTTCAGTTTCCCCCTGTGACTTACAGTCTCTAGGAAGTAGTAATGCAGCATTCACCCATCTCTGCCCCTGCTGCATCCTTTCTCAGGAAATTTTAATTGGACAAGTCTAATAACCTTAAAAGAGCACCCGCTTCTGTTACAAGGAGTCACACAAAACTCTGGCAGCCTGCTGGAGCAAGGTCAACTGGTCCAGTCTGCATTTGGAGAAAAGCTGTCAAAACAAGCCTTTGGCTTCATGATTTTCTACTAAAAACTTACACAAAACATTGTAAAAACCTTAAAGAAGTTCCCACTTCCAAATAATTTCCCCAGCAAAGGTCTAACCTGACCTTACCTCCTCCAGTGCAGAAAAGGAACAAGCAGCATGGGCAGGGATGTTTGACTTACCAACAGCAGCACAGGGAAAGATGGGAAACAGGTAGGGAGCAGCAAGAGTTGGGCTGCTCCAGGAGGGGAGGACAAGCCAGGAGCCAAGGGTGACCCCAGCACAGGGGTGGCAGTCCTCACGGGCAGCAGTGCAGTCCCACAGCACCCAAGTACGGCAGTGCTGGTGACATACCAACCTTAGCCAACCGTCCCATGACAAAATGGGGCAACAGGTCAGGTCTACTGTCTAGCAAGACAAGTCAGAAACAGCAGAAGACAAGACAGGGCTGGACACAAGGCTACAGCAGATGTGAGGTTCCAGCCACAAAGCCCAGCCAGCAGGAAGCCAGGCTGGAGATGGTCTGGCCACAGCACGGCTCAGCTAAGAAGTGGGGTTGAGGTGAAAGCGAGCTCCTGGGCCATGGGCAGAGGGTGAGGTTGAGGCCCCAGGTGAGGCTGCTCATGACTGCTCAGGTATTTTGGTTCCCTCAGGTCCTGGTAGAAATTATTTTGCAGTTTTTAGTGTTTCTGCACAATTAAACCCTTTGGAAATACATAGGTAGTTGATAATCAATGCTATCTTGTCAGTAGATTCAAAGAGGTGCCATTTCATAGTATTATATCTTAGTCTAATTACATAAAAAATCCACTGTACATACAACGTTTTATCATGTTCTCACAGAATCAAATTTAACACCATTTAAATCAAATGGAGTGAATTTCTTTTCCCATAATACCTCTGCTTGGACTAGAGTATGCAAAGTGCTAACATGGATACATAGATGTGGAACCAACTGACTTAACAAGCCAACAGTCAAGAGACCAAACATATTATACCTGACAAAACTATACTTTTTGGAATTTTTGAATGATTACGTCTAATTTAAAGCACAAATCCTGGATGACCTTGTAAGTGGTTAGCAGCAGTGACAAGAACAAGTTGACAAGAAGCCAGCTCCAATATTCCTGGCACTTGCATAAGCTACTTCAGAGAGCATGAAAAGGAGATAAAGCTACAGTTACTTTCCGTGTGAAGGCAGACCTGCAGTGTCAAATCATGTCACCTCCCAGTTCACTCTTCAGTTCTCACCTCTGGATCTTCCACAGTGCCTGTACATTACTTTGCCCTCAGGGTCTCCTTTGCAGAAAGCTAGGAAGTCTTCTCCAAGACCAAACCGGTTTATAACCCCAGGAACAGCCCAGAACAGGTGAAATCATACCAGGTTTGTTTCCTTCCATTCCACTCAGTTCCCTAACTCAGCCCAGACGATTCCGTGCCTCGAAACTACTTTGTCCTGCCACATTCCCTGCTAACCAGCCTATATTCTTTCATGGTGTGCTAGAGGGTATTAGATGCAGTTCTGGAAATCTATGATAAAACCCTCGTATTATTTCAGGAAATCTGAACTAGTAGAAGAGCCACCAAAAAAAAAAAAAGTGTGCTATGTGGCTGGTGGCTGCCTTCTGGCAATTACAGGAAACTTGGGCCCAGCGCAGGCAGAACCCATCTGCTCTACTTGGCCCTGAGCCCACAGGGCATGATCAAGTCTGCAGCACTGGTTCTGGAGACCAGGAGCTGCTCCTTGGCACAGATGCCCTCAGCAGTACAAAAGGAGCTACGAGTGAAGAGATAGCCAGGAGAATCTGCAGTGCCTTTCTTTCAAGGGGCTGTTGGGAAGGCACTGCAATGCCAGGCAGGAATGCTGAAAACTTTAGCATTCCCCTGGGTCACCACTGCTCCCCGGTACTAACAACATGTGAATAAATCTGGTTCTACATGTTTTATGTCTTCTGATTTAGGTAGATCGTAATGACTTTCAAGGAAAGCAATTCAGAAGAGATGGTTTATGTGTCAGAAATCTATGCAGTTAAGAGTCAGCAAATACACCATCTAAAACATCACGTACCTGACAGACTATCCATAAATTACTATACCTTGACAACTAAGACAGACCTTTACACACATCAGTCAACCTAGCTTCACTACGAAGCTCAGACATCCACAGAGCTTGCAACATTTCTTTTACAATTATAGAGATTACAGTGTCTTTTAGAAAAATACTTCGGTGGTAAAAGCTACGACAGCAAATACTGAGTCTAGGTACAGAACTATCACACTTAACAAACCCAACTTGTGACATCCTGGTTTAACAGTGACAGAAAAAATGTCTGTTTAATGGGTGCCCTAAGAAACTCAAAGGGACCAACACCCAAATGTAAAAAGAAGGCATGTCCTGGGCTACAGAAGGGAAAAAAACCTATATTATTGAAAGGAAAAAAAAAAAAAAAAAAAGGAAAAAAAAAGAAGCTTTAAGTCATTTTATGGAACAAATACTACACAAATAAATATCCGTGGCATCACATGACCTCACTGAAATGTACATTCTGTATCTCATCCCACCTCCCACAATATTAGGGTCTGGCCAAAGAGAACAGCAAAACCACCCCTCTGCTCTATTCAACAATAGCACAATCAGCTTTATCACAAAAATCACAGGGTAATACTCATATTTTCTTATCACCTAATAAATTTCCCTACCACCTTTTAAATAGAAGTCTCCTTTTTTAATATTTCCAAAACTATCACTGTAATGTTCAACCTGTAACGCATGAAAGCTCTTATTTAAGAAAGGTTTCATGCACAAATGTTTTTTTACTGATTCGTATAAATGGCCTGACTATCTCAAAAGTGCTTTCTAACAGATCATTCTGAAGTAATTAGGTTTCCATCTGGCAAAAGTGACTTTTGTTGACATAGTATAATATAACCGCAGTTGCTTTGAAACAGCAGTGGCCGCAATTACTCCTACCAAATATCATGAAAACAATTCCCCAGTTACACTCCTTTTACAATCTTGTCTTGTTGATGTGCATGCATGTGGTTTAATGCAGGATGTGAAAGTGTGAGTGAAACATATGATGCAATCCTGGAAAAATGCTCTCAGGTTAACTTCTAAACCCAAAAGGGACTCTCTTACACCAATGCTCTGAAATCACATGGAAAAAGGTATTTTTTGTACTGATTTTCCAGAACGAGGGTCCACAACAGTGTGTTACATATCCCATCTTTTTATAGTAGACTTGAGCCACGCTGAAGATTCCTACTCATACTTTGTTCTTCGAATAGATAATTTCACAACTTTTTGAACTGTCACTCACATCTGAATAAAAGAAAAAAGATTAGCAATTTTGTTTGTTATGGAGGAGGGTTACAGTTAGCTAAGCACTCAGCGGTAAAAATTGCTTTTATTGACAGATAACCTACATTAACCAAAATGGGGAGGAAATTACAGTATGGAGATTGCGGTATCTGGCTGCAGTGGTGCCTTTCATAGGGCTATTTAGTGTTATGTGAGCATAAATTCACATTGACATGCAACTATATCAGACAGAACATGTACCTGTTTCAGAACTCTTTACAATTTTGCCTTTAACTTTGCTACTAGCCACAGAGCTATTTTTCTTCTTAAATTCTCCTCTCATTTTGTTCAGCTATTCTTAGCAAAGCCCTCCTCCCCCTTATAAAATCTGATTTAGCTCATTAGCACACAGAAAAGAAGTGCTGCTACAATCTTTTCTGTAAATATGATTTTGCTCCTCATCTTTTATTCATTTGTTAAGCCTAAGTGAACTGACACGCACCGCTACAGTAACTTACTCCTATTGAGCTGTTAAAATTCACCTCACCACTAAGGGACAATATCCTTAGCCAACCAACACTGATTTAGTTGCTATCATTAATTCTTCAAGAACTCAAACCTAAAATATTTCGGAGCCCATTTATAAATCACAGAAGTGGTGTCCCAGACACTCATTTCAGCAAAGGAAAAATTAAGTTTACATTAGACTGCTTTGCAGTGCCAAAATTCAGGTTTAGTGAATAACCGTTCTAAGAACAAGTATGAACTAGGTATTAAATAAATAAAACTGTAACACCTACAAGGCCAAATAAATGCTCCTTGGCGGGGAAGGGGGGGGGGGGGGGTGGGCAGGGAGGAGAGGGAAGGGCAGCAGTTTTGATTTCCCCCTCCCCTGTTTACTACGGGAGAGAACACTTCCCAAATATAATGACTGGACCAACAATCAAAAGAATGTGTTAAACGCATATTCAGAATGAACAGAAGGAATTCCAAACATGGAGATACATATATAGAATTTAAAATCAAGCATCTCCCACTGCAAAAAATAAAAGGTAAGAAAAAAAACCCAAAACCACCCACCCTTCCCAAGGCCACAATAAAAGTTAATATCCAGGAAAATTTAAAAAACAAAAACTTAGCATGAAAATTTTGAAGGCTTAGGAGAAATCAATAAAAATTGCCAAACTCTTCAGCAGACATGGAACCAGGAACAGCTTCCAGATTAATGAAAAAGACATTGCACTTACAACAAAGAAAGCACCCTTAAGTAATTCACCTAACAACTGGCAAAACATTGTCCTTCTCTGAAATACAGTCTTTGCACTGTCATATTAAGTACTGTAGATAGATGTCATTTTAATGGAACAGCAGGTTGGATTTACGGTTTCAAAATCATGTGCTGACCAGATTTTTACCCTATGCAAACACCGCAAAGATCATCAAAAGCCAAAAATCACTCATTGTCAACTTCCTAGATGCTAAGAAAGCATTTGTGATCGCTTTGAAATATCTAACAGATTTATAATATGCCAATAAAAATAATGAACTTCACCAATGCTTTACATCAACATACAGACTACAACGTTAAAATAAATACAAAACTAAGTGAACGGTTCAGCTATGCTATTAGTGTCAATGTACCAAATCATAGAATGGTTTGGGTTGGAAGAGACCTCAAAGATCACCTAGTTCCAACCCCCAACCCCTCTGCCACAGGCAGGGACACCTTAAACCAGGCTGGTCCAAGCCCCGTCCAGCCTGGCCTTGAACACTGCCAGGGATCCACAACTTCTCTGGGCAACCTGTGCCAGTGCCTCACCACCCTCATCATAAAGAATTTCGTCCTCATATCCAATCTAGATTGCCCTCTTAGTTTAAAACCATTATGCTCTTCTGCTGTCACTACAGGCCTTACTAAAAAGTCTGACCCCATTTATAAGCTCCCTTTAGGTACTGGAAAGGTGCTACAAGGTCTCTCTGGAGCCTTCTCTTCGCCAGGCTTAACAACCACAATTCCCAGCCTGTTTTCATAGGAGAGGTGCTCCAGTCCTCTGATCGTCTTTGTGGACCTCCTTTCGACTCACTCCAACAGGTCCATGTCCTTCTTATGCTGGGGCTCCAGAGCTGAACGCAGCACTCCAGATGGAGTACTCCAGCAGAGCAGAGGGGGAGAATCACCTCCTTTGACCTGCTGGCCATGCTAGAATACATTTTCCCACTTCTTCTACGCAGTATTAGCTTCAGCTTCTTAAGAGTAAGCATAGATGGAGAAGAAACTTAAATTAACGACGATGTAGTTTTAAAAGTTAAGATTTTCTTCATGGCTTTGTTATTCTCAGTGTTCTGTCCCGGACACAGCTTACTGGTCACACAGCAAAAGATGAATATGTTGTTTATAATTCCAAAAAAGTTTGGGTTAATAAATAATTACAAAACCCTAATTTAACAGAAACACTGCAACTCCTACTTCCAGGAGTGCGTTAGAAAACCAAGGAATCCAAGAGATGATTCAGTTCATGTATAAGGCACCTGACAACTGGGATACCCAGTTGTAAATCATGTCAAAAATTGGCAAGACTAAAGCTTCATTCACCAACTTAAGCACATTTGATTGACTGACTAATAACTAGTTTAAATGCAGCCAAGGGGCATGCCCATTTCAGCATAAGGAGACAAAATCACAACATCTGCCAGAATCAGGCGGCCACCCCTGAGAGGCTGACTAGTGGGCAGCTGGATAACACACCGAGATCAACAGCCAGGAACCTTCCACTGGAGAGCAAGTGACGCACAACGAATAGAAGCTGACAACAAAGAGCCCATTTAAACAGATGTCAGACCCTTTTCCTGTCCACTCAATTTGTGTGATTGAGGATGGGATTAAGTCACTACAGTCCAAAGTCTTGGAGAAATCTATAAATTGACTTTCAAAACTTCCAGACATCTAACTCTATAACATATCTTGGCCTACTGACAAGTTCACTTTTATTAATAGTCTTTCAAAGACCTTGTCTGAGTAACTTAAATTCCAGGCAGGTGTGCACCACAAATTAAAAGCCATTAGTTCTACTTACCTACAATCTGAAAATGCTAGCAGGCCAAATGCAAAAATCAAAAGATGGTTTGTTGTTTGGTTGTGGTTTTTTATCTAACGTGGTAATAGTGTTAAAGAGAAAGACTACCATTAAAGCAAGAGACTGTAATTATTGAAAAAAAACCCAAAACAAAACAAAAACTAACACATTTATTTAAAATTTTATAAACAGAGAAACTAAGACAGAGACATTAAGGTAAGTCATAGCATGGCATGGCATGACAAAGATCTCCTTTCAGTGTTCCTGAAAAAAAAAAAAAAAAAAAAATGCAAGAGCCAAAGCCTGGGATTCAATAGCTCATTTCCATTCATTAAAAGCTCCGTACTTTCTCCTTAGACCTCTGGTTTTCAGAATTTATGTTTAAAGGTGGTTTTTTAAAATTAGCACCTCCTAATAGGTTTCTTAAATAACGTTATTAGAACAGAATGGGGCAATTCTCACAGTTGCTCTTTCAGAGGACAATTACATCTTATCTTTAATACATGGTTGTGAGCTTCTCCCCACCACAACCACAGAAGCCAGAGTTGAATTAATGTAGACTTAGCTGAAGAGGTTGAAGAATCTTAGTTTCTACATTTTCCTCATTTATGTTGTAACTTAATGAGAAAAACACTGAACATGAGAAAAGCATTACCTTTGACAAAGTTGTTTGTGGCTATTTCATTGTCACACAGCACAACCTCTGAATGAGCATGGCAACTACATCCACAAGTAGCAATTATTCCACAAGATACAAACCGATCAATACTCAGTGGATTTTCTTAGGGCACATTTCAAAAAGCATCTTAACCCACAACCATGTCTTATCAAACATCATGTCCTTTAAGGGGATATGATTCTCTCAAAATCAAGTTAAATATGACAAATAAAAAATTTTGGCAAAAACAACCCATTTGAGACACAGAAATTTCAAAATCACTTTTTCCCCTTAATCATTCCAGGAGAACTCAAGCTAAGGACAACGCTTAGAAAATTTCAGTCTGAATAGCTGAAAGTCCACCGTAACACATTATAGATCCTAAGATTTCATACCAAAAGATGTTTCGATATGTCCATTTCCAGTGTGGAGCAATATAGTTCAAATAGCCAACATATTTCTTTGGAATTTGTGGATAACCTTCAACGAGAAGTCTGAATAACAAGTGTCAGAAGCCATTCAAATTCCTTCATTTAATAATTACAATGCTGGGTATACTGCTGTGTTACAGTCATCCCTCTTCTTCCCTTTCCTCCAGTTTTTCTCTCAGTGATCAATCTCACGCTTTGTGACCTTCTGAAGTGCGAGGCAGGGCTGGGGGGTGGGGGTCCCAGCTTTTTCAGTAAGATTAGTTCCAAATGGTGCTTTACCTAACATGAGCCAAGTGTCAAGGAAGAGTGTGATAGAAATCTACACAGTCTACAGGAAGACAGAATTTTTACAGATGCTTCATCTGTTCACTTTTTGGATTTCCAGATGTTTAAGATACAGTTTTTATGCAGATGCTGAAAATGCCCAGAAAAAATTTCACATGTAGGTCACTGCAGGTAAGTCTGATTCTCTAAAGCTCTGTATGTCCATTTTAAAGAAAAGCATCTTTGCCTTCATGATAAACAATGTGATTTTCTGTGAGCTTTCCAATTAGAACCCACAAGGAAACTGCTAGAGCCCTGGGAATTCTAAGCTGGCATAGAATTTAAAAATGGCCCTGATTTGAAAAACATGTTGGAACATTAATCTATACAGCCAAACTTCCAAACTATCTTTAAATCAGCTTCTAAAGTTGCAAACAAAACTTTATTGTATACTTGAAGCAATTTGGGCCAATTTACAAATACAAGCCCAAATAGGAATACATGTTTATTTAAACAAACAGATTAAACCCAATTATGATACCTATAAATTGGTGTCTATGATTCAGTGACTTCTGTTTTCTCCTTCTGCATTGCAGTTGCTTCTTATAGCTGTATGTTCACTGTTTCTGTTGCTTCAGAAATTTTGGCTCATCATTTTAAGTTCAAGACTCACTATTGGTAAATGGACCAAATTCTGTAGTTCTTACTTATTAATTCACCAAAAACTAACACTAAGTTTGCCCTAAGAATAACACAGTTCAGCTGAAGATAGTTGGTCTAAATTACATTTTCTCAAGCTTTTAGAAATATTCACTAATTTCTATTCAAATCCCTCATATTTCTGTTCCAGACAATTCTAACAGTCTAAATAAAAAGATCCATAGAAAGATCTGTTGCAAAGATTTTTACAGTTTGATTTAAAAGACCTAACAAAATAAATAGGAATGATACAATGCATTTCACATAAGAGGCAAAATCCAGCAAATATATAAATGGTTGCTTACGTATTTCTCTCCAAAAATATGCCACCTCTGTTTGCAATGCCTGGACTGAAGTAAAAACGATATAAAAAACTTCCAGGTTTAATGCAGATTTTGTGAAGTATGTCAGTATTAGTATTCCAAACGAAAGCAATTGTAATGAACTATCTCTGGAAAAAAAACTTGAGATGTTTTCTAGTTCAGTGGTATCAGAAATCCAAGTTTCCTTCTCCTCTTGACCTGATTTGCCATCTGAATCGTTATATTTTCCAAAGCTGGAGCTAACAGGCAGTTAACAGGTTAAATTTGCACTGCTTTTTCCAGGACCATTACCTTGATGCACATTCTGATGATTTCCACAATGTCAAATAGGAGCGGAGGGAGAATCCCTACCTCATTTCTACATTACTGAGAAGAGCAAGGCCAGTTCACACACGGATTAATTGTGCTTCAGTCAAACAAGGCAAGAAGCCATGTTTTCCCAAGGAAAACAAGAATTAGTGGGAGGAACAATCTGAAGAGCCATGAAGTCTTGGTGCTCCTTCCAGGATAGTGCAGCTCTGCCCCCAGCATAGGGCATGGCTTAAAGCACACCTACAAGCTTATAAGAAGTTCCCCAATGATGGCACCACTTTCAGGTGCCAATCAGGCAACTACATAATATCCTAAATTTTTCAGAAATCTCTTGTTATGGTCTGGTGGAAAACAGAACTCTACCCTACCATGTAAGCCTCATGCAAGCAGAAAAGCTTTAGTTGTAAGAGTTATTTACTGCAGCATATAGGGTTTGTCCACATGACCTGTTTCAGGCAAATCTTACAGTATCTGCAAGAAACCTGGTACCAATCCAGTTGAACACGAGCTCAGCAAGCTATGGACATGTCTGAGAAAGGTACAAGGAATTCTCTAACAAACAGCTTTACAGTCTTGTGGAAATGATTCCTTCCAGATGGATTAGCACTTGTGAGTCATTTCTGAAGATTATTCTTTTCCTCTCATATCCACACTAGTCCGACGCTAGAAAGATTAATACACAAAAAGACAGTGCTGTACTTTTTCCCCCCTCCCTCAAGTAACCAAGGGCCGTATCTATATTTTATATGATTAGAAATTGGCTCCACAAGCTTTTAACTGCAAAACAAAAGTCGCCAGCAAGTACAAGTGTGCAGACAAGCAAACTGCTGACCCAGACCACAAAGAATCTGTTTATAGCCTAACCACATTCATGCAGTTCCCAACTGGAGAGTCAGATTTATAACTTAGAGCACCTGAACATGGCTCTGCTATAGCTAAAGACTCTTTGCACTGGGCAAACACGCTCAAGGCACCAAGCTTACAGAATACTCTATTTGCTGGGAATCCATCCCATCTACAGGACACAGATAACGTTGAGAAACTGAAACCGACAGTGAAAATAAAACCACCACATGTTTAGATCGGACTTTCAGCTTGGTCATCCAGGGTCCAAGAATAGCAAGATCCACATACTTCAGAGGAAGATACTTCAAATCAGACAAAAAAAAGAGGAAAGAGTGTCCAAAGAGAAAATTTATTCTTAGTCCTTTCCATCTGAACTTAAATTACACCTTTGGGCATAAAAATTTATACCCTTTCCAAAATAAAAAAACATCTAAGCAATTCTCTGTATTGTATCTACGGATGTTCTCATAGCAATCTCACATAATTCTGTTTAGAAATCTGTTTTGTTCTTATTAAGAACCTATTTTGAACAGTAAGTTCAAAACATATTATTTCAAAAAGACCAATTGAAAGAAAATCATAAGTTTATGAATTGTCATTGCACAGCACCTCAATTATTTCTTGTAAGGAAGATTTCCTTAGGGAAGGGCCTCTTCTACTTGAAAAGGGAAAATAAAATTATGGTTTGCCCTATTTTTTGCATTTTAATATCCTGAATAATTTTAATGCACACCCACTCTTTGACAACTCCAGTAAGGGAAGCTCAAACAGCTTAGGTGTTGGCTTTATAAACTACAATATCTAGCCCAAATAATTTTTTACTAGCCACCTCATTTTTAAGAGCCTTTCAAAAATACTGTGGTCTTTACTACTCGATTCAGGTTTAGTTGGATCTTAAACCACCTACTGAGTCTTTGAATTCTGCCAAGCACAGCCTGCCTCCTGTCTACCAGCCAAGTTAGCTGTCTTGGGAAATTATTAAATATTTTCCTAGTTCTCTTCCTGGTTTGTTATTCGGTCAGTTTAAGTGAAAATATACTAACATGACCTATTAGACCTTCTACAATTTGTCAGATATGTACCGCCTTCTGTAAACAAAAAAAACCCCACAATTTCACCTGACAGTATCTGTACAAGTGTCTCACCTTATCCAAGACTTGAACATATCTTCCTGGATGACTTACAAATGAGAGTTACAATAACATATTCATTTCTTATTTAACTGATGTGATAATACTTGAATAGGAACATACAAAAAATTTCTAAACTCAAATTTCCTCATTTCTAAACTGCTGCCAGACACTTTGCTTTCTTTGATGATGTGTGCCTTGCAGACTCAGAAGCATTTGTTACTCCTCGTGAACCTCCGGGATTCTGAGAATTTCTCCATTTGCTTAATTCCCTTTATGCAAAGGAATAATTGAAAACATAGAACTAGGATAAACATTTTTTTTTTTTCTTATAAATTGTTAGAGCCAACTCAGAGCTGTTACTCAATCCTGACTCTCACTGGTTTGGGAGATGAGGCAAACGCTAAAGTCATTAGTTCAGATTCTCTAATTCAGGAGGACTAGGTTCCCTACATTTGCTTGCAGTCCCATAGGAGAGCAGACACAAAGCTCTTTCAAGCAGTAAATTCATAAGCAAAGGTTTGTCTCCTATCTACATTTAGAGAACCATAAGTTTCCACGTGTCTTGTAAATGAGCAGAGTCAAATATAAATTTATTTTCATAATGGGTACTACCTAACACTAATCACAGACCACCAGACGGGGCAGCAATACTCCAAGCGCTCAAAGCACTTTACAGTGTTCACAGACCAAGCCCCTGTTTCACAGAGACCAGTATTCCCAAGTTACAGATGGGGAAAATGAAAGCCCAGGCATGTATTCTCCCAAAAGCAAACAATAAGCCTACAGGTGAGATGGAAAATTAACTGGGCCTCCAGTTTATAATCTTGTTCTTTTGCCACAAGCCCCTTCTTTCAATATTGACAGGATTAAAGTCAATTCCCTGGCTTTTCAAGTAGTTCAGTTTACAGGATTCTGCTTCCACAGATACACTCCTCAGAAAAATAACCATCTTGAAATTTAAAACAAACTGAGTTTTCAGCTGTGAAACTGCTGAATTGTTTCACCTCTTGGATCCAACTTCAATATTGGAACTTCATTACCGGCAAAAAAACTTCAATCCCAAGTAGCGGTTTAGATCTCTTAATTGTAACTCTCAAAGTTCTCTCACTAGGCCAAAAATGTCACTTGACGCAAACCTGCCTGACCCTGAGAAGCCAATGCTGTCACAGAGCGAACATCAACTAACAGATTTGCTAAATAAATTTCCCAGGGACAACTGCAAAGCACACTTCAGATACTAGGATTATGGGTAAGAGGTGGACAGAATCTCTTAATGTTAGGAAAGACATGAATGTCTGCGTGTAGAAATTATTGTTTCATAGACTGTTTCAAGTGAAGTGCACGTACACATCCTAGGGCAAAATTTACTCACCGTTTTTTACACAACAGCTTTATTTCAGTGCACATTCAGTTTAATCTCACTAAACCAGCTCCCATTGGAAGGATAAAATCCAATGCATACTTGAATTAAACATTCTAGGACTTAAATATTTGCATTTGGATTTCTTCTGCACTTACTTTATTTCTTTAATAGGCCAAATCAAATCTAGATCTCAGCTTCCTAAATATGAGGTTGAATTTTAGATTCTGATTGATTATTCACAAGTACTTCTGAAAGAGACTTGACTTGAGATCTATCTGATTAACCCATGAGAACTCAGAGAAAAAGGATGATTCCACCTCAACCTGTTTTCATTCATTTGCCATGAAAATGTAGCTTTCAGTGGAACGTTCATAAATATATAGGCAGCTTCAAGGATGGTGGGCAGACTACTATGCTCTGCCTATTAAAAGGGCGATAACTGCTAACACAATTTATTTATGTTTATTTTTAAGTCTTAATTAATGGGCTTACTAAACTAAGCCCAAACAAATGTGGGCTCTGTGCATACTGCACATGCCTTGATGCTCTGAATTTGTTTGTACAGCTGGGAAATTCTCAAATTAACTGTCTGTCAGGAAAAGTGAAATACTGCCAGGAGAGCATGGAGATGAAATCCAAGCCAATGGGAGAAAATTACAAAATGGCATCCTGTGACACAAATCACTGCTACAGAATAACACCTGCTATAAATAGTAAGTCTGTAGTTTACAAACAGTAGATCATTAGCAGCAGCAGTGGTAGGTAGTTCCAACAACTCACTACCATAGAAACTTTTAGCTCTTAAAAAGACTGGTATCAGTCATCTCCTTGTCATTTTATGAAGTTACATGATTGGATTCATTTATGACTGTAAAATCTCCAAAAAGTGGGAAAAATGACTTCTTTGAAAATATATCATACAGTCACACCAGTCTAGTACTACCCCCCTTAATAAAAATTTCCATTTTCATTTAAAACTCAAAGTTGGTTTTTTTGTCTGAAGCAAAGGATCAGATACAACATCTATGTTTTCAGAATCATCAGGTTTTGAAGCACGGTTTTGCTGCTTAACAATGAAGACGACTGTCTTCTGGGATTTGCAAAAGAACCTAACGCCTAACATCCTTTGAAATGAACAACTGTTAAATGCCTCATCTTTAGAAACCAAAATGCTTTTAAGTTATTACCGAATGATTAACAAATCAAACACCACAAGGTTAGGGAGCTAGACTCGTGGAGGACGCATTCAGAGTATTTCTTATGATACCCAGAAGTGCCTGTTAGGGCATTAAGATCAGAAGGGCAAAGAGCACAGACTGTGTAAATGGCATCGGAGGATGCCGTACTCCAGTGCTCTCAATCACACATAACTCCTCTGGATAACAGATACCAAAGCGGAGGGTGATTTAGGTGCTATTTTTAGTTGCAGGGATTCAGTCCTTAAGAGGCGTCTTTACAGAGAAACAACAAGTAACGACCTGAATTTAAAAACATTTCTTTGAAGTTTGACCCTTGTGAAAGGATAGATTTGCC
The DNA here is from genome assembly GCF_023634155.1 of Falco peregrinus. Lineage (NCBI taxonomy): Eukaryota > Metazoa > Chordata > Aves > Falconiformes > Falconidae > Falco > Falco peregrinus. The sequence goes on from NC_073729.1 coordinate 16,099,682, forward strand.
CACATCTACCTGCACAACCAGCAAGGCATTCAGCCCCAAGACACAATAATGTACAGAACACAAGAGTGACCCTCCTGAGTCAGCTAAAGGTTCATCTAACACAGATGCAGGCTGGCCATAGCAAACACGTTACACCTCTCAATACTTTCTCAAGCTCGAACCAATTTCAGCTGTGGGGACTTCCTTGTCTAGATGGGGTTCCTGTATATGCAGCCTTCCAAGAGGTCTCTCTTCCATTACTTCGAGTATCTTCTTGAACCCAGGTAAACTTTAACACTTACTGGCAAGAAATTTCCAGCCAGTTCCTCAACAAGGCCTCCCTTGCATTTGTTTGGCACCTACTAGCTTCATTCAATGTCCCACATTTTCTGTATATAAAAGACTGAACGCCTACCATGCCATTCCTGGTTTTGCAGGTTCCATCGTATGCCCCCATGTTCTCTTTCTGTACCGAAGAATACTAACCTCCTCAGTCACACATAGAAAGCTACTCCATCGATCTCCTCAACTTATAAAAAGTTACTCCTTCATTGCCTTCACTCCTACGGAAAGAAGACTTCACTTTTGCATTGCACATCTAATTTCCTTTCCAGTTTGTTAAAGCTGTATTCCCAAATCATGCCACTAGTACTTTCCTAACTTTTGTAAAAGGTCCCCCATATCCAAAAGTGCCTCCACATGACACAAAAAAGAAGTTTTTATATCAATACCACCATCTTCCTTCCAGATCTGGAACATGTTATTTTGGGAGGCACGACTTTTTTGGTTTACGCCTTCCCAATTTATTCTACACTCAAAAAGGTTGACTCTGACCTAGGGGGTCCCTGAAAGCTGAAGTTCAGTGCTCCCTAGTGAGAAAGAGCACGATACAGTTTTGTTAAGAAACAAACTGCATAACTGACTATGACTAGAAACATACTGCACAAGCCCTTCACCCACAAGCAAGGGGACTGCACCTCCGCCATTCTGTACAGTATTGCAATATGAACTTAAGGAATTATGGCAAACAACTGATGAGTCATTGCACGCAATATTAGTTTCTGATGTCTTCATACATGTGTTGCCTGTAGCTGCTAAACTGGCCAGACAGCCCCAAAGAGCTGCACAAGTGAATTCATGATCAGCAGTACATATACATCAAGTAGAACACATTATATCATCATCTTCCAAGACAAAACCAAAACCAAAATATTTCATGGAGCTTTGGCATCTAGGAAGTCGTTTACAAGCAAGGAAAAACTTCACTTATGAAGCAGACTAAACCTTCAGGCTTGGGGAGGGACTTCGCAAGATTACAGACAGACACAGCCCCCCATTATCTATAGCCTTATCCTGTCTCCCTCCCTCAGCTGCAACCTGGTGCTGCGTGCAAGCTGATCCTTCTGGCAGCCACTCATATCAGTCTGCTTCTGTCTAAAAAAAAAATAAAATTTGAAGTTACATATATGGATAGAAAAGCATGTTATCTATTTTGACAGAGACCAGAGTCTACAGAAGTCAGCAGCTTCTTCCAGCTGCCAGTGAAGTCACCAGGGCACCTGGGTGAAAGACCATAACGATTCCCTTTTCCTGTGCACAGAGAAATGGCCAAATGGCTTCAAAATTCCACATGTATTATTAACAGAGAGCACAATAATGATTCAGGGGAGGATTGTGGAATTCTTACTATGCTAAATTTCATACAGTATAATCATCTTGTAAGTTTCCTTGGCACTACAAGTCAGATTTTCCAATGTGTAGACTAGTACTATTGCCTAGGACTGCTATACAGGCAATTAAAATCTGAAAGGATGAATAGCTCCCTAATAGTCTACAATGACACAAATCTATTACTCCGCCATTTCTTTGAATTCTTACTATACTAAGCATGAAATAACATACATTGAGGAGATAGCAGCAGAGCAGAAATTTCCCCTGTAACTGCATTGCCCGTTATATCAGTTTGACCTTGTAAAGACCAAGAAACCTCAGTTAATTACAACACACGGGATTACAAAAGTCTAACTGGCTTTGAATGTAACTTAGGTTCAAAAAAAGGGATTCGGCTAACTGATGTCAGGCAGGCCATAGTCTCAGCTGAGGACGTTAATGAAAGAAAGGAGGCGTACCTCTTTTCAGTGGCAAAACCCAGAAGTACCAAACATTGGCACATTTCTGGGACATCTTTCCAAATGGCAGCTCTCTTCAAATGAGCCACCATCTGACAAAAGTCTGATGATACAAAAAAAAAAAAAAACCAAACACCCCAAAACAAAACAACCCAAAATCCAAACCAACAAAACAACCAAAACCCCCCAAAGCAATAGTTAAGATACCTAACAAAAACATATTCTTGGAATTTCTGAATATTCCCTAGGACTTTGTAATGGAATTTATGACTATTATTTTTCTTGAGATTTTTATATTAAATAGACATGGCTTTCTGAGTTGTTAGTCTGTAAAAGAATGCTTTACATTTTATAATTTAATTCATTTTCTAGTACACTAGCCGAGCAAGGTATGAAAAGGGAATGTTTTAGAACTATGTCACCAAGTTTACCTTTTGCGTATTCACTGAAGCTTTTGGTCATTTTTGTCAAGAATGGTACCTTTTGCTTGCTTGTTTGGTAAGCGAAAAAAACAAGACAACAAGTAACTCCTCTTTTTGCCCAGCCAGTTCCTAGGCTTAGCCAAAAAGACTGCCAGAAGTGCTTTCTCAGCTTCGGAGCTACCATGATGCTAACAGGCCACCAGTTAGGTGAAGACAAGCTGGACCTTATCATAAAGAGGAAATCGGAAGTCATCCAGTACTGATGCTTATAATTTGAAATATAAAATATGAGTTCCAGCTGGCTTTTCCTCCTTTGTGAAGGAAGGCTTCCTTCCCGCTCTATTTTAGTTCTTATCTTTCTTCCCAGCTACCTCATCCTTTTTCTTTAGAAAGAAAAATCCAAAGCAAGCAAAAAACAACACCCCCTACACCCCCCACAGAAAGTTCAAAAATAATAAAATAAATAAATAAATAAAACCTGCCTTAGTCCATTTTCTTCCGCAACACAATTACGAGCTTGGAACCAAGAAAAACAACTTAAACAGCTGCAGCTGACACAAGGCTGTCAGTCCTCAGAACTGCTGACAAATGTTATGCCATGCCTCAATTTCTGCTACAGACAAGTAATGAAAACAAGTCAAGAATAGAAGATGCATTATGCTATTTCTGCTCTTGGGCTCTTTTTTACTTGATGTGTATTTGCCTGTTTTAGCTTTCAAGGAAGACGTATCTGAATTCAACAAAAATAAAAGCAGTTTCACAGTAAATGCAGTAGTATGTCAGCCATTTAAATTCTCCCAGAAAGAAACTTGCTACACCTTTGAATTTCTCCCAATAAGATTGTCCTACGAAAATAATTTAAATAAAAGGGAGGTTGCAGGCAAGCAAGATCTTAACCTTATCTTCACAAAGTTCTTCAACATCTTCTGAAGGTTCAGATTTTCCACATCATTCTTTCAATTCTTTACTGAGCCCCTTCCAGTACACCAACAGGACCTTTAAACTCACGGCACCAAAACTAACTACAGAATTTGATTATTGGTCTCGCTAGAACCGTTTATGGAAGAAATGGCACCTCCCACAGCTACTTAATATTCTCCTTGCAAATAAATACGAGGGTCACATTTTCTCCATTAGCTACCACATCACAATGCTAGAGCTTGTTCTGTCTTATCCCCCACATGTTACAAGTCATTTTTGAGTAAACACCTCTCATAGCTACCTTTATCATCACCCCTGAAGTATTTATTCGCCCAATTTTGTATTGTAATTTTTCTACACAGACCAATTACCTGCCTGCCCACTTGCAGAGCTCCCACAAATGAAATCTGTTAATTGCACAAAAAATTTCAGTCCCAAAACAGTCAGACACCTCAGATACTGATAATGCATGCTAGAACATTTACGGACACTTACTTTGCCAGGCTTGTTTGCATCAAAGCTGTTTTCTTTAAATTTCTCCTGCAGGGTCTCAGCTAACCGACAAAGTAAGGCACCATTATCCAACTTCTCCATAAAGGTTTCTGCTGTTATTTCTCTACCTGAACAGCAAACAGAAAGTTAACATGGCAGAAAGCATGCAATAGTATAGACTGCACATGTGTAAAAAGAGAAAGAAATAGAAATCTTAACAATTTGAAATATGCTTTAACTATAAAACTTGCATTATTTCAAATATTTAGCCAATAACCTCACTACTACTTTCCTGGTAGATATACAGAAAATTATACAAAAATAACATGCTTTCTTTGGGAAGGCACGTGCTATTTGAAAAACAACTCTAGCATATCAGACTCCACATACCTCATTTTACTCATGAAATCCCAGTGCTTTTAACATCGTGTTTTTAAAACCAGAGTACAGGAGACAATTGCTTTACACCAGTGTGCACGGGTAGCTATAGATTAAGAGCTGTTAACGCTACTGCAGTTGATATTGTAAGAAAAGTACAAAACCATGTCAAGAAGGACTGTATTTTTTAAAAAAGACTTTAAGACTTCAGTTCGCAAAAAATTGACAAGATAATACTTGTGATGGCAACACTCCTTTAAAAGAGCTTTTTCAGAATTCGAGTACATTTTAAAAAAAGGAGAGAGAGAGCCATTTCACGTGATATAACACTTGACACACATTAACATTTTCACCCAAAGTACAAAGCCTAAATACTCTGATTTCAAAATATATCAATTATTATCATGCCAGATGACGCTGTCCTTCAGTTGCCACAGATTGTCCTCCCTGGTTACAGCAGACCAGATGACCTTCCGTTACACCATAATTACTCCTGGTGGAGGAGATGACAAGAGTCCCATGACAAGATGTGCATTCTGACAAGGCTGGACTGGCCAGATGAGAAGGGAATCATTTACCAGCCTGGACGAAACGTCCAGGATCTTAACATCATTTCCCGGTAAAAACATTCCTGTTTCTTATCAAAGGTTTTCAATTTTCACATTTCTGCTGGAAAATTTGCCTTCTGTTTGGACACTTTTTTTTCGACCAAAAAATACCAGCTGTATTTTTTAGCCCTCTTAACTCCTACAAATATCAAGAGAGCATCAAGGCATAATTCTTGCTCTTCCTATTAAGACAGGGTTTATTTCTTCTTGGTGTTATTTACATATGTCATTTGGGAACAGGAATAACACTATCAATTCATTTTTCACAGGCTATTGCACAGTGATCACCAGTAAAAATAGTCTACTCTGCTAAAAAAAATAATAAAAAACCCTTAAACTGAAGTGAGCGTGGTTCCTCATCCCATCCAGATCCACTCCTGCTTCTCAAAACCAGCTTGTTTGCAAGCAGGACAATGGCTAGCAGTCTGCTCGCTGCCGGTTGGGGGGGGGCTGTCAACAGATTTTTGACCAACAAGCAGCTCCCTGACTAAACGAGGGGTTTTTTTTTGTTTTTCTAGTTTGGGGAAATCTATTTTCCATGAGATATCTAGAAGCTGAAAATGTTACAGGCTCATAACATCATTTTGGTCAAAAAAACATAGGAAAAGCAGGTTTACAAAAAAGAAGTAAAGCTTTGCTACATCTTTTCACTCAGAAAAGAGGAGAAAACTAACATTCAATAGTAAAAAAATAGATGATCAAAAATTGATATTTTACTCCTGCAGTATATTGCTGGTACGTTGTAATCTGACAGCCAATATGACGTACAGCACTGAAGATAGTAGCATTATAAAATCATATAAATATGATCACAGAACTGTTAAAGGAAAGCTGATTTCTCTAGGTCCTTCCCTGAAAACTTCACATCCTTTGGGCAAAATACTATCAGTCTTTTCAGCTTGGTCAGTTAAAATCAAAGACATAAAGGCCTTTGCAGCAAATCATCTTCAGATACAACAGTAGACATATTTTTGGTTGAAGTTAAACTTGTTTTTTCTAACACATTTTACTTCAGAAATATATGTTTACTGTGAAGTTTTTTTCCCCTTTTTATTCCCCCTTTATCCCCTCTGTCACACAGCCCACTTCATAGCTCCTGTATAGCGACATGACTTCTCCCGGCAGAAGAGCAGTAGCAGCTCTGCAGACGTTCATTGGTAGCCTGTGCATAACTGACAACATTTTAGCAGGGCCCCCAGCTCAGCTGAAGCTAGACCAAAAATACAATAGCCCACAGACACAAAAATCTAACATCGCTGCACCTCAAAAGCCTTCATCACCATTCCAGGCTAAATATTTCTCCCATTTGACCCATCAGCGTTTTTGGCAAGAGGTATAAAGCTAGATTTGAAAACTGTCTATGTTATAGGTACTCTAATATAGAGTATTGCCATTCAAAACAGACTCATTTTCTTCTAAAAAAACACAAACAACCTTTATTTCAAATGTTTTGAACCTACTCAATACTTTTATTTTGGAAAGCGTAATTTTTTCACACAGTTAAAAAAAAAAAATCACATTCTACGTAACTTTTCTGTCCTACAATCTGCAAGTTTATTATTTCACTGGTCAAGCATTAACAAACCTACAACCTCTTTAGACGTATTTTCTCTTTACACAGACATGGGAAAATTCTTCTAGCTTCTTCTGCTATTTAACAATACTTTTATACTATTATAAATGCTGAATTGCATTAGCAGTTTGGTCACTGCACATTGTATGCTAAGCTGGAGGATTTTAGTTCTGTCCCCTTTTAAGAAAGCTGAAAGAATGAGTTTTGCATTGAACATCTGTATCCAATGAAAAATATATTAGGTGTCAGCTTTCAATTCACTGTATTTTATGGCTCCAAAAGGTGGCATTTCTTTGCTAAAACAGACACTCTGACATATTTAACAGTTGAAATGTATTGATTCAAATCAGAGTAATGTTCATAGCCTGAGGAATAAAATGGCTCTATATGTTTGTATGGAAAAAACATTAAACTCCATTAAAAATGTATAACTCCCCCTATAATTACAAGAAAGCAGTTGCAATGTTTTTACAGAATGGTAATAACATTAAGTATAATAAAAAAACAATACTGAAAGTATAAAAAAAAAAAAAAAAAAAAAACAACACAGCCAGGAATATGAAAGCTTTCTCAAACTTTGCAAGCACTGCTTACCCTCTCTTTTACCGCAATCACCAGATGCCCCTTAAAAAGACGAACTGTTACACCTGAACACCTACCACTTGGAAACAGTGGGCAGCTATCTGTAAGGCCACCCAGTCCTGGGGGTCCTAATGCAACCAGACTGGGAGGTCTGTGAAAGAATAACTAAGAAGAGCCCACGCCAAAGGCGTGTGCCCAAGAGGTCGAAAATCAAACATTCCCTAAGGGCCATCTCAGACAACCAGAGCTTTCAGAAGAAGGTGGAGGGACTCAGAGACTAGAACAAAGTACCAAAATCTAGTCGGTTGGTGTAATACCTTAGTTTAACAGCTATAATGCAAGACACTGACTCCAGCCTCACAACTAGCTGATTGACTTTTTCAATCCTATGCTTCCGTGGTAAGACAAAACCAGTAGTTTACAAATAGTAATGTTTCACTTGGGTGAATCTCTGAAACGCATTGGTAGGAAGAGCTTCTACGATACTGAAGATCAGTGGAACAGCTCCTCCTGACCCTCTCAATTCTGTGGCATTTGAACCCAACATAGCAGAAAACAATAAAAGAAAACAAAGGCAAATAATTTTATGCACATGCAAAACTGGTTCTCTTCTGACAACGCTACTCTGTTTCGTACAATAGCTGACAGCAGGAGGAACAGTCTTGATAGCACTGCAGCATTACCTGAAATGGGACATATAAACAATCCCTAAGGCATGTTGATATTCAAGAAAATTGTAAAGTTACTCAACTAAATAAACTTGTAGTAGTTCTGCTGGCACTGATGCAGTATCAGTATTATGATATGTCTTGACATTCAGATATTCAAAACCTGCATTTCCCACTGCCTTGAGCTGAACCTGCCAATGTTGAAAATTAAGGTACTGCTACAGCATCCTCTTAAGATAAAAAAAACAAGCAAGATCACCGAGATGAAGTTGGTTTTGCTTTTATTAAGAATCAAAAGACAGTTTTCTTGCAGAAGACTTAGCATGCTTTATACTCCAAACTTTCTGCCTCCTTCAACACACCTTTAAATTCCAAGCCTGGTCTACAGCTCAGTGCCTCTCCCAGCATCCTCACCTCTCTGTTCCTTTTTTCCATGCCGACTTCACTTTGCACGCAAGCAACCTTTATATGCCTCATACAACATCCAACATTTACATGTCCAATTCCTCAGCATTACCTATGAGGTCCTGAAGCCCAGAAAGGTCTCCGAGGAAGAGGCCTCAGTACTGAAACCTTGGAGGCCAGGCATGTGCCCAGAGCGCATCGTACAGGTCTGTTTCATGGTCCCATGTGCTAAATGAAACTGGATGGATTAAGCTGGTAAATGGACTCTGGGAATGGGAAAAACTATCAGAGCTCTACACAACAGCCAAAGGGGAAACAGAAACTATTCCTCTGTACCTGTCCCCAACTACAGACTGGTGATGAGGCTCACTGCCCCTGATGTCAGCCCTTTCACTTCTGCAGACACACAAGACAAAACAAGACAGTACCGGAGAGTACAGCAGGCAAACCAACCCAGTTTGCTTTCAAATTACCATCTTGCCTCTGCTAGATTACCATGGCCCAACTGTGTTAATTCCCACATGAAGCTTGCTCAAGGTGGAACAGTAGTTTTCAGTATCCACAAGAGCATTCTAATCAATATTTACATCGTGTAACAGATTTGGACTGTGTCAGCAGTGAAAGCAATGCCGAGCGCTTCACAAGCTCTAAACCTAATAAAAACAAGGCTGAGAGATAATCATGATTTTCAAGATGGTTGGGTAGACACATCTCCATAACTTTGTCACTGCAAGAATCTCTCTACTGAGCCACCAGCTCTCAGCAAAGGGAAAGGAAATTAAGAGGCACAACATCCACAGCTCCAGTCTTCTTCCCCAGCCTGCAAACCCCAAGCCCTGCAACACTGGCATGCCCTGCTTTGAGAACACCGTAATGTACAATATTGCATGAGTTAATCCCATCTGACACATTGATTTCAACTGCAATGTCCTTTTTCCAGCCCCCAGAGTACAGACAGCTAAAATCTATTCAGCAATGGAGCTTTAATGACAAACGATCCTCTCAGAAGCTCTGAGTTTCTCTGACATGGTTCCAAAAATAATTAGCAAAATGTGTACAAAAGTACTAACAATTACTAAATAAATCCACAACAGTGTCCATGCTAAATGAAAATAAAACATCCAAAGTCTCAGGGTTAAGAATTCTTACAGTGTTATTTTTGAGCTGCGCCATGTATCTCAGTCTTCCAGTTTATCACTCAGGCTAGATCAAATTCCAGCTATGCATAATTTCCATCTAATAGCAAAACCTTGCATTTGTATCGTTAAGTGCAATATCCTTCTAGCGTTTTCCAGTTTGCAATTTCAAATCCACACCAGGCTTTGCTGCTGCAAAACTGTCACCATTTTAGCTTCCAGAAACACTATGTAGAACCTATTTGCCTCTCCACAAAAATTTCCAAAAATACCACCAACTGATCAAACTACCTCAGAGGTTCAGCCCTACTCCTGCCTAAAGTACTTTTTTTTTTTTAAATCTACATTTATTTGAAAAGATTATGTGTCCTTGTTGAGTCACAGTACCAATGACTGAACCAAATAGAGATGAAACGTGAATCAACATGGCAAAGACTAATTGAAATGTCTATTCATTTTCTTTATGAACTGAGAAATCCTACGGCATTAAAACTGGCATAAAGACACATTGAGGCCACACAAGTTACAGTGCAGAGCAAACTAGGGTGTGGATACACAGAATATTACCTGCATATCCATGCATGTGAAAAATCTACTGACCATTAACGCAAATTACATTATTTCTCCCACGGAGGAAATAAAAACCAGAACAAACCAAAATCTTCTTTATCCTTTTATCCTTTTGAATGCTTGAAAGCGACAGAGTATAAACAAGTTTTTACCACTAGGCAATGGCATGCTATAAATTTGTACCTATTTTATCGTACAGCAACGTGCTCATGCGTCCTTCCTCTCATTATAGTTAACCTAAATTATACAGTAATTAAACCAAATTTAAATTCTGAGTTAATATATTTATATGAATATTAATTACTTTAATTCAGTTACACTTAATTTATTTTGAATATGAATTTTAACCTAATTGAATTATTAATTTGAATAACAATGTCTATACAGGAATTCAAAGCATTTTAACAAATCGCTATAATTTCAGTTCTTCAGGACAAACTCTGAGAAAAGAAGGGCTTGGTGGGAGAAGGTGCAGGAGAACGCATTAAGCAAATGAACTCTGTATGCTGCTTAATTAAGAGAAGGTTGTGCCCATTTAGTTCTGCAGTGCCAAATTTTGTTTCCATATGATTTTTAATTATAGTTGGCACTTCGGAACCTCCTGCTGGTTGCTACTTTCTTGCTAAAAAAAGTGACCCCATTCCTAAACATGTCACTGTGAGAACTCTGTTATGAACTGCAAACAAGCTTCTATTTGTTTTAGCATGGTTCACTAAAACTTCATTGTCTAAATCGTTTAAACAATACATTAAAACCTTAATGGAATGTGGTTTTTCTAATTCAAAAAACAGCCTTTTGGATTGCTGTCTTGTGGCAATTGGAACGAAAGTCAGGATTTCTAGATTTTGTTCTGGCATTGCCTAGACAATTTCATCCTCAAAACTCATTAATTTAAATGCAAGTACCACACAAAAACGTAATTTAAAACAAGTCCACTACTGAAGTTCTGAATTAACTATTCCAGCTCTAAGAAGGGTAGCTCCTACCTGCAAAATACCACGTTCTTGCATTCTACTAACACTGTATTTACTGACTACACCTCTCATAACATAGTGATACTTCCCTTCCTCTTAAAAAGAGGAAATACAGCCATGTGGAACATACAATGAAAGGCGCTAGACATACTCTATTATTGTATATCACTGAGGCGGTTCAGCTACGGCATTTGCCAAGACAAGACACTGCCGATGTCTCACCAGAGCAGACTTCCAAGGAAAAAAAAAAAACCACCACACTATAAAAACCAGCAAAAAAACAAACAAACAAAAAAACCCCACAAAACCAAAAACCCCCAAAACCATACACAATAGTTTAAAAATGCTCATCCAACCTCTCCTCCAAAATAACGTCAAAGAAAGCTTCATGTAAACATCATCTCCTCTGAAATATTTTCTCCTCTTTGTTCAAATGAGAGGAACTGCTGGCACGTTTCCCTTAGGATAGGGTATTGTGCAAGTCATCACACAAAAGCCACTTTCCCCTGAACATTCTAACAAACAACAAGCTATTTCCTGGCTCATAGCTGTTAAATTCCACCTTCTTGAATGAGTCGTATATCCCAAAGAGCTGTCTCTCTCCTTCCTGCCAGGGACATATTCTCATTTGCTTCTCCTCATGTGTACCTGATTTTTTTCTTGGCTTTTGCATCCTCTTTCATCATTTGGCTTCACACACTACAATGTACAGCTGCAACCAGTAAATACCCAGGTCCCAGCTGCAGCCACTAGGTCAGACCCCTCTACACACAAGCTTCCACAAGTCTTAGCATGCATTGCCTTGGGCTGCAATTATCAATCACTGGACTGCTTGGTCAGCAAAGAACTATTTAATGGCTCTTTCTGTTCAATACAATCAGTACACCCATACTCTTTAGGAGGCCTACCAAAAAAAATGGAAGATGGTGATGGCAGTAGTTAGCACCCTTCAGCTTAATGATATTAATACAGAAAACACGTGCAAAAGAACATTTGAAAGGAAATTTGAGGAAAAATAAAGATGAAATTAATAATACAGTTCTGTTATGCTACTCACAGAAACACCGTGGAGGTAAATAACTCATCAGCTTTATTATTTTTTTTTTTGGCTTGTTAACAGTTGTACTGTGTGGAGGTAGCTACCTCATCCGAACTACATTTATTTTTGAAATGCAACAGTGTGAAGGACTGACTTCCCAGTTAACAGGATGTAGAGTTCTCTTACTGCCCAGTATCCGCATTCCACCTTATTGTATCTTACCCAGTAGGTTTGTGAGCCACAGGGCCAAATCCTCTTTCATTGGCAACAAGTTGGCCTCATGTCGACTTGCAAGCCACTGACTGTATTGATGCATATCTGAGAGGCCAGGGCCACGTGCCTTCGGGCTCAGAGCAGTGCACATTGCTTATCCACTTGCTGTACCTGTTTTCTTATATTAAAGAAAAAAAAAAGAAGGGGGGGGGGGGGGGAAAGTACTTTATTATACCAACTAAAGTTTTGTGGGTTCTGTTTTTAGAATTGTACTCTGTAACAGTAGCTATAATTCTAAGAAATTAGATATCAGACAGACAGATGTGGATCTAACACATAAATACAACACCAATGACTGAAGTTTTGTTTTGTTAATCTATCACATGGCAAGTGATTAAACCACACAGATAAACATCAACTTCATTTGTACTCACCAAGCTACACACGTTGCCAAGACATAACCAAATAGTCTGCAAGGAATGATTAAAGTCAAATCAAAATAAACATTTTACACAAAGCTAACAACTCACTATGGTGCCTGATCCAATATCCATTCAAAATAAATGGAAAGCTTCAGAGACTTTTTGGATCAGACCCAACAAAAACATGGGAACAACTGAGTTACACTACTACAGCAAAGTTATTAACAATTAACAAATGCTGTAACCAAAAGGAATCAGTCTGTTCCACAGCTTCAGAAGAATTGAAAAACAAACCCCACACCAAAGACAGTTAGTGAACAGCGTAATTCCATCAGAAAGCAGCACAACAGCTAGTGCTGGCCACCCATGCCTCTCACTTCCACTTTTTATACATGTGCTCCTCTGCTTCACTGACAACTTACTGAAACTTCACTTCCAGGTAAGGCATTACGTCATGCGATAAATATTAGTTAGGTGTTGCAAGGCTTGCAGCAGCCAGAGACATTAGACCCACTGGACCTGTACCTCTGCTCCTGAAAGACTAATTCTCTCACCTGCGGCAGAAGCGTGCTAAGGGAACAAGGTTATTTTTCTCTCTAAAAAGAAACTCAGACCTGGACCCTGATGCTCAGAGCAGTGACCTGAGATAGTGCCTTGCCTGGTAGGCTGTAGCCTGCTGAAAGCCCAGTCCCACCAGCTAGCAGTCACAAGGTGTTAAACAGGTGGCACTAGACAGACATTAATGGGGGTGGGAGGTCCACAAGGACTAGTTCTTTGCCTACTGTCACCTGGCTGATCTGTGCCCACTGTGATTGCACAACTCAGCTGGCTTCAGCTTATGATACTCTGCAAATAGCTTCTGTCTGCCCTTTGCATACCTTTGGAGTCAGATAAGAGGTATCTGCGACTTCAAAAACAACAACAAAAAAGAACATTTATTATACTATTTCATTGGGGCCTGGAATAACAATACTGAAAATAATTATTTTGCCAAAAGAAGGAAAACGTTTACTGAATGTAAAAAGCAAACGCCTTTCCATAAAACTGTGTTGTAACCGACATTTCCAAATACATGAAATGCTATGTGGCGTATTTTAATGCTTACATTAAAATACTCCAGCATTTTTAAACCATACCCTGGTTAACTAAACTACTTGTTCACAACAACCTCTACTTAAGCTCTTGTTGAGGGTACCTCACCCCAAATCTTGAAGCCTGGCTTGCCCTTGAGATAGATGCAACTTTCACTATGAAGATATTCCTTACTGAAATTAGACAATTTTCTCAGTTGGGTAGGGGGCGAAATAAACATTACAAAGTCTTTATTCCCCTGTATAAATACACATTTTGAATTATCAGTAGATTTTAAGTTTTTTCTAACAAAAATACCATATACATCAAAGTTCCTTTGAAAGCAGAGTTTAAGGCAGACTGAGGTATATAATTTAAGCAAAGCTCCACTCTGAAAACTGACTGTGTAAAAATGTCCGCTTGGATTTATGGTTTCCTGGTTAAATGCAAATCATACCTGCTCATTTGGGGTGGGGTGCAAGGGAGCGGAGGGATAAGATTCAGCCTGTTAGTATCATCTAGTCTGAAGGAATCTGAGAGTGATTTTCTGCAGAGCTAACAGCTAACAAACTATGATGACAGTATATTTAAAGTTCTTCTTTGTCACTCAGGACTACACAATTTAGTGCTTCAAATCACTGCTTCATTTTGGATGGACACAGAGGCAAGATGAGTAACTGGCACCACCTTGATTTTTCCCATATAACCTTTGAAGACAAGTGTAAATACTTCTGCCATATACTTTCTTTCCAGAAAAAAAAAAAAAAAAAGTCTTAAAATAATTTCTTTTTACTGACTTCTGGAGTCTACAAACTCCATTGATACTGTGAGAACCAGAACTGAAACTAGTTTATTCTCTTGAATCACCTCTGAAATGTTATCAGTAAAAAGTAATTAAAATTTTTTCTCATTCCTGAATGTTCACTTCATATACAATACACAAATACAGCCAAATAAAAACACCTCATTTTTGGCACAATTTCTTCAGTTTATTAACACCTACGTGTCTAAATGTTTAGGAAACAAACTCCTGCAATTTGTTTCTTTTGACATACAGATAGGAAAATACACCTGAAAAAAAGAAGCATCATTGTACTAAAGGAGCCAGTAAGACACTGCACCTCTTCACTGGAAACAATTTCCCAGTTCCTATATACTTTGAGGAGAGGGCTAAACTCTGTGACTCCTGGAGGTCCCTTCCAACCTAAATTATTCTAAAATATTATATTTCAAGGATGCACACAGCAATATTCATCATGGAACCTGAGGCAGGGTCTGCCCTGCTAGGAGTATAACACATGACACACATGCCGAGTTGGACTGTCTTAAGAAGAAAACTATAGAGGCAAGATCCTTTTCTTTCATCTCATGAAAGGTCCACCTACCTTATCACTTGCAAGACCATGCATAAGTACCCTGTGAAATCTGGAGCTAATTAATAACCAACATCATGATAATATACCTGACAGCCAGCCAGATACAATACAGGCTGTTGCCACTGGTGGGGCTGAAGTAATTCTAAGGTCTGAAAGCTGCAATTCTTTAAGACTAGAAAAAAAGACAGGGAAGGATTCTGGAGCAGCTACATGGAGGCAGTCTGGGTTTTGCCATCAGCCTGTAAAACAAGCACTGCAGTCTGTTTATGCTTCAGGCTGACCTCTGCAGAGATGCAGAGCATGGAATTTGAGATGTTACTTCAGTTTGTCTCTAAAATACAGGGCAGTCTTCAAATCTATCTCATGCTGACCTACCTCTGATTTCATAAAACCCAGCAACCAGGCTGTGTAAAGGTCTCAAGGAACTTTTGAGACTCACTGAAGGAAGAAAAAAGCAGGAGAACAAAAAGCTCTGATTTCAGAGGAGTCTCGGGTGCTTGAGCTTCATAGTCACTGTGGTAGTAAGAAGAGAGAAGATCCAGAGACAAGAAGGGTATTCTGAGTTTAAGGTTGTTTTAATGGGACATGGGTTCTCAGGGCAGGAAACTAGGAGAGATGACAAAAGGCAGATGACAAAATCCTCTAGAAGCTGAAAATGATTCAGGCATCTCTGTACTGGGACTAGTTCTGCTTGACGTAGTGGCCCTGAATTCACAATAATGTTAATACATGAAAGCAGGCATGCAAAGCAAGGAACACTAATGAAGAGTATCCACTAAGAAGAACCCTGAAGAATCACAGATGAATCACAAACCGACCTTACCTCTGTGTAAGTTTTCCTTAATTCCATTTCTGAAAGAAATGAATTTTCCCCTTCCAGCTACTTGTCTGAAAGCCTACCATATCCTTCAATAAAATACCTTCTTGTTAGAATCAAAACAACAAAACTCCTACTTTGGATTTTTAAAGTAAATAAAAATCAGCCTTCAAGGAGCAAAGTGCAATTTGTCCCTTGTAACTCTTGTCACATATTCTGTGTGGTCACAAGTGATATTGTGGGTCAGTTATCAAACTGCAAGCATCAGAACCTATCAGACCCTTAATTATTCTTTATGCAAACACTGATTACTACTGAACTTAGAACTAAGTTTAACTTAAGCCTCCACAATACTTAAGTGCTCCATTAAAATGTTCATCTGCTTCATCAACTGTAATAGCCCATACATTAACTATTAAAACTTCATCACATGCTAGCTAGGATACGTGAAGCCACTCAACTGAGCGAGTCAGGTGAAGGTGACAGCAGGGGGTCCTGAGCTCCTTCAAGACCCCTTTGAAGACTCTATCTGCAGCCAAGGCCAGGCTCTTGATTCTTCACTCGGGTACCACCACATCACCTCCTTAAAACATCTTAACATACTTGTTTTCTTGTGAACTGGAGAAAAGTTGATGGGCAATTTAATAGTGAGCAGTCTGGTCAAAGAAATGGACCAACTTGCCACAGAGGTAGACAGTAGCACGCAAGGATAGATCACCAAAGCTGAGGCAAGCCTCTTGGGCTCCAACAACTACTTCATCTTTTGTTTTGGCAGACATAAGGTGTGAACAAAGTAGCCAAAAAATATTGGTTTTCCTAATCTCACTACTTTCTAACAACAACATCAAATAGTCATATATACAGCTCTCTAATACTAGCCAACACAAACACATCAAATATTTTACAGAATGTAACACTTCTTTATGAACTGTTGAGGCTGATGTGATATGTAGAAGCATTTTTCAAAACTCACCTCTTAACTGCTTTGTTCCTCAAAAAGCAACTTCTTCCCCCTACTATTCTGAAAGCAGACAAGGAAAGGTCTTCAACTACTCTTCATTCTGTTTTGTTACAGGTTATATTTATGCAGCATAGCCTTTTTTTCCACCTCTGTCAATAAGAGGAGGACATCTCAAATTCTTAAGACTTATTGTCTAGCTGAAGAATTCAGTGTGGGATAGTTTACAGTACACCCAGTGACATGTAACAGATTCAACACACTGAAAGGTTATACTTCGCTCCAGTTGCTTCTACCACACAGTGAAGTTTTTATTTTGCTTTACAGTAGTACATTTAGTTTTCTGTGTATTGCAGCTCACTGTATTTTGCCAGCAGTGTAACTTACACTATCTGCTGATTATTGTCAGTGATCATCAAGTCAAAGCAATGAGAATCAAATGAGTAATCTTCTGTAATTCCACTGGCTTTTGTTGGGGTTAACCGGTAGAACAAAAGGATTCAAGAATGATACACTCTACTCAAAACACACAGGAGGCAAAGACTGTTTAATTCAAAAAGTAAAATTGGCTGCACAGTTAGGCACTCACCGTTGCAGATCCCTGGATTCACTTACATTTCCTATTCCAACCACTTTCCTTACCTGCAAAATTGTGGTAATAATAGTACTCTTCAACTGTACAACTGGGGGGGGCGGAATTATTCTGCATAGTGAAAATGTATATATATGTGTGCATGTATGCATAGATATACATACAGAGAAAATACATGTTGTCCATGCTGTGAGTTAATCATACAAAACAATAAGTTTTTACTCCAAATTACCCATCCATCTGCATCATACACACATAATGGCTTACACTAAGTAGCTGCTGGCTACATGGTGTGCTCTCTGTATTGAGTGAGTTTCACTGTTGCCTCAGCCTGGTTCCTAATTGCAACATGCGCATTAGTCCCCAAACAAAAGGAAGCTTGAATCACTCCTTTTCACTTCCTAGTAGGCACAAATCTTCCAGGTGAGGGATGAAGAAGTCTTGCCGAACCACTTGATCTTTACGACTTGGTTTAAGCATTAGCATAGAAATTATGTATCCAGCAAAACAAGCATTTTTCTTTGTATCTCTATTCAGTTAGAAAAGAATAAAAAGATTTTACAAGTTACACCGGGGGGGGGGGGGGGGGGGGGGGGCAGGCAGAAATAAGTCATAAAGCAAATGTAGAACTCTGTATAGAGATCGATCCAATCATCTCTGATGCAAAGGCCCTACATGATGTGCCCTTTGCACCATACCAGCGTGACTGAGACACTGTGCCACAGATGTTGTTTTGGCCCACCCAGGCACTACCACCTAGCAGGCAAGCCAATCGACTGGCTCTGTTTAGTTGACAGCTAAACCAGACTTATCCAGGACCAAAGATTGGCACATACGCCAATTCAGTGGCCTAGTAACTCGACAAAGCCGGAACAACTGGAACAGGAGATGGCATGACTCTACTCGGACGCTGGGTTCAAAGAAGCAATTTAAAAGTCTTCATCGAATTATATTTGCAGGCTTTAAGTTTGTGAAATAAGGTCTGTTGTAATATGATTGAGGAAGCGCAGTAGCTATCAGTTGTAGGAGAAACAAAACATCATGCATGCAACTGTGCAATAGCTTTACAGTCAGTGGCTGAGAAAGCAGACAGCAACCTAGACAAGAGCAGCAACAGTTTCTCTCTGAAGGAACTGGAACTTGAGCACTAGACTGCACATTGGCTTTGACAGAGGGGTATCGGCTATAACTGCAGACAATCTCCTGCTGTCTTAGAGAGAAGGTAATGCTATTGGAAAGCTGCCATCCTGGAAAGAGAGGAGACAGGCGATCAAAAGCCAGAACAGAGCTCATGAGTATCTGGCAAGGGTTTCTGCTGGATCTCCCTGCTAGTTCTAATCACCTCAAACAGATGGAAAAGAACAGAACTTTTGAAACTTTACTAGTGCTTAAGTGGACTGTGTGAAGCATGCACTTACTGTAACTGCAAGCTGGGTACAAAAGAGGCTTAAATAAAGAGATTCCATGTTCATAAACAGATGAAGTTGCAGTGCACATTTGTGCAAGCAGAAACGAGGCTGCCCACGATTTGGGACCCACAGTTGCAGTCACCGCTTTCACATAAACAAGTGCCAGTTTTACACATGCAGCACATCCAAGCATAAAGGCATTCACACTTGAGAACTGTTTCAGTTTTTCTGTCTCAATGTTGGCATATTTTTCACATTTGGAGAGTAGATCATCAGTCCACAGACTAAAGGCTGCTCTTGCTTTTCCACCCTCTCACCCATATACATACCTATGTGTATACACACACATATATGCAGAAAGGGCAGGGGGGAAGATACATGAATGCCTTCCTTTGAGAGCCACAGAGGTAACTAACAGCTTCTGTAATTGATATTTTTAATGTTAGGAAACTGTTCCCTATGGTGAGATCTGCTAGACAGTGGAATAATTTCCCTAAGTTAAAAGCTCCCCCACTTGAAATCCTTGAAATGGACTAAAAGAAGCAGTAGGGAAAAGCACAGAGACCTGTCACTCACTGATAGATGTTACTCAGTCAATCTTTACCACCTGCAATTTCCAGTTTACTACAGAATAGTAATCACTCTCACTGTGTCCTTTTACAAACGTAAAAGCAAGCAGAGTCAGTTTTAAAGTGATTCTGCTACTACATCGCATAGCTCCTCTTCAAGAGCTGCTGCAGAGCTTTCCCTTCTGTAAGACACAAGTCACTGTCTACATCATCCTAAATACATATATGTGTAACCTTACTTTTCTCACTACCATAAACAAGCAGATAAAACATAAGCTCACAAATGCAGCAAGCATATTTTGTAAGGAAATGCAATTTTTCTAGTTATTTTATTATCCTTATAAACTATACCACAACCAATTTAGCCCAAGGTTTCTGGAGCTTTCCCAGATTAACTTGGAGCATACTGTACATGTTAGGAGCAGGGGGAGGGGCACTGGAGGGGAACCACCATCTGAAACTCATTAATCAATTAGAATTTTTAAGGGCTTACATCAAAATGTGATCTACACTGATAAAGTAAACTTTAATCACAAGAAGCCTTTGTCCTTTACATTATGAATATATGTGTTACAAATGTGTGCAGTGCTTTGAGCCGAGGATGAGGAACCTGGCACAACAGCTTACCAATATTTTGGACCTGTAAGGCCTTTGGTCTGAGGCCAGACCAAAATGAAGTTAACCGCACTTAAAAATCTGAGCTAATCATTGGAAGCCTGAACGTTTTCAGGACTATGCCTAGTAGAAACAATTTTGTTGCCTTGATAATGTCTCCTCTACCAAAAGGAAAGCAAAAAGTCCTTCTCACATAGACCAAAACAAAACTTAAAGAATGTTCAATATCTACTTGCTCATAAAATTACAACTTCTGGAAACTGAGCCCGATTCCTAACATGGTCCAAAAACTCTCAAGTTGACTTCTCTTTGCCTGGCTCTTACGATTACGTTTTTCTGCTCATCGAAGCAAAACAGCCATTAAAAATTAGTACAAAAGAAGTTTCAAGCACCACCAACTAGAAAAGGAAGTACACTTTTAAACAGACATATCACATCTTCCAAGGAGTATAAACATGACTCTTGCTGCAAGCACACCATGCAGACAGTATTACAAGCTGTGTCTCAATTATCAGCTTTGGTTTTAATTATGAAGTTCTATTTCTAAATCCCATCCTACAATTAGTGTGAAGCCTAACTAAGAAGTGTAAAGGGGAGCTGAAGTTGTACTTAGCATAGTGAGCGTGCAAATTTAAATAAGGCTGTAAGTAAAATACATGAAATAACCAAATAGGTTAGTAGCTTAAAATAAGTAAGATCTAGAACTTAAGGACAGTACTGACTCTTCCTCACCTCACCACCTCCATCTAGGTTTGGCTGTGGTTCCAACACGGGTACCACGCTATAATGCTGATCAGATGGCCTATGGTGCCATATGATACGAATTTGTGACTGTCAGCTAATTTCCTATTAAATCACAATCCACATCACAAAACCATCATAAAACCACTACACTTGGAACAGCTTCTACTCCACCATGAAGAAACCGTTCATAATTTAATGTAGATGGAAAGCAAAGAATATTTTTTCTGTTCCATTTTAATTTCAAAGCAATGTCAGAAGCGTGCTGGAAGTGCGCTGGGGAGACTGCAATGCATCCTTCCCAGCACCCCAAAAGCAAGCCAGCGGGCTCGGCTGGCACACACCAAAGCAGTGGGATGCTGATGGCAACCCTAGGTAAGGCAACCAGCAACCTTCGTTTCTTACACATTAAGCACCAGCGAAAAACACAGCCCTCTTAAAGTCAGTCTCTGCCCTCTCGAGGTTTGAATGCAGAAGCTGAGGAGGAAAGCCAGAAACTGGAAGGCCGGCTGTCGGCATGAGAAGGGTCTCATCCCGCCTGGCCTTCGGGGCAGCGGAGGGGGCCGGCCGGGCGCAGCCACCCGCACCGCAGCCGGGCTTGGCCGCCTCCCACCCGACACTTGCCGCAACCCCGGGGCTCGCGTTCCCCGTCCTCCCGCACCCCCTCCCCGCGCCACCAGCAACCCGGGGTTACCCGGAGCCTCCCCAAAGACCCACCATGGGGCGCGGAGGGGCGCGCACGGCGGGCGACAGCCAGCCGAGACGCGAAGACCCCATCGCCGCCCGCACGTTTCGCCCGGCAGCCGCCCCCCCCGCGCTCACCCGCTGGGGAGCCCGGCTCCGCGCCGCGCCGGGATGCGTTTGTCCTCCTCGGGGCCCCTCCGCAGTAAGGTTGAGCTAATGGCTTTGCCATGAGTGCTAGAAGCGCTGCTTCCAGCTCTGCCCCTCGGGGGCAGGACCAAGCAAACCCGCCGCAGCCCCCGACCCTCCGCGGGATGCCCGGGGCGGCCCGCCAGCAGCCCCCGGGCCAGCCGCAGCCAGCCCCGGCTGAGCCGCTCCGGGCTCCCCGCGACGCCCACGGCCGCTCTCATTCCACCCCCGCAATGCGTTCAAACGCCGGACAGCCAGAGAGCGGGAAAAACAGTAACAATAACAAAAAACCCCCAACCACCAAAACAAAACCAACAACAAACTAAAACCCCAAACCTACAGCAAAACCACAGACCCCCCAAACAGAAGGAAGCCCCCAGCGCGCAGGCCGTGCGGGGCCCGGCGCCGAGCCCTGCCACTTCCCCAGCGGACCCCCGCGGCCAGCCCGGGACGCGGCGGGTGACAAAGAAACGACAGCACCTACTCCACAACCGCCAGGCGAAGCTCACCTTGCCGCCTGGCTCCCCGGGCCCTTGCTCCTTAAACTCGAAGGCAGCCGGCGAAGTGCACGAAACGCCCTCGATTTAAAGGAACCTGGGCTGCGGGCTCAGCTGTGGGGCCGGCCGGGCGAGCCCCCGCCGCCGGGGGCAGACACGGTGCTCGCTGCCGGGGCGGGCGGGCGGGCTGGCGGGCAGGCAGGGCTCCCCCCGCCGCCCCCGGGGCTGCACTCGCTGCCCCCCGCCTCCAGCCGCCGCCGTGCCCCCGAGCTGAGCAGCGCAGACCGGCAACAGCCGCGCTGCCGCTCTTCATACTTCTGTCCGCTCCGCGCTCTCGTTGGGAAACCTTTTTTTTTTTTTTTTTTTTTTTTTTTCTCCCTTCCCCCTTTTTGTTTTTTGTTGGTTTTTTGTTTTTTTTTTTCCCTCTCCGAAACCGATTTCCTATACTCCAGCAGTCCACACAGACTGAACGGAAGTTACAAACTTACTTTTTTTCAGACGGACGGCAAACGCAGTTCACACTGATTTTACCCTTGAAATGCTGAGATATTCTATTACAGCCTTTGGCAGTGAGTTGGTGCTTGGGTCCGTTTCTCTTTTATTATTATTATTACTCTCTTTCCAAGACTATTTATTGTGGAAAAAGAATGAAGGGTGGAAGGAGAAAGGAAAATTTCACATCCAAAATAAAACTCTCCTTTTCTTTAATTTTACTGGTTGTGTCTGGAATTTTTTAACACTTAGTAGCACCTCTTTTAATTGTCACTCCTCCACCCCCAGCTAAAGGAACATCTTGGGGAACTGTTTCATTGTACATTTCACCAAAACAATTACATGCTACCTGGTAGTCTCTTTTGAACAAAAAAAGTATGCCGTTCATACATCAATCATTCTTAAATTACACTTTAAGCACAGTGATGGGTAAGGGTTTTGCTTCTTCTTGTATGCCTGCGCTTTGATTGCCAAGCTAACTCTTAGCACACCTTTATTTCAGTCATTTCGTTCTCACCTTATATCATTTTCGTGAAATTTCAACATTTTGTTAAATGTCAGGGATAACCTTCTCCAACTGCTGTTTATTCACTCATTCCCTGCCCAGAGAAGCCCCTTTCGTGAATTCAATAGCGGGAAACAGATGTTCAGACTCCTGCGTCTCTCAATGCATGGATGTAGATTGTCTTGTTGAGTTTCCTCATGGTATCATGTTATCACTTTCCATAGGAGTGCTCCAGTCAAACAGCACATTTATTTTTCTTTCACAGTGGTATACCCACTTATTTTATCAATATATATAAATTAAAATAATTAAGTTGTTCTAGGAAAAGCACATTACGTATAATTATACTCAAAGAATTGTTTTAACCTGATTGCTGAAAAGCACATCAAGCTGACCCTTAATTTTTAGTTACATTCATTTCTTTGTACTCTGATCTGCTGGGAAAACATGATTTGCACAATTAATGCCGGGCTATTTTTCAATAATTGCACTGTAAGCAAATTCCTTTTCTCTGAGCAGCAGATGTTCATTGCTAGCCAATCAGAATACACACATCTTTCGTTATTTATTATATTCCTATACTCGTATGATGCTGTTCTGATGGACTATTAACTGCTGTGATGAGTGCTACTTAAATGAGAGCATTCATCAGTGTGCTGATGTATTTAGCTCTGGTGAGCTCTAGCCAGGTACTATGTGCGTAACAGCCCAGAATTAAATGAAATCCTAGTTTTGTTTTGTTTAGATAAATCTGGATGTCCCTGGCCATGACTGTTTTCTTTGGCTCATCCAATTTCTTGGTCAGGGAAAGAAGGGGGGGGGGGGGGGGGGGGGGGGGCGGTTGTGCGCAGAGGTAAGAAAAATGTCCTCAGACATCCTAAAAATGCACTGGGGTGGAACAGATGTTGAGCTGATGAGCAGATTCCTGTATGCACTTAATTATCTTACAGAGATTTTATCTGACCTTCAGAAAGATTTTTTCTAAATAATTAGCAACAATTTAAATCCAATTTATGTGTCACCTCAATATAAAAACCAGCTTGAGATGACACCAATTCTGTTAAGGTGTCCTCTATACTTAAAAATCCTGTCACTTTATAGAGAAGTTGGAAAATGCTCCCCTCCCCTAAGCAGCAGTTGTGTCACCAGTAAAAGCTTCTCAAGGTTCATGTGTACTCTGAAGTTACAAGATTTCTATCAAGTTTAGGAGCAATTCTATGCAGGGAGTTAAGCCAAGGCTTTTCCAGACGTCATGCAATAAATCTTGTGTGTGAATTTGCATATGTACCAGTGGGAAGGGCTGAAAAAGCAGTTGTAAGATTTAGAAGCCAAAATTGGTTATGCGCTTCCTGATATGGTCAGTTTGTACCAAAGAATAATCTAAAATCAGGTGATAGTAAAATCGCATACATTCATAGATACACAACCTATGGATCTTCTCCTACCTCTTTTTATTTCAGTTATTAGTTTCTTACCATCGTTTCATAAAGAATGTATCTGAACGAGCAATGTGCAACACCCAGTACAGCAGTTAAGCAAAATAAAAAAACCTGAAGGTCAGATCAAGTCTTATACAAGCAAGACTGAGAGGAGCACAATGCCAAATATCATCTGAAATGTATAGAAGTATGGAAGTTCCAGCAGTGACACCGCAGCTACGAACGCAAGGACTACAACTTCTCTGTTTTGCACTTAAGCATTAGAATTTAGTTTTCAAATTTGGCACAATAACTTTGAAGCCACAGTACACTTCTATTTTCTACATAAGGCTATTTCAATAATATACTCACTAACCTTTGAGGAAGAACTCAAAGTTTCCTTCTGAAATGCTATTATTTTCTTCGCCGCTTCTCTACATGAACAATCTTAGCTCCCCACACTTGCAACTTACAGTGTCTACAGGTTCCAACAATATTTTTGACACAGTCTACTTCCAAACAGACAACACAATGATCAGGCATATGAATAAATGATCATTTGAAGACAGACATAGGAAAGAGAGGGGAGAGAGGGAGCAGGAGAACGTGCATTGACTGTGGAAGGTAAAGCTCATTTGGTAGTCATATGCACATGAAGGAAGTCTGAGCAAAATTACCACCATGACTAAGACAAAATGGTTCTACACATTGTCATTTAGATAATTTTAACAGTAGAAAGGGAATATTAACTCTCAAAAGAGATAGAAGATGTGGATAATTGGCTGAGTTGCAGCAAATTCTATCTAAAGATGTCATAAACTTTCTATGATTTGGGACAAAAATTCAGGATTAAAGATTCTGCAGTATTTAATCTAATTTGGTTGCACATTATAAATCTTGATGCATAGATAATTAGAGATCAAATTTGGGAATATGAGGTCAGCAAAGATGATCACAATGCCCCATTTTAAGCCATTAAATTCCTCAGCCCTTTTCTAAAACTGACTTATAATAACCATCTCTGGTGACCTGTGGATGTTATATCATTGTGCGGATTTTCTTAAGAATGTACCTTGCAGGTCACTTATAAATGGGAAAATTACCTAGATCAAAGGGTTATCAATGCACAGGGGGCTGAAGGAGTAGCCACTGAGCAGGAGGAAGAAAACAGAGCAGGAGAGAGAGAATGTAGAGAGAAGGATGTAGTTCTTAGTAGGAGAAGACATACAGGCATCTGGTTTGGCATATCTCTAGATCACGCTTTCCTAGTGACCTTGCAAATTTCCCAAATACTCCTGCTTCATTATGTACTTAGTGTCCTAACTGACCAGTGTAATGTCCGTCAAATATAATGATTACTATGTAATTTATGATCGGCATCCCAATTCTGTATCAACTCTTAAAGCACACACAGCCATTAAACAGGACATGCCTTGGTCAGCTAAGAAGACATGGATGGGAGACAGCAACTGGGGTGAGTAGCAGAAACTATGAATAAAATGTATATTGAGTAGAGAATGTAATACCTGTTGATTTCTTGCTTTTTGCTGCTAAAGGGACTGAACAATTAAACTATTTAACTGAAATTCACGCAGATCTGGAAGACAGAAATATATTTACTCTGTTCTTTCTTTCATTATATACCACAGAAATTAAAATTCAAAAGATGTGGAGTCAGAGGTGATTCAAAACTGCCAATACTTGAGTCAGCTTGCTGGAGTATGAGCAGCCACAATGAGCACAGAATGTTTCATAAACGACCAAGCATTGTCCCAATGTTATAGTGCTTGGCAAAAAAAAAAAAAAAAAAAAAAAAAAGAATTGACTTTTAAAAAAGGCAGAGTAGTCAGTAACCTTGCTGGCCTGTGATCAATAAATATCTCCTTGTGGAACTCACTGAAATATATTGTACTAACTGGTACCAGGTACCTTTTAATTTTACATTTTTTTCTAAAACTGTTGGATTATATTATGTAAGTCCTACTTAAAATGTATTTAGTATTTGGTAATTTGAAGAACATGTGGAGAAAACATGAATAGGTAAAACTTAATATTAATTCAGTTACACATGATTTTTCATTTTAATTATCATGAAAATAAGGCATGCTGTAAGTTAATTTCATCCTCTGATAATTCAGTTCAACACACACAGACTTTGTAATCAATTGAACTTTCTTCAAACCTGTGGTAGAATATTCATTTTAAAGGTCTACGAATAAACTGCAAAAAAATTCCTTCACCATAAATATAGTATGTTCTATTCTTCCATCTCACAAACTTACTCTGCAAGAGATGTACTTTCTATTTATTATACGTGACTTAATTACAATTTTCTTTCTTTTTTTTTTTTTTTAAATCTTAAATGCGCAACTGACTGCTGTAATGTAAGAACAAGTTTTGGTCATTGTAAGCCTAAAATCAAGTTTACTGTCTCCTCTGCGTCATATTTACTACAACACACCTGCTTCTAATCTTTCAGAATAATATTCACCAATGTTAAGGAAAACACCTCAATGACATTTGACCCAATAACAGACAGTTTTCTGTCATCATGGAGTGCACATACTTGAATTGACATACTGTGACATATGACCAGCATATATAAACTGCTCAAAAGCTACAGGTGTATAATACATGCATCACTGCAACATACATTGTGGAATATGCACCACTGTCATGAAGACATCACAATTCACATTTATATAGAAAGCTGGTTTTCAGCCAAGTGTCATAATAGTTTATTCATGGGTACCGAGCATGCAGTTGATGTGCCAAAAAACCACTGGGGTTAACACAGTGATTACCAGGCCAGAGTCTATGTTGTGTCTGACAACTAAAGTGCAACGATCTGTCTCTAAACCAGTGAGTTAAACATTAACAAGACAGACTGCTATTATTTTTTCCTTCTTAAATACAAGGATCTCAGATACTAAATGGATAGAGATCATTTAAATGACTAGATAGATTAGACAGGCCTCCTAACACCTTCCTTGAAGTGAAAGCAACTCACATACAGAACTGAAACGTTGTCCAACTACAGCTCATACTGCACTGTGATCCCTACCAGACAACGTAGCAATTGGAAGTGACTCAGGAGACAATATAGCGACTGAAACCAACTCAAATTCCTATCAGAACTAGCTCACAGGTAAATGAAGTGATGGGGAAATGCTCATTTGATCTCTGTTCCTTATATTTTACAAGAAAGCCAGATTTTGTGGTTGGTTCCTACTTGGGATGGAAAAGTCACTAAAATAAGGTGCTAAGGTCACATAGAAGCATCAGATTGTAAGTACCAAAGGCACAAAAACAGCAATGAGAAAAAGATTATCTAAGGAGGCCAACACCTACCACAGCAACATTGTCTTCTTGTATCACAGGTGTTCTGGAATCATTTTATCAGCTTCTTGTAGCAGCTGACTCAAATACACAAACTAATTTTCATAGGAATAAACAGATGAACACTGGCTTTGGGAGGCAATTTACAAGCAGTCCAGATGTACACGTCACAGTTTCTCACAAGTCACAAATTTTCCAGACCATGAATACGAGCAGACCAATTCATTATTCAAGAACTGAAAAATTCTTTTAAACAAGAAAATGTTCTAACAGTGTAGTGACATCTGACCACGTTGGCTGGTCAAAACCATCCTGCCTTCCCTCTTTTTGTCTTTCAATGCAGTCCTTCTCCTGACACATACCTAGGTTTCTCTTAAAATCCTTAATATTCTTTGTTTGAATTTCCCTTCCTATTAACTTATTCCCTTTGTTATTGGCCTTTGTATGAAAATATTTTGTTGACTTCCTATTTAGCATAAACCAAGGCCCAATTCTGTCCCTAATATTACCTACAGTAAAATTCCTTTTAATGTTAATGAAATCAGATGAGGTGGTTTTTGTACCTAGTTTATAAGAACTAAATTATCAGCAGTGATTCCAAATGTGAGAGAACTGTAGATACATATAGCTTTGAATCTTTTCTTAACAGCCCTATGGACCCCTCTCCAAGTCTTCAAAAGCTCATCATATCCGCACCAATACTTTCCCACACTACCCCGGTCCATACTTCTTAAGGACATTATCACTATATTTTACTGAATGGGGAAAAATGTATTTCAAAAGGCTAGCTAACGATCTGATACACCTAAATGGAAATGCTAAGCTCAAATCAGAAGCAAGTCTGGTTTGAAACATACAGAGGTATCTCTGTACAGGCCTCTGGAAGACAAATATGTCTTCTTACTTCCCTACTGGCTACCTAGTGAAAATATAGCCATTTCATAGAGATACTCCAGCCTAGTCACTGGAACAACTTCTGCACGGCAATTTAGGACCCTGTTTCCATATGAAAACTCCATAAAGCAGCAGATTCTTTGGCTGTCTCACAAGTTCACTTCTTTTCTCACGTTCTCTGTCCATGTAGTAAAAAATGGCAGATAATTAATTCTACACCATTTGAAGTGACGCACGTTTACAAAACAAGTAACTTGTAATAAACCTGCCTTTGTAACAATGAAATTCAAGAGCTTCACTGCCTGGCCAGCAACATAATGGAAGTGACATAGATGGGTCCTTACAGGAAAAACTAGGTGTTCATTTGCATTTCTGTGAGTTTAATTTTCTTTCCACACTACCCTCACATTTCTCCCAGCCTCTGTCCTGGTGTTTGTGACACCACTCTTCAGTATTTATGCATCAACCTTACCCTCCACTGACTTTACAAATTAATTTTCCTCCGAAGGTATAGTTGAGATACTATTTCTATTTCTATTTTCCTGGGTTTCTTTCTCCAGCTGCTTAGTTCAAACAGTCAGTCTTACACCTTAGGGAATGCTTCAAGTCCAGCATTCCTTTTCATTCTTCTACTAAAGTGGCATCATCGAAGCATTCCTAATGGAAAGAACACCATTCCCTTCACACTGTATTACACTGCCAAATGAAACAGGATGAATGCCAACACATTTAATGACTATAAGTTATTCCTGTCTCGAGGGGGTTGGGAGACTCCATTCCTTTTCCCAGCCCTGCAAATGTATCTGTCACATGAGTTTTGTCGAATCACTTTTTATTTCAGATTTCCCATCTGTAGAATAGGCATATTCATAAAAACTTTGTCTTGTAAAGTAGTCTGACGTTAGTGGGCAGCGAGAACTATATAAAGATGGGCTTGGTTTAATAATTCAATTTATAGAACAGTCCTGCATATATTTCCCTTCTCTCTCTTTCCTTCTTCCTTATCCTGCAAACCACATATCTGGTAATATGCTATTAGAGAGGGGAAGTAAGGTGTTTTGGGAATATTCTTGGCTCTGGTTATCACTTGCTGTCATAACAAAACAAGAAATCTGTGTGTGATCTTGGGAAAGTTACTTAATCTTCTAGATGCTTCAGACTTCCAATACATAAGATGATTATTAAGTGTATCTCATGAGGGTTGTGAAGTAAGAGGCAGCTATTAAACATTTTGATGTCACAGACTGAGGAGTCAACAGAAATGATAAATATTACTTTAATGTATTACCTCTTTTGCAAGCATTCCTCTTGCTGTGAAGAAGTTGCTCAATTCCAGAATCATCTCTGTGACATAATTCTTCATGCAAAGGCATGTTGTGGAATGGCGGTTTCCTTCAGAAGAATCTTCCCAGTTCATAGCATTACAATCTGAAACACGATAAAGTAATATCTAATTGCTGGCAAAAGACAAAGTCTTTATTTTTTTAGTATGTTTTTTTCAGACTAAAAAATGCTTCTGTAGTTCTGTACATTTTTTATTTAGAAAGTGATTATTTTGTGTAAATGTTTCTTCAGCACCTGCAACCCACAGATCATCCTTTTCGTTTATCTTCCTTCTTCATTGGGAATGATTCTTTATCCTTGCTGTTAACCATACCAATGTCAAAATAAGGAGTTGATTTTGTCCAACAGGTTTCTTGTTCAGAATAAAAACAAAGCATCATTGCCAAGTGTACACCATTGGTTTCCTTCTAGGGAGAAGCCTGACATACCTCTGTTTATGCTATAGCCTATGCCTTGGGCATGTTTTGCTAATTGGGGCTGGCCAAAACTGTTCTGCTTTCCTGCTGCCTGTCATAGGCTAAATTGCAAACAATGGTGAGACCCAGCTCCCTTCGTTAATGACATATGTTGCTGAAAGGCATTGAGAGAATTTGAGTAAGATCAAATTTCAGACCAACCTTGAAACCAGATGCCCAAAACCAACAATGAAGAGAGAAAGCTATAGATAGAAAGCTAGTTTTTTAACCTTGTGAACATTATAGCCATGCTTGCTATAAAAGCAAAGTCAGAATTCCAGTATTAAAAATAATTTTCTGTGACCTTTAATTTAGTATGCTGCTTTTTCCTCATCTGTCACAAGTCACAAGAGCCCACAGGACAGTGAAATTAAGAAATAATTCAACAAATCTGAAAAAATTCTTTTGCAAAATATCATAGGCCTGATAAGTGAGAAGAATTAGGAACAAAGTAGGCCAAGGAACTAAGACTGAATATTCAGATCAGTTATCTGAATAACATGATAGCACGAGATATTTGGATGCTAGTAATTTTATATGGAATTTGCTACCAAATACTGTACTGTCTATCTGCGGCCCTCAGGCTTCATTCAACAAAAAACAAGATGAGAAAGACAGTAATATGAAATATTTCAGTTTTAATATATGCCAGAGTTAGGGTCTAAATCCATCATAAGGAACTTATTATTTCCAGTAGTTATGCATGTGAAATTTTGCTTTGTAGGAAAAAAAAAAAGTAAACAAAAATACGTAGTGATCTACCAAGGCGTAAATGGTGATACACATCTGCTGCTGTAGCATACACTAAGCCTTACTGGACATAGATAAAAATTATAACTTTATTTGGGTAACTGTAAATTTTATTACTCTAGTAATAAAACTTAGATTATTAACCTAATAATAAATATGGTAGCCTAAGTAGAACAGATAGTCATACTTCACATCATGTGGGTAAACAGAGTTCACTGGCTGCTTTTTCATGAAATGCTATACAAGACAGAAATCAGGAGAAACACTAACTAAGCCAAGAGTTTTACACTACTGTGTAAGTGGAGCAAGTACAAAGAACGCCAGGCCCACAAAGGGTACGTTTTAGGAAAAAAAAGTCTGAAATATGTCTCCTTGAAAAATAAAATAAAATCTCACAAAACTCCCGGTTTTGCAAAGTTTAACAAAATTCTCCCCAACAATCTGGAAAAATTCCATGGATTTTGCTGAACATGGCAGTAATTCGTATACAGACCAGTTACAACTGAGCAGGAAAATTCAGTGAGCTTTTAAGAACTGGGATGCTGAATCACTTTGGGGACCAATGTAATGGGCAATCTGTGACCAAAACTGATGGACTAAACTACTATTATGTCTGCTAGTATTGTAACTGGAGGAATACTCAAAATGGGACCAAAGTCACTGTTCGCAATTTACTAATTAAAACAACATGTAAAAATAAAAAAATTGAAAAAGCATAATTCTTGAAATAACATCATTTGAAATAACATGATTTTTGACCAATATCTAAGTCAGTACCTCCCACTAAACTAGTTAATCCAGATTACCTGAGATAGCGATGGATTAGCCATAGTAGCAAGTTTGGTAAAAGGTGCCTATTTGCAGGACAAATCACCTGGAGCCAATGCACTCTGCATAACTATGAACTTTACATGTTTACTATGAAACAAACACACATGCTGAAATCATGCCAATGTGAAAACTTTGCAAAAAATGTAAAAGAAAAGGACTTGGAAACCAGGAAGAATTAAATGCTACGAGAAACAGTTATATATTCAGAGAAACAAACAAGAAAACAATATAATGTAAGCAAAAGCAGAAAGAAACATTTTCCATTTAGATATCGACCCATCATGTTAAGCCTACTGTTTGAGAAACAACTGCATCCTACCAGGCAGCCACTACATTTCCAGTTCTTTGTCTCCTGCAGCTCTTCCCACACCAACAAGAGAAAGGGTAATTTTGAACCAGGCCATGTATCTCTATCTTGTCAATAGGACAGAGACTCACAAGACCCTTTCTTTTTTTCCAAGTGCTTTGAATAGATCCAGTCTGGGAAAAGCAGCGCAAACCAGTGAACATCCATTCAAACTAGTAAGAGAAGGTTCAAAATATTTCAATGGAAGGCTGGAAAGACCCTTGAAGTCAAACCTCCCAAAGAAATTCTCTGCTTAGAGTAATAACCTGTCGGGGTGAAAGAAACTCCCCTTCCTCAACATTTTTTTTAAACAAATGTTTCATTTTTTAATTTTTAAAATAATTTAATTCAAAAATATTCACTTGAGTCAAAATATACAAACCATACAGATTTTATCTAAAGTAACATTTTTAATTATCCCAAGTCATTTTATTTGAAACTTAATTCAGTATAAAATTCTAACCCCTCATTCATAGTGAAATCACTGATAGCAAAGATCAAAAAAAATAGAAGCAAATTTAATTTCAAGATTTAAAAAATGGCTCTGATTACTCCCATGGAAATTCTCTGGACTATTCTCTTGGATAAACAATTTCTATACTATAGTTCAGAGCAGCTATCCACTAGGACTGCAGTATTTAAGCAAGTTACACCCAGATTATAAACTGTTAAGTTTCCAGTGTAAACCTTCAATCATGACTATTGCCAGATGCACAGAATGCTTTTGCTAGATGGATGAGGATCCCTAACTTGGACACAATCATCTCTGCAAATACACAGATTTTTGAGAGCTCTTAAGACCCTTAGGCATCTGGTTCCCATTGACTTGCTATGGTGGCAAGGCGCCTAACTCCCTTAGGTGTTTTTGAACAGTCAATCATAGGCAAGTTTTGTGTGGAAGATTTGATCTGTATTGTCCCTTTTCTAAGAACTGTTAGATCCAACTCTTCCTACAAAAAGCAAGGGAACAAACTCCAGACCTCAAGGGTCATAAGTTATCAGTTAACAGATCTTCACATATTTTCTAATGCTGGTGAGAATCAGCATTTCACAGAAAGAAAAACAAACACAAACAATAAATTTCCATTGTTTCACAAGTGTTATTTTCTCCATGCAGAGCACAAAACTCCAATACATTCATTAGAGCATAATTATTCCTTGATGCAGTTACAAATGTATTTCTCTCAAACTAAGGGTAACTATTGTAATATCAATAAATATGAGGATGTTTGCAGCAGTGGTTTCAGCTAAGAACAGTGGTTTTGCTGAAAAAAAATTAATATGAAATTGATTATTTCCAGGTTTAATACTGGGTGTTCATTACCTTCTTCTTACCAAAAAAAAAAAAAAAAGAAAAAAAAAAAGAAAAAGAAAAGAAAAGGGACCTTTACTAAAGAAGACCTGCCTTTCAGACTTTTGCCTTAATTCTAGGAATTCATCTTGACCCATCACCTTCATCCCATCCAAACATATGAATTATAAAGAATTTTTTTCCTGCTGGCTTTTAGATTTATGCAAATATCCTTTGTGCTAGAATCTCATATCTGTTGCTTTTTAAAAAAAATAAAATAAAATTGCTATACTTTTCTGCAAATACAATTCATTGGTTTAGTACTGCTATTTTCCTGTCTTATTGAGAAAACCAGTGGCAACGTCTCAGGTTCAGGTATGAAATAGCATATTCTAATCCATATATCACCCATATTGCGATGCCTTTTGGATATACACAAATTCTCCAACCTTTGCCATTATACAAATAGTTCAGCACTGGGCCAGGAACAAAGTTAGACAACCAAAATAACATGGAATTGATACGAAATACACAAATCCCAACTGCTGTGGAAAACTGCAACAGTAGATCAAAATATTTTGTTTTCTGGCCATTTGTCTAATTAAATACCCGTATTTTCTATAAAATGTGGGGAAAACCTCTTAAAGAACACCATCAAGTTAGAAACTATGGAGATAGGAAAAAAGATTAAGTCTGCATTTACTTGGCCTGTCCCTTCTGCAGAAATTATCAATATCAGGACAGTATCACAGTTATGGTAGTGGTTTCTGTGATACGAGAAGCTTACTGTCAGGAAGGTCCTAACAAAACCTGCCAGAAGCATTTCCCAGAGACAGGTACACAACTGACTATCAAGCAGCCTTCAATAGAAACTGAAATTATTTTACTGTGCTATTGATCCTATAAGCAGGTATAGCAGTTTTAATTATCTCCTTTCAGGGGATGTTATGACTGTAGATAACAAACTAGTGTTTTTACATGTGTTTACATAAATAAACAAGCAAAAAAACCCTTAATTTTTTTTTTAAAGGAAGAAAAATCCCTTTAAAGTTGTGTATTAACATTTGCTTGATTCAGCCATTTATCTGATTTTTTTTTTCCATTGGATGTTTTTCTTGATGTACTAGGATGGAGAAAAGTAAAATATTTTAATCATTAATGAGATTAACATATAACTCCACCATTCACTTAAGTAATGACTCTTACCATCCCACTCTCCCACATTTGCTTCACAGCAAAAAGGATGTTAATATGGAAAATTGAATTCCTTTGTAAATATTAACCAGTGAGCTTCTTAGCAAAGACTGAAAAAAATTTATGTATATATTCTGTGGTTTCCATTTCCTTGGCTTTATTGTTTTTATGTACATTCTCCCAGGACATTTCAGGTTATATGTCTGGAAGCCCCAGCCATTCAGCAGGGGAAAGGCTGAGCGAATAATGAGAAATGTGCTGGAAGAATTCACATAAAAGCTTTGGAGACATGAAAATGGAAACAACAGATACTTAAAAGCCTTATTGCTCAAAAAGAGAAATGTCTATCCAGCATGTGCATGTGTGTGTTATAACGTAGCTATCTCTGTATATGCAGACATGTATTATTTGTAAAGACAATATACAGAGCTATGAAGGAGCAATATTAGTGTATGTGATAATTTAAGATGTTCTCAGGATATTAGGGCAATGAAAGTGAAAAATCCAAGTAACTTAAGTTATTAGAACCCAGACATACATATAAATAGCTCTATACATAGTCGTATTGCATTGAGTTTTATATATCTTCTTTGTAAGTGAAAAATATAACCAATTCCAACATGAAAGTGTGTTTATAAGATCTCCCTGTACTCTTGTGAATGACAGCAATTTAACTGTCATGGAAACACACAGAATCTATGAGTAGGAAAGACTTTTGGGTTGCTGTTCTGAAATGTACAGATTTGCCTCTACCCCACCCCAGCACTTGTAAAAGACACTTTATTGTTGAACACTAAACCCATGATGCTATAGACTAAGCTTAGTCCTAGTATGCTTGACTTGATACAAGCACCACGGCATTATATGTCAAAGTTACAAACCTTTAGCCATAGCCAGTGTTTTATGATTCAAGCTTTATGGAATATTATTTTCAGAGGGTTCTGACAAGATACTCTATAAAACAGATAGCTCTTTAAGAGACATCTTAACAGGTACCCTGAAAAGGAGGGGATGCGTTCGTACTGCCTTAGAAAGCTGAATTTGTACACCTGATCCTATAATAGGAGCGCTTAACATAAGTCACTAGGAATTTTCTTGGTTCAACAGAAAACAAGCCTGGAAAAAGGCATGTAGACAAAGACTCTAATCAGTATATGCTGCAATCTATCAAACCCACTGCCACAACAGACAGCAAATGAAACCTCCACAAAAGGTATAACAAACAATGGCAAGTGATCAAAGCACACAACTACTACCTTCATGTCCATCAGCTGGGCAACATTAACTGACTGCATGCTCTTATCCCAAAGCAAACATAAGCTAAAATGCATTAGCTTAAACAACCTTAAGGCAAAAACAGTTGTAGGTAATACACACTGAACAACTGCAACTGATTTTAGAGTGCAAATAGGATCATTTAACATGGCTCACCTGGTGAGAGGGAGCTTCATAAGTGTGTAATAACTCCACTTCTAATTGACTATTCACAGTTAGTAAAGAGTGGTGTGATTTGCTGCTCAGTTTTACATACATGTATGTCTAGAATACCGAAGAGCTACAACCTAGCTTAGTAACTTTGCTAGCATAGCCCTGACTCAGAGCATCAAAATTACAAATGAGGCTAGGCAGCAAAGTCTGTCTGTTTATATCAGTTCCCTGAAAGTTCAGTTTTGGTATAGCCAGGCATAGGCAAAATTCCTAAATTGGAGTGGGTTTTAGGTTATCTCAGTAGTGGCAGATATTATATATAGCAATCTTTCAACACATGGATTTTCAATCAGTTTTCACTCTAGTGCATTATATAACTGCTGCTTGATCATTGACATCAGCTACTGAAAATCAGAGGTCTGACTCATGACAACGGGCATTGCTATTAATACACTGGTGCGCTACAGTCAGCACGTGCAGGACTTACTACGCTATCCTAACTTAAGCATAGCTTGAAGAGGTATCAAGGGAAATCCCCTTGCTGACAGATATGCCTTTTGTACACTCTGAGGCTCACACTGATGTACAAATAAGTAGGTTCAATACCTTTATTATGCAGTTTGACCTCATACTAAAAACCCTCCACAGCCTTCCTAAATTTTGAGCTATCAGAAATTACATTGCTGAAAAATTATAAAGCACCTCACCAGAACTTATGGAAGGGGTGACGTAGTCTGCCAGGTACTGGCTTGGCTAATAGCCTCCTTTTTCCACAAGGTTTGTTGCAGAAATAGGAAGGAAATCTGCAACAATGGTCCACAAGTTCACAGACCTCAATATACATAACACACTCCATAATGAGGGGGGCAACTTTGTGCCTAGCATGCAATTGTGAGGCAGATAAACAAACCTCCTTACATTTAACAACGATGCCAGAATATAGAAGATGATCACACATCTCTGTCAAGGTATTCATTTTTGTAATTTGAAGCAACAGCTCCTACCTAAGGAAAGACCATTTTGGACTTTTATAATGCTAGCTATACTGAGTAAAGACTGTTCCAAATTTCTGTTCAGGAGAAATGGTTTAACTGTGTTACAGCCAATATGGCTTCTAAGAGGAAGGAAAACACAACAATGGAATACAGACTTCTGGCTACTTTGACCAATTTTGCTTCAAAACTGACATTCCCTGCCAGGGTGAATTTTACTGGCTCCATAATGAGAGTGAAGAAACTCACCAGTTGCATAAAACTTCATATGAATATTTTACTTGACTTCTCAGCTTAAATAAAACAGTGCAGTAATTCATACAACATGCAGGGCTTGTGAAACAGTTTTGCAGTGCTTCACTGAAAAGTAGGCTTGTTTTTAGAGAGCTGTAGAAATGAATTCCCAGGTTCTGTATGTAACAGATGCTTTTCTTACTTGCTCAACAGCTTTCTCTGTCATGTATCTTATCGACCAAAAGCCGTAGCGGAGAAATACTACAGCTCAACACAGTGGTACATGAATACTCCCAAAGACCTTTAATTTAAAGCTCGTTTTTAAAATAAAACTAAAAAAATAGACTTTTGGAGAAAACAAACAACAACCCAAAACCAAAACCCACAACACAAGAAATACTGGTTACTCCTATTCAAACTATTATAGCTACTTGCAAAAAGCATATAGCAAAGAGCTTCAACAGTCCAACATGTTGCAACTGTAAATCTGTGCTCTAGCCTGTCCTACAAACTATGCCCCATTCTTCTTAGCTTTTATATCACACAAAACAAAGATTACTTTTTAGTAACAAACGTGTAACTGAAGTGACAATTCTTCAAAACAGTTGAAAAATACTACTTTAACATATTTCCCCATTTTCCATAGAAGGAAACCTCACGCACTGACACACATAGTCTTTATGATTTTTTTTAAGATAGTTTTGTGGGTTCCATTTCTCATTAGGAAAAAAATAGACTGCATAGCTTATGTGCCATTAAATACACATAAAACCACAACTTCAAACAGTATGAGAGACTACTACAAGTTACTAATAAGAGAAACAGATTGATATTAAACAACCAAAGGCTTATGTAAGGCCTAGAAGTAAACTTTTACGTGTTCTTTTTAAAAAGTAATCCAAGTTGAGCAGGAAAGCTCACGCGCGCGCACACACGCATGCATGCATGCACACACCCACCCCTTTCCCCCATCCCTTTCCCTAAGATTAACAACCTCCCCCCCTCAGCCTTGCAGTACTTGCCTCTTAAATATCTCCCCAGTATCTCATAGATGTTTCTCAGATACTATCTGTACACCTCAACATTGTATAGGTACTTAAAACAATGCCTACACAACTCAACAACAATATCAAGTACCAACAAACAACGTAAGTTCATAAACAATACCTACAAAATGCAAACTTCAATATTTAGTAATTTTGTTGTCAGTAGGGAAAACCTTAGGGCTATTAAAGCAATGATTTGGCTACAACTAAGACTGTTGAGAAAAGACAGAGTACTAGCATTTAAAAGTTACATTAAAATAATTCAACTGTGAGAAAGAAACCAGATTAGTTCAATTTAATTTGATTACTATATGGCACCACCACCAGCAGATCAATCAACAGATAAATAGATTCCAGCCTTGCCATGAAAGATCCTGAAATATGTTCTGAGAGTGGTCAGGTTCCCAAATACCAACACAAAATTCAAAGCTGAAAGGGAGGCTCCTCAATGGTGAGTGTGGAAAAAGAATTACCATTTTTGAGGGCTATGTAGTATAACAATTTATTACATGAATCATTACTGTGTCAGTGCTACCTTGTTTTTTTCATTTGTTCCTTGAATTCATCTTCAAATGCATTCTTATGTAGAGCTCTGCTGATTCTTCAGATGGGGGTCTATTTTTCATTATACGTATCTTCATCATGACTAGAAACTTCTCAATGCAGCTGCAATACCTAGAAATACACAGATGTCTGTTTGCATAAGCTATTTTATTACAGAGATGTCACATTGTACCACCTTCCTGAAAAATGCTGATATTTGGACTATTCACCATAACTTGACATAAAATAAAGTGCTGAAATGTTCAGTTTTTCATAGAACAGAAATTACTTTTTTCAGTCAGCTCTACAGAGACCCATTAGAACACACAGACCATCTCTCTTCCCATGCAAGAGTATTCCAGATACCATATTACTCAGTGCTTTTTCCAGTCTGGTTGGATTTTCACAACGTGTTTTTGTTAGTTTCCTCCCGCTGCAAATGTGATTATTTGGTTTCTTTCAACTGAAACATACAGAGATATTCACAGGATTTATACTTTACCCAATAAAGAAAAAGACCAGTTATGTCAAAGATGTCCTGTGAAAAGTTTTCTAATGTAAAGGGAAATATCTCTATGACATGGAGCATATGCACCTCCAAAAATATCACTCATTAAAATAGAATG
Source organism: Falco peregrinus (assembly GCF_023634155.1). NCBI lineage: Eukaryota > Metazoa > Chordata > Aves > Falconiformes > Falconidae > Falco > Falco peregrinus. The sequence goes on from NC_073729.1 coordinate 16,139,436, forward strand.
TGGGTCTGGAATTCACTGAAACTGTTTTCGTCCTTTATGTCGCAGTACTTAAGTGAAGAGATACCGTATTAAACCTAACCAAGGGGCCAAAGGATGTAATCATATGCTAACCACTTCAGGTTTCTGTCACTTTTCTTTAAAGTAAAGCATTATGTAACATGTCCCAAAGTGTTGCACTCAACTGTGTGTAACTGAAAAGTTCGCATGTTTTATCTTCTCTTCAATGTATTAGTTTATAATATGTTTTGGAATATATGGGCAAGGCAGATGATAGGTAAGTATGAATTTATTCATAACAAAAGCACTGCCATTGTTAATGATGCAACAAATCTCTAGCCACCTGTGGCCAATATTACATTTATTACCTAAGAAATAGTTGACAGAAAGCTTAAAAGATTTTTTTTTTCAGGAGAATAACATCAGTTTTAGAATGATACCTTTAAATACAATTCATAGACACTGAGGGATTGTTATGAGCTACTTCAACCAAAAGTGCCATAGAATTTCACTCTAATTCCTGTATTAAGCCTTTAACCTACAGGTGATCTAGAACATCAAACCTATAACCCCATTGGGTTTTTTTAATAGATGACTGAAACAAGAAAATAGGATAAGAACTCAGATGAGAGCTCTGTTTTCCTGAGAGAACTTGAGAAAGACCTTTCCTGAACAACCATCTCTCGCAGTCCAGGAGAGGGTTTGAAGAGGGGAGACTAGTATCTAAACTCTTACTTAGAATTTTTTTATTCTCTCTTTTGCTTTATTTTTTAAGTATGATGTGAACTAAAGAAGCCCATCACCACCAGCTAGCAGTTACCTTTAGGGCAGTGGCCTGTGGCCAGGGGACAAGGTCTGAGCATGTTCCTAGCAAGGCAGGGGACTCTAATGGGTTCAGTGGCTCTGTTGACTTGCTTCAGTTTTGCTTAGTGGAAAAGAAAGCGCTAGAAGCATGTTGTGGGCCACTTTCTTGTCAGCCATCTTTGTCTGAAGTCAGGTATACCTCGGAGGCTCCAAGACTTGTGTTCCTTATTATCTGAGCTGAAGAATATTTGCTACCAGGAGTCTGTTGCACACTCCATCACCCAGAAATGCAGTTCATATAGATAACAAACAGGGGGAACCATTTGCAGCACCAAGATGTGTGGAAGAAAACCCGCATTCTGCCTAAGAGTGTTACGGTTTGCTTTACAGTATTGCAGCTTGCAGCGTTACACTTTGGTTTCTGTTGCTGGTTCCTGCAAAATTCCAGTCAAAATTCATTTACTCTGCCAGGTGTTGTTGCTCTTGCCTTTCAGAAAGCCCTGACCAAAGCATTTGATAGGCAGGCTGGCAGGGGGATTTGTCGTTCCCCCACTACCGTGACCCCAGAGCTGGGCCACGGGGCCACATCCTGCCCGGCGCGCGTAAGGTGGGAACGCCTCCCCTCAGCCTCCCTCAGTGCAACCCAGCCCCGGCGACTGCCCTCAGCCCCCCGGCACTGCTGCAGCCCCGCTCTGGGCCCAGACAGCAGCACCAGATGCTCCCCGAGCCTCTCCGCTGCCTTCATGCAGGCTCAGAAGCTGGGATTATACAACGGGGCTCCTGAGCTCCCTGAGGAGCACCCGGCAGTTCCTGAGGCTGTGCCAGCACCCGCCGCTTTCCCACCACTGCCTCATCCCCTCAGGAGCGGGCACGTGGGGGGCTCCTGTGGAAGGTGCCAGATGCCAGGCCGTCCTGCTCCCTTCCACGCCATGAAGGAATGCTGAGCTTCATGAGTCTGTTGCTCCCTTCCACGCCATGAGGGAATGCTGAGTGTAGCGGGTCTGTTGTGGGGATGAGGATGGAGGGAGAGAACCCATCTCCCCACCAAGAAGCCCTCGAGGTGGAGGACATGAGGGAAGCACCCAGGAAGAATCGCTCCAACAGGTAAGCTGCGTCCTGTGAGCTGTGCCTAATAGCCCCAGCCTGCCATGTAAAACTGTTCTTCAGGCGTCAGAAGCGGGAAAGAGGGAAGGGGTCCCCTCACTAGAAAGCAGTGCTTGTGGCATGTTTCTACCATGTCCATGTAGGAAACCATGGCTGTGAGGGCTAACGCCATAGGTGTTAGCCATTACCTCTGCAGGCAGTCAGAGGCCTAGCTCTGGTACGCATGGAAGGACAGGTACCCTGAGGAGCCACTAACAAGTGCCAGAGCCTTTAGCTGGCAGGCCAGTGAAGCGAGCCCAGCTGTGTGGGCTGGGCAGGGTTTGGCCCTGGCAGGGTGCTGAGCTGCAGGCAGCGCTGGAAAGCCAGCTCAGCTGAGCTCGGCCATGGCTTATGGATGTATCACAGAAAACAGGGAAATACCCTCAAATGTGAGGCATGGGACATTTGCTCCTGAAGAACTTTGTTTTTGAAGGGGAATTTAGGGATGTTTTTCTATGGCTTATTCCAAATCTCTTGGCGGTTTCCTGCAGTTTGTTTTAACTTCGTAACCGCGCTCGCTTTTTAACTTTGATTCGCCTCGGTTTCTGCCGCCGTTCTCTGAGAGATGCGAGACAAATGCGGGAGGGCGGTTAAAGTCTCCTTTAAGGGAAGATCCTCGTACATCGGCTTGACGTCCGATTCAGCCAATAGAGTTACAGAGGCCCTCCCTCCCAGGCGCGGGATTGGCTCTGGTTCCCGCCGAGAGGCGGCAGTTCTGCTCAAACCGGTGGCGCCAAGACCGGAGCCGCGCGCGATGGAGGCTGTACTAGCGCAGGTGGAGCAGCTGCCCGCGCTCTTGGCTGTCTCCCGCTCCGCGCTGGTGCGGGACTGGGACGCTCAGATCCTGGACAGGGCTCTTGAGTGGGGCCGGTATTTCCAGCATCTCCACGATCGCTTCCTCACCCGGCCTCGGCTCCGGGAGGCCCTTGGGCGGCGGCTGCGGCGGGGTCAGCCGAGCCTTTTGCTCGGCTTCCCGCAGCTGGGACGCTGCCCGCAGCTGCTGGGCCTGGCTCTGCTGGAGAACCGCGCTCTGCCGCCCGCCGCCTGCCGCCGCCTGCTGCTCTGCCTGCTGCAGCCTCCGGGTGTGGAGGCCGACGCCGAGTCCCGCAGCCTGCCTCTCCTCGCCCGCCGGAAGGCCGCCTCCCGCCTGCTGGCGCTGCCCGGCGGCCCGCCGCGGTCCCTGGAGGGGACTGAGCCGCAGCTGCAAGCGGAGGCGCAGCTTCTTCTGGTTCGGCTGCGGGAGGAGGAGCAGGAGATCGTGCTGGCCAGCGAGGCCGAGGGTCGGCAACGCTGGCTCTCAGGTGTCCTGGAGCAGCTTCCCCAGCCCCGGGCCTTCCGGGTGGTGGCGGCGGCGCTGCTGCTGCTGGGGCAGGGCAGTAGCTCTGAGCAGGCCGGAGGCGGGGGTCGGGATGGGAACAGCCTAGACGGAAACCAGGCGAGTGCAACAGGAGGTGAAGGTGTTGCCGGGCCCCTGCTTTCCTGGCTGCTGGGGAATCTCGAGCGATTTTCTGCCTTCTGCCGTTTCCTCCCAGGCTCCCTTCTTGCTTCCCTTGCTGGTCACTATTCCCAGTTAAGCAGACCTTATTTGGACCTCTTAACCACCTGGGGAAGCCTCTTGCTCTATGACCCCTTGCAGGGACGGTGGGTTAAAAGTTGTCTTGACAAAGCTGGATTGTCCTGGGAGGAGCTGAGGGAGCGCTTCGGGTACCTCTGTCGGGGATCTGTGCTACTCGGGGGACAGACTCAAGCTGCTCTGAAACTCCTGAAGGCACAGGATGGAGACTTTAAAGTCTGTGGCCTAAGTGTGTGGACTGACTTACTGATGGAAGTAGAGGAATATCTGAGGAAAGAAGATGAGCGCTGACGCGTGAATGCAAAAGCAATGTGAAAACTTCTGAAATCCAGCAAACTTGCTTAACTCTTTGATTTGAAAGATAAGAAAATCATACCTCACTTTGGGTTGAAAACCAAGCACTGTTGTGACTGCTGTTTCTGACTGCATATGAATTCTCTCAGGGAGGCCTGGTGCTTTCTTGTAGTTGTGCTCTCATTTCTGGTCACTGCAGGAAATGTCTTTTCAGTACTTTCTGCTTACCTAATAAAATGAAGAAAATGCATTCTGTTTCAAATATAGAATAGTTTTCTGTTGAGAATATATTATAGTTCAGATATGGTCATGACAGTGGAGTGTCTAACTGTGGGAGGCTAACCAAAAGCTCGAAGGGAAGGTGGAGTTTCAAACATGAAAACCCTAAATACAGAGTTAATATAGTCGTGGTTATCTTCATTGGGCTGTCTGCTCTGGTGGCCACTTCCGTGCTTGTATAGCTCTGGCACGTGACTTGCCCCCTGGGTCTAAGTGAAGGTGAGAGGAAGCCAACTGGGAAGTTTATTGAAAAGTTCCAAAATTAGAAGGCTTTATTAGTTGCTCTACTATATGATATGCAAGTATTTCTTAAGAAAATGGCAGTAAAAGGTGGGGTGTTCTGTGTGGTTTTCTTCCCTTTTTGATGATCTGTTACATGATTTCTATTGTGGAGCAGAAGTGAGTGGGCAACAAACTTTTTTAAGAGATGACAATTTTTTTTTCTTTATTCTTTTCTGTTTCATCAGTTTCTGTGGACAACACTTGATCAGGGTAGTTTCTGTCTTACCTTATCACTGTCATTTAAAAGGAGTATTGTAATGCAGAGGTAACGTGTCCGTGTATATTTAACTCTGTAAGCAATTATTTCTAAGAGTTAACAGTGTGATAAGAGAATAGTTGAGGAACATGGGAGAAATGTGTGTGAATACCACAGAAAGAGGTCTTCATTAATCTTTTGTGTGGAGTACCTGTCAAAGAGTTCCTGTAGCCCCTGTTCTTAAACTTGCAAGATCACTTGAGACATCTCTTTCCTCTGTTGCTGAAGTCTCTTTAGGAAGAGTTAAAGTGCTTTGTTACTGCTTATAAGCTTTAAAACTAACAAGATATTAGAAAGTATAAACTGGATTGAAGGTAATTAATAGTTTGTATTACAGCATAAACCAGCATATACAACTATGGCAGATATTTTTTCACCACAAAACTGGAGGGGGAAAGATCTTCTGAATCTGAAAGGGAAATGAGTAGTTCAAGGGGTTGCATAGTGTTTATCTGGGAAAAGAAAGAATGCCTACTCTAACATTTATAGAAATAGTAAAAGACACATGTAAGATCTTATTCTTCCCCCTCATGTAAAAAAAGATATGCTCAAGGGTAGCACTCTTTAAATAGTTAAAAGGACATGCTGCTAATCTCCTATCAAAAGTATGGCTATTTTCTTTGGATTCTTTGCTATCATGTCAGTGAAGCAGTGAAGTTGTCAAGATTGGCAGATGAACATATTATAAAAGCAACAGCTAGAGCTGTGGCAGTTCTCTTGCTCTTTTTTTAAATGGGATTGGCCCCCCTTCTGGAACTTGTGGTCCTGTTCAGTCTTAAAAGACAGCACTGTGTTAGTGGACCTCAGGACTTGGTCAGTGTTTCTGTGGTATCGAAAGGAATATGAACACTGTCTCCTAAGTGTTTAAAACTGCTTGGAAGTATAAAGCAAGAGGTTTGAACTTACGTTGTCTAGCAACAGTTCCCTGCGTTATGTAGTTTTGGCATTTGGTATGGAAACTCCACTTGAGCTTGCTCTTAACGCTTTTAACAGGCATAAGGTTTTTTGTCTGTTAGAATACTTTCTGCTATCAGTGGTTCCTAATGAATGATATACCCAAAGATACTAGTGCAAGCCATTCCCTTCTCTATACAGCTATATGTTAGGGATGAATATCAAATGTTGAAGTAGTGTTACACATGTTATAGTAACAAAACTAATTTTATCGGTATTCTTTTCTTCTGCATGGAGACCTAATGGGACAAGTTGGGTAGAAGCTTCTGGCATTCCCTCTCATAGTGAGGGATAATTGATCTCAACTAGTTAAGAACTTGCTGTTCCCTTGTACCTGAGTCTGTGACAAATGCCGATGAGAGTCAAGTTTTGGTTTTGCTTGTCAGGGTAGATATGTTTCCCAATGTACTCAGCTTGTTGACCATGAATTAAATCTCATAGCAACTTTTAACTATTTCTTGGAGAAACCTGATGCTTGTAGTCAGTTTATGCTTGCACTATTTCAAGTCTTGCTTTTTGATAAGCTTTCTCTTATAAAATTCAGTTGCTGAAGACAGATGTCGTCTTTCCAAATAATTATTACGCCTTTTAGTTGCTAACTGCAACTGCAGAATCTTCTACTAGAGTAGCTAAGAAGTAATAAGCCCTTCAGCGTGACTTTATTAAGAAAGAAATAATTGTAAGGGGCAGGCAAGGCATAGGCGAGTGTAGACCATATATATTTGATTTCCAATTCTGTCCTCTTCATAGGAAACCTGAATAGTAAAAGGTAGTTTAGCCTTTGTGAGGCAGAAGCACCTGCTTATAGCAATTTCACAAAAATGTTCTAATCTGTCCCAAATACATTATAAAGAGGTGCCAGATCCATGATTACCGAATTCCAAAATCCATATGGCTTCTATTGAAATAAATGCACCAGTCCACATCCCCTATTATTTCAGCATGCTCGTCAAGTTTGCCAAGTAGCTGTGCAAATGACGATTAATGAAAAAATTTTGGAACTCCTTTTTTAATAAAAATATAAACAGGAAAGGAAGAAGTGTGATGTCTGCAAACTCTTGACCTAAACAATCTCAGCTATCATGCTATCATGGGAAGTACTACAAGCTCTTCACCCCTACCGCTGCCTTCTCTTTTTTTTTTTTTTTTACTAATAAAGAGAAACAGATCTCTACTATTTTTTCTGTTAAAACAACGATTAAAAAAATATCAATAGTAGCAAAATGTATCCATCTTAGCTAATTATTGGGCAAGTAAAATTTTCCTGATTCATTTCTCGACCCTTACCACCCTTCAAAAACAGGAACACTTTTTTTTTTTTTTTAAGTAGTAAGTGGAAACATTTTACCTTTTATCAAATGGTACAGTAAGCCTCCACAAGTGATAGACATACTAGGAGGTGTCTGGTTACTTGTATACTTTTTAAATTATTTTTCTGGTGACCTGTCCGTTTACCTTGTAATAACCCTACTAAGCACAGTCTAGAAGAAAACATGTTCTTTTGGTAACTGGCAGTATGTATCTTGGTCAGGGGTCCTCAAACTACGGCCCGCAGGCTGGATACGGCCCCTGGTATTTACAGAACCCCCCTGCCAGGGGTTGTGGGGGGAAACCGAGCAGCTGCAGATATAACTTTCTGCCACTTCATCCGCACGCCAGCCCCCTGTTTAAAAAGTTTGAGGGCCCCTGTTCTCGATAGTAGAATAAGGATAGACGGTGTAGAATGAATTATTCATTTAGGAAAAAAAATATAACCAGAGTACTCTCAGATGAATACATGAGCCTGATTGTGATTGAAAAAACGCATGTTAAATTCAGAATGTCCAGTCAAAATGTTCAAATTTAACAATGCATTTAAGTGAATTCTTGTTTTGCACACAAGGTTTCTTCTCCCCACCCCCGAAACTACGTGAATAAGGATTTAATCTTCTTCAGTGACAATGATGAGTTTTGGGGGTTTGTTGGGTGTGTGTTGTCCCTGTCCCCCCCTGCATGTAAGAGAATATTTAAGGTCATGAAGACAGACTAATATTTTGATCATATGGCAGTAGTATTTTCGGATACTGTTTATCTAGAAAGCAAAGTTACAGTTGTACGGTTAACTTTAGTTCTGCTGTCTTTGAAAAATTGAAGATTTGAAGCTAAAATATATTTCTCTTGAATAATTTGGATGAATGACCCATTGCAGAGTGCCAGTGAAGGCCCAACAGCGTCACCATGCAGAGTACAGCAAAGCTTGCTTAGTTCAATTGGGAAGAGTTACAGAAAAATGAATAAAAAGCAAGTGGAGATGGTGAGGAGAAAAGGCAGAAAACTGCTCCCTTATGAAGGCCTTGGAGAAAAGGTAGATTTCCCCTTCACCAAAACTGAATGGCTTTGCTACTGCTGGGGACAGCTTTGGATCTGAATGTTCTGATTAAAAAGAAAATAAATCTAAAGGCTTTTGATGTTGGCTGCTCTGCTAAAGCACTCAGCCTCTGGGTTCCCTAATGACCACTTGGATCAATGGTTTAACAGGCAAGAATATTAAGGTAGTGAATGAGAAATGTAGCTGTATGTTACAGGGTAGGAAACTGCTTATTTAAATAGGGTTGCTCTTGCAGGGGTGAGAGCAAAAGAACAATATCCTATCTGCTCTGATATAAAATAGATTTGAATAATCACAAGTATGGTCAGGAAACGTAGCTTTTATCAGTTAATAATTAATATAAATCCTTCTCACAAGCTGTTTGCTTCCACTATTGTATCTGTCTCGTGAGGGATTAAATGTTACTTTGACCAAACACATCATTCTCGATTAATCAGTTATGTGCCTGTACTGAATTTCAGATTAAGAGATGACAGACAACCTGGAAACAATTATGAGTTTGCTCTCCCTTACCTACATATTTTTTAAAATGTCTCAGAGAAAAAGATGACCGTAACAATGAACTAGACTAGTGATAAACACATAGTTAACATGAATTCTTTTTTATCATTTCTCAAATGTAGCCTCCAAAGATGTTAAGCTGGTTAACGTAGCTACTACTTCAATATTGAATTCATTCATGTACCAATACCACTTTAAGTCCTTGTGGGCCTGTACCTTAGAGTTACTGACACAACTTTCTATGTTTACTGATATCCTAATAGTGTTTCATTGCGTCAGTTTTTTAAAAGCTAGTGATCTTTGTCCCTAAATCTCTATTTAGGGTGTTGGCATTTTATTTATTATTATTAGTGTTTTGAATCTTCTCAGATACCACAGAGGGTGGCAGCAGAGTCTGTCTGCGCAGATGGGCTTGGACTTCTGATCCAAGGGGAGTCCCAGCTTGTGGCCCATTTCTAGAAGCAGAAGAGATGCAGGGAGTAAATACCCACTGTTGTGCTACCCACACAGAAGTTTCCAGTTGAAAAACCCCATTGAGAGTTTATTTTGTCCTTGTAATTCTGACTTTACCAGCCCTTTTATTTTCATGTAGGATCAGGTAATAATATAAACTGTATCCCCTAACTGTCTCTATCCACAGACCTGTTTTATTAATAATATTAGGTATTCAGCTCTTAAATTCCTTTCCTATTGCATGATAAATTCCTGTAGTATTATGTGATCAATTTACTGTAACCCTTAACTAGGACATTTTACCAGAAATGATAGCAGTATGCACTGAACAGAGAATATAGCAATCAAATTCTGAATTTCATCTTAAAATGCTCCTTCGCATTATATTTCTCCCTCCGGGAAGAAAGTCCAGAATGAATGCTCAGACATGGGCTGTTCATAGTGCGTAGCTCACAAAGAGGCTAATCCCAGCATCTGATAAAGCGTTATTTAAGTTTTTGGCAGTCATTGTGAGTTTTAAATCCCACCACAAAGATTCAGTTTGAATGTTTTCCGAAGGATCGTTTCCAGGAATGAAATGATATGATCTGCTTTTACCTGCACATTTGTACCCCTGTTGTTCTTATGGCGTGTTAGACTTTATGACTATCTGAACAGGAAATCGTAATTGTGGTCTTGAGTTTCTGTACATAGCGCTTCTCTTAACATAAAGTTAGCAATGGACGAAAATGATTGTGCTTTCTATTGTGTGTGATAAAAGTTACACCCATGAAAATAAGCCAGCAATATAAGACTAATTGTTATATGATCCAATTGTCAGTTAAATGTATCAAGAAATACTTTATTTTAATGCTGAATATCCGGGGAAAGTTGTGTGGGTTTATTTGTTCTGCTCTCATAGGAGGCGATAATGAATCTTCTAGAAATACTATAAGGCCAAAATGTAAATGCAACCTGCATTTCCAATACCTTGAGGCAGTGAAGTCATTAATATTTGCTTATTAATGTAAATGAGCTAGGTAAGAACAATTGATTTCTTCTAGGAATTAATTGGACATGATCAATCCCTAAAACGAGTGTGACAAGAAGGTCATTGATCAGCTGCTTAATGTTGCAGTAGCCTAAGCTTGTCCTTTCAGCTAGGAAAAGATGCCATGCCTGGGGGAAAAGGCTTTTAAGTTGTTTTAATGACAAAGAAAATGTGTACTGTTGTCACTCAGAGCCTCACCATTCTTGATGTTGAGGTGAAAGTTGCTGAGTTGATGTTTTTTGTAATTTGCCTTGTAAATGGTATATCTTTTCAAGCTTAAATTTCTGTTACATAATAAAAATAGAAGGTGTAAAGAAAGCTAAATACAATAATACATTAAGAGTGACAATCAGCTGCTTTGTCTGGCCCAAACGTTTGAGAAGACAAGCAGAGTTGTCTCTCCACCTACAGAAACACCACCAGGGTTTGTGTCCTACCAAAGCAGCTGTCTTTGTATGCTAGAAGGGCTGATGGTGCCTGTGAAGATGTGCTTAGCATTCTGCCGACTTGGAATTTTTTGTTGGGTTGGAGGAACATTTTTCCTGCCTGAAACTAAGGGCCTCAACAGCTACACAGGGATCTTTAGGCACTGGAAGTGATAAGCAAGAAAAAGTCATCATTTAATTTATGTCTCGATCTTTTTGTGAGTCACTTGTGTAAGAAGATGCTTTTTAGTGGATTCTACCAATGAAATTACCTGACCCATCATTTGTTTATTTGCTTCAGGTTACTTTGAGCACTGAATTCACCTCCAATTTGCCTAGGTTTTTTGCTTTTTTGATCACAGATTTGCTTTCCCCCAGATGCAACAAGCACCTTCCCTTCTGTTCCTCATAAATGTGCACAAAAACCTGTTAAGGCTGAAAGATAATATACATTAAGGGAACACCAGGGTGACCATAGTGCAGAAAATAATTTCTATAATGTGAAACTAGTATTCCTTACCACTACTGGAGTAGTCAAGTAAATACGTTTTCCTAGTTCTAAATGTTTTTTACAATAAGTTACTGCATGAAACAAAATTTAAAAAACTGGCAAAAAACCCCCACACCTTCAGATGGTATGTCAAACCATCAATTAACCTAAAAAGCACAGATAAGTTGCAGCAGCAGGAAGTGAAAGCTTGAAACCGTTAAAAGAAGGATTCAGTTTTCTGTAACAGAAAGATTATTAACTCAATGGAATAATTTTTGAACATTTTTTTGTGGTTTAAAGCGCTTGCTTGCAATCATTTGCAGACGCTTCGTGTTTTCCTAAAATATGCTTTCTTATTTCAAGCTAAAGTTTCATGGCTAGAAGTAGGACCAAGCAAGAAAAGTCCTATGGCCTGTTATTGGGAAAAGTAAGGATTAAAAACAAAGATGAAAAGCAAAGAAGCAACAATTTATCATATTGGTTATTGGTATGAATCTGTATTCTGAATCTTCCTGATAAAAGAATTGCAAAGTTATGTGGCTGTTCTCAAGGCTGCATGTTGCTGGGTTGTGGATTTAACACCCTGGATGCTGCACAAGACCATGATGCAGCACAGACCTGCGAGACAAGCAGGAGTACGATCTTGCTGTTAGTACTGGTAGTGTTGTGGTAGATACTGATAGGTTTTGTTTGTGTTCTTTAAAGTACAGGTTCTTGCTGTGTGAGGCAAAGAGTGTGGCTCTGTTACTAGTAGCAGGCCTATGATCTCCAGAGGAGGCACAGGTTTAAGCTGGGCATGTGTTATTATTCATCCTGCAATTCATATTTGTCGTAAAAGCACGGATATAGTTCAAAGTCCAAGGAGACAGATACAGCGAGAGAAGTGGTTTATATTGCCGGAGGACTTCTGCCACTATTACTAGAGGCAAGGCATTGTTCTTTGTTTCAAAGTCAACAGAAACGTTGAAGTGTGTGGTAGCACAACACGGGCCAGGAGGTGACACTGGCTTGGAAAGCATGAAGTTAGTGTATGAATTTTGCATTGAGTTCACTGTGCTGCGTCAGTACCGTTGAGCACAAGCTGCTGTCGTCTTGCCTCCTCCCACTGTTGTCCTACTTGTTGCTCTTTCTGATCTGACAAAAAACCCTGGCTTATCTGCACAGTAGAATGTCTCTCCAAAATATCGGTCGGGTGCTGTACTGGTACATGCCCTTTCCCACTGTTAAATTCTGCATCTCGCTGTTTGTCACACCTCATGACCCTGATCTTCTGTGAGTGGTGAGCATAGCGTAGAGTGTGTGGCTTACAATGACAAAAGCTGCAGTTGTAAAGTTTTGAGGTGATTATTGTTTAAGACTGTTGGAGTCCATCTAGTAAAAGTGAAAAAAAATTATCTTGATCAGGCTTAATACTGCTTCCTTTTGAATGTGGTTGGATTTTTGTCAGTGACTGTCATTGAGTAAGATAGAGCACAGATTTTGGTGTGAAATGTAGCAGATGATATCGCCACCAAAGGAGGAAGAAATGCTGTGCTTATTTTTGAAAGACTGTACAAATGTGTGGGGCAGGGGTTCCTCTGTAAGGAATGTATAATGTGAAAATCAAGTGTTTCTTTTAAGTAACTGAGGAATGATTCCTAAGGTGTTAACTCTGTTAACATAAAAATCCCATCTTCACACCTTCCATCTAAGTCAAGTTTTCTAAAACTTTCTCTTTGTCCTATGACTTTATACATACGACAGCTTTTATACTTGTTCAATCTGAGAAGGGGAAAAATGGCATAAATCATTCTTGTCTGCATTCTCAGTAATGTCAAAAACACGTGTCACTGACACTGCCAGTTCAAGACTGTTGTTTGAAACATGAAATAAATTGCAGAGGACTAACAGGAACAATTTAAAGAAGGTGCATTATCCAGACAGACACATGCATGCTCCACTAGTCAGCAGACGTATGGTTGAATCTGGAATTACTACAGTAACTTAAGGTAATTGTGAGCATGCACTAGCCTCTAATTACAACAGGAAAACACTGGGCCCTGTGCATTGCACTGACAAATTGCTCCCAGTGGTATCTGAGCTATTTCACTGCTGTCATTATAGCCTCTAGCAAAGTCAGGATATTTGAAAAGAGTATGGTGTCTGCAACCTATTAAAGATATTATATCCCTATTTATAGTTCAGTTCTACGAATAGAAGTTTCCAACAGAAGAACATTCACTATAGAAATTTTGGAATATGGAGCTTTTAAAGGCAGTTGTGTTTAGTTTATGGGCCAGGTATTTAGAGAAAAACAATTAAAGCCACCTTGCTCATTAACCTTTCAGTTCCTCATAGAGCACTTTAAGCATGAGAAAGAGATTGGGTTTTGATTTGTAATGCTTCTAGTGAACCGGACCTCTTTTCTGCGTATGTGTGCGTTGTATTAGAGCACAGTCTCTAAAAGCTTGCATGTGGTTTTGTTCTACCGTGATTTAACCGATATGATGATCTTCTAAACTCTTTGAGCTCATGGAATCCAATCACTTTTTGCTATGTGCTTTGTTCAGTCCTTTTCCCATTTGTTTTGCAAAGGTATCATATCAGAAATGCATCGCATTGCTGCATTACCATGGTCATTGTTAGTTTGCAGTGATTCAGAAGGCTCAGTGTATCATAAGCAATGGCAAAAGCAAGACTGATTTATAGAATGCATATTTTGACTTTTGCATTATGAATTGGAAGAAACGGCAGCATGAGTGTTATCTCTTTCTCGCTGTATGGGTATGGTGAGCACAAGTCATCAAATTATTACTCCTTTTGGAAGATATCTGAGGTGGGGGAAAAATACTATATCCCATTCAGCTGGCCCAAGAAAGGGGTTAGATAACCAGAAATTGCTATTTTAAAATGTACAGGTTAGGAAAAGACGCAGCTTTCAAAGTAGTCTGGTTTTCAGAAGCTACTAATTAGAGTTAGTGTATGTTGGTGGGGATGATGGCCGTATGTTAATCCTTTCATTTTCTCCCAAAAGCAATTAAAAATAACAGATAAAACCGATCAAATAAAAAGAAAGATTTTTGCTGTCTTCTAGTTACAGAAAAATAACCTGTATGTTGGGTTAAGTTTTTAATCCTTCAACCTTGAAGGTGTATCCAAACGAATGTAAAATACAGAGCCTCTTAAAATGCAAAAGTTTTTGTCATCTTGGCAGCTGTGACATGCGATCATAACACACCTGATGAGTCCTTGTCACTACAAAAGCTTCAGGCACAGTGGCGTTTTGCTCTTTATGCTGAAGATCATGACTTCAGTGTTTGGTGAACACTGCGCATGTACTTGAGGTAAAAAGTTCAGCTATTGATTAAGGTCTGGAAGGAACTACTTTGCAACAAGATTAGAAGAGGCCTTAGGTTCTTATTTTTCTTTGTATTTAGTTTTGTATTTTGTAGTGTGAATTGTTGCTGCAAAAGCTGGAAATGTTGGTTCTTTTAGTCTCCTGTTTTGACCCTGTCGTATGTGGTAGTACAGCATAACTTAAAAGATTTGGTCCATCTAAATCACCTGGTCTCAAGAAGAGAGTTCTTGAAATGTAATAGTAAATATAGGGTTTTCATATTCTTACATGAATTGCCATGCTGTTTGATATACTTCTAATATATTTTTGCAAAGTCTCAATCTATAGGCCTGCCTGTACTTTTGGACATAACAAATATTTTAAGGAAAAATAATGGTGTCACAGCATTTTTGCTGCTGAATCACATTTCTGGATTGTGAAACTCTTGATTTAAATGTAAGATGCACTAACTTTAAAGTTATGAGCCAGAAGTTATATCTTTTAATTGAATTAAGTTCTAAAGAAAGTAAATAATGGTCTTGTCAGACTGTCAAGTGAAGGGAGAACTTGAAGTACGCAGAAATCTAAAGACTGGTGCAGAGTCATGCACGGAGTTTGTAGCAGTTGGCCACTTGATGCAGCTGTTTGTATTCCTGGGTCTAATGACAAATCTGTCCATGCTTAATTATGAGACTGAGATGTTTTGAGTGTTTCATGGCAACTTAAAGGCAACTTCTAAGAAAAAGCAAATAGCCATTTGATATTACCAACAAAATTGTGCATCACATGCACCATTGTAGACTTCATCTAGGTGACTTTCTTATTCCTTTGGCACTCCTATGGTAAAAAGTAATTAAATTCATATGAAGCAAATGGAAAATGGTAGTTTTTTCCACCACAGTGAAATGCTGAAATCTGAATGAATGATGAAGCCTTTAGAATTAGTGGCACATTACTGTAGTGAACTGAGGGAGTGACCTGCCCTGAAGGAACAGGGAAAAACAATAATGTTCATGTCCCATCTGTCAGAAAGGTGTAGGAGACATTTCTTGTTACATAATGGCTGTCCCATTCCCTAAAATATTATGGGGATTAGGAAATACCTTGCATAATTTATGTACACCATCTCTATTCCAGGACCATACATTACTGTTCCCACAGACAGATTACGCTGACATTCTGAACCATATGTATGGTTTATGCAGGTAACATAATACTTTCAAATTATATGTGCTATGAGCCAATAAAATTAGTATGGGGTACTTATGCAATAGCCTCATAACAGCTAAACTAACAAAGGTTTATAAAATACTTCTCTCCTAATTTTTCATGGGGCAGTCATTGGTTTTTATTTTTTCCCCTTAGCTTTACTAATGAAACGCAGCATTAGAAACCAACTCTGTTACTAGCCAAAATGCCGGTGTTCTCAGGCATATATGGAATTCCATTCTCCTATCTCTTCTTCTCAGATGCGAATTTCAAGGATTCAAGGACCGAATTTTCAGCTAATATAGAATTCCTGCAGAGCTATGGCAAATTACACCTGGTTAGAATCAGGCTTCTTGCGAAACAGGATAGCTGGCTGTTTTAAATATACTTTCTGAGATGGCATTTTACTGTTTCGTCAGGGTTTTTTTACTTCTGCATGGGCAGCCTGTATTATTTTTTCCAAATACCTTCACTGGTTCACTTCCAAAACAATTTCTGGACCATTTCATTCCATTAAAGCTTTATTTCTTTGTTCCTGGGAGGGAGGGGAGTTGCTTTCTTTTTTGAGAGAATCCCACTGGTGCAAAACCACTGGCACTATCTGAGTTCTTGGAAGTATGTTACCAAACCAAATAAATCTATCCAAGGGTCTATGAAAGGACAAGAGGATTGATTATTTCTGTCATATCAGGATTGTCTGCTTCTGAGCCTGGAGAGCTGAAGCCAAGACATGGCAGTGGACAGGCCAGCAATGAGAACTTGTTCACAGAATCACAGAATGGTCGGGGTTGGAAGGGGGGGACCATCTAGTCCAACCCCTTGCTAAAGCAGGTTCAGTTCTAGGTTGCACAGAATAGCATCCAGGTGAGTTTTGTATGTCTCCAGAGGAGGAGACTACACAACATCTGGGCAGCCTGTTCCAGTGCTCTGCCACCCTCACAGTAAAAGAGTTTTTCCTCATATTGGGACAAAACTTCCTGGATTGCAGTTAGTGCCCATTGCCCCTTGTCCTGTTGCTTGACACTACCAAAAAGAGCACAGTCCCACCAGGCCACCTGGGAGCTGGCACGTGGTGCTGAGCTGTGCTAGCTCAATGGCAGCTTTGCTATTTTCTCTGTGCAGTCTACTGTGTCCTCATGAGCAGCCAGCTGCTCTCCTGCCCCGGAGGATGGTGCTTTCCGTTGTCTCGGCTTCCAACCCACTCGTGCTGTGCTTCTACAGACCTGCGAGCCTTACCACTGCTGAAGGAGGTGGCCTGGCCAGCCGACCCGCTCTGAGGGGGAGGCCAAGCACTTGTGTGGCCATGTTGTTACAGGGGCGAGAGTCCCTGCTAGCCCAGCACACCTTATCTCCAGAGTGCGTGTGCTAGAGCAAAGGCAGAAGATACAGATGTAGGACATACTGCTGCACATACCTGCCCCGGCTGTTCCTTCTGGCAGAATCGGTGTTTGATGCCTTCTTCAAGTGCACCCTTCGGTGTGTATTTCCTTTATTCCTAAACAGCAGTTGAGAACATGGGTAGACTCAATTAGGTGAAAAGCACTGGAAAGGAACGGAGTTTCTTCTTCCGCATTACTCCATTGCAAAGGTGCACAAGCTGGGCTGTCCTAAAGAATTATTTATGTAGTCATTTCAGATGTGATACGCTGAAAGACAATAACTTTTATTAAGTTTTGCTGAATCAGCTTAGGTTTATTCTAAAAGATACATTGTTGTGCTCACTTGGGTTAAGTTCTTCTTTTTTTTCAAATCCTGTTTCATAATTTGAAAATTAAGTTGCTTATTTTCCATTTAGAAATGCTTCTTACTGTACAAGATGACTTGAGAAGGATATAATAAATTAGAGAAGACTAGGTCCACTTGTGTTTTGCACCACCTGAGCAGTGGAACTGCCTGGGACACAAGGCATCGATCTACTACTATCTGTTCAAGACTTTCAGGATTGACATTTGTTAAAATTCGTGTTTCACAGTTAATTTCAAAATTTATTTTCTGGCCATTATAGTACTACAATAACTGAAATAGGTGTAACGGGCTGAAAGTGACATCTTCCTTTACTACTATTTTAAATCTGTAGCAGAGTTTACTAGCACTAGGTGTGTTTGCTGATAAACTTTCAGCTGATTAATTAAGCTTTCCACCTAAGCAAAGACACCCACACACAGAGTTCTTAAGTAACTGAAATCTGTATCTTTTCCATGCTGTAAAATCAGTAGGTGTTTGCTGTGAGCAAAAGCATATTTGTTTTATGTTTTTATGCAACAACCATCAGTCTGGAAAAAAAATTATGAGAAATTTAATTCTACACAAATAAAATGGGAAAAGGGCAAGTTTGATTTTTTTAAAAAAAAATCTAGGACGTGAAAATGATATTGATTTCCCTAAGCCATACTATCTATCTGAAGTATTTTAATATTAATTTATGGACTTGTTAGATAGTTCACTTTGCTAGCTTTGTACGTAACTGTACAGACAAAGGTTTTGCCATCCTATCATCAGTATTCTTAATCTTAAAGGATTTTTGGTGATAAAGATGTATGGAGATTAAAGCTGTAGGAATTTAATGCCATTTCACTGATATATGTGAAAATCCCCATGGAAACTTAGTGGCCTTTTCATTGATTGCTGTGCCTTGATTTGTTGAGTGTTCCTTCATAAAAATGGCCTCAGGTTTTTCATTATGTTTGGATGCTGCTTGCTTGTGTGCTACCCTGAACACCTTGTAAATCAGCAGGTAGGCTCATTCGTTCTTCTTGTGTTGGAGAACTTCGCTTATAGGAAATATCTAATAATATCTATTCTGAAATTGTCATTTGTGAATTAACTTATGCTTCAAAGAAAAGAAATATTAAAAATGAACCTTGTTTCTTCTGCTGTTACTGGTATAGACCAGTATGGAAAGGACTTAAATAGTTCAGTCTTCCCCTGCCACCCCAATAACAGCAAGCAACTGCTTTCATTAGGTTTCTTGTATTTTATTATTGTGTGTTGGAAACAATAATACGCAGAGCTAAATTACGGGTGAAATCCTGACACTGTTGAGTCACAGTAATGTATCTGTTGCCTTAGAAGGGGTCAAAATTTCCTCATCCATGTTCTTTTGACATGAACAAAGCTATGGACTCCACAAAGCGCTACAGAATAGGACTGCCCGGGTGGTCATCTAAATACATGAGTTCTTTTGCAGGTGTATTTTCCCCACCCAACCCCAGGCTCTGTAGTTTGGGACACAATCATGCTCTTTCTGCCACATCAAATAAGAAAGGTCAGAATATCTCTAGTGAAAACAGATTATTTGGAGCCAAGTTGTGTTTCTGCCTTAAATTCTATTCTAAAATATCTTCATTGAACTTGCAGTGTTCTGCCTGAATAAGGGGCACTAGCATAAAAGGCTTCCAGGAGAGAGTAAATCAAATATTTCTTTTGGTACAATCCAGGGAGGTTTTTATGATCTGGGAAATTAGATTACTAATTCTGCAGTCCCCCTGATGAAAGTAATTGGTAACTGTTCAGGTGTGTATAATGAGTTCATGGGAACACTTGTTTTTAGCTACAGAGCTTTTATTAGAATTAGACTTCATTGCGTTTCAGATGGGTGCTATTTGTATGTGGCAGGAACTTTGTATGATGAGTGGTCTCTCCTTTCTCAGGTCAGTTTTTACCCCGCTACTGAGCAGGAAGTTAGCAAAGGGAATTGATTGAGTCTGCTGGGAAATTGGGAAGCTGGTGGGGTATGAAAGGCTGAGTCCAGTGAGGGCAGGTGACCTGCCACACCACAGGCTGGAGAAAGACTTCTGAGACAGTACAATTCAGCATCTACTTGGGATGAGTGCAACAGGGATCTATTGGAAGGGAGGGAAAGGTGGGCCTGGTAGTGGGTGACAGGCTGGTGCTGGTAAGAGCAGAGGAAATGGGTGCTGGAGGCTGACAGTGAGCAGGCACTGCCTAGCTCTATGCGGGGGCGCTGGGCACAGCTGCTGCAGCTGAAATCTTAATGTACTTTTTTCCATTTTTTTAATTACTTTCTTTTTTTCCTTATTTAGTTCCAGGATGTCTTTTTCTGTCGTTTTCATTATGCTTTTGAACCCATTTAATTATTCTACCGATTTAGACATTCTTTTCCTCCCATGAGTAAAAACCTGCACAGATTAGATGTAGATTTTTATGTTTTTTTAATGGAAGGTGGTGGCTGGCTCTAACAGGATGAACAAGATGACATTTTAAAGAATGACAATTTCTCTCTATATTTTGCTGTAAGGCTGAAACAAATCTTGTGCAAAAGGCAACATAAGGTCTATTCACACCTTATTTTCACTTAAAACATTTAAGTTAGAATTAAAGTAAGGTCTTGTGTGGCAGCTTACTATTGAACTGGTCTTGTAAGAATGCCTTAATTGTACAACAAATGCACGAACTTTTTTGAACGTGTTCTTAGCATTTCACACTTAGGTTACTTAAGTTATTTAATGTGTTTGGATCTATCCTGCTATAACGTTGTAGCTGAGCTTTCTTACTATTTTATTATGTTGACTTTCTGTCATTCTTTAAATTACTATAGTCAATATTATCTCTTTTTTCTTTCTTTGCCTTTTTGTTTCTTCCCAGGGTGGATTTCTGTCTGTTTAAATGAAGAGTTAATCAGCATGTAAATCCATCTTCAAATGCTTTTACTTTATTGCTTTTTAAGCAGAAAGCCGTAACTGGCGCAGTATTTGGTAAGAATATATGCAAATATACTTAATAGGCACAAAGTATGTGTAGTATTAAATAAGGCATCTTTGTTGCTTCTCCTAAGGCTTTTCTATGTGAAGTCTGTACATTATGATTAAGCAACAAGTTTTTCACAGCTGCAGAGAAAAAAAAGAGGAAAATACTATTCAATTCATCAGAATAAACTTATTCCAAGACAAACTTGGAATAAAATTATGGAGTTACGCTGGTCAGAACATGAAAACAGGGTTTCTGATCTACCCTTTAAATGCATATTGTTTGCATAGCATAAGTAATGTGTGACAGAGTCATTTCACTAAAGGTAAATGCCACGGTAGAAAAGTTGCATCATCATTAGTAATGGTGAAACCCAGTAGCTATCATAAGTAAAAATTTTTGTCATTCTCGTAAGGTGAAGAGGAAGATATCAGCAAAATGTTTGGTTTAGTTTCTCCTTTCTCTCACCCCTCAATATTTTAATCTTTTCATTGCTGTCACTTCCATTGCAACAGTGCTGTTGGCGCTCGGTTAGCTTCAAGATCCCAGTTTTGTTGTGGAGCAAGAGGCAACCGGAGAGATGAAAGGAGCACTTGTGTCAAAGTGCTTACACAGCTATGAATATTGTTTGTGACCTTTTACAAGCTTTGTGTGCCCCTAAGTGCAAAAAAAGCCTATGTTAAGATAGGTTGAGCTGTAGGCAGCTGTTGATAGGGCTGGTTAGCTTGGTCTAGGTACCACCAGGCTTATTGGAGAGATACGTGGGGTCACCTGGCCTGACCTGCACGGTGGAGTAAAACTGCAGTTTAAGGTAATGTCAAAGGCTATTGCAGTAGCAGAGATGCACTAGATCCTTGAGTCAGAACTGCTGGCCCACTAGTCAGACCCCTAGGCAGCTGCGTACGGTGGATATAAAAGAAGGAAAATAATTGAGGGCTTGTACCATAGTTATTTCAGGCCACTAAAGCAACATACCTACAGCTAAGGAATCTTAAAGCAAAAATTTACTAGGTGGTTCATGATATGGTTATTACCAGCTACCATAGAAATCTTTAGGGCATTTAATTATTATTATTTTAGTATTCATTATTTTGGTGACAAATGAAAATTGAGCTCTGTTAAATGTTGTTTGTTTTATTTCCTTGGGGTCTTTACCAAGAATAGTAATTTGTCTGTCTGGGGTTTTTTTCGGTTGTTTTTTTTTTCTCACCCCCCCCCCCCCCCCCCCCCCCGTAAGCCCCATGATGAATTCAAACATTCAAGTTCATTAATTAAAATGTTTCCTCCTCTGCTTATTTTAACATGACACACAGGGTTGATTACCTTTTACCTGAGTACATTTTGGAAGACTGATTATTCGGGTTTGATAAAACATAGCTTTTATAAGGATGTTCTCTGAAATAATTTCAGTGGCAAGGGTTTGTTCTGAAGGTATCGTACTACTTGAATCATGATAAGCTATGGATTAAAAAATAAAGACTTTATGCTAATTGCCGCTCTCTGGAATGTAACAGAAGGGGGAGGCAGAAAAAAAAAAAGTAAGATTCTGTTTCCAAGTTTTGCTGTCATGAGTAACAGACGAAGAATGATAAAGCTGGGTAATTAGTGGGATGCTCTGCAGAAGAGATCTAGTAGCGGTGGGGGGAGCACTGCTCTTACTGTTTTAAAACGTACTGCTTTGCTGTGGTGCCCAGGTGAATTCAGGAGTAATTTGCAAATCTGTCCTATTGTGGATATGTGAAAATGTTATTTGTCTAGAAAAATCTATATTTGAAAATTTTGACTGTTTTAAATAGTAATGTGAAAATTCTTATGGTTCTTTGAGCTCATGAAGATGCTTCCCCTAATTCAGAGAGTTTAGTTTCTTTAAGAAGAACCTCTTTCCCCTGCTTATGGAAAGCAAAGAGGTATTCAGTAGTGGTTAAGAGGCAGAAGGGCCAAGGCTTTTGGAATGCTGTATGTAACATGAGAATCCCTCGAGCAGAATGGAGGGACCATGCAGTCACTGCCTCATATTCCCACTTGCCTACAGGGATATAGTTATGCAATTTTAAATGCACTTTTTATTAAACTCATATTTTCCTTATTAATTCTATAACATTTCAGAGAATATTTTTTCACATATTTACATACAGTGAGGTATATATAATTTTTGTATTAAATTCTTATTAAGTATTTGATACTTGAAAAATATTTTTTCAAATCCAAACCCAAAAGTTATTTAACTATTAGAAGTGCAAATATAATGAAATCACATTTTGAAATACAGTTGACAAAAATTTAGGACCAAACAGTTTCCTAATGTGCAAGTTGGAACTCATTAAACCTTTTACAGTTGCTGGGCAGCTGTCACAAGTAACCTGCTGGCTGGAATGCCGCTGAGTTTTGCTGCTGGAAAGGTGGGTGCCAGAGCAGCTGACCTCACTGTCAGGGGCCAAGGTTTGCTGTGAAGGGGGAGGGAAAGCAGCAGCTTGTGCTGAGCAGACATTTAGTGCCCTCAGTGCTGTGGTCCAGACACTGCTTCAGGGAAACTTTTGCTGTGCTGGAAGAGTGTAGTTTTGCTGTGTTTTTGAGGAAGCGAGCATGCCTGCTGGTGATCTTCAGAAATGGCCTCTGCGCTTATTCATAATTTTATGGTATTGTTCTTTGAGCCAATTCCCGAACAAAGTGAGAACAAGTTCAGAATGGCTAATTTCTCTTACTCAGACTGGAGGAATCCTCTGCATTTTTGAGCCATCTGTGTTTCCTTTTCATGTTCTAAGACATCTCTAAATGCACATTTTGGTGGGGTTTTACTGGAATTCCTCGCAGGTTTGTTATGTGCTGGATCATTACGGATTCTGTTATTGCGGACTGTGTCCGTTGAGTTGTGGGACTTGTGGGTAGTATTCACATTTATTTATTTCAAGTCTACAATATTGAAATAAAGTGTCTCTCCTCAATTTTGATTACAACTTTTGGCTCCCTCCTGATATTGGCAGATTGCAAGTTTCTTGGGTTTTGTTGTGGTTGTTTTTGGTTTGTTTTTTTTCTTTCCATATTAATTCCTTCGTATCCATGTGCCGTAATGTAATAAGCCTTTTGTGTACTCCTGGAGTGTTTTCTCCGTTCACTTTATGGGCAGCCTTGATGAGAAGGCTCTCGCAGTTTGCAGCTGTTTTAAATAGGATTGAGATCAGAATTTTGGAAGGCTTCAGAAGGGTCTGTCCTGCTGGGACGCAAACCCGTGTGAGATGACTGGAGAACTTCCAGGCTAATATGGAGTAGAGATGTGTCCGTAAGAATTTTACAAACAAAGACCTAATGAGCATTGAACTTTATATGCTTTCAATATTGATAATAGAATGCACATTGTCACAAAGAGCTGTGCTGTGCAGATGTAGCTTGCTTCAGTGCAGATGAATAACTTAAGTCTGCTCCACAAACCTAATATGGACAAGTCACATATTACAGATGTAGGAAGAGGTCTTCACCTGTTGAAAAACAACCCCTGCTGCAACAAACAGAGCTAGGCTACAGCTGTACTAGCTAATGATCTAGCCCAGTGAAGATTTAAGACAGTATCTTTCTTTTCTGGTGAATGGTTTAAAAAAAAAAAAAAAAGAAGTTTTTCATTTTGTCTGAATTGGTCTTAGTGAGTGGTGAACTAGTTTTTCAGCAGTCACTGAATTAAGGAATACAACTGAAGTTCATTGCACAACGGCCAGATACTGCAGTGCAAAAGAAGCCATGCCTTTTGTTTGCATAAGTAACACTGGTCATAAGGAAAAAAAATTAACTTGCTTTATGTAAAAGACAATAATGAAATATATTTACATTAAGACCTTCAGCTGACACCATTGACTGAGACAGGTTAGAAGAGCCTTTTTTGTATATTAAATATGAACACTCCTACTGAGAACGAAGAAGAGGTGGTCTTCATCACAAAGGCTTTTCGTTCTCTGCTATTGCAATTGTACTTTCAAACGTCGTGCCACTTAGTCAGCACCTAAAGGCTAATCAGGCATATGTTTTGATGACTCTAGAGCATGGCAAGTATCCTGTGGCAACTGCTTGTTTGCTAGCCTTGTTCTTTTCAGATGCAAGGCTGACTAGCTCCTTTTCGTCAAGGGATAAGCTATGCCATGGTTTTTTTAGGGTGAAAGGACATTTTACCTATTACCCTGGAGTACCTAATGGGGATATCTTATATCCTGGTAACTTATTTTGGATTTAGTTTCTATGCTACCAGTCTAAGGCAGGACATGAATTTTCAGTTCCATAGTTACGTCAGTATAATTAAAGGTATGTGCAATCTTTTTTCAGAGTTTTTTCTTTTTTCCCCTTAACTACTTTTCCTATTTTTTTAAGTTCATGTTGAATCTTTAAAAAAAAAAAAAAAATAAAGCCACTCTTTGTAATCAAAATATTAATGTGGGGTAATTGCACTGGTATGTTCTTAACAGTTTAGCTGTGCTTCTAATAAAAGTACAGCTCTAAAAATTCACTCTATGGACAAGCATGTAGATACATTACTTCAAGGAGTAGGATTTCTCTTTCTATTGTTCTGTTCTAATGAAATTTAACAGGATCAAAATGGGTGCTTACAAGGCTGAATGGCACTTTAAACTGTTTTCATAGGATCATAGAATGGTTTGGGTTGGAAGGGACTTGAAAGATCATCTAGTTGCAATCTTGTGCTGCGGGTAGAGTCACCTTCCATAGACCAGGTTACTCCAAGCCCCATCCAAATTGGTCTTCAATACTTCCAGGAATGGGGCATCCACAAATTCTCTGGGTAACAAGTGCCTCCACAGTAAAGAATTTCTTCCTCGTACCCAATTTAGATAACCCTCTTTTAGTTTAAAACTATTCCCCTTTGTCCTATCGCTACATACCCTTGTCCAGCTTCCTTGTAGGCCTCCTGTAGGTACTGGAAGGCTGCTGTAAGATCTCCCTGGAGCCTTCTCTTTGCCAGGCTGAACAACCCCAGCTTGCTCAGCGTGTCTTCGTAGGAGAGGTGCTCCAGCCCTCTGATTATCCTTGTAGCCCTCCTCCAGAGTCACTCCAATAAGTCTATGTCCTCCTTATGCTGGAGGTCCCAGAGCTGAATGCAGTTTTAGCCTGCCATGTTTATCCAAACAGGTTCAATGATGCTAGCCTGCTTTCTAATGGGCTGTTTGAATTGTGTTACAGTAACCTGACAGAGCTAACATAATCTGTGAAAAAACATCAGTTTTACATATTGAGGCATGCCAATAGATTGTTATGCCTTTAGTATTTGAGGCTGCTTTGGTATATTTTTTGTTTAATGCTAGTTGGCTGAGGTACATCTCATCTTTTAGGGGACTTAAATAAAACCCAGCCTATTGGTTTTTATGTTGTTTACACATTGCTCCATCATCTGTCTCCTGTCTTCCCTTCCAAAACATCTTTTCGGTGAGGGAGACTGTGCTAGGACCATTTGGATCAGGTGTACGGCCAACATGGGAGTCATACAGCTGGCAAGCATTGAGCTTTTTTGTGAACATCAGAAAAGGGAGAACCCTTTATCCTGTGAAGAGTGATTTTAATAAATGGAAGAAAGCTCAATAGCTATTGAAAATAGATTAAAAATTAAAGAATAATCCCTAGATATTCTGAGAGAAGTGTCATGATGGACAAGACATCTATGCTACTTGTACAAAAATAGTATGAAGGGGGGAAAGAGATGGGCCGCAAGCATCAATGTACTTATCGTACCAGAGACTGTACTCCATAGAAAGTCCACAGAAGTTTTCAGCAGAAAAATAAGCTGCATTCAGAGATGAGAATTTATCAGGCCAGCCAGTCACGCTATTAGCCTCTATGGTAAAGCCATGGTTATGTTTCAATAGCTGATGGTTGTGGGGACCCATAAAAGAAAATGCTGTGCACTCAACTGTGGGAAAAGCTTTTGAGAGCAACTGGTGTGTTTTGGGTGCATCAGTTTTTGAAAGAGGTATAAACCAAAATTGGTGAGCCTGTTTTTATGGCATTGGCTATGGAGATTCTGGCCTTTACATGCTTTGTGGTAAGCCTTTCCCTGTTTCACAGAAACTGCCAAATTGAAAATCTGTGTAGTAGTTATCCTGTAGTAAGTTGGCATTTGGAAGTGAGAAATGAAACGGCTTACTGAACTAAATCACCATGTGGGGGTTACTGGTGCATTTTGTGTTGTGGCGCAGTCCCTGTCAAGGCCGATCGTCTTAAGTTTTTAGCTGCTGTGGATTTCTCAGTTTCCAGGAAATCCTTATATATCTTTCTAGCTCAGGCTTTCAGGCCATTTGTTAAAGAATGGAACAAAAAGCTTATAGCAGTTTATGTAAGAAATTAGGTATCACACAAGCAAGCTGTTAAAATAAGTATTAAGATGTACTGTGGATAGTATTCAGTGTAACCCAGCTTTTAGTGCCCTTTTTTAATAACCTGTAATATGATTTTTTTTTTAACTGAAATATCAGACATCCAATATGTGTGTCTGACATAAATGTGGCCCATTCAAAATGAAATTCCTAACTATGCTATTATATTAGAAACCAGTGTGGCAGTGCATGTTGGGAAGTTCTTTGTGTAGATTACTTTCACATTTGTTTTACTACTCTTCTAAAGTTTGAGGACCAAACTCAGGGCTGATATGAGTCAATGAAGTTATTAAAAAGGGACTATTTAAGCCTAATTTTTGAGGTTTCTATTTGAATAAAATAATAAAAGAACATTAATGTAAAGAACAAAATTGTCTTAAATGGGTTTAAGCTTTTAGGTATTCACTGTACAGCATTTTTCAAGTTTGAGTAATTTTGAAAGAGATTAATGATCTCTTGTATCTTCCAGAAACTCAATGTTGCATTTGTTACTTTTGCTGCTCGGCTAGGACACAGCCACTGAGGGATGTTTGTCTGGCTTCTTTCTTGATAGGCTGCAGCTTTACAAATAACTGTTCAAAAGTCCTACTCTCTCAGCTGCATTATAAATACTTTAAGATTCCCAGCTGTACTGTGCCTGTACAAACATCTTAAAATTATGAGCTCACTGGCATGCAGCTGGGTTGAATGCACAGTTACGAATGGTTTATACCCAAGGAAAATACGTGAATAACATCAGAACTTTTTATTTGTTCAAGTAATCTAACATTAGGGAAGCAAGCCCTGCAGATTATTTTTTTTTTTCACCATTGCTGGCATATTTGTCCTTTCATAGCTTGTGATCTGAGATCCGTGAAACTATCTTGTGTCATTCTGTACACTGTTTTGTACAAAGCAGGTATATAAAATGCATACTCTTGCTGCTAGTTTATAGAAAGAGGTGATGAAGGAACAAGAAAATGCTAGCAGTAGTCTGGATTATAGCACAAAGTACTACCCAGTTTTTGTTCACTGAGATTTTTTGGGATAGCTCCCTGTTACAGAGTATGCCATAATAAATGATGTTTCTGTTCTTACTGGATGGTCTAGTGGACTTTTCGGTGGTGATACCCTAACTGGGGAATGCAGAATCCTCATATTTCTAGAGGGTCTGTGCATAGTAAGATCATGACTTCTTGTACAATACTTATATGCTTGGAAAAGCAAAACTAGTTTAAGCATGGCTACCTTGAAAGTAGCTGTGAGGAATCCTTGTATAGCTGAAATCAATAGTAACTGCATATTATCACTCCCTTGGAGGTGCCTGTTGGCGTGTTTCTACATTGGACAATATTTAGCATCTTCATCTTTCTGCATCTTTTTCAGATTTAAGGTCCCTTATAGTGCAGTGCTTAGTCTGAATATCATATTACAATTTTTTTGGTGCATCTGTATAATAAAATATGGTGTGTTATTTTTTGAACTGCATTGTCTACATGACTTGCTTTTTGTTAATTTTAATGATCTACTCCTTGGGGCAGAAGAGTTGTTCTAAAGTTTCACAGTATTGAGCACAATGATAGAGATTAAGTATGTGGAACTGTGATGAACTGCATCCTCTCTGGCATGAAGTCAAGAGCATTCAGTTTCTGGTTTAGCAGTTCATGAACCGGCTTTTGTTTTGACTGATGATGTACTCTTTCTTTTCAGACATCTGGGAGTCTCAAGATATCTGCTAGCAAACTACACTTCCCTGTCTCTCTCAAATGGCATTCTTTCACATAATGTTGATCTCTGGGTTTCACACTACTTCATAACTCTTGATATTGATAATATGCTGATCCACAGAATTACATAAATGAATTGTAGGCAATACAGATATGAAAAATCTTCTATCAGCCAGTCAGTCTTCTGACTCAGGCAGAATGGGATTTAGTTTCTGCTGTATCGGTCTTATTTTCCTAAGGAAACGTAAGGGTAGACTAACATCACTTTAGACTAATAGACATCCAGACTTTTTGCAAACAGTTGTTCTTTTCTGGTTTCATCATGAGGCATGTCTCCTCTTATCTATATGGCACCTATTGACTAAAGACAATGCAAACAGGCAATTCTTATAGTTCTGTTTTATTTTTATTTTGGTAACAAAATTAAGGAAACCCAAATTTAAAAATTCATTTATAGTTAGCTTTTATTTTTACTTTTCAGGTTAAAACAATGTTTACGGTCTATTTATAAAAAAACTAATTTCAGTTAATGTATGTATATATCCATATATTATAAGTAAATGTAACAATTTATTGGTGCATTCATTAATTTATAGGTTCATTAATAGCTATAGTGAATTGTCAGTAAGTTTAATTCCATTTATTATATTTATGAGGTGATCTATTTATTACAGTGAAGTAAACAGGAAAGAATAATTGCTCATGCTTGCAGTGTAATAATCATTAAAACTAAAATGATCATGTTAGGCCTGCTATAGGTCTTGTACATATGACAAGCATTTATGCAGTAAATAATCAAAAAATTTACTGCTTTTGGCACTAGTACTTGGAAAATACATTCAGCATTCAAATTTTTTTCTCACTTTCCAGGGTGTTTTCTCTATAAACATTCTGCCAAATGTAAAAAAAAAAAAAAAAAATCCACTCACCACTTTTTTGATTCTGCCCCTGTGCTCGAATCTGTTCCATACCTGTAAATTTTTTGTTCATGCTGTGCCCTGGTGGTTTACGGGGAATTTATTAACTGTGATTGTTCAGAGACGTTTCATACAAACAGCTCTTTCTTGGTGTGGGACCTTGGTCTTCCATAGCTGTGTAAGGATTCAAGGCAAAAAATAACTTCATGTGGCCAGCCTATTCAGTGACCAGCAGAGCTGCTGAGCAAAGGTGGATATAAGCATGTATGATAGCCACTAGCCCATTTCTGAGTGTTGAAATTATATTCTTATAACTGAGTCTGAAATACAGATGAAGAGTGGTTTGGGTTTTTTTCTGTTGTTGCAGGATTTTTGTGACATCACACACCAGTTGATGTTTGGTTAGGGTTTTTTAACTTACAAAATGTTGATAATATGTTCCTTATTTCCTGGAGAGCTGTGAATCCAATTTAATATTTTTGCAAAATGATTTGGAATCCTTAAATGTTACAAAAATACTATTAATTAATGAAACAATCCTTTTGGTTGAAATATTGGGGGAAACAGTATTTTCTGGGTATATCTTGTCAGGTTCAGTATACTTTCATAGTAATTTAAGAAAATGCACTAAAAACATATTCTAGCATTTATATTAATAGTTTTACAACTTAGCAGTTAAAATCTGTTGAGCATAAATTCTTCAGTATTACTCTTCTGATTTATCTTGTGTGTTGTTTGAAGTAAAGGTGTAATTGATTCTTTCACAATAGAAAAATACACAGGTGACTTAAATTCAACAATAGAACTTTTTCACAGGAAAGAATTGCAAGTTTATATGACAAATGGAAATGTAGGTCAACCTCAGGGAAGAAACAGTTTGGTCTGGGAAAAGGTTGGGCATATCTGAACTAGTTTGTGTACTTTTTCAGTAAAGAAAGACTGAAGGTAAAATTTTGTTTCCAAGAATTCTTAACCTTTTAACTTTTTTAGTGCAATATATATATATATACACAAAATATATAATCAAACATGATGAATAAATATGATGTTCATGCTTGGTTTGAATCTAGTTCTGTGTTTTATCACTGTTAAGATTGATAACTAGCTACAGCAGTAAATAGGCCATTTTGAGGGAATAGAAGCTATCTAATATAAGTACCAGATAGATGGCTGAATACTTTGTCATATACCTTATACTTTAAGTGAATAGACTAAATGAACTTTTAATGCAGATTCATATTCCAGGAGGTAACAAACAGAACTTCTGTCATTGCAGCTCTTTTCCATTAAGAATTATCTGAGACAGCATACACTCATGCTGTCTCTGTTTTTAAATGAAACCAATGAAGAAATCCAGGAGATAGAAAAGGTTTCTCATCATTCAGCAATACAAAGATATTTATCTTGAGCTTTTGTTCCAGAAGACACTTCAATACTGTTAAATTATTCAGTGGGAATTTTTGGAGCCTCTAAAATAATCGGATAGATAAAGCACCTTGTTAAAAACCTTTATTTGGCAGCCATTTCCATTGTTGTAGCGTTACCCATGCAACCCAGCACCAACGGATTTCTGTATTTGGAAAAAAAAAATCCCAAAGGAGTAAAAGAATTTGACAATCCTTTACATTTTGATGAAGAAAGGGCAAAAAGCAAAACTGACTGCAAAATCTTCATTTCTAACTTTAGAAATAAAGTATATCATAGTGGAGACATTTAAATAACAGGAAAAAAATAAATGCACTTATAATATTACACAAGGAAAAATAGTTAATTGCAATACTGCTAATTTTTAAGAAATTGTTCTCTGAATGCCTGAGATGTAGAAAAATAGATTAAATGCTAAGCTAATCCATTTGTCGTAATTGTAATGTCATTAGAGGCAGGATTGTGTCCCTGTTATGCTCTCGTCTGTTGGAGGGAAGGATGAAAGGGTCACGAGGAAATGGGAGTCCCTGTGAGCCAAAATTCTTTCTTATAGTTTCTGCATGCAAGCATCACAGTGTCTGTAGTTTGTGTCATGCTTCAGCTTACTTGCCAAGTCGTTTCATCAGCTTTTGGGGTGGATGCAAGCCTGGCCCATCTTTTATCCCATTCCTTCTTGCTCTTCCTCTAAAAGCTACTGTTCATGAGGTCACAGGCAACAGCTATCTTCCCCTTTATGCTCTTGCCAGTTTTGCTAAGTATTTGGAATTTAGGATTTTTTTGTTTGGTTTTGGTTTCCATTAAGGCTTCCAGGTACATGATTTTTCTTAAATTTTCCAAATGCTGGGGAACACACTGCCACGGCATCTTAGAGTGTTTTAGAGACTGGTAACATTGGAGAGCAATAACCTGTTTATAATTATAAAACAGGCAGTGATAAGTTTCACTGCTCTGCTATAATGCTGGTGGAGGTTGCGAAGCATGTTTTAAATGGAAAGACACAGAAGAGCAGAGCCTTCAGAACCACTTTGCACTTTGTCTGGAAACTGTAAGGACATGGAAGGGCTGACTTTCTCACCTATGAGAACCATTGACAAAATAAGTCTCTTAAGGAAGCTGCTACGGCCATTGGGATACCTGTTGTTATGCAAGTTCCCTGTAATGAAACCTCCCATTGTATTTAAATAAGGACTAGTTAAACTGCTGTCTCCAAAAGAAGGTTATAAAAAACCTAGCTAGCTTAAAATGAATATTCCTTGGAGCAGGGCATGTGCTGAGTGAAGGAGGACAACTGGTCTGCTGCGAGGCAGTTCTGACAGCCAGTTTTCTGCAAGGTAGAATACTGTGAGCAGCGGTGGGGGTACTGTCTGATGAACTTTTGGACCTGCTGTCATGACTTGTTCTGATATTCCACAGCTGGAGTAAGAATATTTATTCCGTGTCCTGTGAAGTCCACCTTATCCAAAATCAGGTTAAGGATGATACATTTTGTCATTGATTTCCAGTTCTATTATGTTTATTGAGCAACTTGACCTAGTGAAAGATGCCCCTGCCCTTGGCAGGGTGCTTGGACTAGGTGATGTTTAAAAGTTCCTTCCAACCCAAATTATTCTGTGATTCTATTAAGATACAGCAATCTCTAGATCACAAGGCAATCTAGCCATTAGTACATTAGTTAGCTGATACCGTGAATCATTTTGAGAAATTCAAATACATCATAAACATGCATGCAATAATACATATTTTTGGAAGAAACAAGTGTGCTTATTGTTTAACCTTGTTTTATAAGACACTTTTAAAGGCAGGAGATGGTATCTTAAAAGAGCTCTTCTGAAAATGACCCTAGGCAATGCATTTGTAATTGAATGAATCAAAAGGCAAATGAATATTAATAGAAAAAAGTACAGTCATTTGTATCTGAAAATCTTCTGCTACAGTTTCCACTACAGCAGGTGAAAAAAAAAGTGGTCAATAACATTTACTGAAGTGGAAAAATTTGATTGCAATATACTTTTTGTACGTGTGCTCACATTAATGGTGCTACATCAGGCTATGCTGCCTCCATGTCTAATGATATTTTAAATCCCTTTCATTAATATTGAATAGTAAAATGTGTTACCTTTTCTAATCCAGTTTGGTGGAACTGAGAGGGCTTATTGTGTACAGCTGAAAGAAACAAGACTGTGAAAGCAATTGATTGATAACTTTTCCACAGGATTTTCTTTTCTTTTAATGGAGTGTTTGGGTTTCCTATTAACTGATACGGTAAGGGTTAAATGAAACACTTAGTGAGATCGGTAAGCTCTGAATGAAAGTAGCCTCAATGCTGTCCTGTCCTTATGAAAAGGAACTTAAGGAACTGGGAGCTCATCGTTATTCGTTATTGTAGCAGGGACATTGTGGGCTGCTGAAAAGAAAATGAAACAGCTGAGACAAGACAAAACCCTTAATGCAAGGGGGAAATGCCCAATGTGTATATAAAGGTTCTTTTTTTCTAGAACCTTTGAAAAACACAGTCTATTGGCAAAATATGTGCCAATAACTGGAGCTCAAAGGAGCAAAGATGTTGCTAAAATACTGATGTAGTTCAGAGTGACACTAGACCCTGTACTGGGGAAAAAACAATTTTAACAGGCTATTTTTGAAAATTTCCTTTTCCACATTTGTAGAACGATTAAATAATACATAAACTACATAAAACACAGCATAAACAAAATCCTGTTCCATTTCATATTTATTACGATGCTGAGTAGTTGCAGCTTTGGTATTTACAAGTTTAATCTGGACCTCAAATCATAAATTTGGCTTAAACGTCTATGTGTTTTAAAACAATACATTTTTCTTTTGTCAACTTCCTTTCTATGCTAGTGCCTTAAGGCTTCTGTTCTTTAGATGTATTTTATTTCCCTATGTCCAGAGGGTTGAGATCCTTAAAAAAAAAAAAAATACTGTATGAGATTGGATTATTATTTTTAATTAAGCAAATAAATGATAAATCACCAATTGATTAAAGATTTAGGATTAAAATTAAAAGATTCGGCAATACTGATTTCCAGTGAAATCAGTGGAAATTAAATTAGTCCAGAGTTCGGCACCATTTCTTTAAATGACACTAGGAAAAATCCTTACATGCTAATAAAAATTTAATTCTGCCTTCTGATGTAAAAAATTACCTTCTTTTGATTGTGGTATTCTTAGTATTTTATCTCCCAAATATAGTAGATAATCTCCTGTATTTTACTACATAAGTAAAATATTTTACTACATTTTTAGGAGTCGGGCTCTTTTATAGAACTGTGAAGTACTGAGCTCTTTTAACTCTACCAAAGAAGCGTTCTGCAACATCTGAACAAAACATTGGTCTTTTTGGCCTAAATCTCTGAATTGTTCCCTGTATCTGCTCAACTGATCTTGCTAGAGCAGAAGGTCATAAGAAAAAAGGCGATTTCTCAGGTTCCAGAGCAAGTTGTATCCTGGTCTGAGCACCAGCACAAATTGATGCAGTCTGGATGCTGTTCTCATGCATCCTTCCTCCTTCCAGCCTGGAATGTGCCATCTGCCAGCTGGGAACTTGCTGCTGTAGGGCAGTACTGCTCCAGTGTCCCTACAGCTCTTGGTGTCCTGTTCCAGGTGAGTGTAGGTGCCAGTTAGGCCAGCTGGAGACTTCTCAGTGCCAGGTGAATCCTGAGATGGAAAGATTGAGCTGCTGCTTGGCCTCGTCCTACTGTCAAATGAGCAAAAAATGTGCCGGGATGAAGTCCAGAGCTTGACATGCTATTTAATTAATTTACCCATCTGTCATATATGTATTTGTCAAAGGTGTTGTGAAGCCTTCATGTCTGAAGTGCTTTCATGCAGAGGGCCTTTGTGTTTGGAATTACTTCAAGGTCCTCCAGTGAAAAATGCTGTATTGGCAAAACCACTGCAAGTAGGAGTAAGTCATTTGTAGGATTCTCTAGGTACATGGCATTTGATTACTTTTAGGTGCCTTTGTTTTTTCATTGAACTTCGATGCCTTTGCAAATGCTGTTCCTTGAAATAGAAAAGAGATTTTCAGTTTTTAAACCAGACAATTGCTATTCATAGAAACAACTTTTCAGGCAATAAATACTATAGAAGCCTGGATTGAAAGGTCACTACTGCGATAGCCAGTGAGGGTCTGGTTTTTTTTAATGGAAAGTAAGCATTATGTGGCTTTGCTGCATAATGTGTTTTGCTGGGAGGTGAAGCTGTGCAGCAGTGAGCTTTCTCTAGAGGCCTGTTCTCTTGGCTTTATGTCGAGGACAGGCTTCAGCATTAAATGGCTTTAAGCTTGTCAAAGAAAGGTTATTAAAAATGTTCCTGCCTTTCAGTCTCCATGCTCAATAGGCACAAAAATGCAATACTATAGGGATTTTTTTTCTATTTAGTCATGTCATTTGGCATTTTGCCTATAGCTAAAAATGAGATACCATCTGTTTGAGGCTCACTAAC
The DNA here is from genome assembly GCF_023634155.1 of Falco peregrinus. NCBI lineage: Eukaryota > Metazoa > Chordata > Aves > Falconiformes > Falconidae > Falco > Falco peregrinus. The sequence goes on from NC_073729.1 coordinate 16,174,397, forward strand.
AATTCTGCATTGTGATTTGAGCCGGTTCACTAGTTTATTGTTAGCACTTAAGAAATAAACTTGCCTTCTGCTAATTGTCTTTTGCTACTAGGTTTCGGTAAGATTTTAAATCTCATTGTCTCCTTGACGTGGGGATCTGAAGTCGCAGTTATAAAACTTCCGTGCTGGGACACTAGGTAATGTGTTTGTGCTGTCTTGGCACTATTCTTTTATCACAGTAATTTCTTATAACATAGTTGGACCACATCTGCCTTAGGGCCTTTTGAATTTCACTCATTTCTGTTTTCTGGGGTGAGACGGCAGGTAGGAAGTTGAAGTGCAACTGCTAAGCACAGCACGGCTGCTTTGCTAAGTGCAGGTGTAAGGTGAAATAAAAGGCAGGGGCATAGTTGTGGGTTCCCTACAATGGCAGCTATTGGCACAGGAGCTGCTACGGGCACTATTGCTCTCTATCAGAGCATGCATATTTTAGTTACAGATGACGGGAGGTTTCCTCAGACTTGTGCATAAAGCCTGCTTAGAGGAGTCAACCAGAATAATGATCATCCCTGTGATGATCTGTACTCATGCGGCACATCTGGAAGCTATTACTCTGCTCACTGCTGTTTTTCTGATGACTTCTGTGACCACTTGTTGACTGACAAAAATGTTGCTCTCATTGTAGAAATCTCTCAGATGTGAATCAATGAGCAGCGGAGCTTTGTTCAGCCCATTGTGGAGCAGCTCCTCGGGACTGGGGGGCATCATAGCATTTCCTGACAGTTTTACAGTCTGCTGATCATTTAGAATAGTGGAAGTGCAGCACAACCTTTATTTTCTGGATATTTCTGGGTATTATTTCCTGAACCATTACCCCACAATCCAGACACATAGTGCATCTTTTCCTACAGGAGCATGGAAAATGCTACTTTTCCCAGCGCTCAAGCTTACTCCAATAGCAGAGCTCCGAATCTAATATTTCAAAAAGAGATACTAGAAAGCATTAAGGGACCCTTTTATATGACTGACATCTAGGAGCAGTGTTTTTATGGAAAACATTGAGCAAGGACTTTTGTTTAGTATCATCAGAGCTGGAACATGTGGCCGTGTGCACAATATGAGTTCAGGTCTTTCAAAGACTGTCTAGGACTTTCAGAAAAGTCACTTATGTGATCAGATCACTGACACCTTGAAAAACAATTTGTTCTCTAGAAATCTCCCTCATAGTGAGAAATGAGATGCTTCTCTTATTATGAAACCTGATTTTGTGAGGTTCTTGCCCCAGCTGCTTCAGATGGAATGAAGTTAAAACTTTACTAGTCAGCTTTTCAGCACGAAGGCATTTTTTAAAGCCCCAAATGCTTTTAATATCTTAAGTTATGTTCTAGTTACTGAGCAGTGCAGGAAGGTAATTTAAATACTGTCCTGTTTAATTTTTTTGCCAAAATCTACTTGCTTAAGCAGCACCCCTCTCAGAAGAGAGTCTTAAAAACCTTGAAACTGCTAAGATATTTCAGGATGAACACTGACTGTAGTACTCATATATAAGTTATTTCCAGAATATTTTATTGTCTTTAGGCTGTAATATTGACGGTAATCACTTCATGAAGTTGTGTTAGAATATGAATGGACCACTTTGGTGCAAAATAAGGACTGTTTAATGTTCTTTGGGTTAAAAGTTTTTAAGTTAGATGTTTCAGATCTTTTAGCTACACTGTTTTTTAATTTAGTTTGTAGTACTGAAGTATATGTGTGCTAATTGGTTGGTATAATGATGTAATTTACAAGGATACATACTGTTTCTAGGAAGAATCTTCCTAACTGTCTGAAAACTTTTACATGTAAAACTGTTTAGAATGCTGTGAAAACATGGTCTGCATTTAGTTCTGACAATTTTCAAGTAGCTACACAACACAAAACTGAGATGGGTTTATCCCTTAAAGGCTTTGATTAACACACATTACATTTTTAACCTGGAAGACCATGTAGACTTTAATACAACTTACCCTTCTTACAGTTAGTTATTAGTTGTATTTTAGCCCATGATTAAGGCCTTGCTTTTTTAGGTATTTAATTTTTAGAGTAACAGTAATATAGTTCTGTGTCAGTTTCCAAGAGGACTTTTGCTGACATATTGAACTCTCTTCTTTTTTTGTTTTTTTCTGAACAAGTCCAAGCCACACCTACCATAGAAGTCGTCGTGTGCGAATAAGTTACTATGTCATATTTCTAATGCATATTGCTTTTTTTTTACTTTGCTAAGGATATTAACGTTATTCATAGCTCAGGGCAGAAATGCTTTTACTTAGCCAAATGCAACAACAGAAACCGTGAATATACATTATTTCAACTGTCAAAATCAACTCATCTTATTAGACTTACCTTCTGCACTCATTTTCTGTGGTTATTGTAGGAAACTAACTTAGTGTCATAACTATTCACTAACACAGGAAACCTTAAGGGAATATTGTAGGATGAGGGATTTGGATTTTGATTATGAAATTGCAGGGAACTTGTTTTAGGAACGTGATTATCATCACATCATTGAAAATAAATGTCACTTCTGTGATTGACTGACTTACATTTCAGCACATAGGTTTTTGATGAATTTATGAAACAAATCTCAACAGGAATCCTTAATGATGGATTCATTGTCGAAAAGACATTTTAGAAGATTCAGCTAATAGTTTCCTATAGACATATTTGCTAAAATGGAGTATTTAATGAATAATTCACCAAGGGAAAGAAAAAAATAGCAAATGAGCTGTTCTTTAGCTGGTGAAAAGGTCTAATAACTTTTGAATAAAGTAGTTGAAAATATTTTCAAAGATAATGGTAGACATACGGTATTGTTGAACAGGATTCAAAAGGGAGAGACAAAGATCTGTGAAATAGCACTGTGGAAAACCAAAGTAGAGGAGTTTAACAAACTATAAACATAGTAATAAACAAATCACATCTATCACATGAAATGCCAATGATAAGGACAACATAACTTAATTCATGGAATTTATAATAAGCATAAATCAGAGAAAGCAAAGATAAAAATATCAGCAGGGAAGTTGAGAAATTGAGATGGGGGAAAGAATGAGGGGGAAGAGGAGAGCAGACTAAAAGGGCAGAAAAGATAAATGTGTTCAGAGTATTCCCCATAGATTTTATATCTGCAAGTCTTAGATATCGGTCAGAACAAAATGTTCTGATGAAGGGTTTGTACGCTTACAGGACACAGTTTACATAAATTGCTACCCTTGCTGTTGACCCACTGGAGCCTTCTTTGCAGCTCCACAAGCTGAAGCTGAGCAGGGCTGCCTGGTGGATGTATTAGAGTCAGCAGAGGAGGAAATCACCAGCCCATGTGGGTGAAGGTGCCAGAACCTATCGTTAAGCTAGGAAAGCAACAAAATGCGAGTCTGTCATAGCTGTCTCAGCTGAAGGTGTGAAATCCCAGCATGGCTATGGAGAAGGTTTTGCAGGGTCTGATGGGACTTTTGTTATTAATACCTTTCACTGTGGTTCTCAAAGCCTTTCATAAATATGAGAGGGTCCCCAGTGTAAAAGTCCAGATCTAAATCCAGATTTCCTAATAAAATAAGGCTGTCTTGATCCAAAGTTCTGGACTGGCCAATTATAAATGGTCTTGAATCATGAAGTTTGAACCTCAATGAAGCTGTTTGAAACCTGAGGAGTGAGTAATCCTGTGGAATGGTCCAAAATACTTGATCTAGGTAAAACATTGTGTCATTTGGCAAAGCATGAGAGAAAGTTCTTTAGCCTTCCTTTCTCACTCTAGTCCCAGACCATGCTCTGTTATTTTGGAAATATTGGGAATATTTTGTCAACTTGATACCAGCCTGAACAATGTGCACTGCTTTTTGTATCAAGTTGGTAATTGCACTCTTTTAACCAGTAAGTCTATGCTTAGCAATATTATTCAAGCAGTTATTGTATGCTTAGCATTGAGCTCTGGTTACTCCAACCTTTTGAGGGCTTTCTTTTTTTGGTTTTGTGCGTTAATAGTCCTTCTAGGTTTTGTTCTACTTCTTATTGTCTCTTTTTGCCTAGATATTTATAGATTCTATATCTATTACCATGCTGTAGGGGGATGCAAATGCATCCCTAAGTGTCTTTGTAATTAAGTGAATTAGACTGGATCCTAACTTTACATTAGATTAAGAATACAGAAATTTATCTCTCTTGTCTTTAGTTAAAATTATTCTGTATCTGCTGAGAAATACTTTATATTCTGTCTGGTATTTTCTTTGTTCTGGGAGATGGCGAGATAAACACAAGCAGGAAACATCAAAAAAGCTCAGTTTATCCGGTCCTTTGCCTCCCTGGTGCTGCCAGCAGGAAATGGCAGCTCCCTCCCGTTGCTCTGTGGGCCAGCTTCCCCAGGCTGATGGACTCCTTATCCTGCAGCTCTCTTCTCCAGAGTTAGCAGCCACTCCTGGATTATTTGTCTAGGACAATTAGATTATACTGTATGGAGTCTGTAGTTTTTGATTGCAAGCACCTGCAAAAGCAAATACGCAAAGTTATCACTTTGTGACTTAGAACCCCCAAAGCAAAACATCTTGGAATTGAAAAAAAGACCAGTTAAAGACAGTATTGCAGCATTATGAAGTGGAAATCAATGCAATCTGAAAATTTTCCAGGAGTGAAAGCAGCAATGGTTATTAAACCCAAAATCATGCTCGGCTTGTTACCTTAACTGAATACTGTTCACACCTCCACTGAACCCATGTCTAAAAAGGGGAGAAAAACCTTCCCCAACATCATCATGTAATAGGCATGTTCCAACTCATGTGATAAAATTGCTAGTAATACAGTAAGTACTCATAGCATATGCATTCGTGGTATCTTTAAAAGTTTGAGTTCTTGTAGCAAAAAAAGAACAATTTTTTTTCTCTTTATTCTGCTTCAGTATTCCAAGACAAGTGTAACAATCTGGCACCTTTTCTTTAGGGATGTGATTGCTCATTAAAAGTTTGCATCTCTGTTTTTCCTGAATTGTATTTTCACATCAGGTAGTGGATTTAATCCGTATGTATCTATTTAATGGACTGAATCTGTCCCTAAGGCCTGACCCTTACACTCAAAGTATATTTTAATGAAGATGCTCCTGTGCTTTAGTAAAGGAAAAAAGACTTTGTTCATTAGTGTAGTAAATATACTGACTTTTGGCATCTACTTCCTTTTCAAACTCACTTAAGACAGTAAAAATTGCAATCAATGGTCTTCAGATTTTTCCTCCCATAACTCAAAGCCTTACAGGAGCCAAGCAAAGAGAATGATTTTTATTATTTTTTTTTTTTAGGTTTGGGGGTTTTTTTTTGTTTTTACTTGAGTCTACTGTCTTGTCTGGATGGTGAGACATTTTCCATATGGGAGAAACTCACGGCAACCATTGAGATTTTAGGGTAGGACACACATCCAAAGGCTGTCCAGACAGTTCACAATTTCTCTTCAGCGCTGCTCAATCATCAAGGAATGAAAAATTTCCCTTGCATAGCAGAAGTACTAGCCCGCTCTGGCATCTCTTGCAGATTAACATCCTGTGGGCATTCGCAAGCTTGAAATGATGTTAAAAACTAGTTATGGCAACAGACCTTGGGCTGGCTGCTTTAACTCCTTTCTTTTACTTAATTTCAAAAAAGGGCCAAATATGCTTAAATATAGTTTGAAACTACTATTGCCATGAACACAAATACTCTGTTGAATAAGGCAAATAAAATTCTTCATGTCCTCAGGTACAACTGCAAAGCCTCTTTGTTCTCTGCTGTTTCAAACTTTCCTGGTACCTTCTGTGAACCGATTACTTTTCAACACCCTAGACTGAGGATGTGTGTACCTTGTGAGCAGGACATACTCCTGTGTCCTTTTGGCTGGCAGATTATTGGCACCTAAGTGTCTCAAAGCCTGCAATGCAGCTTGGGAAAGCTGTTCTCTAAAAGCAACAGATTTCAGGCATAATAGATATATTCATTCTCTGTGCATAGAGCACTTAGTGCTTGTCTCATACCACCACTAGTACAGCACCAGCACTTGACTTCCTCCCACCAGTCTGGATAGCTACCAACCTGTAGGCAACATCCAGATGGCATGAAAATATCTTTTTGGAATTGGTATGTGAAACAAGTTCCACAAACAGCTCGTTCTGCTCCCCATTTAAAAACTACGCGGAAGATGGGGAACAACATATTAGTGTAGGACGAAGTGAGAATCCTAAATGAAGGCTGCTTCTATTTCCTTTTTTTATACAGCAAAAAGCACTATAGGTTTCATGGTCAGGAATTATATTAATATATCAATTTGTTTTTAGAAGGTTTTAAGATACTGTTTACAGATATTTTTAAAATATTCAAGAGTCCTTTTAAATGAACTGTCTCAAAACTTTCTATGTATTCATACATCCTGAGTACTTGGGACAGGCAAGCAATTGCAAACAACTGCAGTTTAGTAGAATAACGCAAGAGTGTGAGCTTTCTGCTCAGTGAGAAATGACAAACAACATAACTTGACTGATAAAGATTTTTTCCGTTTTCAAATTTTTGTCTTGGCAAGTCAGGTGATGATACTGTGAAGGAACATCATGACAATCATATCACCTTGTGTCTTTGTTTAACTGAGCAAAGAAATGAAATTACTCATATTTCTATAGTACAAAGTAGACAATCTTCAGAAGCAACGGTCTAGAAGTAGCAATGCTTATATTTATTCCTGGAAAAGTAACTACTATCACATTATGGCTTTTGTGTATGCAACTGATTTTTTTTTTTTCCTGCTGTCCTTCAGGCAGAGAATCTTTGTTTAGTTCTTGTCCTGTGTTCTGGCTTATTTATTTTTAATCTTTAGCTATGTAACTTTCTATCATTTCTCAGAATTTTCACAGACTTCATGAAGATTAATCTTCTTGATTTAAAGCCTCAGTTCTAGAACATGTAAAGACATCTGGACTCCTGTTTTTTTTCTTATTTTAAGTAAGCTTCAGGGAGAAATCTGTGTGCTTTGAAATAAACCGTACCTAGAAGTTCAGAGGCTAGAAAGCAAGTGAAAAGAACGTCAAGCCTATGTATTCGAGAAAAACTGGCAAGTTGTGTAACGGCTCTTGAATGCTTAGGGTGGGCAATACAGGTTATTTCTCCTAATGCACCTACTCTTCTGGGGAAATAGATTAATAGACATTTATAAAATATCCTCAATCACCAGCATCTAACTTGTGCCGTATAGCAGTTTCTAAACAAGAGTTCATCTCAGAACCATTTAGAAAAATCACCTGGAGTCATTATGGTAAATATAGTTTCCACAAAAGTAAGCACCTTCCATTATGTTTTCAAGGTAAGATATGTGCTTTCACTAAGAAGGATTCCTTATTGGATAAGTGCTGGACAGGAGCTCGAGACTTGAGATCTAGTTCAAATTTGCCATTACACAGTGAAATTAATTTGGGCAAGGCACTTCATCTTCCTGCATCTTAGTTTCTGTGTGTATGAACTAGCAGTCTAGTTCTGTCTGTGTGAGGCACTGCAGGTAAGAGATTTTGTTTGGTTTTCCTCATAGGGGCACAATATCCCCTTTCCCTCTCCTCAAGATATTTGAAAATTCTTCCTAATAAATCCATATTTAGCCATTAAAGATAAATAAGTGCCTTTTTAATTAGAAACCATTTTATTCTGTTAACAGCGAGAGTATTGTTCATACAGTATTTTAGCCCAATTTTGGTACGGTTTTTAAAGTTTCAGAATATCATACCAGCATACGTTTTTGTTGTTTTTTGAACAGGTATAAAATGAGTGTACCTTAAGTATGCACTAAGTACCTTAATTCCCTTTTTTTGCTTCTGTTGTCTCCCAAGTTTTTGGCCTTGTTCGGTTTCTGAATGTTTGGGCATTGTTCAGTATGCACTCATGGTTTCTTTTCCCTTCCTATGTTACAGTCCTTTATCTGGTATAATATTTTTACTTCCACATGCACATGTATTGGTAAACGCAGGTGTACATACAGTTGTGCACGTGTGCCTGTATATACCTGTTATATCAACTATGTAGTAGCAGTCATGGGTCATAAAACCCTGGAAGTGAAAGACCACAAACTCTAAGTCGGAGGAGAGAGATTTGGAGTCCAGACCAGTGTGATTTGCATGTAAGTGGTGCCTGGCTTGTGTTGGGATTAAGCTTCAAATCTGAAGCCTGTCAGCTCTACAGAAAAGCAGTTATCAAGGGTTCTTTGTCTCTTGACACTTAGGAACACTCCACTTCTCCCCCATGTGAGAACATCAGTTGCATGCAGTACAGGAAACTTTAGTTATCGGTACATCCAGAATAAAAAAAAAAAAAAAAAAAATAAAAAATAAAAAAAAAAAACCCCAAACAACACTGAAATTCTGTTTTTTCCAGGATTTAAAAAAGCAAGTAATAGCAAATCTATTGTACATCCCGATGTTCTGCCACTAGAGTGCACCAGAACGTTTGGTTGCAATGGACTGACAGCAGTAACTTTCCTCACTTTAAAATAGTGTTATTTTATGTTGTACAAATCTCTGTGAAAATGTCTGCATGATTTTAACCCCGTTTTAATATAAATGTCTAATGAGAAAATATCTGTTTCTAGGTGTATTGTATCTGAAGCTATAACTTAAAGTTTAGGCTTTCAATAGTTAAAAAACAGTTCTTCCAGTTTCTTCCATAAAAGCTAAATTAACTTGCAAATTCTGCCAACAAATATTTTGAGCTCTTGAATTTGTAACACTGGATTTTATTGAGCAAGTTGAAGTGAGAAACACAAAGTATTATTAGAGACACCATTCTGACAGGTTTTCCTAGTCAGAATTCCAATTAATGTGACTATAATAGCATTCAAGTTGAGTCATAAAAATGGGATCATAATTATTACTGCCAAATATGAGAAACACGCATTAAAAAGACTGGAAGGTCGAGGTGGATTTCAGGTAGGGACTTTTCTGCTTGCATGCTTCTTTGTTTCTTTGGCAGTGGTAATATTGCAAGCTTAATTTGAATGGAAGTGCTGATTTAGCTGTGCTTGAAAACAAGAGAACACATAACAGAATTAAATTTTGTTCCCATTTACAGCGATAGCAAAACCTATGTTGATTTTAGGGAAGCCAGGATTTTATTCTCATTTTTGGGGAGAAGAAATACCTTTAGCACAAAGGTAATGCTGTGGGGAGGGAGCTTATGCTTCGAAAGGAGCTCTATGTTTTCTTTACTCTTCAGGAAGGTTCTCCAGATCCTCATCATATATGTATCTGGTATTCTCTTCCCTTGTTTGCAAGGCTGACCTTGGTGGCCACAGTATCGCCAACTCCGTTCTGTTACCTCATGACGTATGAGAACTAGAGCAAGCCGTGCCCCTGAGGGGTAAGTGAAAGTCCTCTTCAGAAAGTAACCTTAGGCAAAGGCTCTCGGAGAATGCCTTTGTGTAGTAGAGGATGTGCAAGACAGCAGACTGAATATCCGGTTAAAATGTGTGGCAACAACATCAAACGTGGTTGTGCTCTGAGCCCTGACTTGTGAAACTTTAGGGATACTGATTCCCTGAAGAAAAATTCATATGAAATATTCTGGACTTTTAGAGTAATGAAAGAGAGATTTATGGGTGCTTTTATAATAACCAATAGTCTGTATTTCTAATTTGGAACATTAGGTTTTGATTATTGTTGAAATAAAGACCCAAGCTATTAGTCTATCAAGAATACTGGTTTCTGGAATTTCAGTTTACTCTGGGATTTTTACCTGTAAATTCACAAATAAAGAAGCAATAATATTGCAATGCATTAATGTCACAGCAGCAAGCAACGCATCATTAGATTCCAAGTGTCTTTTAAAGTATTTTGTAGTATTTTGATCTACCTATCTTTCTTTCTAATGGAAAATGTAACAGTAGGAACACTGTTTATTCTTTTTCAGGACTCATTAAACACTGACTGTTCTTGAGCTAAACACACTCATTTTAGTGTTATAGGACTTAATTAATCCATGAAAGGTATACTGAGACTTTAGTAAAATCTACGTACCTAATTGCCTAACGGTCCAATATAATTAGCATTGATTGAACAAGTAACCGATAGATGATCCTGTTGGATTTTAGACCTACCTACCCTTGCTATAAAAAAAAATTAAAATTGTCTTAAGACCCCTAAAAAGGAACAAAACCCACAAAAATAATCACCAGTTTGTTACGTGGATCATGAGGATCTGCAAGACCTGATATTAATTTCAATAGGTTTGGTTTAACACCAAGTCCTCAGTCCGGAAAATAAAGAACACAAAATACTAAAATGCTTGAGCATATTAAATGTACTCAAATAAATCTACTTCAGCAAATCCCTTAAATAAAATTTTCATGTAAGCATCTCCTTTGGTCTCATTCAGTAGCAGGAGACTTGTGTGCTGAAATTTAAGCACTTGATTAAACGCTACGGTGAATAGACATGATTTGATAAATGTGGGCCAATTGCCTCATCCAGAGTCCAGAAAAGGTTCAAATTCTTACATGCCGGTTACCTATTAGGAGGAAAAAAAAATGATTTATTTTTTTTCTGGTGATACCACAGCAGCAAAATGAAGTCACCCAAAGTTTTCCAAGGTGACTAAATGATTTTTTTTTTATAGAATGCCATTGTAAGAATACTATTACAAGTAAAAGAGGAACTCCTATGTGATCAGAAGGGGTTTTTTTTGTTTGTTTTTGGTTTTTTTTTTTCCAAAATCTCAGTTTCTTCAGAGTATTCTCTAGATGCACTTTTTGGTTCTTTTTTCACACCATTGATTTACTGAATGTGTTTACATTGGAATAGAGAAGATTTAAAGGATCGTTTTCATTTATGTTTTAAAACACATTATCCAACTGTTTCTCCCCAAATCATGTTTCTCTCTTGACTGTGCTTAACTCAGTTTGCATCTGTGGCAATAAATATCAAATGAAAGGAAAAAAAAATGTGAAGGAAACTCCATTGTAGTAATTTGATTACTCTGGAAATAAAGCGGTGGATTACTAAAATCTAATTTGGAAGTGATGAAGTGCATGTGATTGCCAAGTAATTATTTCTGCACAGTGCTTGTCCATGGGGAGAGCAGGCTTATTGGACACTACACGATGTTAATGATGCCATAGTTTGACATTTGCACGAACATGCAGAAACACTGGTCTTTTGAGTATATTTTATGACAACGATTTCTATCCATCCAAAAGTCTGTTTTAATATGTGCACCAAAATCAGTCTGGTTTAGCAGCTTTTGTTGCTGTTTTATTTTTGCAGAGTAAAACCAAAACATGACCTTATGATCAGAATTCAACTTTATATGTTAAATCATTTGCAGAAGATGAGGTATGGGGGGAGTTGTAGAGAGAAAAATGACACAGGAGTGAAGCATGGAACATTTTCAATTAAATATAATTTTGCTTGTAATACTCTCTGAAAAACTTGCTAGGCAATGGCAATTGCAAGAATTGCTGCCATGGGTCCATAACTATTAAATGTTATTATATTGTAATACTGAGAAGTTTTTAATTCCATTTCAGATTTATATTTCAGATGCAATTTTTACTTATATAAAAGAATGAATTCTCCTTCAGCAAGTATCACAAAATCTCATTGCTAATTACCAAAAGAAAGGCCAAAGTAAAGGGAGCGGATTAAAGCACAGATGCACTAACCCTATACCTAGGGTCTTGGTTCCTTAAAGCATGTAACAGTATCAGAATTTTATTTTTTTATTTTAAAAAAAAAAAGTTATCTCTTTTATGCTCAGTTTGTTTGCAAGCTTTTTTTCTAAATAGCAGAAAATCTGTTGAGTGTTCAAAGAGCTTCCAACAAGCTACTGCCACTGGCTGAAAAGAAGTTCATTGTTAGGGTGATGTAGAATCCCTTTTTAAGGTGAGAGACCAAGCCTGCTCTATTCTGAGAGCATTGCATTATTGATGCTGCTTGAGAAGGAATTAATCTTTATGACATTTGTTTGTGATGGGGTTCTTACTTGGAAGCAATGCTGCTGTAACTGTCCCCCGTACCACAGTTGCAATGATACCATAACATGAACAACAGTGAGGAACCATCCGGATTTGCTCGCGTTCTGCTAACTGGAATCACAGAATTGCAGGAAGGCTGAGGTGGAAAGGGACCTCTGGAGGCTATGTAGTCTATGAAGGCTCATGCAGGGTCACCTAGATGAAGCTGCCCAGAGCTGTGTCCAGGTGGCATTTGAATCTCCAGGGAGGGAGACCTCCCTGACCTCTCCAGCCAGCCTGTTCCAGTGCTTGGTCTTACAACCCTTAGTGGCAGACACAATGGTGCTCATTTCAAGTGTTCATAGGGACCTATTGCCAACTTACTCAATACTTACATTCAGTAAATACAAAATGATCTCTAGAAATTGTAAAAACAAACAAAACTGCTAACAACAACAACAAAATTGATGTTGGAGTCTGCATTTTCTCGTGCTACTTAATCAATTTGAGGTCAAAAATAGCACCAGGTTAAAGCAAGCTCTACTTCTGCAAACAGTAGCCACTACCATAATTTAGAAGGTTTCTAACAGGAAAAAGAAATTTTAAAGAGAGATATTCTTCTAATAGTTCTCTGTTATAAGTTAATATAAACTAAGGAGTGCACTCCTCTTACTTTAGAAGGTTTAGAAATTATGCTGGTGTGGTGGTTATGAACTCCTTTGGAACAGGCTTTGTATGCTCCAAGTGGCTTTGAGGCTTACGCTTATTTAACACTTACCTTGCTAATGAGATAAGCTTTGTGGAATTGCTTCATGCCTGTACCTGTTTCTTCATCGGTGATCTAAAATACTCAGAAGATACTCTATAAAACCAATAAAAGGTTGTCTGGAGCAAAGCTCTGATCCATTAATAGAGAACTCCCTAACTTTATTCCCAATAGATGATAACCCACTGACTAAAACTACCTTTCTGTGTTCTGACTTGCACCAAGTTCGTTGTTTTATCAGTGAGCAAAATTAATCCGTAAGGGGTAAAAAGCTGGTCTAGGGTTGTGGCATGAAACCACTCTGTATTTTTAAATGTTTTCCAAATTATTGACTTTTGTCTAGCTGTTTTTACCCTATTTTTCACTTTAAGTGGTAGATTTAAAGACCCTGGTTCTCATTTGTAGTCTAATCTCATGGAGATGTTTCATCAGCAAATTCATTTCCCAGGGTTTTGCTTCAGTCACCTCCTTCCTTTTGTATGATGGTAGATGGTGATGCCTAAAACATTCTCTGGCATGGTTGGCAAAAATAATATGATCAAAAAAACCCCACAAAAGATAAAGTAGATATTACAGATAATAACAGTAGGAATGTGTATTGCATGCATATAATCCATTAAAGTTTTCTCTGACAAAGTCCAGTATATATCAGATTGAGACTAATAAAAAAATCAGGTGGTTTTGGGATGTTCTGTGTCTGTTTTAAACAGCTCATCCTGCTTTGCTGAAGTCATTGAGAGGTGTTACGACAGAATAAGGGTTTAAAATTTAGGTTTCCTAAGCAATCTTTAAAGTTGCAGCTGTTGAGATTTACATGCATTGTTTTATGCACATATTTGTAGAAATGAATTTCAACTACAATCTGCATTTAGAAAAGCAGGTTTTGAGTAGACTATTGAATCACTTTATGTTACATTTAGGCCATACAGTAAGGTTTAAGAAGTACGATACCATGGTACGTAACCCAGTTATGAGATAACCCGCTGTACTGAAGTGACAAAGGAGCAGACTTTATAAGAACCAGTCATAGCTCTTACTGTGTATCATGCTGCTCTCTCTGTTACGGGATTAAAGAGTAATCACACTGAACAGAATGACCAGCAAGGGTAAGAGTTTTTTATAAAAAGAATGGTGTATCGAAACAAGTGAAAACAGCTGAATTACTTTTGGATTCTGAAGGAATTCTGAAAAAATCACTGTCTCTATTGACTGTCTTGACCAAATCAGAGACAGTATCTATATTCCATCATTTTCATATATTAAGACGTTCATATGGGAAATGTTGTGATAGGTGCATTGTTTTCTTTCATTTTGTCTTCCCATGCTTTGCCTTTCTGCTGAGCTCCCTGCCTGTTGCGCTTCCAGTCTGTGGGTGGAAGCAAAGTGCTCCAGGCACTTCCTGGCCCCAAGAAAAATCTGAGGTAATACTCCTGCTACAAAAATTTTGGGAAGCTGTGTGCAGCCATCTCAGGAACAGTGCCTTCCATGACCCTTTATATTACCAGTGAGGAAATGAGAACTTCTGAGTTGATACGGTTCCAAAATGAGTGTGTATACTCCTATGCAGGAATAAGAGAGAGTCAGTTCTCCAAAATTAGGTGATATGAATGCTATCTAAATGACATGTCTTATCTCATTTTTCCTGTGGCTAGAAAAATAACCCAAACAACCTTGTAATTAAAACATTTGGATTTCATTTTATAAGTGGCTAGGATCAGATCCTTGTCATGCATTTTTACTGTCACTGAGAAAATAAGTTGGAAAGATACTGTGCTCTCCTGCTTGCAGAACTACTTTGAGGGTTAGGTCAGTAGATAAGGAATGTGCAAGCAGCAGAGACTTGTAACATGAATATAACTAAGATTTGTTATCTAGTTGCTAGCACAGTGAGCGAATGAATGTTAGCTTTGAAAATTAGTATTTCAGAAGTTCTCCAAGAAGGCATTCCTATGAAGTAGATGTTTTGCTTTCCACTTAAAAGAGACATTGAGGAGGTTAAGAATATATTTATTTACTGTTGTCTCATTTATTTATAAATGAAATATCTAACAAAGTAGCCTGTAAAGCCATTGTCCATAATGTAGTACAGGACTGTACACTAACTGTCCCTTCCACCTGCAGAAAGTAGTAGTAGGAACTATATTTTAACTTAAAAGACTTTTTAAAATAGGTGGTTGTGCATTTCATTCTACCTCTCTGTAATGTATTCATTATGAGCCTAATCCTAAACCCAAGGTTTTAACTGGCTTCAGTAGGCTTTTTATCAGGACTCAAATTGTTGTTCTCCCGCTACCCGAGCCATATCCTTGTCAGGGATGCTATGTCCTCTCTTCCACCTGCTTGCCCTCTATCCTGTAACCCTTCCAGGAGAGAATGGTTCTTTTCATACATCTTGTAGAGCCTGCAGTATTTGCAGGTGTTACTGAAACTAGTAACAAGTAATCATGGTCTGTAATTTCATGAGACAAAGTCATATTCTTATGAATAAGTAAACTAACAGAAGGACAGGATTTTTAAAGCATTCAGTGTTATCTAATTCTCTTTCCACTTATTATATGGAAAGAAACAGAAGCCAGGACTGCATATTTTGGAAAATCTCAGCCTCAGTACGATAGACCAGATCCAGCATAGTATTAAGCCTGCTTTCCTCCACATAAGCTGACAAGCGGAGAGTCCTGCTTTGGGGATGATGACAGCCGTGCAAAGGAAGTAATTGTACTATTAAATTCAGTCTACTTTGGAGCTGACTTAGATGTTCTGCATCACCCTCTCCTTCCCCAGCCCAGGTACTTCTATTTCTCCATTGATTAAATGGAGCCCAAAAGATTTTACATATAGAAAAGAGAGGTTCAGGAATCACTAAATATTTCAGAATCCTTTGTTGCCAGAGATCTTACTTTGCTTTAGTATCATCATTTCCCTTGCTCTGAAAAAATGCTTTTAACAGTGCTGGGAAGGAATCAACACTTTGCTTTGCTGTCTCTGGAGAGTCTAGCCGCTCCAGAGCATGTAAACGATATGGTGAAGGCACAAGGAAAGCCACAATTTCAAACATCTGCAAATACTAATCAAATATATCATTATGAGAAAAACAACATTTACCAAAAGATCAATAAAAATACTTTGAGAGTCCATTTTCCACCATCACCATGTCAAAGGTGGAAAGGATCTCCAGTGTCTGTGATATGATTTAAATAGGTTTCTTCTTTGTTTCTGGCCTGCGACTTTATGCACTTTCTATAAAATAAAAGGTATTTTAAACAGAAGACCTAGACTGAATGTCCTAACACTGAAAGTTTATTTGTGTTTTATAGAATTACATTTACAAGCATGGTATACTTATGAAATGTACTTTCTTAAGCCAGTTATGAGACTCTAATGGGTTAAATTAACCAGGCTGTATAAATGTGAGCTGAACATATGGTCGGGCCCTCTGAGAGTTTTAAAAAGCAAATGTCTGCTAAAACAAGTAAAGTCCAGCTTTTTGTGAGTATGTTGTCAGCATGAAAAGGGTCCTCCTATTTACCACAATGAAAAAAGGAGAACATCCACAATTATTTCACCTCTCTGGTTGCACACAATGAAATGGGAGGAAAATTAATGTTTAAATAGGGACAAAAAAGTAAAGAAGTGGAAAATCCATTTGGGAAAGTGGTGTGAAGCGTTGTGGGAGAGAGAAGAAATATTTGATGGTGGGTCTTGTAATCACAAAGAGAGGAACTCTAAAATGCAGTTTCTCAAACTGCTGCAGAAGTTTTGATTTCTAAGGAAATTATTTTGTTTTTACTCTTCTTACAGCTCCTCAGACCAAATGAAGTGAATGTGGCAAAAAAAAAATCTTTTAAAATGAAATGTCTGTTTTAAGATTCTTACCAGTTCTTGAACTGCAAGTTTTAGAACTGATCAAAAATATCAGAGTTTTTTGTGCTATTTGAAAGATGATAAAATAAATGCCTGACCTGTGACATCCATATGATTTCTGAGTAAAAGATATTTTTATCTCCTCTTTCATTCATTGTAAAGAAATAGTTTCTTTCAAGCAGAAGAGTGCTAGTGTGGATATTTATTTTCGTTGAAATCAGTTTCAACCTAAAATTCTCCTTTTTAGTTTTAACAGCAGCCTTCGTTGTTCTGAAAATCTATTTCAAAAAAAGCAAATATTTTTTCTGATGTCCCTTTGACACTGTTCTCACCTGACTTATGAACTGAAAATTAGTTTAGGTTGATAGTGATTGAAGACTGAAGAAGTCATAGGTCTTGTAAACAACAGACAAGTAAGTCTATTTTTCCCTATTGGATTTTCATCTACAAGAGAAAATTACTACCATGTTGTCTCTAAGTTGGCAATTTGAATGGAGGCCACAACAAAGCAGTCAAGGACACAATAGCCTCTTGAGAAAGAAGCATCCTTTTAGTTTCCTTTCCTACACATTCCTAATTCTCTCCAAGCTATGATTGAGATATGAGGACAGGAAAGTGCCTGTGTTTATAGAAGTACTGTTTTTAAGTCATGCCTGATAAATAAAGGTTTCACTGAACCTCATAATCAAATTAGTGCCTGTGTAGGGTGAGTCAAAACTAAATAATGTGAACAAAAGGATTTTGATGATTATAGCTGATGCTTAATAATTTTATTTCTTTTAACTTCCATGGGAAGTTTACTGAGGGTACTTTCACTGATTTTGTCTGCTGACATGTAAGTAATGTTCACTTTATTAGAGAGAGACCTAAGACAAGAAAAAGCATTCTTGCTAAACAAAACAGAATAAGAAACAACTCTTCAAACAGCCATTAACCTCTAAAACCCTTCTTTTCTTCTTTAACTTCAACTTTTACTTATTACAAAATCTGGTATTATTTCACTGAGTTCCACTTTTTCTCATAAAAAAAAATGAAAATAAAAGTAATGTCAGCCTTTAAGACACCTTTTTGCTCTTTGGCTCTAGCTTTCATTATCAAGAGTAGACCAAATTATTACCATAATTTTAGCTCACTCGGAACAGTACTTTAAATGCAAAATATTGCATTTAAGACTAAATGTCAGAGTCTTGCTCAGGGTCTTTAAAACAGTTTTATAGTAGCTCATAATAACACAAGTGTGTTTCCCTATATGACAAAATGGGGTGATAGCAAAGCAGCGTGGGGATGGTCGTGGAAGGAATTCTTTGCTGTCCAGTTTAACACAGGTCTGTTTAGTATCTGTGAAGCTGTTCTGAACTTGCCAATCCGCTTCTATAGGCTAACATGAAGTTTAGCAAATTCTCTGTAACCAATTGAGAATTTTCCTTCTGCTTTTTACTTCAGTAAGTGAAATCAATCAAAATGAATTTTGTCAGTGTCTCATATGTTGGAAAAAGAGGAGTGGACTGGGCTGGCTGTTAAGTAAGCTGAAGTCTAGAAAAGAGCAGATAAATTCTTGTCCAAGCCTTAATTCCTCTGAAAGTTCTTGGAGTTTCAGGACACAGACTATAAGTCCATAAATGCCAAGGAGGGTCATGGAGCAGCAGCTTTATGTTTTATCAAAATCTTTCAGGGCTTGTAACAGTACGGTTTTCTTTGACTAGTTCCACTTGCCAAAATGTTTAAAAAAAAAAAAAAAAAAAAAAAGGTTCATGGAAGCAACATTTATCCCTTACAATATTTCATTTGGGACCCATGGAGGTCATGCTGCTGGGGTTTGATTTCACTCTGTTGGAATCAGGAACTTTTTTCTTCTAATAAACACTGTAGTTGCACAGCTGTGGTTCAACTATAGATTGTTCTTCTGGAGACAGCTACTCTACGTAAGAACTTAATAGTTTAAAGGTGGGATTATTTGGAATGTGTATACCAAATACCTGAGAACTGTAGCTCTTGGAAAATACCATTTTCCATATTCACCCTGCCAAAGCTGTGGCTGTACTTTTTCCAATTTGAGCACACAAATGCTCATTTGTATTAGACATATTGGTAATTTCAAAGGTCACATGATTTCTGACAGCTATTTCATTCACCAGTCTGATATAAAAATCAGGTGTGCACAACTCTGCAGATTAATGCAGTTTATCAGTCACACTCAATGAAAACTTACAAAGTCTGGGATAGAGAGTGCTCTTCCTATGAAAATAATAATTTAGCTTCTAGATTGTGCTTTTCAGACTCTTTATTAGCTCTGGGCCAAATTTCATTCTCAATTGAATAAATATAAATCCCCCTATGTATGAATCAGTAGGCTAGGGCCTTTAATACATCCGTTTTCCAGAAGTTGTCTTCAGTTCAATTTCACACCCTGTGAATAGCTTCTTAAAAATTAATTTAATTTATAATTTTTAATCAAATCTCTTCTTACTCCTGAAGTACTTGGAAACCTCAAGCTTTTGGCTGGCATTGGATATTAATAAACCAGACCTTTTTCTAGTTGTGCAGAAACAGATGATTTGCCTTACATCTCAACTTCTGTGTTGGCACTCAGGTCCTGGAATTGTTTGAATTCTTGCTGGCTCACTAGTCATTTTTTTTATGTGCTTTCTTTTCATCTGGAGATGTCTGCATTCAGGTTTGTGATGGAGTGTGAAGTGAATCATTGGAGAAGCTACAATAAGCATGTGAGCTTGACTTGGGGTAAGGAAAGGGGGATGGTATTTTTAGTGCTTCAGAAAAGTTTGCTCTGGTCCTTTCTCCAGTCATCTTTTCCTATTGCCAGCCTTCAAATAAAGTCTGCTTCTCATGTTTATAGGAAGACAGTTCATCAGAAAGTTCAAAAACATGACTCGCAGCATTCAAAAGTTTTAATGGAGAGCATTCTTAATACCAAAATTTGAAATGCCGTAGCATTCAGAGATGCAAGTCTGCATCACTCTGACAGGGTGTATTAGCGGCCAGAAGGGTTTAGTTTCCATTCTGAATAACTGGGTTTTAAGCAGTGTAAAGATTACACCCTGCAAGATCTTTCATCTCCCAAAAGCACTGCCGGGTTTGAATTATATAGGCTACATTTGTCTTACTCATGGAGATAGGGTTAGAATTTCTTCTTGTGAAAAATTTTGGGTTTACCTTTTGCAGGGTCCTTCTTTAATTTCTTGTGTATCTTCTTCCCTTTTTCACCAGTCATACACAATGCCAGTAGTCAGCCAGCCTGGCCACTTTTTCAATGGCCTTCACTTCCCTTTAGCACAGCCCTTGGAAGAAGTATTGACTTTAAGTGAGTGACAGAACTTATGTGTATCTCAATGTGGCTAAGATTTCTTTCTCTTTTCAAGATTACTGAAGAAATTAATTGATCTCTGAAGTTTTTAATGTCCATGTTTAATATCTGCACTGTGCTAAAAGGTTTTCTCTTGGGAACCAGTGAAGCAAATTTATGTTTTCCTCTTAAGAGTCCAAAACCCATTTTCCTGTAAGGTTGCTGTATATGTAATATAATTTTAACTCATTTTTTATGGAGTAAATAGCTTGTGATATGCATCATAGTTTTTAAATTTCATATATATCACTACAGTTTTTGTATTATCTTATGATAAATTCAGATAGTTTGTGCAGCATATATAAAGCTCTTCATTGCCTGGATTTAGATTATGTGTTACACTAAGACAGTAGGGATCTCAAAGGCAGAAGTGGCATATTATTACTTGCACAGTAAAATGTATCTTAGAAATTAGCAATTAGTCAGTGTTTTCAAATGACCATTGATCCTTTCTCCATGGAAGTTACTGCGATGATACAGCAGGAAGCATTGAATACCTTGAAAAATCTCTTATCTGTAATAACACAGAAGGACGAGCCTCTTAGGCAACCTGTATTAAACATCTAGACACAATCTAAAGCCATCTTGTTACGCGGGGAGGTGCAGAGACGTCACAAAACTCACTGACTTGCAAATATGATGCTGAGAAATTTGCACTCGTTTTTACTCGTATGCCAAGACAAAACTAATTGACAATCTTTAAGGACAAGCATATAATTCTTCCTTTTGTACTAAAACTTCTTGACATCAGACCTTGGCTATGCATATCATCTTCCTAACTCTGCCAATATTTAGCCTTTCAGGTATAAAGAAAAGTGTATTTCTTATGATTGAGTAACAGTGTAAGAAAACATTAAAACTAGTAAGATATTAGTAATAGAGGAGTCAAAATGATACACACACACAAAAAAAAAAAACCAAAACAAACTCCAACATTCAGAGTCTTAAATTACATATTCAGGTTGTCTTCTGAAATAAGCTTTGTGAAACATACCCAATGGCTTATAATTTCTGGCTGCCAGCCACTGCATATAGTTAATACATATGTTAAAATGCGCACAAAGCGTCTCACTTTTCACTAATGATATTTCAAAATCCATCCTGATTTGCTGCTGTTTACACAGGGAAATTAAAAAATTGATTGGTTACTTCCTCCCCTGGATTTCTCCACCTTGCCTGGCCACTCACGGTGGCTAGGCAACCGCGCAGCCCCTTTGGAGCAAGTAGCAGACTTCATAGCAGCAGGGGCTGCGAGGAAAGAGGCTCTGGGATCAATTAAAATGTCAGGCTTTTCCAGGCTGGTTTCCAGAGCATCTGTGCATGATTCCACATAAATTCAGGGAATTAAAGATCAGACAAAGGTAAACATTTCCATGCTTTGCTTAACATTGAATTAAAATGAGGGGATGAAATATGACAAGACCATTCAGACTGAAGCTGTGTTTACAATCTCCATTTTCTTTATTTACATCCAGTTGCTTTATTATTGCAGGTATGTCATAACTATAAGCTATTGGAGTCACTGAGCGTGGAGTATATCTGGAAGTTTAAATCAAAATGCTCTAGCTATTGTGAAACGGTATGTGAAAAAATACATTACCTTAACAAAGAGCTGATTTTCTTTATACGTCATATACTTTGTATGCACAAAAAAATCCTTCTCAACAAAACCCAAAATCAAACAAATAATAAAAAAAAAACAAAACCAAGAGAAAATGTTTTTCTATTAGTCACACACTTATCTAATTCTGGTATCCTATATCCTGGCGGACAATTTTGATATACAACATCCTGGCCAGCATGCTCTAACCACAGATGCTTAAAAAAGCCCTTCTGTGTTTTGAAGTAAGCAACAATACCTCTGCAATAAATGAAAGGTACTGGCGTATCTTTACATCTTCATCCCAACAACAGTCTGTTCCTGGAGCAAAGCAGGCTTTGTTTCTTAGCTGCACAGAGCAGAGCTCGAGCCCCTCCAGCACTGCAGCACTCTGTACAAGAGATCAAGGTGAAGAAATAGGCACCACCTTTTGTTGCTGGGTATAGGTGGGGAACAGAAGCAGATGTCATAGGGATGTGATGGGATACTGCCACCCAGCTCAGAGAAGCCACTGCCTACGTGAATAAGCAATTCAGAATGAGAGAACACAACACAGAAACAGACCTTGGATTAACAAATCTTGCAACGCTGCGTAGAAATAATCAAGACAGCACTTCAGTTAAATCCAAAAAGATAAAACAAACCGAAGGGCATACAAAAATACATATAAAAAAGAACAATTCAGAGGCAGAAAACAGTTTACCTGGAAATAAAGCCTAGTAACATGAAAACCATGTCTGTGGATCCCGTTACCAGATTCTGATGTTTATCTCAGAATAATTCTTTAAATAGACTGGTATATAGAAAATTAATTCTTTAAATAGACTGGGATTTTCAACAGTTCTTGGAGGCATTCAACTCTGTCAGTCACTTTTCCAGCCTCCTTCAAAGCTTCAGCTGAAACAGTTTTACCACAACATATCATTCTATCTCCAGAGACCATAAATGAACCATAAAGAAGGTTCCTAATTGAACCTGACCTGCTGAAGTAAGTTTGGTGAGAAGGCAGTGGTTTAGGTTTCTCAGAAACGTATACGACATGATACAAGTTTTATTATTTTATATAATGAACTGTATATTTAGGAAAAGAGCAAGAGATATAAAGCCCAGGTACTGATCCCAACAGCTGACAATTTTCTGCAGAAACAAGGAATGCAGGAGAGAAATGCTAGTAGGAGAGGGGGAATAAAGATTTCTTTCAGATTGTGGTAGTTTATTTTGTACTGCTGCTGCCTTCTCAAGACTAGATCATAGATCACATCTAGTACTAGCAAACTTCTACTGCTCAAGAAAAGTGGTGTCTTTTTTCCTTTAATACAGATTTATGGTCCTTTGAAATCTGTGGTATTTCTTTAAAGCAATACCTTTTTGTAATAGGATTACGTCCATTTATTTTTTCCAGTAGTCCAGCTACATGGACTTACCAGCCTTTGATATCTTCAGCACTATCATCGGGCTTTCCAGCAGGAAACTTGCTTTACAATTGTATAGAATTTGTGTTCTCAAGCTATAGAAAAGTGCTACCTTTTGTTTGATACTTAACTAGATAATAGCAGAAGGTTTGTCAAAATCCACTATCTCAGCATCACAGTAAGTTTGCAAAGGTTATTTGTAGTTCTTAATGCTTAAGTGCTAATTTAAAATATTCCAAGAACATAAAACCAAATTGCCTAATCCTTCAGATGAGTACATATGGGTACTTCGTGTTATATGGCTTACCAGTTATATTGATGCTGTTTTTACAGGCTGAGTGAAACTATACAAAATGTTAGCATTGTATGATTGTATTTCAAATGCAGCCTTCAAAAATCTTCAACGCCCTCTTCTGTTTGTGTATCCCACTTTGAGCTAAATTACATGTACTTAAACCAGGAGTCACCACCTTAATAGAAAAAAAAAATCTATGAAGTGGCTCATGAATTAGTAAATTCAACTACTTTTGTCTTTCAGTATTGAAGCAGTGGCCTTTGCTGGTGACTGCCCTAGTAGCTTTCGCTTTCCCCTTTCTTTTCAGAGAAGAAAAAATAGTTTATTCTGCCTTCCTAGAGAGCTTTCAGAATCTCCTCAGGTTGGCATATTTTCTGAGCTGAATGACAATATCATTCATTTCTTCCGTCATTTCATTAATCCAAACACATGTTGGGAGAACAGTCTTTGCTCCACCCTCTTCTTATCTGGAGAAAATCATGATTCATATAAAAAAGCAAGGCTGGAACAAAGGGTACTGACTTCTCTGCAGCTTCTTTAGAGCCAGTTCAATGTCTGTGGTTATACTAGGATTTGGAAAGAAAAGTAGTTTTCTAAACCTCATAGATTCTTACACATGTCCAAATCTATTTTTAAAAATGGCACCGGCATGTGTACCAAGTGAAGTGTACAGTTGCTGTAGAGCTGTTTTACATAATGCTTCATTTGCTTATGATTAAAACTGAACTTTTCCTCCAAATACTGGGTGAAAATTGCCTAAAGCAGCATCTGTATCCATGTTAAATAGTAATTAACACATCGAGTTAATACCTTAGACAATGTATAGCGACTGCCTCTCTTTTTCTGCAAATACAACTCCTGTGTTCTTAATATTTCACATAATGAGCACTTTCTTTCAAAAAGTATGAAAATATAATTTAAACATCTTCTAGCTAGCACATTTTCTATCATAAATAGACTTTTACATCTTAAGGAGGCCAATTTGAATTCCAAATTGCAAATGTGCTTTTAATTATAGATTGAAATAATAACATTCATTATGCTTTTATTGCTTTTATAATTGTTATAAATTAAAATATTTTCTAATCGCTGTTATAGGAACAGTCACAAGATCTGATATTCTTTTTACACAAAACTTGCCCATAATCAGGGAAATCTGTGGATTTTGGGCAGCACAGTAAGGATTCCAAACTTGTGGTGGCTGCTGTTTTGCCATATGTGGTTCAAGAGGACACAGTCCCTGCTCCAGTCCTTCTGTTTCGCTGGCTAGCTCTCTCTTTGTGAGCTGACAGGATATTGGAGTTGACAGGGTTTCTGCAGGACTGAAGCCAACAGGAGTACTGAAGGGCCTGCATGAAATATATACTCTTGTTTTGTTGATAGTGGGCCATCCAGCTTGGAAAAGGACATTTTAATATCAGCTTAGACATCTTCTCAAACACACAAATTAGAAAGGCAAATGCTCTGAAGCAAAAGTGTGACTATTTTGGAGGAAGACAGAATACTTGAATAGGGGGAAGGGGAAAAGTTACCCTGTTAGTTTTGAACATATTTCTTTGACCATTACAATTGGACCTGATTCTTCGACCCTTTGGACTGCTTTTCCAATGCCAACTGGACTCCAGACTGTACCACAGGAGGATTCCTCAGACTGGAGAGGATCCTCAGGTGGCACAGAGCTTTTCCTAGCCAAACCAGAGAGCCAAAGTTCTCTCAGTATGTCTTTCAAACTGTCAGTCATACTAACTGTCTTAACAATTTAGGGGAAAAAAAATCAGACATTCCTGAATGTTCAGAGGAAGAAACTGTATGTATGTTTTTTAAAGCACATTGCTCAGTTTAACACATGCAGCTCCCAATAAAAGCAGTTGCATACCTGGCCAAAAACCTTAGTAGCTCTTTGAAAATTTGCCCCTAATGTGAATAACCATAAAGCGTATTTAAGTGCAGACGAGTATGCTTCTACCGCACCAGCAATTGTAAAAATAAAATGTCTCCTGCTGCTGCCAATGCATTACCCTGAAAGATTACTACAACACATGTGCTCACAAATGCAGCAGATATAGTCTAAACTTGGCTTCCTACAGCAAACCACAGAACGCTTTCCAAGAAATGGTTTAATGGTGTTGGCCTTAAAGGTTATTCATACTCTTGGCAGACGACCCAAATAACAGAATGCCGTGAACACACAGGCTCGCTGCTCACAGAGCGGCCATGGCTGCTCTGCTCTCTGTCTCTGTGCACCACCCAACATGGCATCTAATCCTTCTGTGTGCAATTGCTCTGGGCAATGGCTGTGCAGCTGTTTCTCTAAGTTTTATGGTTTCTGAGACACAACATAATGACGCTATTCTGCTCGTGTTCTCCTCGACAGGGTGCTGAAGGGGAGTTGGTACAAACATTTGCCAATGGCATTGACTATCAGAATCCTCAGCCTGCAGAAAATTGTTCATTCAAGCATGATATCTCCTCTTGGTCCAATATCGTGAATGCTGGTGGCAAGAATCAAAGAGTACACGTTCTCTCACTTTGCGTTAAAGTTCATAATGGGCCTGAGAGTACCATAGACATGTCATTTTGAGTTAGCAACTTCTCTGTGGAAGTATGCTTAAATGGAGAGGAAAAAATATTTCTTACATTCTTTGTCAAAGCACTACAAGAACTTCCAAAATTGTATTAGCTTCTTGTACTTTGTCGGTTTGGTTTTGTTTGTTTGTTTTTAAATTGAGAAAACAATGCAATTTGGGGGAGAAGTATGAACAGCAGAACATTGCTACATTTCTCCACTTTTGACAGCTGATTGTTTCAGGCTGGGCTAGGTTCTTAACTTGTGTAAATAAGAATATATCATCACAGTAGTTCTGCATAGTGTTCCTCTCTATTTGTTGAAAAGTTCCTCAATGGATTTTCTCTGTACATTCTGTTCTTGCATTGCTCTTTAAATTCTTCAACTGACCATCACTGACAGAAGGTTTTGCCCTTAGACAGAGCATTTAAGGCAACCAGTGCAGCACTTGGTATGCTTTTTTGTCCTGATTATTAGTTTCAAGTACATCTGTTTAAGTTATTAATTGGGAATAATACCTTCTGTCATCTTAGCCTGTTTGTTTTTTAAATATATCTTTTGTGAATTGATTTCAGCTCATGTGGACTCTCACCTGCTAGTAGCCACCAGATAGAGAAACTGCCTACAAGAGGGGTTTAGTTTGTGGTTTATAAATTATCCTCATTGTACACATCCTGAACATTATTATATGCATTAAATAAATTTGATTTACGGCAAGTAAAACCTGCTGTTTGACCACCTGTTATTAGTGGTACAGAAGTGGTAATTTAAGACTTTTTTTTTTTCCTTCTCTCAAATGACTGTCATCTTCAAAATGGAGAAACAAGAGACAATACCAAATAATGAACATCTATCTTGTTTTTTTTTTTTTTTTTGTGTCTGGCTCAATGACTGAAAATTAGAATACTGAAAATACATTTACCTTTCATTATTTATAAACTGGATCTTGATTAGCCAGCCCAGCAGTTCCAACTAATTATGAATAATGAATCAGGATGTGCCAGGAAAAAAAAAAAAAAAGTACTTAATGAAATTCAGAATAGGGATTTATGAATCAAGTTTTGATTGTTTTTGCAGCATTGATTGGATTTTTTGAGCAGCATAGCAGTCATTTCACCTATGTCGAAATTCATGAAGCTATGTCATGAATTACTTCCTTTTTCTATCGTGCCTGAGTTCCATGTTATACTTGGAGTTCAGATATCTTGTCTAACTACTGAGAACAATTTTGTAGTTTCCATAATACAGTCCATGAGCCAAACAAATGAAAGTGCCAGTTTTGCGAACATTGCCTATGCTCTCAGTCATAATGCTGGTTTTCAGAATGGCAATGCACAGAACACTCAGGGTGGAGCCAGGATTTCACTTAGAGGTATCTAATTTCAATCTTCACTATTGTTTCTGAGGTATTAAAGGAATGAAATTAGTCATATATTCAACATCTTATGCATAAACAAGAGTTTACAGGATTGAGGCTTTTTATAACTCTGCTGTATAAGGTCTGTAGTTAGCTTAAACACTGTAATTTATTTCAGGACATACTTGATTTCATATCCCCTTTTCTTTACTCTTTTTCCCTTTGTTGTTTTATCCTATTGGAGTATATTAGTCAAGAACTATTGCATTTTAATTCAAGGGGATTAAAAATAAATTTTCTTCCCAACACAGCATCAATATATTCATGCTAAAATCTCTTCGAAAAGAACAGTGATGTCTACCACAATACTCCACAAAATAGCTAGTTAAAAATAAGATTATCTTTCACTTATTAGCTAGTATGCATCTAATTAATTAGTATTTAATAAAGTGGACAGGGCTCCCAGTTGAGATCATAGCTCTATATAGCCTGCTGCTACAAAGAAAAAACATGGTTTTCAATCTCAAAAATTTTATCAATTAGTTAATGGCTGGCTGGTGTCATAATCCTGAAAATTAGGAATGATATAACTTTTTTCTGTGCACCTGGCAGATGCAGGAAAACCCCTTCTTTACTATGGAAAGAAAAAAGAAATCCAGTTGAAAAACTATCTGCTAAGATAAATAAATGAACATTGACATTAATTCACATTTTAAAATGTCCTCTGAAATTGTTCAGAAGAAACACTAAGTATAATTTAGATTCATTAAAATGAGAACTTGGATTTTTGAAAATATTCTTCATGTATAGATTTTGAAGTATTTTGCAAAAAGAAACAGAATAGTTCTATTGTGCAGACAGAAAACTGAGGCTGAGCGGAAGTAAACCATCTAAAGTTAGAAGACAGGCCACCGGCAAGGACAAAAAAAATATTTGAGTCCTCAGTCAACGTCCTATTCCCAAAATCATATTACTCCATACATTCTCTCCTTTTATTTGTCTTTCTTTAAACCTGGATCACATCACCAATCTAGTTCAGAACTCAGTGTCGCAAACCCTTGCTGTAGCTGTCTTCATTTGAGGAGCAAGACCAATGAGGACTGAAGAAAAGTAGGTGCTTTGCTAATGTAGCTTTGCTTCCAGAGGTATTGCAGTTTTGAGACCCATTTTCAGTATTAGTAGGTATTTTTCTGCTATAAGTCCAGAAATTATTTTTCTTGGTGAATTATGGTTATGTAGTCACATGGGTCTTCCTGTTTTTATATAGATAGTAATTGAGAACATACATATAAATGATGGAGTAGATCGACATGTTTATTACCTTTACATGAAAAAAGACTAATACGCCAGGGTAGAAAGTTGCTTACTGCCAGTTCTGCCAGAGGCCTAGGCTCTTTCCTCATTTAAATTGTAATGTATTTTTTCAAACTAGGAAAACGCCTTAGCCTCCACCCTCTTGTCTTCACGTGGCTGCAAGTCTAAGCTGAGCTGGTCACTTCAGTTTGCAGTAGGATAGGATGAAATGGTGCAGGTCTTTTTCCTCTTGACTCTTCCTGCTAGTGATACTGGAAAGTTCTGGGAAATCCATGGAGGGGCGACATTCAATAGGCACTTTGAAGGCAAGAGGCTTTCAGTACCCTCTAGATACTGTGTATACTGGTGACAGGCATCCCCAGATATGCTGCATTTCTCTGTAAGTAGCTGCTCCTTCACTAGAACCAAGTGTCACCTAAAGAATTGTGCTATTTTTTGTATCTATAGCACCTCCGAAAGACATAAGCTCTTGTGTAAGAGTATGTATCTGGTGACAAAATACATGCATCGCTTCTGAATTTTCGTATTTCTTGACTCCTGTGGAGAACATTGTCTGGTGATTTGAGTCCCAAAACATTTAGTCATCTTATTTTCAGTATCACTGTATCATCTTTTTAAAACACCTTAAAGAAAATCTGTACCATCTGTTACACTTAGAAAGGATACATATTAGTCATCTTCACACCTTCAAAATGAACGCTATAAGCAAAGCAAAAAAGATGGTATAGAATATTGACAAACTGAGGATAATTTTCTATTTTATTCCAAAAGCTATTCCTCTTTTCAAGTCGTCTCCCCACCAGCCCCTCCACACAGGTGCTTTTCTCCCCATGCTTGAACCCAGAAGTATGGAAGTACTGCTAAGGCCCTCTTTTCTCTGTCTTTAGGTAAAGACATTTCTCTTCTAGTGCATAAGTACCAAATAACCGATTTTCAAACTGACCTGCCCTTACTCAGAGAATAGCAATAACATAAGGCCACTCTTTAATAGCCTATAAGCAATCACTGCATATCATGCTTGCTTATAGAAAAGATAATGTAGATGAATGTGGGTTTGGTTAGTAGACTTGCAAACGAAAATGTAACGCTTGCACATCCACTGATGCTTAAGTTAAAGCAGGGAATATCTTCTGAATCCAAAATCTGGTCTGCAGTTACCAGATGGAGATTTTAGAGTTTTTGCATATACATAGCTAAAGATAACATTTTGGGCCAAAGATCTCCTATGATATTGTTTTCTAGTGATTTTATGGAGCCTTTTGTAAGGATAATGATATTAATGGACATTAATTACACTAATGCCTTTTTTCACTACATTAGTCATGCAAAAGAACTTTAAATATTCCCACTTCTCATTGCAGCCTAGAGAATGAGCCAATGCCAGCTCCCACAGATACCGTGTAGTGCAGGAAAGGCAAGGGGAACCACAGCAATCAGATAAAATTGCCGCCTTCTAGTCTAAATTGTATTTTGTCATCCAAAAATAATACCTCAATAGGGAGTGTGAAAAGTTACTCACATTCTCTACCCTCTTTATTCTCACAAAGCTGCTGCATTCCTCTGACTAAGAGCACGCTCATGTGACAGTCAACGATTTCACGTGTTCTGGATTACATACTTGTAGCAAGATCCTACCACACACACAACCAAATGGGCTAATCATGTATTTACAGAAAGCTGCAATGTATTTTGTGTTCAGCACTTCCTCAACCATATTGCCACGTGTGTTTAGAGCAGCTATTTCAAAGCTAGCTTAAGCCTGTAGACAAAATTCTTAAGTACCACTTTGACATCAATATGTTGTCTGGGTAAAGCTACACAGGCTTTGAAAGTCCTGTCTGGATTCTAAAGTTATACACGTCTACCTGAGGGACAGGAATAATTTCTTTTTATTAATATTTATTAATAGATATAATTACCCCTAATGGCTTCAGAATTTTTTTTCAATGTTGTACTTTTAGATTGTCATAGGAAAGTGCATCTAACAGTCTGTACTTTCAAATAATGAGCACACTTACAGGTCTGTGAACAAATTTGCTGTAAAGAAGATATATTTATGCTCCAGTTCTCCTCTTTGCTCCCCAAAGACAGGCTTTTGTGCCCTTGCGTAGGTTCTGTGTGTATTGCCTAAATTTGTCAAGTAAATTACTCACCATGAATTATTTCTTGGTTGCAAAATGTTACAAAAAGGCGACTGCAAAAGAAAAAGAGGTTACACCAGGGTAGAATATATCTAATCAAAGAAAATGGCCATATACCAACAGCTTCCCACACAGCTTTCATAAAATCAATTTTAATTGGTTGAAACACAATACAAGCAGGTTATGTCCTGTAGAATCTGTATGGCAAAAACCTAGAGCAGTATACCTTAGTTGTAATTTTCTCTTATCTCTGAAGGTTAAGAGATATTTTACCTGAGACATCTTACAAGTGCTTATCTGAGATAATGTGTGGGTTGGATGTGACTTCAGTAAAGCTGCATATCTGACAATAAAAAATTTACATCTACTTAAATTAAGTTGTTGACCTGTCATTCATCACATTGTCTCTACTGACTTCCAGTGAAAAGTTGTGTCAGTCCTTTGGGAGAAAATTTAAGTAAGAAAAAATGCCTTTCATGTTAGATTTCTCCTAACAACACTTATTTGGCTATACTGAAACTCTGAGAATAGCACATTCATCTTAGGTAGTTGGGGTTTTTTTGATGTTCATGTTATAATTGCCCACTGAATATGTGGTGACATACGGTGTTACTTACAAGTAAATTATGGGAGAAGGAAAATGCCACTCAGTAATTGATAAAGTTATTATAGCAGACTGTTGAGTCAAATATAATGCAGTCTGTATTGATCATCAATTAACAGAATTACATCCTTTCTTACTGTATTATATAGCAGTGAATGTCAAAACGTAGTCGAGCAACTTAAGTGTTTCAGCAACTGACATGTAAAAAAATGTTTATAGTGCGTGAGCTACCTAATGGTTACACTTTTTTTTTTTTTTCTTTCCCCAGCTGCATTATTTAATTATAGGAATGTGTTTGTTTGGAAGCAATTGATATTTTTCAGCCATTTGGAGTCAACTTATATACAAAGCTAGTTATCATGCAATTTAATATTAAGTGAACGTTTCCTCCCTTCTTTTCCTCCCACCTTTCCTCCACTTGAAGTAAAGATTATTTTGGAAGTAATTATCAGCTTTTTGCATACGGGAAAAATATAAAAAATGTTATTTGAGTGTTTCAGTAATTTGTTTTTCTACATAGAACCTTGGTATGGCAACATGTGCTTACGTACTTCTACCAGCAAGTGTCCATAATAGTTTGTTGGTGTACAGCACTTTTCTTCATATATGGGAGGAAGACTCAGACATTAAATGTAAAGCATGTCTCATCTGGCTTGTTGACAGCTATTTTTAAAGACACAATTTTATATATATATATAGCTAATTTTTTCATCAGCAGTTCTCAATATTATTTGCAATTCAGATCTCTGTTGTCCTCCAAGTTCCAAGTAAGGAAACTGAGGCAAGAGAAGGTAGGCAACATGCCTTCTGTCCTCAAGCACCTGCTGCAAGGTAGCAGCAATTGCTAAAACCATGTTTTCTTGCTGACCATCTTTTTCTGAAGGTTTAACACTCGTCGTGTTGTTAATGTCCTCTCATCAGAAAGGAGTGAAGGGGAAAGGGGAGGAACATGTCTTGCCAGCAGAACTAATGGCTTGGGGCAGACACTTAAATGGAAAATAACTTGTGGTTTGTTTGGTAAGCCAAGACATAACAGATAATGCTTAATGCTTCATAACCTCCCTGAAACTATTTCTGTGAGAGTTTTTTTTTAAACAGTGCCAGCATGAGAGCTTGCTAGGAAAACAAAGCATTCCTGCATGGGTAGACGAGAGTAGGACTGCACTAAAGCAAACATAATCTCTTAATTACAATCGGACATTTGGAAATGCTTTGTGTCTTTGGGTGTAGTTTTTCTTTAGCACTTTTAGCCAAAGAGGAAGAGAAAAGATAAGGGGGGAAAGAACATGTCTTTTCCAGACTTACCATCTTGTCTTGTTGTTCCAATCAGTTATCTGACTTTAAATCTAAAACTCAAAGTTTCACTGTGTGAGGAATTTTTTCTCTTTTGAGATAATAATCTTTTTTATTTTTATTAAAACTTTTCGTTCTAGTAAACAAGCAACTCAATTCATTGTATAGGTCTAGGTTTACTGTACAAGGAAATCATACATGAATCTGCACAGAAGTTTTGTCTATGTTTGTCTGAAGTGCTTTCAGTCTGAGCAGACTCTGTTTTCTAGCAGTTCATTTGTCAGCCTTGCTACATTCTGATGAAAGGAGGATTTCCAAATACATTAAAAGAGCTTCATCTGTTCATAAATCTTGTTTATTTATTTTGGGAAAACAAAGAAACAAAAAGGCTTTTGCTTCCTTTGTACAGTCTGTGGTGTATGTTGCCTGCATTGGTGCAGAAAGGATGGGGTGAGGTGGTTGAGGCTCTGTTTTGCTTTGAAGACAGAATGAGTCTTAAAGATTATTTGCTGTTGCTTGGCTACAGCCCTTGCTTTTCACCTCTCCAAGGGATAGGTTGTGATGTTAGAGAAGGCAAAAACTGGGTTTTTTTGAGAAAACAGTTTATATTCAGAGCTTTAGACGGAGTTCTTAAAGGCTCTCTCTCTTAAGCGTGGACATCCTAAGATACATTGCATTGTCTCGGTTTTCTCCCATGCTGTACATCTATATAAGGATGGCAGATGTCTGTTCTGAGTACCCTCTTGTACATATGTACAGCCTTCATTTCTCCTTTCAATCTCCTGCCGACATTCAATGAATCCACATATTATAGGCCAGAAAATTGTCCTATGTGACTGCTGAAACTCATACACACTTATGCTCTCTGCACTTAGTAACAGCTGTGATGTTTATAACCTTATTTTGATATGAAACAGGTAAAAGGGGAAGCCAGCCTTTAGAAAGATATATGCAAGAACAAATAACTAAACAATTATAACCTGATACATTGTAAATAAGAATCAGTGGCAGTTCTTTTCTGTATTAAAATGAAATTAAGTTAGTTTAATGTACTACCTAGGTCTTCTAGACTGGTGGTTACTTCCAGAAATGCGTTAGTGATACTCCTCTACAAATAAATCCTACCTATTTTCCTTAATCCAGCTTTCTTTTGTGCTGCTTTAACATCTTTTGCATAGCAGAAGTTTCCCTGTCTCCATCTAGTTAAAGAGCAGACAACTTCTTCCATGTGATGGGAGATTCTGAACCCAGGATTATCCAAATTCAGGACCTGGACTAAGCAAGATACAGTCTGCGTCTAGCCCATGCCTCCTTCCTGCAACAGCAGTTATACACAAAGGTGGTTGTAAATGCTTACCCTACAAAATCCTAAAGTCACAGAATGGCTGAGTGTGGAAGGGACCACTGGAAACCATCTAACCCAACCCTCTCTACAGCAAGAACTTGTTCAATTGGATTCTTAGTATCTCCAGTGATGGAAGCTCCACAACCTTCTTGAACAACATGTTCCAGTGTTTGACCACCCCCACAATAAACAGGTGTTTTCTTAACTTTAAATAGCTTATTTCTTTCCATTGCCTCTTCTCTTGTCACTGGCACTACCAAGAAGCATCTGGCTCCATCTTCTTTCTCCTCTCCCTACCAGCCAGCACTTATACATACTGATGCATTCACCCAAGAGCCTTCACCAGCCTAGACAACCCCAGCTCTCTCAGCTTGCCTTGTGTGACAGATGCTTCAATCCCTCAGTCGTGTTTGTGGCCCTTTGCTGGATTTGCACCAGTTATGTCCATGTCTGTCTTGTGCTGGGGAGCCCAGAACCAGATCCAGCACTCCAGTTGTGTTTCTTCAGTGCTGAGCAGAGGGGAAGAATAACCTCCTTTGACCTGCTGGTAACACTAAAATGCAGCCAATCTTAAAATGAATATATCTGTTCAGACATCTCATAAGAAAATACTGAGATCAAAAGGCAATTATGCAAAATTGCTACTAATGCACATTCATTTTATGCGAGTTATTGCCTTACCCTACAAACACTTTTTTTTATACTTTCCTCTATGCTTTCTTGTTAAGGAGAAGGTGATATAATTCCATCTTGTTTCCAGCTGAGTTGTTGGTGCTGATAGATTTAGAGGATTTTATTACCAGGCAGAGGTATCCAAGTATCTGTCATATCTTTAAAAACATCCTTCTTTTTGACTGACAAATGTCACAAAATAGCAAGCTTTTTTGTTCCCTCGTCTCCAAAATAGACACCCAGCCAGCCCATTTCATAATGCTTTGCATTTCATCATTCATTTTCGTGATGAAATTCCAAAGTGTTATTTTTTCACCTGTTGGCTAAACAATTTGAAGCTCTCCGTTTAATTCAACAGTTTCTGATCACAGGCTGTTGTTGCTATGATGCCTGTCAGGGGGTGCAGCTGAGGCCACAACAAAAGAAAATCACAGACCAGACGGATGAGATTCTGTTTCTGACTAAGTAACAAAATGTGACTGAGTTCATGAGGCCAGGGCTTTGCCCCAAGTCTGTTACATTTTTCCATGTTCACCTTCCTAAATCTTAAATTCCCTTAAAAGAGTTCCTGATGAATTGGAAATTTAGCATGAGACATATAAAGCTGCAAATTGTTGGATGTGGATTACACTTCAGTGATGAAAGCTAACTCTAAAATGCAGACATGAACTGTGCCCACCTCCATATGTTCACACAGTAAGTCCCAAATCAGAGAGATTAAGGGTGGGGTTTTTTTTCCTTTTTATACTGTCTGACACTTCTTTGAATGCAATGATCAGTATTGATAGCTCCCCAGCAGACAGATAGTGGGGGGCAGGGGGGGCTGTTGCTGATAAATGGAATAAACCAGACTCAAATACATCTTCCAAGGTCTGGCAAGCAGAGAGATCATTAAATTGGGATTTAGGAGGTATAAGAACTTTTAACAGGAAAAATTTAAGGAGTTTTCCTTACAGAGTTCTGCCAAATATTAGAATCACTACCTTTATTTCTTAAATAAAGCTTTAATTGCTTTTCTTCATGAACTATTATTAGGCATGAATTCGAGATGCTGCCAAACCTTTGGTTAATTAATTTGACTGATTGGTTGATTAAATTGATTTATCTGTTGTATTATAGAGAATTGTATTTTAAACAAATTACGTGATGGAAACACAAACTATATTAGTGACACACTGGTGGGTTAAACCTTCCCACACCTTAGTTTTCCTTCAGTAAATTTTTTGAGATTTCAAAACCATACCTGGTTTAGCATACATTGCAGAACTGCAATATTTTAGCAGTTTTGTTCCGATATATAAGTAAATTAGAACAACCATAGACCTCTTACAGGCCCTTTGGTCATACCTCTGCTCTTCCTAGTTAAGCACAGAGACAACTGGTTTTTTTTCAGTTAAAATTCTGAGCTCTCTGTAGAAAGCAAATCCTTTTGGTAGAATAATAATAATAAAAATAACTAAAATTAGAATTTTCAGTGGAACAATTTGGATGGTTTTCTAGCGAATAATTTTGATGAAACACTTCCTTCAAACCTAATTACAGGAAGATTTAATACATGAACCTAGCATTTTCCTTTATTAGATCTTCTCATAAACTTATTCTTCCATTAAACTTTCATTTTGGTTGATTTTTTAGTGTTGTAATACTAATGTAATCTACAATTTTTAGAAGCAAAAATGAGAACTGCGGAGAGCAATGTTAGGTGGAGGTACACTAATATTAAGATTTCCCAGATGAATTTTTAAGCCTTCCTGTAGTTAACAGTATGTTTTTTGAAATGTGGCAGGGAATTAATCTTGCAATCTGCTGAATTTTGATTTCCCAGTGGAAATCAACCAGGAATGGGCAAGGCTATGTAAAATTGCTCTTTGCACAAACGAGTGGTCAGGGCTAGCTCTATGTCAAGGCAAAGTAAACCTTTGGCTGAGGAGACCAAAATTCTAAGAGCTCTGGAAAGCCAGGCTGGCTGTGGTCCCCACTTGGGAAGAAAACTATAGATGCACAAACATCAGTTGCCATCTTCACCTTTCAGTTCCTATAGAAAAGGTAAATCTGGCTCTGCAGCTCTGTCCTTCTGCTCTCTTTGGCATAGCAGAAGTACCTGGGCCACAGTCGCACAGCCTTATGGTAGCAGAATTTAGCCTGCACCACAGTTCGCGCACTAAGATCGTGGGCATGGGCTCCTTTAGCGCTGCAAGGTTCTCCTACCAACCTAGCTGGACTTTCATCTGCTACATCACCACTTCAACAGAGCACTCTTCACCATGTGGAAAAGAATACTTATTCTGGGAAACATAAAACTATTAATCCTATGCCAACTACTGGTAAAAATATTTTTCATAAAATACAGACTCTGTAATACTAAGTATGAAATTCCTATCCAAAGTTTTCTATCCACCCCTTTGGATGTAGGCAAGGAAAAATCCTTTCCTGTGTAGTAGTAGCTTAACCAAGAAGCTACGGTAAGTTTATTCTCTCATAGCTGAGCATCAAGCACTATCAAGTAAGATAAAACCATATCCACCCGGTTAAAAGGAGTTTTTCTGATTCATTGTGATTAACTCTGCTGTCTATTACCACTCGGCATCATTCTCACAGGAATGGAAAAGGGAAGAGAATCTGGTAATCCTCTCAGAACTTCACTGCTGCATGGCAAGGAGTTCCGCACATCTGTGGCAAAGAGCTGGTCCAGACGGAAGCTGATTTGTAACCACCTTTAGTTACTCCATTCTGGCAATACACAGGGGAGCTAAAATTTGTGGTTCAGACCGTGGTTAGGCTGGCATGTTGGGGGGTCAGCTTTCTTGCATATCCTGTACAGTTACCATTCACACACAGCAGGAAAAAGCATTTCTTTGCATTTACAAGGTTAGTACCTGCTGTAGTTTAACTGAACAAGGGCTTGACTAAATAACTCTACTACTCACATAACATACAGATGTTATCTGGAGGTTATGTCAATTTAAAGGCAATCTGTTTACTAAGTAGTGTAACATGCTGTATCTTTAAAATCAGACAACGCCTATGTACATAAAGTGTGCCTTTAGTTATTATCTGCAAATAAACCTTTAGTAATAAGGTTTCAGATCTATCGGTTGAGTGTTGATAATAAATTCCCCGTGGAACTGACTTCAGCCCATTAAGCAAGCCTGCTGCTGCTCTCCTGATTGTTAATTTGACGGGACTGTGTCACGTTAAGTAGAACAAACATGTTTTCACCCACTCAGCCATCCAGAACGGACATGGCTGTTACTCTAACAACTGGATATTGATTGGAAGCATTCACCCTTTCTGACCTGGGGCTGGTACATGCAAACAGAGCCAGGACTGATTAAGAAATTGCATGTGTTTGTGCACATGTGTGCAGTGTTAACGGGCCACATAAATTTCAAGCCTTTTGAATTCATGTCATGTTAATGCTCTGAGCATGAGATCTGTCACTCATTTCCTGCAGGGGCTGTGAAGCCTCATTTATCTTGAATTATTTATTTGTCTGTATGCTTGTACCCATCTGGTCGGACCATGCTTTCAGGGTCCACTGCCCCATACAGAAAAACTCGTTTATTAGCTGTAGCTCTAATAAAAATGTCTTGGGAAATGTGGAAGCTGAAGAAATGTTGGGATTTGTCTCTGGTTTTAATCTCATGTATGGCATAATTCAGTAGATAGTAGTGTGTTATTTTGTATGTTCTTGTATACGGAGAACGTCTTTAAGTGGTCATATCTGTAGGCAACCAAGAAAAAAGCTAGAGGGGAGAAAAAAAAGGAGAAAGGTATTTTTATCTATTTATAAGAGCAACTTATCTTGCAATACAAGTGGTCAGTATACTGCGCTTTCTTCCTACGAGTTTTGCTCTATTGCTTACATTATGTACACATTTTGATGTATACAGGGTCTAGTTTGCAGCTCAGAGAGGAGGAATTGGGGTCAACTGCTCCCATACACCATGCTGGTCAGCTATGATGAGCCAGTGTGGAAGAAATACACTAACTTGCCTTGCCACCAGATGTGTAGCCGGCAGTAAAGGTGAATCATGAGCTTATGGGTAATTCTCCTGTGTTCATTGAAGTTGTGTACTGTCTCTCACCTCCTGCAGACCTGCCTGAATGAAGTTATGGGTCTGTTGATGGCTTGTTTTCCCTTTGATAGTCTTCTTTCAATTTGTTTTTCCTGCTGCCTCTCAGAATAAGGGTTCCACCAACTGTATTCTATCACTCAGTAAAGGGCTGTGTTGCATCTTCTCATCTTTGCCATTTCTGAAAATACTACCAAGAGATGATCATAAATTTTTACTTGTGAAAGTAACTACCACATACTGTCTTGTAATCAAAGATCAAGTTGCAGCAATCAAGGTGAGAATTTAGAGGTTTAGGCAAGAAAGCAAAAATGATCGGGGCTAGTTCTCTCTATATTTTTTTTCTATAAAATAAAATATAAAATATACAATACCTACATTGTTTTCCATAATTTAATATGGTTCTTTTCTAGCTCAATAATATATATATTATAAAATATAGACATTATAATAAGTATGTTATAAAATATTTAAATGCTTACAAAAAATGTGGGTTTTTTTAATTTAAATACTTCTGTTTCCTATATAAGAGACTTAAGAAACCAATATAGCATTATGAAAATTAGAATTTTCATTTCAAAAATCATTGGTTTGAAAGATCTAGCAAACAGAAACTAAAATTTCATTGCTCTTGCACTTCTCTCCATTATGAAGAAGAAACATGCAATACAACAGTGAAGAAAACAATGATGCTTATCTGAAAACATAAAATAAAGTTTACAGACACAACAAATTAACATAAAATATAATACAGTGATGAAAATTCAATAAAAAATGGGGGAGAAAAAGCTACATAACTAAATAATAAAGGAAAGGTTATGATTTGCAAAAGATAAAAGCTGATCAAAGATAAAAACAAAACTCATGTTACGTATAGAAACCTTTCTCTTTTAGTGAAATATTTCTACAGTGAAAGAGCTTCTAATAAGTTATCAGTTTCACGGAAAGAATTTTTCCAAAGGATCTGTTTTGATATTGAAAGGGCTTTTATTTTTCCACCTTGCTATACTCCCAAGTATTTGAAACAGTCAGAGGAAATATAATTCGAAAACCCTTT
This sequence comes from Falco peregrinus, assembly GCF_023634155.1. Classification (NCBI taxonomy): domain Eukaryota; kingdom Metazoa; phylum Chordata; class Aves; order Falconiformes; family Falconidae; genus Falco; species Falco peregrinus. Next base: position 16,214,066 of record NC_073729.1, read on the forward strand.
AATAAGAGTATGTGGAGTAATGAAACTTAATGTTCTTTTATTATGGCTCATAACTTGTGAAGCAATCAATCTCAGAAATATATTTTGATACTCTATTTTGTGGAGATCATTGGAATTCAGCTGAGTGGATATGATGATGAGAAGTGATTCTGGCATTGCTGACTTAGAAGGGAATTAAAGATTCATGGGAGCTTTGCAGAGGGATGTAAGGCTGGAGGAACACCAGAATACACAATTAGTCACAGGGGAGAATTCTGCTGCAATTTTAAAATAATCAATACATTGCTTTTTCATACTGTTAAGCTATAAATGTATTACCCCAGAAAATCAGACTTTTCATTACAGAACAGTAGTATAACAGCATACAATATACATATAATTATGTATATAACGAAAAACATCCATCAAATGTGACAAGCAATTAGTGTTCAATTGTGGCTAGTCAATATTACTGTTCTAATTTTGCTATGAGGTTGAATTCTGATGAAGATTTCATTTGGAAATTTTAGAGAGATGTTCATTTATAACTCACTTGTAAAATTAGCATATTGCTTCCTTAGTAAAGGCACACAAAATTATTGTTTTCATTTATACTGAAATTAATGTGTTCAAGCATTATTTAGCAGATGAGAAGATCTCAGGAAAATAAAGGCATTGCCTTTGGAGAGTTCATAGGAAAGGAAGCCCTTCTCTTTTTGGCTTTGTCAAGGCAAGCAAAATAAACAAAGACCCTTTCTCTGGCACAGCAAGACTCATATCAATAGGCTTAGATTATGTTCCTCCCTTTAGAGGTGGCCTTGACTCACACTCCCTATGGAGAGTTAGCCCTGCCCGATGCTGTGCCTCCTATCATGCCCAAACATTTTGAGAATGCTAGCTGGCACTGAACAAAGCTGTGTCAGGGAGAGTCCTAGCAATTAAACACTACAAATATTTTTATGTCAGTGTTTGATCCTGTGGCTTGACACGCTTCAGTACTGTTCCATAAGGAGCCTGTCAGCAACAAGGCAAAGTGGGAGCAAACTGACTGTTGCAAGGAAGGACCTGTGGTGACCTGGATCTGAGGGTCCCACTGCCTATGGCCTGAGGACATGGTTTGCCCAGCTTGAAGAACAGATAGCTAACCTTCATGTTCGTGTCACTGATTCCTGAAGATTACTTTTACTTCTGGTACTACTGAGTGTTCTCATCCACAGCACCTTTCTGAATGCTGTGTTTCAGACTAAAGAAATGCTCAAGATGACCATATGATCGTGAAAGTAGCTAACACACAACTTTACTGTGCACTCTTTGATCATATAATAAAGATCCAAATGAGAATGGATATAATGATAGCAGTATAAGAACTCTTCATGTAAATGTCCTCTCTGGTCTTTAAGTAAATGCATTTAACTGAGCTCAAATCCATCCCTTTTGTAGCAACTTTACAGAACTGAGCTTTATTGATACAAAATCTTTCAGGCTCTTAACACACTTTTGTAGAAATTAAAATTTACAATTCTGCAAAGGAGCATTTGTGCCACAATAAAAGACAGCATAAACCACTTATCTGCAAGAAAAGAAGACTATATATTAGTAGAAATTAGTAGTATTTATTTTGACTTTCTATGCAGGGACACACAGAGGTAATAAATGACCCTCAGAAGATAACCTTTGCATTTTAATAACTTCTATTATTTGCAGAGACTTCCTTGAGTCCAACCCATTGAACCAAAACTATCTCCCAAAACAATCATGGTGTACCTGTTAATAGAAATCTTTCCATTAACTTTAGTGAATTTTAGATCAGGTAAGTAAAGATTTTTAGAATATCATGATCTTCCTGAAAATATTGCATGAAGATGAGGAGGCTTAATTCAGTTGATATTATTAATTGTAAATTACCCATTGCTTCTGTTGTATCTTTATAGAGGAAATGTCCTCAATCAGTTGTTCCTTTTACCTGTTGTCTTAGCTTATTCCTTCCTCACTGAATCTATTTTTTTTACTTTTGAGGCACACTGAAATGAATCCCTGTTTCCTAGTAGGGTATTTTTCTGAACAAGACAAAGAATGAGCTGAGAAGGGAGGCATCCTGTTGTGCTTTTTGGATCTGATAAGATGTTATAGATTGACTAAATCTTCCAATTTTGTATAAATTCTGATACTGTACACCTAGTATTATTTGGGTAACATATAATAAATGGATAGCAAAACATTTTGGAGAGAGGGCTAAAATTTCATAGGAATCCACATTGACATGGGAGTAGTCAGCATAAAAAGGTTACATAGAAAAATATGGCAGAGACCATAACAGAACCTGTGCCATCTCTCTATGCTATTTACTGGATTACACTACTTTTTCTACAGTAACTGTTAATGATATTTAATTGATCTCAACTCCATTTATTAAGTATCTCTTACTTATTCGTTACATATATGTAATACATCTTCGTGAGTTGGCAGATACAGTGAATAAATCACTTGATCTAGGGTTTAAGGTTAACATTTGAATATGTAATACAGTAATAGGAATTTAAGAAGCAAATGCATGATTTTTGTAACACATTGGTCAAGGTTATTTCGAAACAAATATTACAACAAAAATGGAAATAAGTTAGATATGTCATAGATACCTAGCCAAATGGAACAGATAACAGGTCAGTAATTTGTTATTATCCTTTTATCTTGATAGTTCTTGTTGGCTCCAAATCAAATTTTGAGAAGTGTAGAAAAGCTTAAATCATTATTTCATTACCTGTTCTAGTTGGTAACCCCCAAATTTAAAGTCAGAGAAATCTATACTTCAAAAACATGCACAATGTGCATGCACAAGAGTGACAGAAAAAGCAGTGGTCTTTACAGTTTATGTGAAAACAATGTTTGAAATAAAGCTAATGGTCATATCGTATATCTGCAGTAGAATTGACAGACATTGAACTAGGGATATAATCCAATGCAATCATAGAAACAGAGAATAATACAAACTGGAAAGGAGTTTTAGAGATCATTGGATGCAACCCCACTGCCCTCAAAGTAGGGTCAGCTTAGACCTGTCTCTGGTGCTGAGAAGATTGTCCAGTTAAGTTATGAATATCTCCAAGGGCAGAGATTTCATAGCCTCTTTGAGCAACCTCTCCCAGTATTTAACTACCACTTGTGGTGAAAACAAATTTCCTGACATGTGATGGCAATTTCCATTCTTACAACTTTTCCCATCGCCTCTAGTTCCACCAGTGTACGCTCCCTAAGGCTTTGACTCTGTCCTCCCAACAGGCAGTTGAAGACAGCAGTAAGATCCACCCTTAGCCTTGTCCCAAACTCATTTCTCTGAATACTTCCACCTTCTCATGATACATAACATGTTTCAGTCCACTGCCTATATAGATGGCTCTCCGCTGGGCTTGCTCAAGTATGTCAATGTCTTTCTCATACTGAGAATTTCAAAAGTGGACACTACTCCAGGTGCCATCTCATAAATGCTGAAAAGTGGGAGGAAATCCCTCCTTTCATCTTTCTGGCTACACCCTTGCTAACAGCCTGGTGCCACTGGCCTGTTTTGCTGGATGAGCACATGGACAACTCACATTCTGCTTGTCCACCACCAGGGCCCTCATCTCTCACTGTGCAAAGGTCCTTTCTGGTCAGCAGTGCCCAGTCTGGGTTGCATGGGTTTATTACATCCCAACAGCATAACTTTGCGTTGGCAACAGATTCCTGTGTCCCACTCAGAAGTGTCCCAGTCCCCTCAGGTACCTCTAAAAGACAAAATTGATTCTGTGGCTTTTATTCATATGTTCATTACAACTGTACTAAGCTATTGATGTTTTCATTATCAGAAGTGTCAGAGTGTGTGAAACTAATATGTCCAGCTTTGAGGAAAATAAATTGTAGTTGAGGAAGCTACTTGAACTAGGCCCTGATTTGAACTGCTCTGCATCAGTTCGATTAAATCAACACTGCATGAGGCTACCAATAACATTGGGTGCTTTTGATTAAATCAGAATGCCTCAGACAATTATGAAATACATTTTGAGTAACAAAATGTTCTACTTTTTGTCCTTTGCTGCACTTGACTTTATCTGTGTCAAGGGAAAATATTCTTTCTGTATCAACAAACAAAACAAGCCTTAAAATTCACTAGATCTGTTCAAGTGACAAGGAGAAACAATTAGCAACTGTTATTAGATAGGTATTTTGAAGTTTGGTTATGTGGGTAGTCCTTGGATCTGTGCCTACTTTTACAGTAGGGCAAGACCTGCAAACTAAATAATTCTTTTGTTCTTTTGTAAAAAAAGATACCAATCTGATCTCTAGCAGAAAAGGATCAGAATCTGATCTTTATGTTTCAGGTGTGCTCTTTAATTCTGTTGTGTTTTCTTTATATTTAGGAAGTACACAGCCTTGTATCTTCAGCCTTGTATCTTTCTTTCAGCACTCATCCTATCATTCTTAGCCAAAAACTCACAAGGTTTTTTTTTTATGTATGCCATAGGCAGAAATAATTATGTGACTAGAATGAGAACAAATCTGCCATACTAACATAATTTTGATCATGCTCAGAAATCCCAGTAGTCGCTTTTGTCTTCTGTACCCATTACTCGAAATGAATGGGAATAAAGATGTCTATCTTATCGACCTAAATATAGTTCCAATGTGATTTATGCTGCAAAGGAGGTTAGAGCGTCTTAATGGTATGATGCTGCTTTTCCTTCAGTGGAGAGAAGTAGTTGATAAAATAGATCTTTAAAACCTCATCACTCAGTATCTAATAACAGTCAGCAATTTAAATAAGAGTGTTCACATTTGTTACAGGTAGTGTCTGTGTCCCTGACAACTGTCACTGCACTTCGTTTAGGGTTTCAGTAGTTTCTTTAAAATCTCAGTAGCTAGAAAAAATGCAGGATTTAATTTTGAAGTTTACATTATAATCTAGTGTATTTATTGAAGCTCAATTTTTTTCAATCAAGTCTCATTGGTTTTGGGTACCCATTGAAGTAAATGGATTTTCTGCCCTAACTACAGACAGATTCAGGTATATCACCAAAATTAATTTGTAGATAACCTGTAACTTAAATCTATGACGTGACAAGTATATATGTTTTCCCCCTTTTCTATGTGACAACACCATGATTGTTTAGTTGTTTCTTATAACAGTTGGATTACTGAGGTCATGATCACTTCTAAGAATTTCTCCCTGTGTAGTGAAAGACTGGTTTTAAACATAAAAACACAAATTCATGTTTGCCAGATACTTTCACATTTAGGGCACAAATTAGATATACCCAGAGTAAGCTACTAGGATGTGTGCCATACTAGCACTTACCGTACTGAATATTGTGTACACAAAAGACAACCGAATTTTGCTGTTCATGCTTTTCAATCACACTGCATCTGCTTACGAAAACATGAAAACTCAGTAAGAAAATGTGTTCTTTTTCTTTAGCCTTCAGCTGAAGAATGTGAAGTGTTAAGGGGGCAGTGCGATGTCTGTGATATTCCAGGTGAAATTTTAACAGGGTTTTAAAGGTATGGTTTCTCTTCAAATTGGGACAGTTGAGTAAACGATTTTTTCAAGGCAGAACAGTATTTTTATTGTAAACATTAAGCTCATACCTATTTTGGCTGATTTTTGTGGGTTTGTTTGTATTCACAGAAATCAGGATTCTGCAGCCCATATTCCATGAACAATTCTGTTGAAAAGAAAGATTTGGTATGCACCATGAAGTAAGTAACTGACTTTTTCCATCATACACCACATCTTTATAATTGACTGAGTTCTGCCTTTTTAACTAGTTAGTTATATTTTTGTTGCTGTTCCTGTGTGGGAAATGGTGTGTGATCTTATGTCCTATAAAAACCTACTAAATTTTTTTTAAAGTCTCTGTCTCATTAAGAGACACAAGTCAGGTATCCTAATGGATGCCCCTCTGTCTGAACAGGATCCTTACCATTAGATATCAATTACTTCCTTGTGAATGAGGCCTGCTGCTCGATCAGTCTTTTGGGCTGTTAGAAGTTCACAGTGTGATGTGACACATAATGCTATCCGTGTTGAACTCTAGAGTGAATTAAAATTATTAGCAAGTCTCCCTTCCAAAGACCATTAGCTAAGCAATAAATCAACAAAGGATACCACAGCATGATGAAATTGTTGCAGCCCAGGGTTATTACAACACATGGGGCACCATCAGAGGTTTCTAATCCCTCTCAGGAAAAATAATTTATTACAGAAACATCCTCTGAACTTCCCTTATTGATACAAAATAATTGGGATGAAACATTTGACAAAGCAATATTAGCATTGCTAAACAGGTTGCATGTACTTACTTTCCCTTTATGAATTCGCCTAAGTACTTCCAGCAGTGACTACAACTATGTGATTTTAAATCAAAGATACAGTGAAAGCAAAAGTCTTATGTTGGATGCAATTTGTGAATAAAAATATTTCCTTTTAATTTTAATAGTAAAAGATCAGACGAGTATACCTGAACTAGTTTTGAAATTCTTTATTCAGCTTTAAGGAGTGCCCCAGTAATCCCACTGTGTATTTGCAGTCATGCAAAATAGTGTTCTGCAGGCAGGATACTTCCGAGCTTGGGAAGAAGATGTGAAAGTGGGATTCGGATTGTAACTTTGACACAAATACTTTCTCTGGGAACGGCTGGAAAGTATTAAGCTATCTTGAAAAGACTTCGGTGTCACCCAGTGCTGAGAATTTGCACTGTATTAAGCTGCTGTCGGTGGCTGTGTGCTGGTTTCTTGACAGACACCAATACAGACATGATGTGCCTTGACTGAGGATATGGGGAGAGATCAGTATGTCAGGCTGAAGAGTATGTGGGTCACTATATTTATTCTGTCTGGGCTGAAAACAACCGACTGCTTTAACAAGAATATGGTAGCTGAGAGCAGTTGTGTCAAGAAATACTTTTACTGCCTGAACGTTCAAGTTTCAAAGAGCATAAAAGTGGCTTGGAGCGAGATCTGCCCCATATTAGTTCCATATGTTGCCTGTCCTGAAGGGAAAAAGCAGAATATCTGCTAGGCCGTGTGAGAAAGCTGGGGAAGAAAATCAGCTCAGAAATCTTTTCCACCTTTTTCAGTATTAGATGAAAAATTGAACCACACTTCCTGAGTGTAGGCCTGCCAAAGCTCAGATGTGATGAGGTATTCAAGTAAAACAAGATAAATGTGGGCAACTGAGAAATTACTTCTGTAATCTAAATATGCAGTCATTGAATGTACTTGGCTTTGGGGTCTTTTTTTGTGTAGCACCCTTACTCCAAAAGGTGTATAGAAAATGAAATGGAAAACCTTTCACCTACTATATAACTTCTGATTACAACAGAGTGGATTCACCTGAAGACTTTTGTCTTTTTTCCCAACTCTTCCAGTTCAAACCAATCTTTTCTGTAAAGTGAAATGCCAGTAGTCTGTTCTGAAAATAATGCCAAGCCATATGTTCTCCTTCCCCCAGTAACATGACTACAAGGGTATCTGTTAGGTGACCAAATGCAGACAGGCACCAGCATGCAATGCATGTACACTGAGACACACAATAGCAAACACAACTTTGTTTTCATGAATACATGTAAAAACTTTCCCATCCGATGATGCTATAAACACCTGTCCTAGTCAAGGCTGTGGCACTTCGGGACCCTGAAGGTCAGACAGGCTGTATGATAGGTTATGCCTGAAGGGCTTCCTGGGAAGAAGGAATTGGATTACTGCACTGAATTACATTGGTGAGTCAGACCCAGCCCACAGCCAAAGGGTCTGATATATATTTTTCCATATATTGAAATATTTACTCTGTATATTGCACTACTCATTTAGCTAAAGTTATGCAAAAATATATCTGAGCAGTCATATTATTTCTGTTCTTGTTTTCTGCAGTGGTCAACATCTAACAGTTTTATTTTCTTGAGTAAACGTTTTAATAACCAATGTCTCCTGTAGCTCCTAATTCCGTCTCTAAAATCATATGTATTTCAAATTCACAAAGAATACATTTTTTGGAGCTTCTGGATGCACAGACCATTGGAATTTTTGGCCCCTACTCTGTTAAATAGGCCCAGCTGGGCAAAAGTAGAGAAGCAATCATGCATGGATACACAATCAGATTTTTAAAGTATTGGCCAGGATATGCTTAACAGAAATACCACAAACCTGTAAAAGAGTTACAGCTATTCCTGGTAGCAACAGTAAAACTTCAAAAGCCTTCAGTCTACCCTTGTCCTATAATTTCATCTTCTGTTTTTCCTTTGTGTATATTTCTCAGACAAAATGCTAACAGCAAGATCATTCCAGACATGTGTCTCCTATTAACTTGTTGAACTCAAGAAACTTATAACACTCCATTAGAATGATTTCCCCTCTCCCTAAGATGCCCTGCCACAAATCATAGAGCAACTTTAAGCATTACTTGCTTGTACCTGAAAATACTGTAGTCCTGAAAAAAATCACTCTCCCTTTCTAAAAAAGAGTTAATTCTGAACTATGGCCCAGAGGCATTGCACACTTCTGCTCTGAATTATCATAGATGAATTTAATAGCCTGAGGTTGTGTTAGTTGAGATTGATTGAAACATCAGTTGGGTTTAATCCTGCTGCTTGGGAGAAAGGAATATAAATTGCAAACAGAATGGTAGCCCTGAACGAGATGATCAATAAATAAGCTCTCCCAGAAATCTGAGGTATTACATTTCACATGAACTATGAACTTATTTAATAGAAGCTGTGCTAAAATTACTATGATCCATATCAGGAGGGAATTTTTAATATGTTTATGATGTTTTATTAGAGTAAGTTTAAGTTCATTTTTCAAAACCATGATCACACTTGCTATTTTTATATGGCTCCTTGAAAGTATTTCCTCAGAATGAATCCCATGAATTTTCTTTTGTGTGAATGGAATTGAGCCTTCTAGTTAAAAAATGATGAACAGTAATTAGGACATAAATTATTTAAAGGTCTTGTAGTTTGAGCAGACATAAAAACTGGCAGGCAATTAAATTCATGGTAAACTCTAGGGGATACTGGTGGAAACAGGTGGAAGCAAGTATTTTATGAGACCTGAGGACAAGCTTGAGGGCTCAGGAGATGGTGGTGTGTAGATGAAAACTGGCATTTTTCAATCTAATGCTGGCTTAACAAGATGTATAGGAAACCTTATTGCACTGGTGTGCACGTCCCCTGTGGGGCAGAGTGAGGCTCAAACTCCATATTTAGAGGTCCAGATGGGAACAGCCAGCCCCCCCTTTGAAAGCTTTCTCTTGCTTCCTTCCCTTTGTATGCATAAATATCTGTGGTGTGCGTAGGCTTTGGAGACCAGCTTCACAGCTACTGTGAAACCAAGCAGAGCAAAGAGCATTCTGACAAATGAGCAAAGCTTGCCAGCACCTATGAATTTAGTTTAGAAGCATAAATGTTAAGGTCTCTAATAGATTGTATCTACCCTGCCCCCAAAGAGGTAGGAAACTTAGGATAAGTAAATATTGCCTAATTAAAAAAAAACCACCAAACCCAAAAAACAAAACACACCACTTTTTTAATCTTCAATAAAAAAAAAGGTTAATAGCCATTTGCTTTTTTATGCTAACTTTATTCCATCTAGTAAACAGCTTACCTAAAAAAAGAATATGTGGTGGAAAACCTGCAATTATTTATAAATTTGTAGAATGTTTGTAGAATAATCTGTATTTCTTTTTAAGAAATATGTGGCAGTTACATTGAGCCACAAATCTCTCTTTATTAGCTGTATGACTACGCAGTGTGTACAAATCTACACATCTTTATTCTCCTTATGTATGTTTTACATTTGTAGTAAGCAGCAGGCACTCATAGGTCTGGTCAAACAAGCTGGTTTAATCAATGTATATGTAATCAGTATTTTCTTTGTACGTCGAGAAAAAGATTTCCTTTCATCACCTTATGCTACTTGCCTTTCATTATGTGAGCAAGCTGAAGACACACAACTACAAGAGGCTATACAATTATTTTCTTCAGGTAGCTGAGTCTTTCTTAACATTTTAATATAGTTCAAGACATTGGTTGGTTGGTTGGTTTTTATTCTCTGAGCTTGGGACTGCCAAACAATGAGACAGTCACCTAATGTAACATAGCACAGATCTTATGGCTACCTTATGTGACAGCATTTTTGAAAGTATTATCAAGACTCTTCTGGAAATTTAAAGTCAGACTATGGATGTGTTATTACCTTCATGTGTCACTGTTGTTTTCATTCTCCCAGGAGAGTGGAAATTGCAGCTCAATGATACAGGTTTTTAATTGCTTCTCAGCACACCAGTCCAATGAGGATGTGGACTAAAGATAGTCATTCTTTTCTGAGAAGGTGCAACACTTTGAATGCTACACAGAAGACAGAAAATCCAGCCCGTGAAAAATCAAGAATTCAGTAGTTATTCCATTTTGGGGAAAGACGTAAAAATTTTGGGATATCTAAAATGGAAATTCTGGGGGGAAAATAAAGACATTTTGAAGCATTCTATTTTGCTTCTACTCCCTGTGTAAGAAAAGCTACAGGCTTTGAGTTCAGAAGTGCCAAAACATGGTGCTTTATTCTTGACACCTGTTTTAATTTCTCAACTGAATGATATTTCAAAGAAATCGGAGTGTTCCAGCTTTGGGCAGAGAAGTGCATTGTTATGCAAAATATTTAAATTAAATATTTCTTAACAGTTTCATTTTTATTTAGTTCAGTTCTCCTTGCCAAAAATTCCCTACTCAAAGTCAGGTCCCTTCTGTTGGAAGCAAGCTGAAAAGCCTTTGGCTCTGACTCCACAGAAAGGCTCCATGGAAGGTGTCTTCAATGGACAGCATTAATTTCTCTCTGTTGTTTCTATTTCCCTGGATATACAAAGCTGTAGTCCTGAAGCATTTGTGTATAACTCTTTGCAAATAATGAACTTTTTCTTTGTAGAAACAATTTACCAGTCTTAGCATTTCTAGAGATTACAGTATATCAGGCATCCACATCACAGGCTGCAGATTCAGCTCTATGGACAACTAAATGGCATGGGGTTTAGTTCTGTTCTCAGGGTAACTAAGAAGAGATGGAACCCTAATGTATGTAGCCAACATGGCCTGACATGTCCTCCTTGGGAAACTGTAAAAGGCACCACTGAGGTAACTATCTTTAATTGAACTATCAGCATTTTGGCAAAAGTGTAACCACACTTAGCAGTTTTGCTGAGGAACTAGCCTCCTAATTCAGACAGTTCAGTGACAATCACAAACTTTCATTTTTTTAAAAAAAGCCAATTTCAAGTCCTCAGGCATATGGAAGAAAGCTGGACAGCATAATTTAATGACATTGTTATGATCCAGAAAGCTAAAAGCAAAAAACCACAGCACAGGCAAACAGCTGATTAAACTATATTTTAACTCATTAAAATTATTTTTTTTTTCTCCTAAAACCTTAGGTTTTAAGGTCTGACTAATGCTTTGTGAATGTTATTCTGGATCCTCAGATTCCATATGCTCAAATGTTGCACTAAAATATAGTGATCCTTAATTTGGTGGAGGGGCTCAAATGTAGTAATCCCTCATTTAGTAGAACTGCCCTGGTTCACTGCCAGGAGGCCTCTACACCTTTTGCATCAGAGGTAGACTTGGCCCATGTGAAAACTCTGCTGCATTGCACAGAATACGCTAATACAATACATGTCATTGCAGTAAAGTATGTTACAGCCTAAAAATTTTTACAATAGCTTTCTGTCTCTTTTGAACAATTTAAATAATGTTGAAATCAATGGGGACACATAGAAGGGCAGATTTTGGCCCTGTGTTATGGAGTATAAACACTGAATTTTACAATTTTGTGATGTAAAATAATATTGTAAGCTATTAGGGGACTGTTTTCTTTTTATAATCCACATCAGATTTCTGTACTGCAGAAACACACTTGAAAGCTCCATAACCCCCTAAAGAATTGATTATTTTTAGGTCTTTGGAGGGTTTGTGCCCTTTAAATCCAGCCATATTTCTTTAACTAAAGCTGGTTGTGTGCAACTGTTAGTAATAAACTATTTTGCATACCAAGAAAAGCTTTTAGCTTGCATTCAGCTTAGCACAGAATGCATAGGACACAGCTGAGCAAAAGCAGTTTTGCCACTAATGTAAACAGTCCTATATTTGCCAGGAATACTAAAAAATAAAATCAGTCGGCTTACCAATATTTTCTTCTTTGCTGGAGAATGAAATTACAGCTAAATACAGAGATCAATAATATATAATACTGCTGAGGAAATAATTTCCTTTTTAGCTTTTTAGATGTTGTCATAAATCTTAAGATAAATTTTTCAGAGTTGCACAGGGTATTTGACTATTTCCTTTTATTTCAGTGGGAAATGAACATATAAATCCCTAGGCCTGGATTTTCAAAGCACCTTGAAAGACTGATGGTTTTATTCAGGTTTCTTCTTCACATTTAGGGAAGAAAATATTTTAAGTGAGTATGCCAGCAGTGGTGTTCATAAATACCACCATTTTAAAAGTATTTTTCTCTCTGTGAGAAAGACATCATAAAAGTACATAGGGGTGACTAAACAGGCTCATATAGAAATGAAACAATTGATCGCTATATTACCAAAGCTGCTATAGTCCATAACAGTGATTAGGACCCCACTACACTAGGTATTGTACATACAGTATAAAATAATCTGTGTCCCCCAAAAAACCACAAAAGCCACATGGAAATGAAGCATGAATGAAACCATTACCGTACCAACCTTACATGTGGGAAACTGAATGAAATGATGTGGAGGCTTTTAAAGTGCTACATATTAAAAATACGTTATTATGGTTTCATCCTCTGTTTCAACATCTACCTCATTAGGGAATTTAAGTTTCATGTTAAAAAAAATATTTACTCCACAATCTTAAAAAATAATTAGCCATTTCATTTCTGTTTAATAGGAGTCTAATAACGTTGAAGATCAGACTTCAGACTGTTGAACCTAAATCTATTTGATTTTCAGTTAGAGACTACAGTGGCAAGGGGACCTTGGGTCTCATAATGCCACACCTGGCAGATTCATTTGCTTTGCCACTGCTTGGAAACCACAGCCAAAGTCCCCCGGGCCTGGCACAACACAAGCAAAGTCAGGCTTAGTGACAATATGCTGTGCAAAAGCTAGAGTACTGGCCAAGGAACTGTAAAATGCCAAAAGGAAATCAAGATGAGAGAGACATAGCTTGAAATCATCTCCTTTCCAGTAATTGAAAGGATGTCAGGCATACTGATCAGGTACTTTTCTCAGTTCAGTCCTAAACTCTCCCTGGGAATCAAACATTTTGGCTTTTTTCTGAGGTGAGGCCAGTCTTCTTTCAAAAAAATAGAAGAAGCAGGTGCTCCACAATTTACCTGATAACTCAGTAGTACAAGGACTAATATGGGCTAAAGACTTGAATTTAGCTCCCTCTCTTGTGTAAAAATGTTAACTCCCTTCCTTCCTTCCTTTCCTTCCTTCCTTCCTTCCTTCCTTCCTTCCTTCCTTCCTTCCTTCCTTTTTCTCTCTCTCTCCCCACTTCCCCCTTTCCACCCTCCCTCCCCCTTCCTTCTGTTTCTCTCTCCCTCCCTTCCTTCTGGTTTTAGTCATCAGCCAGCAAAATACTGTGGAACAATATGCTGTCAGTCCCTCCCGCCTGAAGCTGTCCTACAGTGAGCTGAACAATTAAATATTTATGGAGGTCTGAAAGAGAGACAAGGCATGTTTGAGACGAGGGAGAGAGCCTACAGCCTAGTTATAGCATTAAGTTAGAAAGAATGAGACATGTTTCTTATTTCCAATCAATAAGTAATATAAAAATTTAATTATTTAGTGGAGTAGGTATTAGGAATCTGATCTCTTTTCCATGTGACACTGATTGTGTTACTATTTCTGGAGTGAATTATTTATATATAAACTATGTATGAGAATTAGGTTTTCTTTATGTGTAAAGTGTTCCACATGGGAAAGATTGTCCTACCTTCATATATAACATGGTGGCCCCTGACATGACCATTACCATAAGGTATTGGAGTCATACTATAGAGATGCATGCTATGTCCAGTGCTCAGCAAAGGTCAAAAAGAAAATCAAACATTAAGAATTACTAGAATAGTAAAAGATAATGAAAGGTGCATTAAACCATTGAATATATCCATGGTTTGCTGACACCAGATACGGACAGTTATGGTCCTTTGACCTCACAAGGAAAAGTTTCAAAGAAAAGGAATTCAAGAGAATGGAATGACTTCCATACAGATGATGACTGTGTAGGCTAGCAATCATCAACATGGAAATAAAGACAACTTAGTCAAGACAGAAGTTCAAAATCATGAGTAGTGTGGTGAGCTGTCATTTGTCTTTTCCAGCACAAGAAATCAGGACCATCAACTTAACGCAGTAGAGGCTGACAAAAAAAAAAAAACCAACACAAAAAAAAAAAAAAACCCACACACAAAAAAAACCCAAGCAAAAAAAAACCCACCACCAAAACAAGAAGGGAAGGAAGTTGTATTAGACCTGTGAAATTCTTTGGTTTAGACATTTTGGATGACAAAATATATTGCATCGAGAGGGCACTCTTAAGTATTTGGAAGAGACATTCGTTGAGGATTACTTACTAGACAAATACCAGCAGGCTTTGGGAATTTTCCAAGCTGAAAATTCTTGGAGGCTGGGAGAGTATTAACAGGGGAAATACTGCATATACCTGCCTTGTTTGTACCCTTCCATAGGTGCTCACATTTGTTTCTTGTTGGAGTCAAAGCAGTAAGCTGTGCTCTGAACGAGTATGGTTATTCTTGTGTTCTTCCGTAATCCTTCGTTGCATGTGGAACCAGCAGTAAAGATGGGTTGAAAGATTGTGCCCAAACCAAGCCTTGTTCCCTGATGACCAGACAACTGTTCTGAGGGAACTGGAAACAAATACCCCCATACAGAGGAGAAAGCACAGATTTTCTGCATCGCATTTGAATGACCTTCATAACATGCACGAGATCACACAGGAAGCCTATATACTAACATGGGGCTCAATTTAAATCCTCCAAATCTCAGAATAATTCTTTAGTCATTGCCTGGCAGATTTTGTTAGTGAAGATTCTGTGGAATCAATGACATAATTTTGATACCTGATAATTTTGTAGCCTGAAAGTTAACAGCAAGTAAGGATAAAACATTCTGGAGTCCACCCACATGTTCATTGAAATACGTGTGTGTCAAATGATTCATCTTGATCCTCACAGACTCTTCGATATTCTTGAAAGTCATTTGGTTATTTAGAGAATAAAAACTTTTTTTCATGACCAGAAAACATATGGCGAAAAAAGTGAACAGATAATGTTGTACCTGTCAGTCTGAAAGAGTTGTTATGGAAAACTGCCTCGTATTGCCATGCTTGGTCTGGACCCGAAAGCCAAATAGACACATCTATGTCAGCTCCAACACACTAGCAGGCCAAGTAGCAATCACTAGGTCAGTAACATTTGGAGCAACCTTTATTCAGCCAAATGGTTCATTCTTAGCAATTCTGCCTCAGGAATTCACTGTAAAAGAAAACCAAAGACTATTATCTCTATAACAGGATCCAGCTTACTAAAAAAAAATATTAATAGCATCATATTGTGGATGTAAAGTGATGTTGAGAGGCCTGCATTAAGAATATTTCCCATAGGTATTTTTTAGTCCTTTAAAAATAACCTTAGTTGCAAGGACTAGAGATAAACTTGTGAACACTCATATGTGCTCTGCTGCTATTCGGAAAACCACATTGCATATGCACTTCCATAAAATGGTGAAGCTTCATCTTAAAAGTATTAAGCTCTCTTCTTAGCATCCATGCAGAAAGGTAGCCCAGGATCATAGCAGTCTGATAGCTAGACAGCTGATCTAAGTTTTATAAATTATCAATGAGTTTGTAATTTAGTCCTTATCTTACACTGTCCCAGGCTTCATCCACTCCCCAGATTCCTGTTACCACTGGAGGATATTGAGATAAATCAGATCTGCAGATTTCTACAACTAGAGAATATATTCATAAATATCAGTTAGTGATGGATGGAGGGTCCCATTTACCCTCATTTTTAACAAAAATATTTCACCACTTTCTCCCCACAGTCATTAGTACCTTAATGTTCACTGTGGCTTATTTTAAAGTCTCAGTATGATAGTTATAATCTAAAGTGTCTTTGGAATCTCCGTGGAGATTCTCAGATATATCTGTGTGGGAGTCTGGCTGATAGGTGAGTGTTTCCATTCTTTTAAGAATTGGCTTTGCTCTAGATGTAAACCAATTGCGGTCAACGTACAGAATCAACAGGCAGTTTAATAAAAAATATTTTAAACTTTCTGACCTGCCTTCTGTTATTTTTTATCACTTTCCCACTATCTCCTAGTTTAATCATAACCTCAATTTTTATTTTGTTAAGTTGTGGTGCTCTATCTTTCCAAGAGCTAGAACAACACCCATTGTACTGATTATATCTAACGGCCAAATCAGTGGCATTTCCTCTTTCTTCAGGGTTCTCAGTGTTGGAGTTCATATTAGAGGACTTCAAAACTTTCTCTTCTGACCTCTACTCCAGTTTTGGATCCATCATATATTCTAATATTCTCAAAATGATCCTTGAACATCACATTACAATAATAAATTTTTTCTTCTTTCTTCATCAATGTTCTTACACTCCATTTCTTTCATGATCTGATTCATGGTAAAGAAAGAAAAAGGGTAAACTTCCAGTGGTTCGTTTTAGGTGCTTTTCAAGAGTAAAGCTGTTTTTCCACCTTGTCAACTGGCATTGACATTATACAGTGCTTTAGGAGGTGTTCTTTTTATGGACAATACCATGGTGACACAAACCAGAGCAGCAGTGGCAGCAGCAGAAGCAGGTGAGGTGGTAGCATGTTTTTTAGTGGATGAAACAGAAGAACTTGCCGAACCTGTGAGAATGTGACCCATAGGAGAACTTGTTGCCAAATTTCTCTCTTTTATAAATTTTCCTCTTTCTTTTTCATTATATTTGACATTTTCCTGAGACTAAGTTTTGTTAACTGTAAGTAGCTTATGGCAATGAACAGGAGAAATAGGGTCTGCTCTGATATGGAAAGTAGACAAAGAAAATTTGTGAAAAGAAAAACATTTCTAAAGCTGGAAAAAACATTTGTGAAGTGCTTATGACCCCTCCTTGTCGTCAGATGCTGGTAGAAGCTGAAGTTCTCCATTCCTTGCACAGCTGTCTATACTCAGAATCAAATGTCATTAATTTTTATCCCTAATTAGAGCCGGTTTAATTTTCTGTCTCTGTCTTCACTTGACAAAGAGCACCAGTCTTGGCTTTCAAGTTAGAAGTTACCCACACTCTCTCAGCTGGACTTCACAACTATCTCTACAATCCCTTTTTTTGTGTTTTTTCCTTGAAGTTAACTAAAAATTGAGGAAAAGTGAAAAACTTAGTTACTCATCAGCCCTTTCACACCAAACCTATCACACCTGGGCTCATCACATGTGTTGGCTTAAATCCAGATGCTAACTTTCACTTATGTGGCCTTGAAGAGTCAAGAGCGGGGTGTCTAGCAGACTACTTATGTAATGCTGGTTCCACTCAGAGAGAAAACCCAAGTTTCCCTAGGCTTTTACAGTGATGGGATTTCATCACCATTGCTCTTAACTGGGATTATGTGGGGTAAGCCCTGACAACAGCAGTAGACTCATATGGAATGCACAAATGCAGTGTATAGTGTTGTGATTCACTGTGTAAGATTTTAGTAGCTTTTAAAATAATCTTAATATTTTCTCTTCTTAAAATACATTCAAAATTGCTATAGAGTTGTTACTAGACCTTGAGAAGTCTAGGATGCTGATTTCAGAGATGGATTTAAACATCAGACGTACAGACGTGAGGTAAACTTAGTTAATTTGGCTGTGGAACTGACTGGAATTAAAAGGCAACCACTGGACCATCAGGAGAGAACAGCTGGATTACTTTCATTTTCAGTACTTTCAAATTTGTGATAAATCCTGGTAGTAGACAGTAGTGGTAATATCGCTTCAGCTTTTTTGTATTGAATTGTTTCTCTATGGTTGTTAAGGGAGAAGAGGCCAGGCTTTTATACTAAGCCCACACTTTATTGTATGCCTGGCCCAATGGGCAGAAAGATTCTGTGAAAAATCACTGTCACAGGTTGTAATTGATGTGAAATAGAAAAAGAAGCAGCTCTGTCTGCCTCTATTGTGCAGAGAACAGCAACAAAGCTGCCTAATGGGCTTTGCTGCTCTGCATGTTGCAAGCCACACAAAAACTCACTAGTTGTGTTAGTGAAATAGGAAAGGTGATGAGAGATACACTACCTTCGCCTTCTCACCTTGCTACCCCCACATCTGTAAGCAAACAGCTTTTAATGAATCATTTTGTATTTCTTCCATCCTTTCATGTCCTTCCCCAGTCACACACCAAGCATTGCTTTAGATCAGCCTAAATGAGAACTTGAGAGAGCAGAGAGAGAGTTGTCTGATGAGGGATTGCTTCACAGTTAAAGACAAGCTGCTCTAAAAGCAGAGCTCTGTTCTCAGATGCAGAAACTGAGGCTAGGGCACACTCCTAAGCTTGAAATGTTTTTTGGTGTTGTTTTTTTTTTTTTCCTGTTTGTGTAGCTAGGATATTTTCTTCAGGCATTGGTGTTTAGGTTTTGACCAAAGACTAAACCACACGTTTAACCAATGAAGCTCATTACTTCCATATTGAAAAAAAAAACAACGGAATTTCAAAATCAGATTAATTCTACTCTTTCTGTGTGGCCACATAAGTTTAATGCATACAGATACCTTCTTAACATATCTATTGAGTGCTTTCAGGTCTATTTTACAAAGGAATTCTTTTTAATCAATTTTTTTTTTAAATTAAAATAAAAAATATTTTTATGATTTTTTTGCAAAGTATATGCAATAGTCTTTGCACTGTACAAGAAAGTAATGCAACTGATGTCCTAAGGTTTTAAAATCTAATTAACCCTTTGTGCCCACTGAGCTATTAACAAGCAAATGTGTTTCAATGTTACAGTTGTCTATCTTGGGAAGTCCTGACATGATCTTTTTTGTGTTAACGTTTTCCCATTTGATTTCATTTAAGATGTACTGAACAAGGAAGTTTTTCTAAAATTTCTTGTCTGCGATCTATGTGCACCTATGCATGCTTCTTTAAGAAGATGCTTTATATCTCTACAACAGCTTGTGATTATCATGTGAAGCAGGAATTACCATGGTAACTACCTGTATGCATTTTCTACTACAGCACAATGAAAAGGTAAGAAAAGCTGCATAAGTTGTTGGCAACACAAGTTGCAGCTGCCCTTGGTCTGTGTATCTCAGTCATTCACTGGTGGTAAAAGCATTGTCATTGTCTTAGGATAGAATGCTTATATTTTATACATTAAATCCAAAGGAGGCATCTTTTGTTGGAAAGTTGGTTGGACTTCTTGTATATTTGTGATTTATGGCATGGAGGAATATACTTGCTTATACTTGGGAATTAGCAAGAAAAAGTCGCTTTTGCTCATTTATCTGAAAGATAAACTCTCAGGCATTTTGTATTCTTCTGTAACGTTTGGGAAGAAATGAACATATTTCTCCAAGAAAGGAATTCACAGACTGATAATCCTTAAGGAAAATATATAAGCAGTGTTTAAAGCTTTTTCAGAAATACGAATGCGGAAAATTCAGTAAAATTTAATTTCCTCACACAGAATTACTATGCTTGCTCATACATTTTTCATTTAAATGCTACATTTTGAGATGCGTAGACCTGAAATGCAGATGCTAGTTTTTAGGAGATAATAGTTTGATTTAGAAATGTATATGCCTGTAGTAATATAGTTCTAATATTTCTATCTTCTAATAGATAATAATAATCTAAATTCTCTAGAATTCCTATTCATGAGTGCTGCTAAGATAGCAGCAGGATGTAGCATGTAATCTCATTCACTGCCAGTTCCTCTGATCCTTCAAGAATCATTTGTTACTCATTCATTGCATGTCTGCAAAGCCAAGAAGCTCAAAGTGGTTTATTGAAAAGCCCAGTAAAATATTGTTTCTTGCAATTCACTGCTTAAAGAAGAACAATAGAAGTTTTGTTAGTGGAAAAACAAGTCTATGCCCTTGAAGGGAACCTCCAAAAAGAAATAGCGAAATATTTTCCCATCAAATTATTTAGAGCTAAACATGATGGCTTAGTTTTACATCCTGCTGAATGTCTTCAGTGCCCACAGCCTGGTGTTACAGAAGTCCTGTCTACAGAAATGAGAGTAGAGAATTGTTGTGCCATTTCCAGCAGTTCAGCCACAACTTCCAGACTCTAATGAGCCAGTGCTCTGTCAGAATTAAGAATTTAATTGTGCTGAAATTAATCAAAGTTCAATCCAGTTAATCCAAGTATATCTATATGTGCCTGGTTTTTATTTCTTCACCAAAAGGGTGCCATAGTTCAATAGTACGTTAAAGCTGGAAACTGCGTTCTGTTGCTAGCTCTGCCAGTGGTCTATCAGATAAATGTGTCCTGGTCCTTTCAGCTCACTGTACTTGGATTTTCCTACCTGTAAGAGAGCATCATGTTTTCTTTTCTCTATGAAGATGTCTTTGAGGTCACTCAGGTAGCATATAAACAATCAGCAGCTTTGCTGTCATCATCATAAAACTAAATATTAGGTCAGTTGTAAGGTAGACACATCTTTCTTCTTTGCTATCTGCTCTTCTTCCCACCATCGTGGACCCAGAAAAGTGAATCAGCTGTCCTGCATGGTCACAGAACTCAGGTCATTGGACACTAGTACCTTTGCTGGTCTCTCAGCCCAGCATATTCCACATCCTATCTTCAAAATGTGTGCCAAATGACCAGCCATTTCACATAACAGAGCAAGTTGCATAACAGAAAACATTCCCAAGGAAGACTTTCCAAAAGTAGTATAAAGACATAAGGACTACTTATGTTTTTCTCAAATATTCCTTTAAGGAAAACCATTATTATAAATGCTGCATTGACAGTGATTTGTGCTTGTATTAGTGTTTTGTGTCAGGGTTAGCACAAATCTGCAATTTGAAATAAATTATAATAATAAAATTTAAATTGCTGGAGTTCCAGAGTTGCCAGACTTGAACCTAGAACAATTGACTCCATGTAAATGCCAAACTGGCAGAGGGCAAAGAAAAGGAAAAAGAAAAAAATATTAGAACTCTCCTGACTTTGAACAGAGAATTCTGACTTTAAAAATGAAATAGCTCTTGCTTTTTCTCCTTGCCAACATCACAGTCTGCCACCTGCCAGATTTAAAAGCCCCACAGGTTGCATTATTTTCCAGTACTGAGACATTGACTGATGTCACTCCTTACATAAGACCACAATTAACTGTGTTTTTTCTTCAGTTAGTTCCAGTGATTAAATTAGTTACATTGACAGTGTCTGCTGTACACGGTAACTGGCTCTAGTCAAGTGTCTCTAATACTTACCAATGTATTTTTTTTCCAGACTTGCACTGAATTTTATTTAGAGAAAAAGATATTACTATTAATCTACTAATATTTATCTTCTCCTCCCATTCAGGTAGCCTTACACATACCTTTTGAAAGTTGCCAGATATGATACTGAATTGTCAGGGGTCATGACATTATGTGAAGTTTTTTAGCATGAAGTTACATAAAACACTTGCTAATGCTTTAAGGAGAAAAAGGAAGCTGGATGTGTCTGATGTTTTCTACAGTATTGATCCTTTTCTGAGTGCTTCAGGGACCTCTTGGCATATTTAGAGTTATAGAAGAATGTTTCTCTGGGTGTAAAAGCTTTTACTGAATATCAATATATAATACATGTAAAAATGTATTTTAAAAAAAGCTGTTTAAGTAGCAAATAAATTAGGTCTTCAAATAATTTAAAAAGCAAAATTTGAAATAGTTTTAGAGCTCTTAGCAATGTTGTCTTTGTGTACAGTGTGTGTGCAAAATGAGTTCAAAGTACGTCAAATGATCCTTGAAAAATGGTATTGTACATGTACAGAAAGATACAATATTTTCTAAAGATATAATATTTTCTAAATATTGCTAAATGCTATTTCAGTTATATCATGTGTATAACAACTATGAAATCGATGTTTTTATATATGGTCTATTTTAAAAAGCACCCAACCAAAACTAAGGAAGTGACGTAAATAAAACAGCATAGCTATGTGGTGAAGATCTGTAAGATACATTTTGGAGACACATGTCTAAAGCTAATAACCTTACACCCCTCCCCATTTCATCTGCACTTTGGCCTCCAATCTGCCTCCACTGGGACCAGTATTCATATTCCAAACCACAGGGTAGCTTTCAGAGAGGTCTCATTATTATATTTTTATTTTCAAAACTGCAACTTGCCATAAAACATGCCAAGTATTTTTGAATTGTCACGTGAAGGGAGTGATGAGTAGCAGACACACGGTTTGAAGGCACTCCTTTTGTAAGGAGTCCTTAGTTCTCCCTTGCTGCTCCAATGACTAATCCCTTCCCCTCCAAATACTGAATTTGTCAGCAGACCGTATGACCGGGGGGAGGTGGAGGAAGCCACGCATGCACACTTATTTTTGGTGATGCAGATTGAAAATTAGGTTGCTATGGATTTGCAAGACCTTTTTATGCCAGAGTCCTGACAGTAAGATTTTGAAACAGAGAAAAGGGGGAAAGATTTGGGTTTAGGATACCTTTCAGGATACAGGGGAACGTGTGCTTGTTGGAGAGGACAAGTGAAACTCAATACATTTGACATATTTGATGTTGAATTGTGTTTAAATTTCAGGTCAGACAACTATTTCTTCTCATACCAATGTAGTCTGCAAATCTTGAAAGGAATTCAGCTTGTTGAAAGGGAAATCATAATAGTTGTCATGTCAAACTCCTGTCCTTAGTGTATATGATTCTATATTTAATCAACTTGACATAGAGTGGGTAGATTGGCAGCTTCCAGGAATCAGAAATGAAGGATGTGATACACATGTCAGAAGTATGGAAAAGTAGGAATAACTAGAAGTATGCAACTACACTTTGAGAGTTTGACCATTGTCACAGTGTGTTGCCAGCTTTTGTTTTCTGTTATCTAATACAGTAGCCACACTGCTGGTTTTTGTGTACTCAAAAAATGTAGCTGATGGCAATTTTTCCTCTTTAAAGCTAGCTGTTTAGACAAGCAGATACTACTGACTAAAAGATGGGGATGCAACTCAGAAATACCAGAGACAGATTGATGACATAATTCATGCCTCTAGCATTTCATTCTTTATGTAAATAAAGGACAACATCTTCAAACTATATATTTCGCCGCTAGATTGGCAGCTTTGAGATAGAAAAATGTTTTCATATTGTCAGCTACTGTTTATTTTATATTCGGGTTTTTTCTCGGTATTTGGATCCCAAAGTGTTCTTTGTCAGTTGTACGGTATGTACAATTCTCCCCCTTCACTCAGAACCATTAATAATTCATTGTCTGGATTTGACTAACTATATTTCTCATGAATTTACAAAGTGAAATTTCTTATACTCTAGTGGCTCCTTGTGGAGTTGCCTTTTTTAGACTGAACTGCACATGATTCACACATGACTGTTGAAGGAGAGTTTTTTCTACATTTGCTTTAAAGTACATACAGGTTTTGATTTTGAAGTAAATAGCTATGAAAAATAACTCATATATTTGAAGATAGAAGTCCTTCATCAAGTAGCTCAGCAGTGTCATTATATTCACTTACGAACTGATTTGTTTCTTGGAGTTTTGCCTGGATTTTTTTTTTAACGTGTGTTAACTCATAAAAAATGCACATAATGAAGTCTTCCAAAATTTAAATGGCAGATGTATAGGGGATGCTCTTACTTGTATTGAACTGGCCTGAATCATCTGAAGACAGTAGAGCTACTCCACCAAAGTTGACCAAATGTCTGTCTCTTTGCAAACCTGTTGCTTTGTTACTATCAACATATCCCATCCATATCTGTCCCTTTCTGCAATATACATGACAAAATGACATTCTTTTGCAGAATAAGAAGTGAACCTACCCAAAACTGATAGTTAGTAACTTAGACAATTAAATCAATATGCAATACTTCGAAATTTTTGAAAGCATGTTTTCAAAGATTTGTGCTTCAGAGTAGTATGTACAATCGTTGTATTTGTCCACTGAAATTTAGCAAAACATGTACCACCTCATCATACCTAAATGCACAAATATTTATCTGCATGCACTGAAATAAATCCCAATGGGGTTCCAGCTCATGGAGAATCCCTGTGAGAAAGGTTCCATGGGTGATGTAGACCAGTATGGCTGCTCTTATCATCCATTTAAAAGGGTTGGCATGTGGGTAGGTTAGGTACAAAAATTTTGCTATGCAAATCGTCCTCTGGACTAAGGAATCAAATGAAATTGAGATAATAGATTGGGACTAGTAATTGCAGTCTGCAGATCTGGGCTGATGGAGAGTGAGGAAAGGAACACAGGCTGGGAATAAGGCACTACTGTTCTCATAAGATCATTGACTAATTCATTACACAGAAAACAGTTTCTGTAGATAAATAAAAGTGACTTGTTGCTTTACTTGAAAAATGTGTGATGACCAAGGCAGAGGACTGCTGGCAAATTACTAGCAAAGGAGGTGATGTTTTATTTCAGACTGTTGAATAGTATCCCAATGAACTGATTTCCTTTTTTCTTATTCCAAAACTTCTAGACTGAAACTAAAGAAGTTATTAAACAAAACAAATGAAACGTCCCATAGATATTAAATAAATGTATTTCTTATTTCTGAGAGGATAGTGTGAGATGATACAGGCTGATTATGGTTAGGTAATACATACAGCATTAGAGCATTTGTAACTGCACCTGATATAGGAGGCTGTATTATAAATTTAGTTAGTGTCATTTATCACCGATTGTTCTGAAAAATTGGGATTAAATACTCTCAGATCTGTGCCCTATTAATTAGTCATATTTTTTTTAATTTTTTTTATCTAGTTCTCTACCTAAGCATGCAATCAAGGCCCTTTTATGTTACATAGGTGCTGAGGAAATGTGGATCAGTGTCTGAAGCACTAGAACACTGTAGTGATGAGTATTACTGAAGAGTAAACAAGGAAATTAATCTTCCTGTCTTCAAATCAGGATTTAAGTGGGGTGATAACATTGAACAAGGAGGAGAAAACAACATATTTTATAGCTGCTCATTAGCTTATCTTAATCATTTGTGTACTAAGTGACATGGTGATCTCATGGAAAAATACATTGGTTCATCGTGCATTGTTTCAGAATATATGTAGAGAAGAAGACTAGGATTGTACAAGCAAATTTTAATTCTTATGTCTCCTAACTGTTAATACTTGGTTTTGTAATCTTTAATCTTTATACACATACACACATATGTATATACATATAAACATACAGTGTACGAGAATTTTTAGTGAGTGTGTGTTGCATGTGCTCGGTTTGATGTCTGAGCATCACCTGGAGGCAGTAGAAGGCAGGAGGAATTACAAGGATGAATGTACTCCTCTGTCTGTGGACTTAAACCTGCTTTTAAGCCTCAAGAGAAGAAGGAGAAATTATTTTCTGTTCTTGAAGGTATAAAAAATCTAACAATACTAAGCAGTGAAGTAATTGTGAATGTTAATGCAAAAACCCTAATGTGAATATAATTAGTATTAATAGAGTTTTTAAAGTAACAAAGATAAAGAAATTAGAACTGTTATTTCAGGTATATATCTTCATTTTATTGATTTACTTAATACATAGATTATGTCACATTTTTTCTGTCATATTAGAGTAGAGGATCATCTGAAACATGTTGCCTTTAAAAACAGTATAAAAATGAATTGGTAAGAGAGGATCCTGCTGAAAGATGATGATTTGTTAAGTCTCGTTTTGCTTACCTGGAAGTGTAGCACCATTATGGGTTACTCAAAACCTGAGATCAAATCCTAATGGTAAAGTGTGACACGAAGTTTGTGCTGGCAGCACAGGCAATCAGGCTTCTTATTTTAAACTGCCTACAGCCAAAGCTCTTCTTTGAAACGATTGTCTCCCACGGCAAAGGGAAGAAAGGAGCACTGCTGTGGCAGCGCTGCCCACTCAGCCAACAGGGGTACAGTGTCAGCAGAAGCCTTCAATGGAGCTTCAGCTTTGCTGCCATATGGTAGTAAATGCTATAACCTAGCCTCAGTGAGGTGGGGAAGAAGAAAGGAAAAGCAGAAAGGCATTATCAGTATATAATCATATGCTAAATCACTATTTTACTACTCTAAAATGTCTGGGGTTTCATTTTGACTGTATTTTCTTAGTAAAGCCTTTTATCTGCTGCAAAGCAAATACTAACATGCAGCTAAATTTACCGCCAGCCCTGCCTTCTGTCAGAGTTGTGTACTGACAATCTCTGTTCTTTCTACAGATATAGAACAAGGAGAATGATGTCTGCAAACCAAAATGTTAAGTCGCAAATGCTTTATTAGGAATATAATGCAGATTTGTTTTCATACACTCAATCACAAGAACAGCAGAGGACAAATTAAATTTGTGCTTATTGCATACAGGTTAAAGTGTGCTGTAGATATTAACTGTAAACCTGCTCTAATTAGTGCCCAAAAGCAGATCAATAATTCATCTGTATATATCTTCCTGTACTTTGCTAGTAATCACAAATTAAATTAATGGTCACACACAACAAATGAAATGCTGGGCTGCAGCATTTTTCCCTGGGAGATCAACACCATTTCACTGGAGACAGCACAGGGTCTCAGTGGGTCCTAGGATGTTGATTCAGGCAAATGAAGCACAGTCACACTTTGGGGTGTCAGGCTTCAAGCTACACTATAAACACTTTTTGTCCATATAAGCTCTAACATATGCACATCAAAAATTATTTTTAAAGAATCTTTAGCTCCTAATAAAAATTACATAGACCTTTTATTTTGAAAGCAACTGAGATTTCCCAAAAGTGTTTGGTTACATAACATGTCTATACTCTGTTAAGATAGTTACGTTTCAAACATCAACAACACAATTTTGCTAATTGGTTTTGTTGTCTTCTCTGATGTTTGGATTTGCAGCCTGTTTTGATGGTGACCTTTAAATCTCTCCTCTTTGTCAGCTGGGGGATTCTTTTCTGTCTTATTCTTTCACACACTTTCCTTTTTCTGTATACCTTTGTGATTATTTTTATGAGATTATCCCAGGATGAATTACATGATTTGTGATTTTATTGCTGAAAAGAAAAGCCAAAGTTGTTTGAAATTAAAGAATCAAGAAAAGAAATAGTAATCCCACCAGGAATGATTAAGTCATGTTACCAACATGTTGCTGTTAATCAACTTATATATGATCCACTATTTCATTTTTATAACATAATTGAAAGTGATAGATTCACAAGATTAAGTGAATCAATAACAAAAAAGGAAATAAGCATTTCCAAGCAGTGCCTCCAGGTTCACTTACTAGTCAAATAGGTATGGTTTTTTTTCTGATGACATAATGCCTCTAGGTTTTTTCATTTGTTATTTTATGGGATTGTCTTTCTTGTGTGACTTACCATTATCACTACTGACAGAAACTTAGGTAATACACCTTAACACACATCTAACTGCTGCTGGAACCAGAATATGTGGAACATCTGGCGTTTGGGCACCATGGCAGGCGGGCATGGATACATCCCTCGGTAACCAGGAGCTGTACCTTCCCCACTTCGACTCTGTGGCACAAAGACATCATTTCTCTTTTCTTAGCAACTTGTGCTAAGCAAATAGAACAGATCAGGAAATTGGAGAAGATGAACTCAGTGACAGAAGGATTTGAACATTTGCCTGGAATATGAGAGGCTTATATCTGAAGCTGTGATTCACTGCAGCAGCAGCCATAGCCCAGCACTACCCTGGAGCTGATCCACTTTCATTGCAAAGTCCTGTGAAGATAAAGCTTGCATTCTGACAGAGAACTAATGCCAGCAGCTTTGAATTTGAGGAAAATATAATTAGGGCTTTCTCTCTAGTTCAGTTTTTCCATTCTGTGAAATGGGAATACAGACTGAAATCTAGTGAGAAGCAGCACCGCAGACAATCTGCTACCTGGTGGTGGCTCTTCCAGAACAGAAGGTCAATGCTTGCAGCGTGGCTGTTACATAGCACAGTGTTCAGTCACAGTCATGACAGTTGCAATTTTGAGAAACTTGGTTTATCTTCCTTTTATTGAGGTCAGTGTCTTCAAAACACACTGCCCCTGTAGGGAGCAGAACCAGGTGTTTAGATAGAGGGTAGGTCCCAATTCTCAAAGTTTCATGGTCTCTGCATTACAGTATTAGTTAGGGAGGAGATCTTAAAATCATGCCAATAGTTAAATGCTAAATACTGCTGGTATTGCAACTCTACAGCAATTATTCCAGCTTATATGTCTTCTGCTAGGTAGTTTTTCCATCCTCTGACATCAAATTAATGCACAAGAACAATTAAACCACTGATGGCCCAAAGGATTTTATTCTAAATAAACCATGGAGTATTTACTTTTAGTAATATAAACAGCAAATGACAGGTGCAATAAGGTTGGCATTGTATGAACAAGCTTCTAGGCTAGAAAGGATATTCTAAGACAGGAACATAAATTAACTAGTAAATTATTTTTCAACATATACCCTTTCTTTTTACTCATGTGAAACACACACACACACGCAAACAGTCCTTTGAAATAATTGGCCTAAAGAAGTAATTCTGGTTTCTTAGATTTTAATTTCTGTCCCATTCATTACTGAATGTGTTCAGTATATAAAAATTATTATTTGATTTGACAAGAAATATGTATTAATTTATGGAAAAGTCAAATTTTAAGCTTCTCAGCATGACCCAGACCATATCTGAAAAAGAAAGAGATATCTGGTTTAAATTGGATAGGTACAATAGAGATATGAGAGAAACAGGGAGAAAAGTCCAGATGTTTCTTGAAGCAATATTTAATATATTTAATTCAATTTTTAATGTATTTCACTTTCAAATGCTTAAAATGAGCATTTAAGTTTTTGGTTGTATACATACATGTTATATGAATTAGCTCTTCTTTTAGATTTTAGGCTGATATTATTATTACATTTTTATTATTAAATGGCATATGTCAACAGTTATTGGGATTTGCATCTTCATGCAATGGAGAATACTAGCTCACAAAGCACAGCCAGTCCACTTCCTCGTAGTCACCTCTTATTATACACCATCACGCTACCAGTCAAGAAGTAACTGTCTTCAGGACTCCTGAGGTAGACCTAGATGGTCAGTCTTCAGCTTACAGTGCTGCCGTGGGATTTTCTGTGTAAAATGGGTACGTGCCCACAGGCATCTTTTCATACATCACATTTAATTTGGTGCTTCATCCATACAGGGTAAGCAGTTTGTGCTTTATTGATCCTATGATCAGACATAACTGTACAGAAAAACAGTTGGGAAAAAAAGTTGAGCTTTAGTTGACCTTGTCTTCATTCAGTTCAATTTTAATTCCACAAAACATTTGCAAAACAGAAAACAACATTGTAGTTTTCCAGATTAAAACTGGAAGCAGATCTGTTGATTGTTCTGATGTTTATCTTGAAGAAAATTATCATACACCCCTCACAAACTTATTGAATTCATGGCCATCTATGGCAATTATCCAGTGTTGGCACATTTAATTATAAAAGACAAATTCTAATTAAATGAAAATCTTCCAATGTTAACAATGCTATCCTTTACTTTTTAAATGCTTTCTAATCTAGTTCATTTTCTGTTTCCAAGCATCATTTTTGCTTTTTTTTTACATCTGTTTGTGGCATAATAGTGACCTTTCTCTTTGATTTGCTGACCTTCCCACATGCTACAGAAAGGTAGAGAGAAGTGAGTAGGGCTATCATATATGTTTCTGGATTCTTCTAGATACAATTCCTAGTATCACACAAATATTTTTCAAAACATGAGAAATTTTTTCCTCTCTCTGGATCCTTGGACATCCAGCCATACACTTGCATCTTCTGAACACTGATTTAAACCAGACACTGTTTTGTGCGGACCTTGACACATTTTTACAGTGCATGTGTTATTCACCTGTATAGCATGGAAATAATAAGTCCAGCATTTTCTGGTATCATTTTTACTGTGCATGTCCTATTAAATCAGTTCAGATTTTTCAGTGTGTGATACACAGGAAGCTTGAGAACACTGGCAGGAAGATTGCAACTAATTGCATAAGTGAAAGAAATTCCATTCTTCAAGGAAAGTTCTTTTTAGTATTTCTTTTCCCAGAGAGATTCGAGATCCTTTGAAAAAGTACAATCTGAAGTCAAAAAGATCCCTTAAACTGGGGAATGTTATTAGGCTATTCATACCTCTAGAAATAGTATGAAACTTAATTATATCTGCTTAAGTAAGTACTAAATACTTATTTGCTGCTATAGGGAAAATAAATAACAGATTATTTCACATTTGTGACCTGGAAAAAGTAATGGTGGAAGTGTCAGGATAAGCAATACAACACCAAATGTTTCCTGCCATTATCCCCATCCAGGTTTACAGACCTTTTTCAGATTGTTGTTCTGATGTTCCCTCAAGCTATCAGACTTCAGGATCTTAGAGAGAGAACAAAGCCAGCTAAACTCCTTATGTACAATTTAAATTTGTTACTTGTTGCTGATGTCCTTGTTAATTGTAGGTTGTAATGGCTTTGAGAGGAGACCTATGTAAATGCTATTTAAACTTGCTGAGGATACATTAGGATTTTGATCAGGTCATAAGAGAACTAAAATCTTTCTGTGTACGTTAAGATTTCTCTCCTAATACTACTCCAAATATCTGATTATTACGTACATATATATGTGCATATTTTATGGACATGTATGTGTATGTATATACAAATCTAGAAGAATACTCTAATGTGATTCATGTTCAGTTCTAAGTGAAGTTTTGCAACTGGATTAATCTTAACAACCATCTTTTGTGTGGATGGCTGGTACCTTTCTCATATGTTTATGATGTGAAATAAAATTCTTCCTGTTGCTGATCAAGTTAACCAGTTTAATTTGTTAGATTGCTAATGGCACGTGTAATCTCTGTATTTTCTGTAAGAAAAGCAGTAAAGGAAGTAAATTTACACATGTATAAATTATACATTGAGTGTTCAAGGTGTCACAGAGTAGATATGAATGAATTCATACTACTTAGTATGAATTGGAACCTTGCTAAACAAGATATAGCTGTACTGTTTGTCCATGTCAAATGTGCATCTCATTCTCTATTCTTTGTGCATGGAACCTGCCATTTGATCCCCAGGGTACAAGCAACACCTTGTCATCAATATCATCACTTAGGACTTCATGCCCAGTTTTGCTCTTCTCACTACTGCCATGAGCAGACATGAGGAAATTTGGTAACTCTTCTATAAGCTTTTCCTTAAATTTCCTACAACACTTTATTTCCTGTAATTTCTAATGTATTTTGTGTTTGACATCACATCTGCCTTTTATACTTATTCTCTGATTGCTTCCTGATAGATACAAGCATGCCAGAGGTTGGACTATTGCTCAGAATCTTACTTTATATTGTTTTCTATGCCTCACCCATGGCATTTGAGAAAACACAACTTGACCTAAAGCAAAAATTTCAAGGATTCTATGTTAATAATGTTAAAAGCCTTACCAAGGAGGCATTTGCAAACAATCATTTTGTAACATTAATTCTCAAACATGGAAGACACTGTCTAAGCACCTGACCTCGGTATAACTAAGCACACAGGCTTCGGTATATACATAAATATATCATACATTTCATTCTTCTCTGTGCTTTGGGTTACAACCGCATGAAAAAGTGTTAAGCAAAGCTAGAATAGGATCATCAGACATATTACCTGGATCAGAGATGACATACATAGCTATTTAATTAAAATATCTAACTAGTTCTAGGTCCTTTGATTATTTAGCCTTAAATCTCACAGTGTGATGAAAATTATTCAAGCAAAAAACACAGAAAAATTCAAAATCAAATGGTGTTAAGTAGTTAATCTAGACTTAGACTAGCCTTCAAACTCCTTCACAGCTTATCCTGAAAAGAACAAAACGTTTCATCTTTCAGAGGCAGCAACTAAGACTGTGATGTTATCTTTCTAACATTACAGCTTTGAACTGTGACATTTATTCTGGCTTCCACATTCATTCCTATTCCTAGCTTCATGCTGAAAGAGGACTTCATTCATATTTGCAGATGTTCTTTTGTCACTGTTATTCAGCCTTTACCTTGAGGCTTTCTTTTCCCCCATAGAAAAGTGTTTCTATGAAATTTGGTCCATTGAATTTCATGATCACTTCTGAAAGCAAAGAGGAGCGCTTTATGATAGCTTTATCTCTGCAACAAAGAGCATGTGCTAACAGCAGGGATCTGACCATTGCAGATTCAAATATTTAAAAAATTGTCACTGGTTAAGTGATACTATCTATATGAAATCATTTGAGGACATAAAGGTGAACATTTGAGGTGATATTCTATCCTGTCTAAACTCAAAGGTTTTCTATTTTAATGGAGCCTGGATTCTTTCCCTTCTTTTTACTTATTGTTCTTCACTGAAAAAATAACCAACTGATAAATAAAAATGTGAGAAATAATTCCTTTCTTTTCTTTTTTTTTCCATTTTTTTTTTCAACGTATTAAGTGAGCAGAGAGTACCAGATAGGGGAAGAGAACAGAAACAGGTGGCAGGACAAAATGATCAAGTGACTGTAAACTGATTTATCAATTTTTTATCAGATTTTATCAGTCTGATAAATGGGGATGGTTTCAGCTGCTAAGAGTTCCAAAAGAAGAACACTGTGCCGCACAAGTGTGGCACGTCTTTGGAGCTAGTCTTTCAATCGGAGCACAGAAGAGAAATCGCTGGCCAGGAAAGGCACATTTCAAAAGAGTGTGAAGAGGTATATTTTAGCAATGCTAATTTATAAAAATGAAGTAACAAGGGAGACACATAAATGTATTTACTGAAAAGAGGTATAGGAGTTTAGATGAAGGGTCACATTCCCTCAGCGCTCCTTTTCCCTAACACAGATCCAGCTCTTGTTGCTTGTCTTCGCTTAATCATCCTTTGCAAGACCAATTGTTTTCTCCATTCCCCCTTCTTCTTTCTCAGTACTGTTCCTGATGATTGGTTCCTGTATTTTTCTGTGAATAGGAGTCTGTGAAGAAGTAAAAATCTTAAAGACTGTCATGCTTCTCTTCCTTCCTGGAAGAATGTATTCCTCTGCACTGCAATTTAATGAGGAAGTAAAGGAGTCAAAGCAGGAGAGTGCTAGAAAGAGCATGTGGAGGATCTGAGAGTGGTGTAGCATTTAAAGGCAATTGTTGAGTTCCCACTGAATTGTGCATGGCTGAACAGTGTGGCATCTAATACCTGCATTAAAGTCTCTCTTTTGTTGTAAGTAATTAAAAGGTGTCAAGCTAATAAGAAAAAAAAAAAATTTACCTCTATTTAATGAAAGGAAATTATTGAAACAACTCCAACTGCAAGCAAAGAATTGATTTTTATTTTGTTAATTAGTTTTCATTTTCTGAGCTGTCCACTTGCCGCAATAAACACAAGAGTACTTTTACAACCCCTATTTATCCCACTTTTAAATCTTTCAGGAATTTTCCATGGCAACATCACACCAGTCCATCAAAACAATTAGCAGTGACTTTGTGTGTTACCTGACTCAGCATCTCATGACAACTAGCCTATCGGTGAGAAACACGAGGCCCATTACTGTTCTGTCTAGTGTTTTGCAACCTTTTGTTCAGTTTGATGTTTCTACATTCTTTTGCTTGGTGCAAGAAAATTACTGAAGAACAAAACTTTTGTTAGAAAAAAACTTAGTTTTAAAACAGATTTTCTTGAATTTACTGATTCCCATATGGTCTACCTAAAGATGGAGGGAAAGTAACATTATGTTTCAGTTAAGGAGTCTTGTTGCAGGAGCAAGGAAGGAAAGAAATTCTGAGAACAGCAGTCTGTGATGCTTTTCATTTTCTTTGGAGAATGCTGATCCATGCCAGCTCTTTAGCTAACACAGACTAGTCTGTGTTTCTCAGTTTCACTGCATTGGCTGCCACACTGATCCCTCTGCTCCTTTCTCTTCCACACCTACTCCAGCCATCCTTATGAGAGGAGGAACAACAATTTGGAGTTAGGCACCTTTCCCACCACACACCTGTGCATGGCGAGAGGAGAGAGTAGACAATGAAGGACATCGGGTATTCAGCATAGCTCCCAGCTGGGACATAACATATTATCTCCACATCAGTAGCAGAATTTGTTCTGCTGTTACTATAATATTAGTCATCTATATTAAAGTGCATCTAAAAAAATGACAAGAAACTACAATGGTCCTTTTTTATATAAAAGGATAAATAGAGCATTTTATTAACACTTTTTGCAGCAACAAAAGTGACACAGTCCACATCTTTTTCATTAAACACAGCAAAAGCTATGGTCACATTTTACATCACTTTGAGGCACAAAGCAAAATACTTTTTTCTTAAGGTCAAGGTATGATTTGCATTAAAAAAAAAGGAGAAGAAACAATCCTCAAGTTGTATATTGCGGTAGCAGGGTTTCCAATCACTAGCACAATACAATGAACAGACCAAGAATCCAGAATGGATTATTACATACAATAATAATCATTTGATTGAATTAAGAAATGGATCATTGTTGTCATTTTAGAGTATTAAGAAGTGGTCTGGTGTTGCTAACTTCAGTTGGTTCAGTTTGGTTTAATCCCAACAACCCCAAATATATACAACAAGCTAAATGAAGGTTAATATATAGTCTAGAAGATTATGCACTTCATAATGCATTGCACTTATTGCTTGGTACACTAATGTTGCAGTCACTGTTGAGTTATGCTAAAAAGACAAGCGTGATGCTTGTTGGCTTGTTTCAACCCAACACTAGTTATTTACCACTTTGGTTTATTGTGAGTTTATATGTTACTCATATTCAGTGTCCATTATTATTAGGTTTAATTGAAAGACAAATACATTTTTTATTTCAGGGATTTCTAAAATAGCAACATTTTCTATAATTACAGTATCTTCAATAAACTTATATCTATGTATACAACTGTGGCACGGTGTGTAAAAATATGAAAGCTATTAAGGGAAGAATAAGGATTAAATTATTCTCTGTTTCTTCTATTGGCTTCAAAATATTCTGCAAAACAAATACATCCTTTTTCATAGGGCTACTTGCTCATAGTAAATTTCTCTTTGGAATTTTGTAAAAGACTATATCTTTTTCTAGGTTATATCGGGTTTCTTCTCTCTAAAGTCACCAGTACAAAGTTGGCATATACTGCAAAGAATAGAATAGTAAAGCTTGTTTTTTAATAAAGGGATTTGACAGTCTGCATGTATAGTCAGACTTAACATTACATATTGGTTTTGTATTAGTTGATAAATACAGGGAAGAACATGACAACATCCATAATTTCTTAAGATTCTGTAAAGAATAGAAATAAGAATTTGTGCCCAAACATTCAGTATAAAACTTCTAAATAACTCCTTTATTTATCACAGAGTAGCCTGCAGCATGTATTCACAATAAACATACAGTATGTCCTATTTTTTCTTTAGGCTTGACACAATT
The DNA here is from genome assembly GCF_023634155.1 of Falco peregrinus. Lineage (NCBI taxonomy): Eukaryota > Metazoa > Chordata > Aves > Falconiformes > Falconidae > Falco > Falco peregrinus. The sequence goes on from NC_073729.1 coordinate 16,249,716, forward strand.
ACCATTAAAGGAACTGGATCAATCCTCTGTAAACGCCTAGGACTCAGCCTTTCTTTGTTAAGAAAGCTCTTGTCTTAGACTAAACACACAATTCCTACATTGCACTGAGTAAACGTGTGTATTTAACACAATCTCTTTCAATACAGTGTAACAAATATATAAGTGCATTTTTAATGATCAAGTAATTTTGGCTTTCTGAAAAGAGCATTAGATGTGCCAACTTGGTTGCTTAGTTGTGCTTTAATCCTTAGTTATGAGTTTTAGCTCTTGTATACTGCAAGTATCTAATTGCCTCTATAGTTTTGACCAGTAAACCCTTAAAACTCTAATGTTTATAGAACAAATATAACCTAATGAAAGTGATGACATGTCACAACTCATACAGATTGCACTTTGATGTATTTTTTTTTTTACAGTAAGACCTTCCTGTTTGATATGTGTTTACATGTTTATACCACATTTTATTTCTGTGTGCAAACAATCACAATGAATTTAATCACAAACACTACAAAATATAACCAATATTTAGGTTTGTTATGAATAATCTCCTTCCTTGTAGTTGTATGAGTCTTGTACTTCCTCTTGTACAAATTCCTCTTTTTTCTCCCAACCATTAGGCCAGCCACCGTTGACCTGGGTTGTAGCACCATAAGACTTGGTGGTACCATAATTTACATAATTCTGCGTAATGTCCCCTGTCTCTTCAGCAAGTTCATCTTCATGAATAAAGCCACATTTCTCTTCACTTGTCTGTTCAGGGTCTGCCCAGGGTTGTTTCTCTCCTGAAGCAAATATGCCATAGAAGATAACACCTCCATAATGAACTAAAGCGGCAATGAGGAAGACATACTGCCACTCTTCACGTGTCTGTAAGAAGAAATTTGCTAAATCAGACTAGTGCATAGACTTATCTAATTCTTCTGAGCTGAAAGATTTAAATTAGGGATTGAGGCTGTGATAGTCAGCACAGCTAAAACATCTAAGTGTCCAGTTTCCTATCATTTATATGCATCTTTCTTTCAAAAAATCTCTTTTCTTTAACCTAAAAAACCTTGACCTGGTGAGCATATAGTGAAGCATGCTTCAAATTTCCACATTCCTGGATGCTATCCCCTGGAGGTCCCAGACTCTTAATACAGATGCCCTGGCAAGTTGTATTATGGAAAAATCTTTTATTTGAAACCTGGATTCCCGTATTAAACTGGAAGTTTTGAAAACTGTACTGCCATTTACCTTGTTCTTTGTCATTGCTCCAACAATTATAGGGCAAACCATTCCAGACAAGGTCCCGACTCCATTAGAAATCCCCATTAAGATACTGGCATACCTTGGGGCAATGTCTAAATGGTTGACATTGAATCCTGCAATACAAAGGTCAGCAAACATTCACGTGAAAAGCACAGCATTACTTCAGTTCTGAAAAGTAATGCTATCACTTGACAATTTTACTATGACGTATTTGGATTGGTTAATTGCACTTCATTTTCCCTAAAAGGCTTGTAGTGGTTAAATAATCCTAGGGAGACTGGCTTTTCTTTTTCTTGCAAAAATATATTGTAAAAGCATAACTAATGTATTTTCTTCCCAAAATTGCAGTTTAAAAAAAAAATAATACCAGTAGTGACTGTGCAGAGCAGAGAACCCAGAAGATACTTAAGCAGGGATAAAGTTCATATTTCACAGTGTCATTCATGACCATTCCATGCTGTAAATAACATGTCATTTCTTCTTCCAGCTTGTACCACTTCCCTTTCCTGTTGCCCACATTTTTCTTTTTGTCGCACAGACCAGCAGAAGGGATTTCCCTTCTGTTCTTGAGTGGTAAAATGAAGGGAGCAAAAAGACATTATCTAGACAAGATTTGTTAATTATTTTTATAAATATTTGTTTGTTTTCTTGCATTTCCAGCAGCTTGATTCTGTTGAAATTTAGGCAGTAACTATTTAAATAATCTTAGGAAAAAACACTTCTCTGAAGTGACAGAACTCATTGTCCCCAAAATAAGCACTTGAGTAAGTGAAAACAGAAACTAAAATGTGTTACTAATTGTACATGCCTTAGTAATGATCATAAATAATGTCATTTGGAATTCTGAGTTTTGTTTAACTTACTATTGGTGAATAAAAACCAAATGAGATGTTCTGTCTCGTAGGTTAAAATAAGTTACTAATAACAGTAATATAATCTTACCGGATATGGCAAATCCACTAAAGCCTACAGCAAGCACTAAGAATGAAATAGCCACTCCTTTACTGTGAGAATATCCCACCACGAGAAGAAGAGTTGCTTCCATACCAAAACCTGGGGAAATCATAAGGAAAACCAAGCATCAGGTTTAATTCCCTCTCACATATCACAGGCCTTAGGATATGATAATATTTCATAGGAAGACAGAGGCAAACATTACCTCAGAGTGGAATATAATCAGGTATTTCTTTCATCCCTAAAAATCACATGCCCTTGCTATCTCAAATAATCCTTATTTTGTTCTTTGTATGCTAATTTATTGTTACTTCCTGTCAGTCTTAAGATGAAAAGAAATACTTCTGATTTTGTTAGGTCATTCCAGCCAACCCTAATGGGAATATACACTTAATCAGCTTATGAATTTTGCAGCCCTTATCACAGCTAGGATTCAGCTCACGTAACTTTAACCTCTCCAGTCAGCTATGTAATCTCAGGTAGTCTGGGCATTTTTACTGCAGAGGGTGTTTAGCTGAGGAGCTAAGTTTCAGTAAGTAGCTAAGGTTAGGCAAATTACCCCCAAAAAGCTCATCTGTTTCTTTAACAGTCTAAATGCTTTTTCAAATACCAAACATCTATATTGAACCTGGGAATATGAACAACTGTGTTTACTTTTATTTAGGAACTACATCTGTAATGCACAAAAAATGCACGAAGCATTGCTTCATAAATACATAAACCCATGCAGTTTGGTTACTGTATACAGCATCCTATATGGACATTGAATCTGTACGAGAAGCTTTTTAATAAAATAGGAAGACTTACCTCCACAGTTCATTATCTTTCTCACAGTAGTGGTTGAAAGAATCTGCCTACTTCTTAAAAAGTCTGCAATTTGTCCCCCAATAGGAACAATAATTGTCATCACTAAATGCGGCACAGCAGATAAGATACCCACCTAAAATAATCACTAGCATTAGTAGAGTATAAACCATAAGAAAATATTGATTCTTCATTTTCTGAAGCATTCAGCAATTAATTAATTGTTTCTCTTCAATGTCAGGCTATGTGCTAAAACTGAAAATCTTACCTTTGTTTATTAAGTGAACAAAACTGGTGTGATCTCAAGTTGTCATGGAAATTTATGAAGGACAGGAAGAGTTTTTAAGAACCTCTGATGCCGTGACACTTTTTGTATGCAATCGTTTTCAGTTTATGTTTAAGCTAATGGCTTTTTTCCCCTGGCTTATAGTCCCTCTGCCCTTTCTTTTCAGAAAATTTATGATCAAATGTGTTGAACTGAATTACTACATTTCTGGGGGTGATGTGTTTGGCATAGCATTGCCCTGCAAATCTAACATGTCCAGACAGATTCCTCACATGCACAATCACCATTTGCCTTTGACTTCTGACCACCCCTCAAGCTTCAAATTTCACGTGGGCAAAAGATATGTCTGAGAAACTCTGTACGTAGTGAAAGATAACTCACTAAATATCCATTGACAACATTAAAAATGCTATACATACTAGCAAAGTAAGACACAGTAATTATGTGGTGACTGTTCCAAGATATAATAGCATATTTGAAGACCGTTCCTTCAAAGCAGGACAGGGTACCTGTGAGCATGGCACAAACTGCCACTTGCTATCTTCTGTCAACATAACTGCCTTGCAGATAGTTGGGTTTAGTACGCATAGCTTTTCTTCTAACAGGGAATTCTGATTATTGGGTATGTCTAAACAAGTGCTTAAGCACAGGGGGGTTTGCGTAATTCTTGTCTGGAGAGCATATCAGCTGGCCCGGAGTCTGACTTGAGTTACACCAGCATGCAGAGCAGACAGACTCCATGAGAACAAACAAGTTTTCTCTACTTTTCAATTAAAGTTGTACAGTTTTGTATTTCACTGCAGTTTATATGTGGCAACTAGGTTGTGACAGCTAGCTTCATGCTAATAGGTGTTTCTCCCAATCAGCCAGGTATTAACTATGAGGTAACTATGGTGTTTCAGTTACTGCTTTGAGATGTTCTTGGCTAAACGACAGCTATTCATTTATGAGCATCCATATCCACAGCAGGTGAAAACTGACTTTGCTGTCATTCTTTACGAAGTTCCACATTTCTTTGAATACACTCTAAGAAAAACCTCCTAGAACAAAATGATCAGATTAATTCTATAGGATGTGACCATTTTATTCCATGTGTAACAGATGATGTTTCAAGCACAGTGAAGCTTCTTGATATAACTCCAGCTACAGAAGGAAACCCATCTTTAAATGCAGGATAGCGTTACATAATTTTGACAATATTCCATAATACGGTGAACCTTTGGAAGCTATGCATCTAATTGTCACTTACACCACAATTTAGGGTGACAATACCTCACAGAACAATATCAAAACAATACAGGTCTCTCAAAAGCACAAGCCCCCATCACTTTCACAAGAAGGAAATCTGTGTTACAAGAAAGCTTACTGTAAGCTCTGAAGGCTTGTTTGCATGTATCCATATTTACATTACAGGTCTTATTCAAAATTCATATGAATTATGTGGAACCTCAGATCATCCTTATGTGTCATATTTTGCCACCATCTCTTTTGCTTCCTAAGTGAAAAAGGAGGATCAGTTCTCACCACATTAAAGTGGACCATAGAAAGGTGATAAATTGTACTATCCTTCCTAAAACTAGGTGGTCCTGCTTTGTAAAATGCGCTTGGAAAAATGGAACCACTCGTCAATGCTTTCTTTACAGCTTCAGTGGGATCCTGCATCCCCTGGGGTGTAAGGGACAGAAGCGTAATGGGTCTCTCGATACCTTACTAATATCAGGCATGATCTGGTTTCAAGCACTTAGCTGAAGGTCTTTTTGCCATACGGCCCCAAGCAGATCATCACTAAATCTCATCCTGCCTTCAACTTCCCCTCTTCAGTCCTTTGTCATTGTTGTTACTTCACTTATATGTGCTGGTCAAGGGAACAGGAATGGGGAAGGATAAGATTTAAGACTAGAAAACCCATGATAAAGATGCAGAACACTTTTCTTTTTTCTTCCTAATAAATATCACAAATGTAGCTCTGATATTTACTTTGCTAAGTTAAAAGCTTTACATTATTTTTACATACCTTGCTTATTTCAAATCCAAACACTTCCTCAAAGTAAGCAGGCTGACTAATAAGTAGCAAGTAAAAAGTCCAGCTTCTACAGAAGTTTGCAACAATTATTGCATAGACTGGCATAGATGTAAAAAATTTTCTCCATGGAGTTTTGTATTTCTGAAACATAGAAAGGGGAATCCAGTCACCATTTCAATCATTATCAACTGTCTTTCTTCCCTTCCCCTATCTGTTCTTTTCACCTGTACTCCAAAAGACTCATCAATCACAGCTTTATGTATCTGAATTCCAATGACAATAAAGTACATGCAACCAAATTTGGATGACCAAGATTTAATTTCAAAACATAAGCAATTAAAAATAACTACAAAATGCAGAAGTCAGAAACTCAGTGATACTCAGCTATGTCACAACACTCATGCACAACTGCCATTATCTCAATCACATGAACATGATTGTCTAAGTCCAAAATAATAATATATCTTCAAAAGACAATGTTGCTGTATCTAAGGCAACAGTCATATTTTACACTGTAGGTACACAAATTCATCCAGATTTATTTTAAGCATGTATTTTAGCATTTAAATCTTAATCCCAGAATTCTGAATGGTTTTTTTATCAAGCCTTAGCTGAAACTGCTTGGTCAATATATTTTTTGTTTGTGTTATTGTATTTTTAAAATAAATCACATAATGGGGTGAAAAAAAAAAAAAAGAAAAAGACAGATGGGAAGAACTACAATCCTGCTGAGTCCCAGCACCTCTCCATGAGCCCAGGGTTCTGCCCATCTGTGTTGATCCAAATACAGGATCCAGCCCCAGATGAGTGTTGGAAAATTGCTTCAGCAAGGTTTCAGGCTGAATTTAATCTACTGTCAATTTGAATGCTGGCTTTTCTTCAAAGCAAAACAGCCCATAGATGGATATTTGCAATACCTTGCATACGGATTAAATTACACTTACGTTAAAGCTAAGGATCCATTGTCACTTAATGAGAAGCCAGCCAGAAAAGCTTACTTGATACAATGGGAAGAATTTCAGCCTAAATACTCTGGAAACAACTGAACTATTGATACAAACTAATCACTTCCAAAAAATGTTTAATTAAAAAGCAACAACAAGATAGAAATTATCCAGCCCAAGTTATAAATGTATGGACATCCTCTGAAGTATCTCACTTCATGTCAGATTTTCCAAGGCACTTACAGGTATAAGAACCCATGAATACTGCTGAATGCTATTGAAATATCAACCCAGACACTCCCTCAAGAACACCTAAAAATGTCAGCTATCAAAGAAAAGACTCCGTAATATTTCCAGTTCCCAATTTAATCTGGATCCAAGTTTTTTTACTAAGAGAATTTTTTTTCCCCTGAGTTCAGTCAAGAACCAATGTTCTCACCAATTAGAAAACATAACAAAGAGTGGTAGTGAGGGTCTGCTGGGAATAGATGGTGTAAAAATTTCAGCAGATGAACTGAGGCTTAAAATTTTTTTATATATATTTTCTTGAGTCAGTAAGCATGGTGACAGTTTCTTTGAAGCTTTTCAATAGTTAGAGAAATAAGAAAATTATTATTTTACACGATAGGATTGTTTAGTGGCTGGATAATTCTCTGAGGTAACAGCTGTTTTTTTAGGAATTCTTGAGAACTAGACCAGCACAGAAATAAGTCAGATCATAAGAAGTTTGATTGCATGTTTCCAGCAAAATTAGCACGATAATGGGGAATATTTTTATGGATCTCCTAGTATGCTGTATTGTAACTTGTAGTCTTTCTCGCAAATAGAATAGTCAGGATTTGCTTTTTCTGATGTTCTGAGGACTTCAAGAGACACTGAATAGTGCTCTTCCTCCAGTTTACTTTAGGAAGAGGAAAACCTTCCAGAAAGGATTATATAGGAAGGAAATTAACTGCTTAAACTCAAGATACTATAAAAGTCTCAATAAAGTTGCAATTTCAAACACAGCTATAGCTCTTTTTGATACTTTGGAGTAGAAAAAAAGGTATAATTTCCATGAGTGATCTTCTAGAAGAACTGGAACCTATATTTTTTTTGTGCAGAAGCAATATCCACCCAGAAGTTCATCAGCAGATTTCAGATCTCCCTACTCCAAAAAAAATTCAGAAAAATGCTTTTCTGTCCTAAAGAGGAAGGGTGCTTAATTTTTTTGTTTCTTTGTTTGTCTCTGTTTGTTTGGGTTTTTTTAATGACTATCTCATAGGAAATCAGTGTATGAGTAATATTCTTACTTCCATTGCACCTAGGAGGTTGGCACTCTCTCCAATGCTTTCTTCTATGTATCTCCTTTCTTCATCTGTGATTGTAGGATGCTTTGCAGGACTCTCATATGAAACCAAAAGCCAAAACATGTACCAGACTATACCAAAGCTCCCTTTGGAATGGAAAGAAGGACTTTAAAAAGAAATACACAGTAAAGCAGCAAACAAGGAAAAAAAATCTGTGAATAATTATAACTAATATAAATGGCAATTGTTGTTACTTTTTCTGCATTGAGTCGTTCTAACAAAGAATCAGATCCTGTAAAGAATACTGGTGCAAAATACATTCACTGGAGCACAGTGAAGTCCTCTGGTTTTTATTTCAGAATTATTTCACTGGAAGTGAATATTCACTGGTATTTTAACATCAATTTGTACAACACAATGCAATGAAACAGCTTCCATTTCATTTCACCAACCTGTAAATGAATTTCTATTCTGCATTAAGCCACTGTTGTTTGATTACTGCACTAATATTTTTTTACCTACAAAATACAAGACTGTGGCCTTGTTTTCAACATAGCAATGCACTTCCTGAGTAGTTTATTAAATTTCTGTAAGGCTTCTCCCCAAGTCACATCAATTTTACACTGCAGAATGAACTCCTTTGGGACATTCTTTTCCATCAGTGTAAGTTAAGGTAGAACAACTAGTGTGAATAAAGTTATATAGGTCTTCAGATGAAAAACAGGGCACCTCAATCAGGGCAGGTACTCTAAACTTACAGCTGTATAAATGAAAAAGTAACATTACATGATCAGAGATTATACAGATCTGTATAGCAGTTTGCACTGTTTGTACTAGAAATGACAAAGGTTTCACCAAAAACTAGGTACTCTTCTTATTTAATAATGTTGCTTTCCTGTTCTTTCCTTTAAATTTTGTTCTTTTTTTGGTCCTTTTCTTGGCTGTATTTTTAGCTTTATGGACCCACTTCCCTTTTTTTTTGGCCTCTTAAGAGTAGCTTTTACATTTTTAGAAAAGGTAGAGTAAGGTCATACAATATTGGAGTGAGATGAGCAAAACTGCATACCATACACATAGAACACAGAAGACCACCCAGTATATTGCACTAGAATTCCAGCTAAAGGCATTGCAATCACAGCTCCTGCATAGGAACCTACAAAACAAGACATGTAGATGAAAAGGGAGCAAAAATCAGTCTCAAAATACTTTTACGGGACAAATGAAAGAAAGACAAAAATAGAAAGTTACTCACCACAAAAGGAAGTGGTTGCTAACCTACTTCTTTCTAATGGGGGGGCCCACTTGCTCCAAATACCGTGGCAGGCAGGGTAGGTGACCCCCTGGGGAATGGGTGTGCCACAAGTTAGCTAATGATGATCAATTACTCAGTTCATTGTCTTTGCATGATATTTTAATTGCTACAAACAAGAAGTTGAGAATGTTTTGCGTTTCTATAGCACAGTTTGAGAACAGCCATAGAAAAACTTTAGTTTCTACTAAAGCTGAAATGGGACTCCAAATCATTCAAGTGGCCTTATGAAACTGATATAAAACATACTTATTTCCTTCTGGTCCCCTCCTCCTTCCAGGAAAGAATTGCAAATAATTAAAAAGAAAGAAACTTAATGCACAAGTACCAGAGTCAAGGGCAGGATGAAAACAGAGACCCTCTGGAGTCTTTCTAATGCTGGGCTGATTTCTTCAGCCCTGTTTTGGTGGCCTTATAGCTTTTTTTGATCTAACATTTAAAGTATCATTTACGAAATACAGATTACTGTTCCACTGCTTTAGAACTAGAAAATAAGATCAATAAGAACTTAAAAACATAATGTTAAGAGAGAAGGTTTTCACTGTCTTTGTCTTTAATGAACCTTCTTGAGCACTTAAAGCACATAATTGAATTATGTTAGTTGGTTTGATTTTAAACCAGTTACTTTTTAGATCTCTTTTCAAAACTAGCCTTTAACTTAATAATAGAAAAACAACAACAAAATCACATCCTGAACTGTTGCAATTCTAGAAAATGTAATAGGAAATGTAGAGAAATTTTCCACAAAATTCTTCTTTAGGAATCATGATGTATGCAGTTATGTAGAGTCACTTTTCTCTTAATCTGATGTTTTGCTTCCTATGCAAAAAGTAGAAAAAATTAATAACTTTTTGCAAATATTGAAGTTGCCATAAATGTTGAGCTTATCAGTCTCAATATGCAAAAGGTGGTAAAATAAATTAATTTGGTTTGAAAGAATGTCCTATAACCAATTTCATGTTTGTTTCAGTACTTTTGTCAATTAAAAAAAAAAAAAAAAAGATTTAAAGACTTAATCTTAAGATTGCCATGATTTATTGTAAAACTTCTTCAAGTGGTCCTGTTAAGGATGTTTTGCATTCACAATTCCTTTGAACAGCATCACAGAAATGAGGGGGTCTCAAATAGCTATTTTATTTTGTAATTACCCACTTGCTTCTGTTCCTCTCCTCTTTGCAGTCAAGCACACCTCTGTACATGCAGATCACTATTCAGGAATGGATCCAGATTTATACAGATATACTTCAAGAACTTAATTGACCGTTACCTAACTTTCAGGCCCATTCTGCACCCTTTTGGACTCCTTTTATACAATAAAGTGCCCGAGTTAAAATCAGCTCATGCAACTGGCCTGAGAAACAAAGAACCAGCAATCACAGGCCTAAAAGTCTGTCTTTCACTAAAGAAACAAACAAACAAATAAATTTAGAAGGAAGGCTCACTTTTTTTCTCTGTTAAGTTACGGTAAATCTCCCATTCATTCCAACAACAACATGGTCAAGGCCTACGGTAAAAGCTTAATTCTTTATTACCTGTGAGGCTGGACAGCAAATAACTGTTGAGAACAGCACCAGTATAAACCCTATGCAGTACATCATTTCAGTGAAGTTTCAGTGTTAAATACGTATCTCACTGGCTTCTTTAGCAAAAGAAAATTTTGCTGTTTAATTTTATAGATGAAGGAAAATTAAATAGCTGTAATTCATACGTTGAAATCTATTATGCTGAAAATCAGTAATAAACTGAAAGCAATTCTTATTTGCCCCAAAAAGTTACAATTGCTAGTTAAAGGCTAACAATCATATCACATTTACAGGTTATGTTATAATTTTTCCATACCTCTACAAGGCCCTGCAAGATCCTAACAAAGATGACGCACCCATAGTGCACCCTGGCTGCAGACGGTATTAACATGTTGAGGGAGGACGTCAGCAGTATAGCAGCACCAAATACTCTGCAAAGGTGGGGAAAAAAAGAGGAGAGGAAGTAGTTTCAGCGTTGTTCCAATTGACTTATTCCACATATGCTCACATATCACTTTATATATATTTACACATATGTTCTTTATGTAGGGAATATACAAACTACTAAACTGTATTAGTTCCATCTCATGTAATAGCCCGTCTGGTAAGACCCAGACCAAACATGGATGTATACATCTTTGTAGCATAATTTCCTACGGAAATACAGCTTACACAGTCACAAGTATAGATCTTATTCTGCCTATAAATCCCCACTCTTTTCTTTAATTTTCACATCTATTTCAACCAAATCTGATTGAATTCACCACCCTCTGGAGAAACTAGAAATTAGGTCTCCAAATGGTTTGCTAAAACAGGTGGCCAAGTAAAAGAGAGACTCTCGTAACTGCTTTAATTGTACAAAAGTAGCACCATGCATCCACTACTTCTAAACTGGAAAAGAATCCACTTTTATAAATGCCTAAGCAGCAGAAAGAATTTCAAACAGAGCTGAGATTTCCTTAGACACAAAAGTTAATCAGTCTGGAACCACATATCCACAGAAAACAGAACATTCTTTCTGCTGTTTTCTCAGAGGCTACTCATTGAATATTGCTGATTTTGATTCCAACAGCATCCTAGGAATTGCTTCAAATAAAGCGCATTACAATCTCTCAATAAAAAAAGAACAAAAGTGTGAAGGGATGATTCATTTTCAAAATTCCACTGCTTTGACTGAATTTTAATTTGATTCAGTTAATATCTGGCCCTTGTCAGAGGAAGCTTTTTCTCCAGCATTGTTATATGATTTTTTTATGTGCATTCATTCTTTTATTGTAAAAATAACCCTTTTCCCCCCTCATTTTCCTTCCAGTGGGACTATGCAAAGGGATGAAACCAGTAGCAATGAATGGCCACTTTCTTTATACAAAACTATGTAATGCTAAGACAAATCCTGGAGATGGCTTAACATATGACATCACAGTATCTGATGTGGAACTGATTTGACAGAAACCTTTAACCTTAGCATGTGTTCTTCAGAAATTGGTACAGGGCCATAAGTTAGTGAGAAACAGACCTTGGACTACAAAAGCAGGAAGCAGCAATAAGTTTCAGGATGAAAATTCTCCTCAAAGACATCTATGTTTCACATTCTCTATTTAAAATTACAGCCTGATACGAATCTTTAAATAGCAAACTGAATATGCTGCACTTCTATTTGACAAAGGACAGCAGAAAAAATGCTTCTTAGCACAGTAAGGAAGCTTTGTTAAATAGCTCTAAATCTGGTCTCCTCATTGTGTTCCCTATGATCCCCATCTCGTGTTAAACAACATCTAACTGGCTGTGCAGCACATTTCTGGCTTTGTCTGGCAGCATGTTCAATACATTTACTGGAACTGACTGATGCACATGTTTGTGTTCCACTGTGTGAACTATTTTGGCCTGAATTCTGTCTTTACTCTTGATTTCTTTAATGTGTAAGTTCCTACTCCAAAAGTACGTGCAGTTCATTTCCTTACAGTTTAATCCCCCCATATGTTCATGTAAACCATAATAGTGTCTTGGTTTTCATTTGCTTTTTTTCTTTAATATTAATGAGAGGAGTTTGGGACTCATAGGAACTTTGCTTGTGATTTTTACAAATTCTTTTTAAAAGTTAGATGTTCCTATTAACAATTTTTGAAGAGCAACGGACTGTAACTGTTCTAAAGGTTCATCAAGAAAATCTGTATTTGCTTTTAAGCAGGAAGAAAGGACTGGTTTGTATCCTTTCCTGCTTCTTTTCTGCATAGCTATTTAGCTAAATGCTTAATGCAACAATACAGTTTTAAATTTGAGATTGAGCATAGACTTGCTGGACCAGATTCTTAGCTAGTGTGAATCATTGAAACTCTTTGTAAATCACTATTCCTCTTAAAATCATGCTAGGATAGAATATTAAAAAATGCCATCTCTTCACAAGGATGAGATTTAAAAAATTATTATGGTACGTAACAGTTTCTTCAACGAAATTTACTCTAGTTTTTCAGTTCTGTATTTGAAATCAGCTTCTGTTTGCTATGACTGAAAGCTGTGTTTCCCAGAATTGCCTTTGTTCCCACGTTCACTGAAGAGAAGCTGTTTCCTTGAGTCTGTTCCTTTGAGAAGAGAAAGGAATATGTAATTGAAGGAATGATCAGAGACATGCATCTTCCAAATGAAAACCTTGCCTGTATTTAGACACACAAGTACCAGTGAATATTTAGTTACATCGAGGAGCAGATGATGAAATAATACCACAATGTCACTTGTAAGTCAATTCTCTCTCAAAACTATGCTTTATAGGAACAGCCTTCTCAAAAATAGATCAATTTTTCCCCAAAAAAATCTACTGATTTAAGGGTAAAATAAATCAAATTATGAATCTTGTAAGAAATAGCTTTTTTTTAATCCTTTTTCTTGAATGCATATTAAAAGCGGCACCATGAATTTAGTGCGTGGCTATTTTAGTGAGTCGGTTTCCTCTATAACTCTTAATCAAGAGCAAATACATCTTCCTACATTTGCTTTGCATGTCCCTATGCACATCCATAAATATAATCAGTATTTCTTCTTTGTGCTCTTTTGTCTTGTTGTATTTATTTCACCTCCATAAATACTAAATTCTTCTTCCTAACAGAGTATTGTGATATAGATCTGGTTTTTTTACAAAAGTACTGTTTTACTGTTTTAAATATCTCAGCTAACTATATTTATTGTGATTTAGATCAAATAAGAATGATTTTGAGCTAAAATAAATCTAAGTATATTTGAATTCTGCTCACATTTGAATATATTTAATTGGGAAATGAAACATTCTGACTGTTTCTAAGGCAATTCTAAGGCATTTTACCGACCCATACAACAAACCCCAAAATTGCATCATTCTTTTTTTTTGCTTAGATTTTTCTCACGTTTATTAAGCTATTTTTATGATGTTATGTTTCACTTCTACTTCTCAAACAATTCTCATTTGCTCAATTTTGCTACAAAGTTAATTCCAACAACGGGTTAGAAAACATGTTTTTCTTTAAGATCCTTATGTTTCCATGGCAAATTGACAGTATATGGGATTCCATAGTTCTATTTATTGCAACTGAAGATGGATTATATTCATTCCCAGACAGACATGGTTCCCTGTTTAAAATAAGACTTCCAGCCTGTTTCAGGAGCGTTCATTCCTACCCCACACCCCACTGCATCTTTTATGCATATAACTCTTTGTCCTCTTGATATTCTGAGATCAATTACGCAGATAGGTATGGCCCTTATAGGATACACAGTCTTAACACTGCCATGCCTTGCCGTGCATTTTTTCAGTCATGCTTTCTGCAGTGGCATGGATTTGTGGAGAAGACTTTATACCTCGAGCACAACCACCACTAGAGTTCACATGTCTTACAGAGTGAGCCAAGCCTTGCTGCGTGGTGTCCCTTGGGTTGAGCTCAGCCTAGGAAATCCATGTAGCTGTGCTGCTGAATTTCCATCCATTTCATCCTGGGCACACTTCAAGCTCCACAAAACATATTTTAATGCCATGGCACAAATGAAGAGCTTTAGTAGATTGAAAGTAAACTGGGAAAACTACAGTATGCCACAGAGACAGAGCAGGAGAGGCCAATGACAATGCCATCATTCTTGGCTCTGACATCAGGAGTGAATTAAAATGCCCTGACGTGCCTTCAGGAGCCCCTAGACTTGGGGGAAAGTTCCTTTCTGACCCGAAATCTCCAACTGTGTAGTTATATATAGAAGAAAATAACCATATACAGAAGATGACAAATTAATAAATACCGAAGTAGTATGTCAAGGAGAGGAAAAAAAAGGTAAATCCTTGTCGTCGTAAGTGACCAGAAGAAGCCCTGAAACAAAGATTTATGCTTTGCTTATCTATTTCTATTTCTAGACTTGGTAGACTCAGTCCCAAAAGACAGAATCTAACATTGATCCTCAGTGTTTTACTGACATTGGCATTATATGAAGGTCATGAGCTGTGACTTAGTCCTCCTGTAATACAAGTAGTAATAATAGCAAAATCATATTTGACTAAGAGACGTTTAGGATGGGAGCAGAGGAAGGAAATGACTCTAACATCTCAGGAAAAATGCTTAGAATGGAATGAGGTTGCAGGGGGGAATTAATCTTTTTGGGTTTCAAGCCAGTTGGCTCATTTTTCTCCTTGGGGAAAAACTAAAGAGAAAGAAATGTATTTATTTTCATCTCTGGATTTCTAATCTGTGCATCTGTGCAGCCCCACTATCCTCATCTACCTTTTCCATACAATTCTTATTACATGAGCATTCTGCATGGAAGTGCATTATTGTTTCTCGACAGGAAGAAGTGCCAGCTCAAAAAGTGAGCTGAGAACAGTGGGAGCACAGATGCACGCCAAGTACTGGCTGCCAGATGGGTGACATATTGGGTTACACGTGTGCTATCTGAAAGCAAGGGGTCCTGCCTGGAAGCATCCTTTCACCCCAATGACTGGGAGTGAAAATTGCTACAATGACTCCATAAAGCTGAAACCCTTTCATATGTGTATGGGGAGGAGTCAATTCCTCAGCTGTCAGAATTCCGTATATTTCTAGTTGCGCCATTTTTAAATATAACCAACAAATTTCACAATTATCTATGTCTCTATTCTCTGAATATGTGGTCCAAATTAAGGTGTTTTATTCTGACTGTAAACAGAAACCTATGGAAAATGTAGCCCATGCTCCTTTCCGGGACACACACCTTGGCACTAGACAGGTTTACAGGAATACTGATCATATTATGGATGACATTATTTTTATTGGGTAAAGTATCTGTATTGAGAAAATACTTCATTTGTAAACAAGATCAAACTTTTTTCCTAGTCTAGGGTGAGAGTCCTCTGTTAGGTAAGGGCAGAAACTAAAAAGGAATGAAAACATGAATTTTCCTTGCAAAGTTTTCCCAACCTAGTTTAAAGATGAGATGAAAAATCTGTCATTAAAAAATATGAAATTTATTTGGATTCAGGTTGGTGAGCTGGCTATTTCTATTCCTTCTCCTTACAGAATCTGAACAAAGACTTATTTTATCAAACATATATAAAAAATAAACTGAGTCTTGACTATCCTTTGGTGTTCTTTCTTAAACAGCGCTTGTTTGGGAGAGTCCCAGAGCAGCAGCAGCTCTGAGCAGCTAAACGTGTATTGTGCAAAGTGATGTTTTAGACTATTCTGTCAGCTCAAGGCTGCTAAAATTTATGATCTTTTATTCTGACTCTACCTACTATCATTCATCTTTGACACACCACCTCCTGCAAAAGGCCAACAACACAACACAGAACTGATTTTGTTATATTTTTGTACAACCCAAAGAATTTCTTGTCTGAGAGGAGCTGCAAGGCTGAAGGCTGGATTAAATGCTTAATTTTTTGAGCAAAACATAATGTCTAGGGAGAGACAGGGCAGGAGCTAGCTGGAATTCCTGCAGGGATGCAGCAGTTTTTCAGAATCCTTCCTTCTGCAAATGTTGCTAGTAATGACAATCTGTGATCATCCTTTTTAACTTCTTTCTTTGAGTTTTGCAGTGACTGAATATATAGAAATTTCAGGGGTTTAGCTGCCAGTTAACACTTCCCTTCTTAGAAAGTGAATCTCTACCCGTATCCAGTGTGATGAGGGTCTTCTAAGCCTTTGATATAGAACATGAACATTTTGATGACTTGAATTTGTTGTGATTCAATCTGCCAGCTTTGAAGATAAATAAATCCCAAAAAATTCAAGTCTTTTAGCAAAGCAGATCACACAAGGACTGGATCAAGCACCAGAGTAAAGTGCCATGCGGAGACTAAGTCAATTGTGTACCAGTAACAGAAAGTCCCTTTAACCTTCTGCATTGTCCAGGCCCCACCAATGCCACTGACTTGTACATGTCAAACCAAAATCCTAAATAGTTTTCAGGCGGCACCTTACATTGCGGGTTCACAGACCTATTTTTGATATCTCAGTGTTATTTTATTAAGAACTTGGGCACTGTTGGATGACAGCATCGTTGCAATTGATGCAGAATGTAAAAGACTCCTGGGTCATTAAATTCTGATTGTTGCTTTTACCAGCAAGTGCATTACATCATCCTTTCATAAGCAGATCAGGTTCCATCTCAGAAGTAATTAGCATTTGCCCTACTTATTTTGGAGGCTTTTCCAGTTTGTTACTTCCTACATCCAGTAGATATCTTATACTCATGCTGTTTTCTTTTAGCGGGTTTAATCTGCAGTTTACCCCAGTAGCGATCCTATTTTCTTTCTTTTGGATCACTAAGCTAGCCAGGCCCAATTCACCACATCTTCTTTATTCTTCATACATTTGATAGCCATACCAACCCTCTCTCTCCTGTTTGAATTCAGCTGGGGAATCTCTCAAACCTGTGGTTTCATTTTACACTCATTATATCCATATATGTCTAGATAAAATTCTGACTCATTCCTTCTAGCTCATTAGCTTTGGGATGGCTTGCTCTTTAAGTATGTAATCTGCTGGATCATGTTTCAAACCAAGACCTTCTCATTCAAATTACCATACCACGTTCCAGGGCTTGGGCTGTGATTCAACTGTCTCTGTTGATGTAGAGATATATAATACACTTATCAATGAAATCATCTGTGTTTTTAACTTCAAAATGTTTTGTGGAGCTGTTTGGGAGGATAACTGCTATGTGTTGGACTCAAAAGCTACATCTGTACTGCTTTGTGGAGTGTTTTCTGACATATAGGCCACATGTTACAACTGATTGCATCTGGACTGCACAAAGCAAATGCAGATGCCTTCAGAACAAAGCGACTGTGACAGTAGTGGTTTTATGCAACAACCTAAACAGCAGTTTTGTTGCATGAAATCCAGGGTACATATTGTATTGGGGTGAAGTATCAAAGCAGGTAGAGGTGATTAAGGATATCTGTTGGCTAGAGCATCTGGAATGAACTATGTCAGAAGCATATGTGGGTTTTGTTTCAGAGAGGATTAGTCTTTTCCCCTCTGAAAGGGATTCTGGTTATGAGGTATAATACATGCAGTATGGATTCATGAAGGCTTGGGACCTGGAAGACAACCGGGAGTGACGTTATTTGACAGTACTGACATATCTGGGTGATATAATACCAATAAATAATAAGTTTCTTTATCAGATTGGTCTGAAAGCATCTGGTGTAATTTTATGTAAACTGTAGCAAATTTTCTACAGATACTGATTTTGAAGGATTTGGATCAAAGGAAGATGGAATGCAAAAATAAGTCGCAACTTCAGACATTATCCCGCTCTTGTTAGTTATATCTAAGCAAGCGGGGCCAAATTCTGAAACTTTTATATCCAGTCCTGAAATAACTTGTCAAGAGTAAATGTAGTTCTCTGCATTTAGTATCTTGAGGATTACTGCCATTCTATAACCAAATAGTTCCAGAAGTCCACATTTGTCATCTGAGAGTTATAGAGGTACTTCTCAGTAACAGAGAAAATCATATTTTAGCTGATAATGTTATTGCTTGATGGTTGCCTGAAAGCTAGAAATGTAACACCATTAATGATGACTTCCTAGCTTCCAATTTATGTAAATATAAACAGTGCTCTGACTGACTTCTGAAAGGGATAATTTTCCTCGGTAATATCATGTGACAATTTTTTGTTTTCTTTTCAGCTGTTCCCCTGTACATCAATTGTTACCTCCTCGACTGCAAACTGTAAGTAACCGCTTGTTTGGAATATTTGTATTACCTATACTGATGTTTATTGATCACGTACCTATCATGTCACTTGTTCGTCTCCTTTGTAACCTAAAGACTCCTGATAATATTTCTCATACTCTAGTTGTCTTTTCAGTCTGTAATCGTGGTGCTCACCCTTCTTGGGACAAATCCTATTTCTGTTTATGTATTTGAAATGGAGTAAGTGAAAATGAACCAGGTATAGGGAGACACTGCTTGGCTATTCTATGACGTATATTATCATTCTGACTTTTCTCTAGTATAGGCTAATTTGTTGATGACTCTGTTGACCCCTCTACTGTAGACATATTCCTGTGAAATGCTCAGCCTGACAGTTTATGGCTTCACAAATGATAGACAGAATATAGTGGGTTTTTTCTGAATCTGGCCTTTAATTTGCATAAAATGGCATAGGTCTAACAAAGCTGGGATTATGCCATGAATATTAGAGTGGTTGATGAACTCAGCTGCCCAGCAAAACAGATCGAATAAGCTACCTTTGACATTAGAGAGGAACACTTATTCCCAAGTGCCAGTCTTAGGCTGAACATGCTTCATGAGAGAATTGCTTAAAACCAATCCTCTTTAATAACAGTCTGTGGCCAGAAGCCATAGTATAGCAGTGTTATTTGGCTTTCTTAAAATGTGATAAAATAGGTTATTTTCATTCATATGTGTACAGGGGAGGAGGGGTATGTGTATGTCTGTGTGCCCTTCATACCAAATCCTATTATAAGCCCTTCATCAAGCATTAATATGTAAAAGCCGACCTCCCGCCATCTAATCTAGTATAATAAGGGCTTGGGTACATTATTAATTTTTGTCACACATCTGAGGCCCCCTTTTATCAACCAAAACCCCCATCCAAATCCCTTGTTGCATCATTAAATTGTGAAAACAGCTTCATCATTCATGACAGAAAAATGGAAGGACCCTGAGCCATATGGCAGAGGGAGCAGTGGTACCAGCCACCCGCAGATATTTCCCCAGTCCCCTCCTTGCAGTGACTGGTGTTTAAAAGACCCTGCAATGCAGTAGGGTGGCAAAATCTTCTGGATTTTTTGTACAATATTGGCTTCTTTGGCTGGAAACAGATGAACCCAACAGCAGTGCCTGGGATTGGAGCCCGGTTTAATCTGCAGGATTTTGAACTGAACATGAAAGGTGGGGTTGGCAGGTACAGCTTTGGGGGTTCTCTCTTATAGTGCAAGGTCATCTTAAGTCTTCAGAAGTTCAGAGGCTGGCTCTTGTCTAACCACCCACAAATCCCCTGGTCATGCTGTGAATTGTACACTCTGCAAATCAGAAAAACACACAATGTGTCTACCTGCTAAAGCAGAGTGAATAATTCCTCTTTTTAAAAATGAAAAATATAAAGATGTAAAGTTCTAGGAAATCTTTGTACTTGTATTCCTAAACAATACTTTACCTGACATTTTTTATGCTTGTTGTCATTAAGGCTGTGTTAGAAAAAACCATTCTGATTTCACTGATGCACTAATGACACAGTTTCAGCGACAATCTTTGGGTCTCTGAGATGAGATGCACTGACATACAGTCATCTGAAACACCATTCAGTTTATTCATGCAGATAATCCTATTGGATTACTTGCTGGGAAGAAGGATTTAGGCCTTAATAACAAGATGAATGGCATTTTGAAAACAAAGATGAATTTGAAGTGAAAGGCTGATTTATACATTTTCATTCAGGTTAGGATGTGACAATGATGAAGGGTTCAACACAGGTGAGAGATAATAATATTGTAAAGAAATCTAGTATACTTATGTAGTGACGACTCTTAATGTGAATGGTGCCAGGATTTGCAGTTTAACAGATAATAAGAAATATAGGTCATTATCACAGAATTATATGCTGACTTTATTTTTTAAAAAATTGTCATTCTATTCTGCCCTTTGTATTTCTTTGTGTAAGAAAATTCTAATATTTGAGTACACGCATATGAGATAAAATGGTCACTCAGGTTTGTTTTACCAAAAAGAAGCCTGTGATCTATTTTTGAAAAGTACTTGGCACATACAACCAAAACCTGCATTTCTGTTTTAAATATTTAAGTGCAAACTTGGGAATTACATTCCTGTCCTGTGTAATCTAACAATGACCCATTAATTTCCTGATTTACAGCAAATATTTAAACTGTTCACTTTGGTAATCAATGAGGAAATAATGCCACAGCATTTTGGTAATGCTTTTGATTGGACAAGGGGTTTATTACAGATTTCCAGCATGATTTTTTAAGAATTTTTAAATAGTGTGTCAGAAGTTAAAATATAATGACATTTAAATTATCCTGAGATGAGGTGGTAAAAGCCAGTACAGTTTCACACCTTTCCATGTATGTGTGACAGCACAGCAGGTAGTTTATTTGCAGACAGCTGTAGCTTCACAGTAGAATGCATGTGAAATAGGAAATATTAATTTAAATAAAATTATTCTATTTCTAGATTAAAAACAAAACAAGTGCTTAGCTTTAAGGTCATCTAGCATGACATTCCCTATGGCATTAACCCTTATGTTTCACTTGCTTATCCCTTATATTTTCCTTAGTCATCCCTGTACTGAAAACATTTTATAATGGCTAAAATATAACTTCCAATGTAAGACTTTAACACCCAAAGAAGAATCTAGCATATAATTTCTCTGGTTGGGCAACCGGTGTTTAGTCATTATTGTTAATATTTATGCCTTTTTTTCATTTCTATGGCTACAATTTACTGATTCTTATTATATCTTTCCAAGGAACTAAAGCACACATTTATACCCGGCAATTTTTTCCAGTGGATTTATATGCATACTTTGTAAACAAATTACCTCTTAGTACTCTTTTTTTATGTATTGATATCCTGAATACATAGTTCTTGCTATTTCTTCCACTATGTGATATTATATACTGTCATCTTTTAAGTAATTAATGATCTCTAAATCAGTCTCTAATTTTTTGACACTCATATCATGTATGTACCGAAATTACTCACAACAGTCCAAGCTTAGTGTCATCGACCTAAATACACTCGCTGCACTAAATACAGAAAAATACATATCCCAGGATTGCATTGACTTTCTTATTAGAGCATCATGCTGGAAGCACATGATGGTTTTCTAGTGCAGCATGGCTTAAAATCCCACTCGGTGTGACTGCTTTACAGGGTGGCTCCCCACTCCCTGATGTTACTTTGCACTTGAGTGTCATATATATTGACCAGAATTCAGTTTAGCAAATAGCGATTAACATACCATCTGATTGTCTGGTCCTTTCTATACCCGCAAGCTCATCAGCATTTGTACATATCCTGAAATGGCTGATGAAGTGTAAAGATCACAGTAGATCCTGTTTAAGGAATAGTCAGCAGTATCATAAAAGTATCTCAGTCTTTGAAGGGTTCATAAACACTAACCAGTTAATCATCAGTCTCCCAATGTGGTAATATCACTAGTTTAGTTACAGGCACTCACTTGGTTGTGCGAAACACAAAAAGAAGGGGTTTCATCACACCACATGATAACTGGAGCCAACACCCCAAGTAACCTGGGGTCCCTATACAGTGTACAGGCAGAGATATAGAGGGGCATATTCTGGGAATGACACAATATACCTGAGGTCTGAAGTGCTTGCCAACTCACTCACTTAGTTAAATAGTATAAACCTTCCTGGAGGAGCTCAAAGTCAAGAAAAATTGCACCAGTTTCCAGTTGTCTATTTTGGATGCATCAGAACAGCAAAATCTGTTCTGTTTATAATTTAGTTGTTCAGATACTACAAAAGAATGTAATCATTAAATGACATTTCTGAAATTCATATCAGGATATTGCATTGTTTCAGAACATTGAAACATCTTGGCCACTGATGTTTAAATTCATTCCATTTAAATCAATTTTTTTAATTATAGAGTTGAAGAACCAAAAAACTGAATTTCTTTTTCTTTCTTTTAATAAGATTTCAGTCACCAAGAATGATGATTGTTTTTTAAAATCTGTAAAGGTTAGATGAATTCTGATTAGCCCTAGCAAGAGTTCTTTTCATGGACTAAGTAGAAATGCAGACTAGGTGGGGTTGAAGGACTGGCAGAATTTCATACTCTTCCTGTTCACATAGTATCATGATCATATAATGACAACCTCTCTGGCAGGAGCCTCTCTAATGCTGATATTAAAACTTGCAGTTTAAAAGCATTCAAATGAGATTTATGTGGTTTAAAATGGCATTAACCGCCATTATGAGTAATAGCTCAGCTGATTAAATAGCGTGGATACATGGTATTAGGGCATCACACTTGAATTTTAATGTTTTCTTACATTTTTCAGGGAAAAATACTTTTAAACAATGCAAAAGCAACTTACTTCCCTCCTTCTGAAAATTCTGCTTACACCAGGTCAAATCCACTGTGATTTAGTGAAAAACATAGCTCTGAACCCCCAAAAATCTAAAAAAAAAAACCAACCAAAAAACCAAAAAATTATCTCACTCTTTATTAACATTTTGAAGAGAAAGACTTGTGGTTACTAATCAGAAAGGATTGTAACCAATAAACATTTATATTTTGGGGGATTCATATCTGGAATCTGCTTGTCTACTCTTGCCCCTACAGTCTAAAAAGTTCTGAAATACAGCTGATTTTCTCTCGATAAAGATAGTTACGTAAACATCTCTGTGGGGACCATGAATTCTACTCCCAGTATACTGCGGCTGAGGGAGAAGGGCGCTTTTTTTAGTGTAAGGCTATGTGTTCAAATAGGAGAAGCAACCAAGAGGCGTTTCAAACCTGGATGTCCATGTGACAAAATGCCTTCCCTAAACTACTACAGCCTGCTCACCACTCTGCCATTATCGCGTCATGTTTAATTGGTGTCAAGGTTAATTGTTCACTGTTCATTGAGAACTTAATCCTGAAAAAAAGTTATAGCTGTAATAAACCCTACCCATGGGACTCTGCATTGCGTTTCCTTTGTTCCCCCAGTCTGCTGTGGTTGCATAGAACATCTTCCAGAGGCAGAACCTCTGCTGGGAGAAAAGGTCTCTAGCCTCTTGTGGCAAAAGGGACTCCTCTTCTGTTTTCACACGCTGTTCAAGGGATGCAAGTTTAAAGCTTCACTGATTACAAATGAGGGGGCACCTGAGGCCCAGTCTGTGTCTTTTGAAAAATTACATTGTCCTGCAATGCTCTGAAGGTTCCCTATTCCTACAAAAGTCAGTAGAGTTTGAAAGTGTTCAGGAGCACTGATCTTTGTAACGTACCAGCCGAACTTCTATAGACCACCTGAGATCTAAGTGCTCAGGAGATGTGTTGTTTCTGAATGTTCTCTGGAGTTTTTGAAGACAGTTTTGTTTGACCTTGTTGGTACTACAGCACTGTAAACACACCTCTATTAAAGAAAGCATTTTTCTTAGTGTTGGTCTGAAAATACACTGTAACAGAAAAGTCTCAGTGATACAATATGAGATAACTTGAGATCCTAGCTATCAAGTGCAAATTTCTGAGAAACTCTATTTACTACTTGTAAATCTGTAAATCACTAAATCTGATCTGTCAGCAGTAACGGGGAGCTGTGCATGATAAGAGCAGTGGGTGAAGGCAGAACAGAATAACCATGCAGCAGCAGCCTAGAGATTTACAGCTAGCAAAGGATCTCAGTAAAATGTTACCCATTGGCAGACTCAGTTAAAGAAAATAACATTGGAGAGTTCAGAGCTCAGGGTTGTTAGTTTTTGATTGGCAGTAAGCATTTTAAAACAGGCAGAATTAAGATAAAGGGTTTCAGTCCAGCCTGAAATTAAGGTTTTTTATGTAGAAAAGATTTCTTGATACCCCAGGAAGGTAATTTCTTCTGTATTTTATACCTTAGTGAAACTTTAACATTATGCCAAATGAATCTCTATAATTGGTTGCCAGCCTGAATCTTAATGTTATGTGCCATACACCCAGCAACTCCCTGGCAATAACATGTTAAGCTCACAAAGCACACTTTAACCCTCCTCCCAATTTCCTTCCTTTTAGCAACCTACAGTCAGTTTTTCATTCATGCTATCTTTTCCATGTAATCACTATCTCCTTCCCTTCCAGGAAATTTATCTCCTAAAATATCTCCCTTTTTCTGGAACTCAAGACTGAGTTCCTCACACCTCCTTGAATCTGGTGATGCTGTTCTAGAGTCTATTGTGTGTAGAGTACATCTGAACTTTGTTTTTCTGTATAAATTCAGACTTGGTCTGATTTCAAAGGAAACCATTAATGCCACAAAGATAGTCAACGAGGTTTGTTAAAAAACAAACAAACAAACAAACAAACAAAAAAAACCCCACCACACGTTACTTGGTTGTCATCCACTAAAGTATAAAGTGACCAGTTTTGGCTGTAGCATGAGACATGTATATCAGCAGAGGCTTTTATAGTAGCTCATATTCTACCGATGCCAGGCCCCAGTACTCACTTGTCTGACTTGTTCTCCTGCAGTTCTTAGAAAGGGTATGACATCAAGGCTTGCACCCTATTTTGGGTGCCACTTTACCCTACAGTCATCCTGTTCATTTCAAGTTGAACATGTAGGTGTCAAAATCTATATGTAGCATCAGAAACTAACTTGGGTTTTGGCCTCCTCAATGTCCTGCTGTTCCAACCACTACATCTAGTGACCCAGAATATTCTCAGCCATTCTTATCTGCAAACTAAATGTAAATCACAGCCACTATCCATATTTTACCATTTGCAATTACTGGCACATATGTCATAGCTAGTTCCTTAATTAAATCTGTGATTTACATGGTCATTTGCCTTGTGTTGGAGTTGTCTCAGAGGCTTCCACAAAAATAATAACTAATCACTAATCTGTGAAAATTGCTGAGTTAAAATACACCCAGGTCAATAACTGGAACTAGGGCTCATTTATTGTTGTAAATGTAAATATTTGTGAAGAGAAGGAAAATTTGAGTTTTCCTGGGAATGTCCCTGCCATTGTCTTGCAAACCTTTGTAGTGGCACCACTTTAAATCTGGATTGATTCAAATGATTTTACTGATGCTGCACCAGTGAATGAAGACACATTTTTTGATTCTCTGAGTCAAATTCTGCAGTCTTTACTCAAGCAAAACTCCAATTAGTCCTGAGAAGTTACAGACTATGTAAAGATGCAAAAATGCTTGAAAGAGGAAGAAAAGGAAAAGCACCGTTTAAGTGGCTGTTAATTGTTATTTGTAATAGCCTTTTACATTTCTGAACCACTAGCAGAAAGCTGACATTTGTAAACAGACAGGCAATGGATACCCCACTTTAATAAGCATTGTAGTTTGGTTTATTTGCTTTAAAAGGAGGGGTATTAGGGTTATCTCAGTTACAGAACATCTCTCCATTAGTAACTGCTCATCATTTGTAATGTAGATCTCTGTCTAAAAGTTATTTACCTTGGAGGGAGCATTTTTGCCGTAGCTCCCCTCTCCTCCCTCTTTCTCAAACCCACACAAGGAAGCTTGCTTGCCAGGCAAAGCGTCTCTGCCTTTCCAAGCCCACCTTTGATGTTGCACACTCCTGAGAAGAGTTAAAGGTATGGATTGCTGATTTTAGTACCCATTTGCACTTGGCTTGTTACTGTTTTGAAGAGTGGCACTAGGACCTTCGCTACTTCTGCAAACGATGAGCCTGTGGCATTAAGCGTGGATGTGAAAGCCTCATGTGTCTTGAATACTCAGTGGATCTAATTAACAGGTAGAATCGCACCCTGGGTGCTTGAAAAATTGCCAGACACCATAGAAACGAGTCCTTAAGTCCCCGCACCATCTGCACTTTCTTTTCATTGTGAAAGTCTCATTGAAACATGTTTTTCGACCATTCTAAGTTCATTTGTGCGCTAATGGAAAATTCCTGCTGATGGTTTTCCTTTTCATTAAAACAAAAATCATAACAACTATTTCATTCAATCATGGGGAAAAAAAATAATCTCGCAAGCTTTGATGAAACAATGAACCTTTGAATTTGCCTCTGCATACAGGTTGTTGGAATATCATTGCCACAACCTCTTTAAATGGCTTTTTAAAGAGAAAAGAAACCAACACGAGATAACCCGCGAACAGCGAGGTAGCCTGAAGAAGGGTGAGCAGCGCACTATCCCACCGCTCATGGACGTGTTCCTGCCGCCTTTAACTGCCTCTGCACCAGGGGCGGGGGGGCGGGGGAGCCCCGGCTGCGGCGGGCCCCCGTCCTGGCGTGCCCCCGGCTCCGGGGTCAGCGGCCGCGGCCGGCGGGCACCCCCCGCGCTGCCCCCGCCACCCCCCGCGCAGCCCCCGCCGCCCGCCCCGACTCGTCCAGGACCCCGGGCCTCTTTAGGCCGTCGTTACCTGTTAGCTGCCAGCCGGGACGAGATATACCCTCCGGGGATCTGGGTGATTATGTACCCCCAGAAAAAAGAGCCGTGGATCATGCCAACTGTTTCGGGATCCCAATTGAACTTCGCTTTCTTCCAGTGCAAGGGACCGGGAGAGAAGGAGAGAAAGAGAAGAGGAAGGCTGTAATCGTGCCAGGTTAAAGCATCCAGCCGCAGGAGCATCACACCGGGCAACAGAGGGGGCGATTCTAACGCCGGCGGTGGCGCCCGGCGGCCGGGATACCGGGACACGGACGCGGGGCACCTGGCGAAGCCGCTCGCTCTGCCTTGACCCACCATAGCATATACTCCGGATTAATAAACGGCAAAACAAACGCAATAGCAGCAGTAAACCCAGCCCCGTCCGTGCCCGCAGGACAGGAGAGGGGCAGGGCTGGCCCAGCAGTGACCAGAGCCCCGTGTGCCCGGGACCCCCGGCTGCTTCTCAGCCCCTCTGGGGCCGCCTCCTCCGGGCTGTCAGGGACAACCCCGCTCGTCAGGGCCGGGGGGGCTGCCGCCTGCCCTCCCCCCCTTGCCTGTGCAAGGGGTAGCTTGGAGGCGTTTATCTCCCCACTCGTATATTTAACACCCTTCTGTATTTAGAATTCGCTTCTTTCTCACTACGCTATAACTCGCTTTAACCCGGGTTTTATCATTGAACGCCTTTTATCAAAGCAAATCCTGCCACCCTGGTGTTTGCAAACGTTCCAACACAACCACCCGGGCTCCGTTACAGCGCGGCGCGCCCGCCGGCACCCGCTTATTCGGCGCCCTCCGTCCCTCATCCCCTACAGCTATTTGACGAGATATCTGCGTCTTTCCAGGTTGTGTGCAACGGGGAGAGGGTTAAAAAAAAAAAAAGAAAAAGAAAAAGAAAAAGAAAAAGAAAAAGAAAAAGAAAAAGAAAAAGAAAAAGAAAAAGAAAAAGAAAAAGAAAAAGAAAAAGAAAAAATAGTGTCTGCAAATTAGTAATTCAAAATAGAGCTGATAACCGAAAAGGAAAAATAGGAATAATCGGTAGAAATGGTTTCTTCTCGAGAACGGTGTTTCCCTCCTACAAAGGGTGGCGGCGGGGCTGGGCAGTGAGGGGCGGGGCGGGAAGGGACGGGAGACGGGGACACAGCCCGGGACCGGGACCGGGGAGCACCGCGGGCTGCGGCAGGGGGGCAGCGCCGCGAAGCCATCAGAGCCCGTCTTGCCTGCGCTGAGGTGCTTGACCTGGGACTTGTACTGGGAGGATGAGGGATTTACGAGGGAAAGGTTCCCACCTCTTTAATAACTTTTCCTCCTCGGTGTATGGTGCTGTTATTGACCATATCCACGATGGCCACTCCTAAGTTACACCGGATCCCGAAGGAAATGCAGAATCCCAGTCCACTCATGATGGCAATGATGTACCTCCGGGGCAGCCCGAAGCAGGTACAGTCGCACAACGGGGCTTTCTTCTCCGGCACTTCCATGGGCTTCCCATCTTCTGTCAGCTCGATGGTGTCCCCGGGCTTCTGTCTCTTCTCTAGGACTCTGCCCGACACAAGAAGGGAAAGTCAAGCCCTGGGCGCCTGAACGCACAGCCACTTCGGGTAGCTGAAGGCTTAAATTCACCGCTCCCCCCGCCCCTTTGGCTTGGTATGGATTGATTTGAGGATTTAGTGCTTGTTTTCCATTCACCTTCAACTGCTCTTTAGCAATGACCTGTGGGAGTCACGATTAGTCATCCCCAACTCCCCCCCGCCACCCCGCCGCAGAAGCCCAGGGAGGAGCTCTAGCTGAGAATTGCTCATCTATCATTAAAGACTTCTGCTTAAAAATGTAGGACGCATTAAGAAGACATCATCTGTAACCACTGCAGAGGCGCCATGTTGGGGAGCCCAAGAGACATAGCCTGGAAACCGAAACAGTCTTTTGGCGAAGGTTTTACTCCCTCCTTGCTGTATTAGAAAAACCAAGGGGGGGGATGATCTTGGTGTGTATCTCGCTTCAGGTCTGGGAACAAAAGGAATGTTAGCAGAAAGGGAGGGGGGGGCGATATTGCTACTTATTTTAGATTTGCAAAATGGCTGTCACATGCAGTGGAAGAAAACATGACCGTCTTCAGAGAACTGGCATCTCCGGAGAAGTCTTTCCAAAAGATTGCATCTGCTCAGCTACACCTTGCGAGCCTGTGATCCCTTTGTAGGTTTAACCTTCCCAGATCAGCTTAAAGTCGATCTCATTGTCCCCCACTCCCTGCTTTTTACATGACTATCCTATCTCCTAGAAAACAATGTGCAGGAATCTGAAGGGGAATGCTTATTTGCAGCTATTTCGAATCAACAGGAAAATATCGGGGATAAAACACGCTGCCATCCATGACAGGTGACTTAGAACACTTCATTTTATTTCTTCTTTGGTGGAAAAGCTTTTAAAAAGCCGTGTCGGTAGTAAGAAAGATCGGGTTTAAGGAGCAAGTGTCCCATGCTGAATCTTAATCTTCTTTTGTAGTCACTGAGATAGTTAAAATACAGAAAAACTAATTGCTTCCAGCCCAGCTCCATCATCTTATAGAGCGAATATGTGACCATTTCCCGACACCCTGGTCTCTCCTACCGCTGTCCTCATCCCTGCTCTCGGAGTGTTTTCTCACGTCGGAAACCTTCCCGGAGGACCACCTCTTTGAGGTTAACTCATCCGGCTAATGGGGCAGTAACAATTAGCAGAATAAGGCTCAAAAGCTTCTTCGTGTTTTGGAGAAAACACAGAGATTTTCCCCAATAGTTGCTCAGCTGAAATTTTCCCGATTTTTCTTTGCTGGGAGAATTATTTCCGTGCTTAAAGTCCTCAGCATTAACAAATGTCTTAAAGTTGTGAATAAAACAGGACACCGTGGTTTTATGTTCGAAATTCGTTCGTGCGAATAAAGGGTGCTGTAGAGGTGTTTTCTCCCTGAATGGGCTTCTTGTCTTCGGGAAGACATTAGAAATCAATGTGTCAGGGACAGAAAACCTATTTTAATTCTAAGAATCGGAAACAAAGTACTTAGTCCCGTGCGTTGAAGATTAGTAAAGCGCGCATTTGCTAATCAAGGAGAAAATTCAAACGGAGTTCTGCTGGGAAATACAAACATTGTAATTCTCCATTATTCTCTATATGACTATATAAAAAGCAGTAGACATGATCTTTTTATTTATATGTTGTAGAATCTTTTAGGGAGAAAAACATATTTATTTCCTTAATTATATTTGAAGCATTTATTCTGGATTAGTAATATTTCTTTTTCTAACTATTGAAAATGACTTAAATGTGACCAAAACCTGTAGGATATTCACTGCGTTATTAATGGCTTTGGTTTTGCTTTTGGCTTTTCAAAGTTGTACCCTTGCTACTAAAACGGAAATCTCGATTTTGTCTTTATCACTTCACTGATATGTCCCCTTTCCTGAAAATGGCAGCAGAAGTTGTGACTCATGCTGTGGAACAGCCTTGTGCCTGTGCCCAACACTGCCGCATAGGTATGGAAAAAAAGACTTTTACGTGACCTACCCTAGGCAGATGAATCCGCAGTTACCTTTAACCTGTAATTCAGGGGGGAAAAAACCCACACCAAACCAACGAAATAAACAATAAACCCCACCAATCAACCCCCAAACTTCGAGGGAATTTCTAGCAGAGAGCACAATCAGAAATACATTGGAATTTCACAGACCATTCTCAAACGTCCTGGAGGTTACCGAAGTCGCCAGGTTGGATGGAGCACGGTGTGTCAACTTTAGTGTATACACTTCTTAGGTATGCGAGAATTTGGGCTTGTTTGTGCGTATAGGGCTCGAAGATGGTAGAAACGTTCTGTACACACAAAACCATACTGTTGAATGATGCTTTTGAGTTTAGCAATTGCAGTTGTTACTTATAAGACGAGTGGATGATTCTTCAAGCAGGCGGATAAATAATTAAACACATGCCTCTATATGTTTCAGCTTCAGGAGAAAACAAAATCGTTCGGATATCAATTATTTATACATCTCCATGTTTATCTTCCTCTGACGACAAATTACACAAGGGACAAGACTAATCGAAACCAGGAAAAATTATTATTATTATTATTTAATGATTAGTAAGGGCAGGGGGAAAGATCCTGTGACTGCATCGCAGAATTAACACAGAACAAAAATACAGGGAGCTGCTCTCTCGTGATTATGATTTCAAGATGGGATCCTTGTTTTGTGAGAGAAAGATCTTTCGCTGCATGTTTACTGACACCATCTACGAATCAGATAGAGAAGTTACGAGGGTGCCATATTGAGTAGCTTCAGCACTAGTTTCCAGGATCCAGATTATATCAGCAGTATCTCAACACCTCCCAGCCCCTCCGCCACCAGCCTCCCCAAAGCATTCAACCTCCTTCAGCAGCTGGCGGTTAAGAAAAGCTTCCGATTATTTCTGGGAAGTAGAGCCCTGTAAGAAATCTCAGTCTTACCTGTAGAGTTGACCAAGCGATTTTCCAGCAAAATTCTTCAATCCCTCCTTGCCAGGAGTCAAAATCCTTTGTTTGACCGACTCCATTCCTGCAGGGGTGCTCGCTGGATTCTGCTCTGCTCTGGATAGGGCACTGCTACGAGCAACGATGGTTCATATTGGTTTAATCTCTTAACTTTCCCCCCTCATTAAATGGCTATCAGTGCACCTTCGGGTAGAGGGAGAGCGAGAGAAAGCGTGCGCGTGTGTGTGAGAGAGGGAGAGGCAGAGACGGCGTGCGGAGCCGGGGGGGCGAGGGCGAGGGACGCGCCTGTGTGAGGCAGCGAGCGGGGGAGCCTGACCGCTGCAGGCACCCCCGGGGCTCCCGGCAGGGCGGTCAGAAACTCTCCTCGGCCTTGCAGGGTGCCGCGGTGGCGGGCGGAGGCAGTGCCATGCCCGGCTGGGAGGGGACGGAGATCCCTTTGCGGGAGCGGTTCAGAGCAATCTCGCTGTGGCGCTGGCGGGGTCCCCGGCTGTAGAGCTGGAGGGGGAGGGGTGGGATTCGCCGCCGTAGGCAGACAGCTGCGCGGCACCCCGCGCCCCGGCGCCGCTGGCTAAATCCCGCGGACGGCGAGGAGCCCTGGCGCGGCCGTGCGGCCCCCGCCCGCCCACCCGCGCAGCGCTGCTCCCACCGCGGCCGCGCAGGTCGCGCCCCGAGGCGGCGGCGGAGGCCAGCGGCACCCTCCGGGCGCCCGTCCCTTCAGCACCGCGGACAGCGCCTCGCCCGCCGCCGGCCCCGCGTCCCTCCAGCACCGCGGACAGCGCCGCGCCCACGCGACGCCGCGGGGGCGGGCCGCGCTCCGCAGCCCCCGGGGAGCCGCGCCCCGGCCGCCCACCCCCGCGGGGACCGGCGCAAGCGGGGCCGCTGGGGGTCACCGCCGCCCCCCCGGGGCCGCTCACCGCCCCGGGCCGCTCCGCGGGGATTGCCGCACGTCGGGGCCAGCGTCGCTGATCCGTTTGTGCTGCTGGCGTAGAGAAAGGACATGGCCTTCGTGCAGTCAGTCACGCTTCTGGGGAAACACGGCAGCAACTGCAAATAATGCTGCTCTTGCTAAAAATAGAGAACATCTATTCTAAAGGTATATTTACCTCTATATCCCTGTTTACTCGCACAGCTTATTTTATATCATATTACGCATCCATTAGGGACTGCTTTCTCTTAAGCATTTAATATTTTCCATCTCTTTTGTGTCCTCTGCTTTCATACCTCTGGGTAGGCCAGCGTAACCTTTAGACTTGATTTGTGGTATTTACAGCTCTGGAATGAGCTGGGCATATTCTGCACATAATTATTTTCCTTTCCAGAATCTAGCAGTAAATTTCCTACTTTAATCACTCTGAAGTAGATTAAAGATGCAAAACGTAGTATCTTTAAGTCATAACCATTGCATTTCTCTTAGGTTTCATGTTAATCATAAAGTTTCTGTAGATTTGTTAAACGCAAAAAAAAATGTATAACTTGTGCTCTAAACAAATCCTTCTAAAATTATTAAGCTACTTCACCTGCCTAGTTGGTGACAAAATGTAAACAGCATATTTTAGAAGTGAAATTCCCTGATGGAAACGTCTTCGGATCTATATAAATTTTTTTTTCTGCTGTTGCCCTCTGGCGGAGGGTTAATGAAGTTTTATGGCAGCAAAGTACATTTATACAAGAAAGACCAATTATTTTAATGTTGAAATTCCCATAATGACTAATCCTTGCAGAATTTCAATATTTCCTTTCAAAGTTGTGAAAGAACTACAAAGTACAAGACTAGAAAATAGATTAAAAGCATATATAATTGACATGTTGCTAATTAGCATCAGAACACAGAGCTGATTCCTAAATCATGGTAGGTACTGAATGTGGTTTGCAGCACCGGTTTCAGTAGAGCATCTTCACTACCACTACGCTGCTGAAAGGATTTTTCCCAGTACATGCAAAGCTGCACAGTTATATAAGCAAGTCTTCCCAATGTTTCATGGCTCCAGTGTGCCATTGCAGATGCTCAAAGGAAACCTGTATCAAGAGATTTTTCTGAGGGGAAGCAGGAACAGGAAATTTTTTAGCGGGGATAAGATGGGATTGGATTCTGCAATGCAAGCCTTTCAGGAAAGTGCCAAGCACTTTTCTGAGCTGGAATTTGAGACTGTTGTTTGCAGGGCAAGGGTGCTTTGTTTATTTGCACACTACATAGGAGTGCTGGCCCTTTTTTTAGAAAGCACAGCACTAGCATGTTTTTAATGCTATAGCCACTAAGTAGCAGCAATAGTTATTAGTAAAATCATAACATTTAATAAGTAAATGATGACTTATTTGGGAAAGATAAATAATTTATCATAACACATGAAAATTACTTTAAAGGCCAGATGAGTTATTCCTGGGTGTAGACTCTTACTAGAGAAGAATTAGTTAGTCCTTGATTGGATAAAACATACAGAATAGCAAACAACACTGGTATAGTAAAACCCTGTACTGACTAGGCTGCTACTGTAGCCATCTGAAGTAGAAATTTTATGTCTGTCACATGTTATATCCAGATATTACTGAGTCCCATCCTGATCAAGTTCAGCTGTTTTGTTTTCACATGAGGCACTAAGAGCAGTAGAACGCTAATGTCATTAGTGTTATAAAATATGCACAGACTTGTCAGCTTCTTTAACATTGTATTTCAGTTATTTAACCTTGTTAAAATAAGCTGTTTTATTTAACCTTGGTAAAATAAGCTATTTCTAGAAGAAACAGCACATAGCATCAATATATGTTATCAAAATTGTTATCAATAATTATTTCCCTAAAGCATACCTGTGACAGGCAGGCTCCTCTCACAAAAGGCCTTATTCAAACTCCAGTGAAATCAGTCTTTCCACTGGTGTCAGTGGCAGGTGAAATAGGGTATTACACAGAAAATTCTAGTCCGGTTATCATTGCTAAAAGTTCACGTATTGACCAGAAGGAAAGAGATGCAATCAAAAGTCACCCAGTGAAAAACTGCAGCTCTGAAAAAGCTCTAAGAATATCTGCGGGACGATATGGTATGATGCAGGATGCTGCAGATGCCTGCAATTTTTCACATAGAGCAGAAAGCTTATTGTTTAATCCTGAAACCTTGTTATTAAATACAGTTCTCTTCACCTGGTATGGATTTCTTATTCTTTTTCTTGTGTGAAGGTTAAAGGATTGAGTCCCTACCTGCCCTTTTGTTTCTATATGTAGTTCCTTTTTATGAGTTTCTAACTGACCTATTTCAACAAGTTAATTGCAAGAGATGAAGAATTACAGATGCGGTTCTCGGTTTTTCTTATTGCTATATATCTACTCTCAAAATTTTCCACAATAACCCTCAGAATAGTGTCTAAATATAATATAAACCTTTTAGAGGACTACAAAGTCAAAACAGCAATACACATTGCTCTTCTCTAAGTTTTAGTCTTGCTGAAACAAACGACAACCCAAAATTTTCATCAGTGATACATACCAGTGATTTAAAAATACGGATTATTTAAATTCCATTTTTGACCTTATCTTTGCTGCTGATACACTGCAGTGTGGATTTACTCTTTCCCTAGTGTCATGCATGCAAACCTTATAAATGAATATGTATTTTATGACCCAATTTGAGAAATAATCATGTATGCATTACATTAAATTCATATATGGTCATACAGATAAAATCCAAGAGATTTTGTTTTCCCCATCTACTCAAAGGTGACAAAATACTGTTCTCAATGATAACAGCATCATCTTCAGAAATAAATTATGTGCTTAAAATCTTAGTTATGCCATTAAATGCATGTCTGTAATACAGAGTTGTTTGGGACTGAGCATAGCATAAACATGCCTCTGAAATTATGATCTAATTCTCCTAGTTATGGTAGCTGTCCACTGAATCTAATGGAATTGGATGTTGATTTAAGAACAAAGCAACTTTTTACCTTCTTTGGGTCTAGGGAACTGCAAAATTCCAAAGCAGTGCCAAAATAATGATCTTGCTTGTCAGGTCACCAGGAAGGAGGTTGTCTGGAAGAAGCAACAGCTTTGTGAACTATTCTTCAGTGAAGTATCTATTGAAAATAAGTCTTCAATATTTCAAAAAAAGTATTCACATAAAATCTTGTGCCAAGCCCTTGAGTGAAGAGGCAGAAAAGGGGGACAAAAAGATCATTTTAAACCAGGAGTTTCCTCATTCTCCCTGAAAGTTTCTGTGGTCACTCCCTAGAACAACTTAGGTGGGCTTTTGTTTTATCCTTCAGGGTCATGGTGATTCACAGCAACAACTGAACAGGTCTCCTAAAAAATTACACAGCTGAGCAATTTGAGGATTTAGATGTAGTGTCCCATGCGTTGACACATTAAAGACGTGTCTATGCCGAGTCCTGCATTCCAACTTGTAAAGATTCCCAAACCCCAGCTAAAACTATACAAAGCTGGGTTATCAATACTTTATAGATGATTTTGCCTTTTGGAGGTATAACCAACAGTGGCTAAACACATGTTTTACAAAATGTCCTTGTTCTTTTTTGTAAAATATAACTCCAGACCCAGATTGTGTGCACTGTGTCGTTATTACGTCCTGTTGAGAAGTCCGTTACACAGTGCTGTTGAAGGGAGCAGCTGTAATGTGCAGTAATGCTAGAAGTTCACAGAATTTCTTTCTGTTTCTTCCTGATCTGTGTTGCTTACATCTTGAATGATATTTTAACTTCCTGAACTGTGGGCTGGTTTGGTAATTTATACACTACAAAACAAACATGGCAGAAGCTGAGGTGTTGGATCAGATCTTGGTTCTGTATCTCTACAACGGTGTGAAGATTCTTGATCTTTCTCATTTTGTGTCCCAAAGAGAACAGGCTTGAGCTGAAACATGCTAAAGAATGCATGTGTCTGGGCAGAACATAGACATGGAAGGTCACTTTTAACCAGCTCATGTTTCTTGGGAATAGAAATCTGGAGCTTTGGGCCAAGATCACAGGGACAAATAGAAAAACCTAGCTGGAAGCTGGCTGCATATGCAACATAAACTATGTGGATTTTGTCAAGCAAAGCTGTGTAGCTTTTCCACTGCCTCAGCTAAGTGTGATATACGACACTTAGAGCTTGTAAATTGGGCACCTGCCTTTCAGATGCCCCCATTCAGTTGCTAGAACGTTATTATATTGCTTTGCCAATAGCCTAATAAGCACAAGAAATGATACGTAATAGAGGAGAGAAGTCACACACTAGTTTGTCAGGGTGATTTCTAGTTCTAAGCTGAACAGGAGGCAATTTGCCCAGAAACCTCTGCACTAACACAGATGATTAAATACTCTAATGACTGGCTACAAACTCCAGTATTCGGAAAGCAGCTATTGCTTTCTGTGATGGTAACGATGGCCATTTAAAAAAATAAAAAGGAAAAACCATAAAAGCATCTGAAAGCTGAACTTTTGGGTGTTAAAGAATACCTTGTTTTTAAGCATATCCATTCATGGTATTAACTCTAATGGCAATGCATATTTTCAGATAATCCACGGTGTGTTTGGCTTGCGTAGCAGGGCAGGTTCCTTATCCTGTTGAAGCTGCTGCTTCAGCCCTCTGGTGGTTACAGCCATTAAGGCGCTGGCAGTGCAGTCCACTTCTCTGGTCTACTAGCACATAAATCCAGCGGATTTCACTGCGAGAAACCCAAACTAACCAACCACTAGGTGATTTGCAGTTACCATATATGGAAATTTATGGTAAACAAATGGCTGGAAATTTTCCCATTACATTACATAAAGATTTATTTATTTCCTCTGTCCTCTCTTTCCTGTCTAAAATCTAACTTGGTTTTAGCATTAGCAACTAGATTAAAAAAAAAAAAAAGGTAATAAAAATCCACCCAATGGCAAATGCCTTTTAAATTACAAAAGCAATGATATTAGTATTAAAAATCTTTTTTTTTTCTTTTTTTTTTTGGTATATCTCTAAAGAAATTTGACAGCATTGAATAAATTAATCTTAAAAGTAGATGGAGATGCTTATCCTCCTTCCAGATATTACAGGAACATCTGTTCCATTGAATTCCTATACTGCTCCATAGTTAAATGCAAAAGATCCCAAAGGACTTCAAGCCATCTGTCATGTTACACAGACAGAAATGCACCTACCTCTGGGGCTGAGCCAGAGTAACCGTTCTCTTAGTACACAAGAAAGCTACACAACACTTGGTGAGTGGGATGCAATTACCCACAATGAAATTTAGCCAAGGACTGCAGCATATTATCCTATCTTTCATTAATGTGTTGGTTAATGACCTTTTATATCATCATTAATCTATCAGTATTTTATTGTTCCATTATGTCCATCACTGGATTGTTTAACAGCTTAGGCAAGGCATTTATGCAAGAGTCAGTTTGGTCTTAGTGATAGGTCTCTTTTCACTGTGTGGAAAGCCTGGAGGGAAATGTACACACTGGAGTATTATGGTGCCTTTTTGTTGCCAGAATTAGAAAATCAGAACCAGATTTTCCAAGGCTGCAGTAGTCCTTTCTTTTCTGTTGACTTGTCTTTTAACATTATTTTAAAATGTATTAAGAGAAGTTTGGAGAGGAGTTCTGTTGATTGAGACCACAGGTCACACTGATTTGAACAGGGCTTAAATCTATTGTAGGCATTCATTTGCTAGAACTGTTAAAGAGATACCAAAAGATACCATTCGATCAGAAAACTATTCCTGGTGGGGAAATACAACGTAATACAACTCACAATAGATATTTGGAACATAGTTGTGCTTAGTACAACAGGGAACTGATACCTGAGTTTGTGGGCAGACTCGTGGACTACGATGTTGGGTCTGGGATTGATACCACAGCCTGAATTTGTCACTCAGGTTTTCCGTGACTCTTTTTTTGTTATGAAAAAGAGAATAATTCTTCCTTAGGACAAATATTGGTTTGTCAATAGACTAAATTAAACCAAAATCCATAAAATGCTTTGTAGGACGAATGCATGGAGATTCTATTACATGTAAAGTGGTTTCTCTAGGGAGAAACACATACATAAAACTCTAGTAATCTATACCCACCAAGTGTATTTTGCTGGTGATACAGCCAGCCAGCATATTTTGCCTTCAACACTAGACCCTGCCAGAACAGGTTCCAGGACACTTGCGTATTTTCAACTGCTAAATCACAGCCTTTCTGTGTAGAAGGATACTGAGACAGCGTGTACAAGTGTAGTAAACAAAAAAAAAAAAAAAAAGGGAAGCATGTTTCTTTAGTTGGTGTTTGGGGTTAATGAAATCTGCAGGAAATTATTCTCATGCCTTCCATGTTTTCCATGAGAACCATGTTTCTCACTGAGGAAGGCTTCCATTCATCCCATATTTCCTTCTTTAGTTTTATTTCTTGACAAGCTGACAACCATCACATGAGTTTGAGACTGAATGTAATCACATTTCCTCTCTTACATTTCCTTAGAATCAGCCTAACAGAATTGTCTCCAGTCTGCATCCAAAATAGGAAAATGAGTCTGGGGTGGTGGTGTGTCTTACATCATATGTTTGCATCTGCATCGAATAACAGTAATCCAAGCTAGCAATGTCAGCATATCCTCAAATGACTAGTATTTTAATCAAAAGAGCCCTTCATTTTATTTATAATATAAACCTAAATATTGTTTGTTCTATGAGCATCAGAATGAATGCTTCTGTCTCCCTGAGGCTTCTTGTCTTCAGTAATTCTAGTTTTCTGCTCCTCTCTCCTCACACCAGGCACTGGTCAGAATCTATGAGAACACCAGCTTTCCCCTGTGCGTTCCCTAATGATTTTCTGTCAGTGTCCTTAGTTCCTATCAAGTCATCAGCATGCCTTTTCCTGCTCCCTTATCATGTCTCTTATTTTTCTTTACAAAACTGCTTTTAGTAAACTATTTTTCTGAAAATTGTAGGGAACTCTTAATTCTAGCATTTTTACATTTCTGGCAGATTTGACTGAAATGGGTTCAAAAGTGATTATGAAGGGTGACATACACAAAAAACCCAACCCAACCCAAACCAAACCAAAAAAAAAACCAAAACCCCAAAAGTGTGAGTCTCATTTCCTTAGAAAACTACACTGAAACAATCAACGTTAAATGCTGTTGATTTTGTTGATCTCATGTTTCATTAATAATGGAAGTTATCTTTGATACTTATCTATTGAGAAACAATTTCTCTGCTTTCCATAAACCACAAAGGTCTTACCTCTTTTATACAATAAATACTTACAATAAATACTTACAGGTGCTAGATATCTTCTTTGGAGAACATGTCCATGGGTTTAAAGGCAGAAAAGTCCAAATGTTCTTTTTCTTACCACAAGATACAAAGGAAAACCAAAGACTGTAAAAGGTTTTGAGGGAATAAGATGTTCCTTCTCTCCCGGAAACATTAGAGCAGCACATAATTCAAGATGAGAGGAAAATCTCTTCTTTATTTTAGGGCACTGCTAATGAGCTCAATGGTGATTACATTGTGTTCCACAGGGCAGGGGGGAAGATTGGGGTAGGACATAGCTAGCTTTAGCCCAAAGCACTTGACCCATCCATTTCAAAACATCTGTGATCTCTTAATGTAACTAAAAATACCAAGTTGTCAATTCAGATCCCTTTTCTAAATGTCACAGGGAACACCTTCAAGCTTAGGCTTCATGTGCATTTCATTTTGTAATCCGATGATTAATGTAAGTATTTTGTATCTGTTTTTTCTTATTGTTTGCTATAAATAAATCATCCCACATCTGGTGGATTAACTACTTGATTCCTCTAGATGCAGGTGTGGCTCCAAGTGCGCTGTGTAATGCCATGGGGTGATACTAGCTTTGACAGCTATGCTGCATTGGCACTGCTCGGGCATGGTTAGGCTCTACAGGCACAAAGTGAAATGGGTAGTGTTTCTGGACCCTTATTTAGCACCTGAATTTTATATATAGATATACCAGATTAAGGACAGGCAGATCCACACGTTTAAGAGCAGAGTTCTGACTCACTTCCCGGTCTGTCCTTCCCCGTCTTTCCCAGGTTCCTCTGGATATAGTTAGCCGTAAGTTCAAATGTTTCAAGGAATGCCTCTGACTTACTCAGTTCCATCTGGACCAAACTGACCCCACTGACTTTTGTGTGACTCAGTCTCTGTGTGACCAGTTCTGATGTCTTTAGCTCTTCCAGGATTTCTCCTTCAGGAGTAATGAATTTTAATTACATATTTAGTGGTCTATTTACAAGACTTGGAAGTTCAAACAGTTCAAAAGACTTATGCTGAATCTTCAGCTCTTACCAGGCTCAGGGGTTCCTTGTCTGTCTCTTAAGTTGGCGTCTTCATTGTAAAAGCCAGGACAAACTTTTCTGTCTTTTGGGTTTCAGCCCAACAGCCCCCAGCTTAACAGTTGACATCTACTGGGCCTTCACCATGGATTTCACTGTATTATGTCTGATTATTACAAATCATTCTGTAATTGAGGCACCTTCCGGCTCCCCTTGTGCCAAAGATTTTCTGTTTCCCTTTTCTATCTAAAGGGCACTACTTCATGGGCACTTCTTAACTGGCTTTATTGCCCTCCCTCTCCCTCCCAGCTGGAGAAATGATCAGTATTACCATTAGTTCTATTTCTGTATGCTGTGGTGTATGGTCCATGAATCCCACTCTGTTTGCCAAAGCCACGCACTAAAGTGTAGACAGAAGGTCTTATAAGGCAATGCTACTTATTCTCCTTTTTAGTGCTGCAGAAGCTTCTCACACCATTAGAAAAATAACAACTTAAAAGAGGAAAAAGACAAATGTCAATGTCCCTGCTTGGGCTGTATTCCTACCTAACTGAGCAAGAGGCACGTCTCTGCAGAATAACAAGAAAGGAATTAGCGATTTGGTCTTCTGTACGGAACTAACTTTAATGTGCACATCCCATTTTACCAGCGGTCTGTCTTAGCTGAGAACCCTTCCACACACAGCTTCACATCCTCTGTGCTTTCCTTTCAGAAGTGATGCCAGTTCCTCAAAAATCATCTTACAATTTGGTTGTTCTAAAGCCCTGTTGAGGAACAGGTATTTCTTAGATACGAAGCCTGCTTTATCCCTGGAACATATGCATTATGCTACAGCCAAGCAAAGATCAAGACTGAGATGTGTATAAATACGTAAGA
Organism: Falco peregrinus; assembly: GCF_023634155.1. Lineage (NCBI taxonomy): Eukaryota > Metazoa > Chordata > Aves > Falconiformes > Falconidae > Falco > Falco peregrinus. The sequence goes on from NC_073729.1 coordinate 16,291,264, forward strand.
AAAGGTAGGTTACAAGCACGGTTCTATTGCTGTTTGCCAGATGTCCTGAGATCACACCCTGGGGGCTGCAGCTGGGTAATTAATTTCTGCAACACATAACTTGTTAAATTTAGTTGTTTGTTTTCTTGTTCTCTCTCACTTAATATTTTCTTACAGTTCCAAACTGTAGTTCTTACTTTATATACAATTCCAGTAAAATCACTGGGGCTATTTCCAGAACAAAGGATCTAAGTTTTCTTACAAGGATCTGAATCGTGGCATAAATTTTCTGTGCCGATCATTTTTTTCCCCTTATCATCATAGGCTGACTTTTAACTCAATAAGGAAGGTACTAGTTGCACCTACTTTAGTTGTGGTTTATTTTATTTTAGAGTGGTCCGTGTGTCCAGTAAGTGGTCTGAGATTGCCAATTCATTCACCCCTATCATGTTGTCATAGATTCATTTTTTTCTGGATGTCTTCTGCTTTCTGAAGGGCTGACCACAGCACAACCATTACGAAGGCTAGCTTCTTTGGCCTTTGGAACAACAAGGTTCACAGGTTTTTTTTTAATTTCTGTTAGGAATAATCATATAATAATCAAAGGTCTGAAGTAACTACATATCCCAAAACTGAATGGCTGGAAAGCAAGTCATCCTTAAAATCCATTCTGTCAGTCTCATCTTCTTCACTTCCAAATTCCCCTTTACTACGAGGCCCCCACGGCTTATGGAAACACCTTTCCCTGGAGGTAGCTTATCTTCACGAAATATCTCCACTGAATCCATGAGGTCAGTCAGTCTCGTATTACTGAGTCACTCTTGGTGAATTGAGTTGGTCTTCTGCTTTCGCAGACAAATTTATTTGGCAGGCTGCCAATTTCTTTCCGTTTATGACAAGAATATTAATCACTCTCTGAACGGTGCATGCTCCATCATCAGTGCACATCATAAATCATTGAGAGGTACTTTTGCATCTGGTTAACATTACACCTAAGGGCTTCGTGCAGCGCACGCTTTCCCGGTCTACATGGGCATCTTTCCTTTACTCATTTCTTCTACCTTTAGTGTTCTCCAAAAGGCTTCATAAATCAATTGCTTGTCTTTCAAAAGCTGCCCTATATTCTCCAGCACTTCTAATAGACTTCAAAATGATCCTCATTAATCCTTCTTCACTAAGAGGATGGGTGACCAACCATACAGCCTGACGGAGATGGAAAAATATGACCAGTGAGGGAAAGAGAGAACAGGATTCTCTCCTAAGTCCGTGTGGGGCACAGGGGAGGTCAGACAGTATAAAAAACAGCCCAAGTTTCTCTACTTGAACTTGGTCTCAAGGAGTAGGACTTTAAATACAGTAGGACTTTCTCACGAGAACTAGCATATTTTGCAGGAAATCTCACAATTCATGTTCTGGAATTACTTTCCCATACCACAGGCAGGTTATCAGCCTGAAAGCAGACCACAGCCAGGCCTTTCGTGGCAGGTGGATGGGGTTTCTGTTTCACATACATTTCTTTTTTCCAAAATATTCTACGCCTCATCTGCCCATGCCTCAACTACCCCATTCCCTCCAGTAGGGTAACAAGGAGTTTATGGATCCAGTGGTTCCCAGTGTTTGAATTAATGTCTCTTTATCAGCAGAAGTGGGATGGCAAATGTACGGGACAGCTGAATCACCTTCTCCAAGTTTTTTCTTAATTTCATCTTCATTATTTTACAAAAGGTTAGAGGGACTCAAATAGGAAAAGATCACCTTCATAATTAAAATAATTAAAAACAGTTGATCATGTTGCTAAACATTTGGGCCCAGTTCCGATACTCTTTTAACAAATACTTGACCAGAGTGTAACTTCTCCATTTTTTTCTGCTAGCAGCTGCTGCAAGAGAAATCGGGCTCAGAAGTTCTCTGCTCTCTGTGCATCAGGAGGGAGGGCTGAGTAAACTGAGCATGTGCAAGAACTGTTTTCTTCTTGATTACATTCAAATACCTGATACTTGTCAGGATTTTTACTGATTAATTACCCTGAGATTAGTTCTTCAGCTAATATGAATAGGCTACTAATCATATATGTAATCTGTCTGATATTATGGCCACATGACAACCCACGCATGCAAGTTGCTGAAATGCGATGTGGATGGGGGAACTGGTAACTCAGTCTTGCAGAACAAGCCGGAAGATCGAGAATCTCAAGAAGCAGAAAACTTTTTGCCTTTGATGATAACAAAAAATAACAAGGACTCCTGTTCTTAATATTTTAAAATATTCCCAAGAGCATACTTAACAACCATTTAGAAAATTCTGCATGATTTAAAGCTTTTTCAGATTAAAAATTGTCCACATAGAAGTTTGTTTTTCATGAAAAATGCTAGTTTAGAAACACTGGGTTAGCAACCAGGAAATAAAATCAAGGGAATAGTTTCATTTGCCAAAAATATGGGGTCAAAATGTGATAAGTCTTTTCACTGGTGTTCTTAATAGTACATGGGATGTATTAAAGCAACAGAAGAAATAAAGGAACATACCTTGATGGAGAGATCAGTTGTGAGTCTTCAAAAGAAAATTTCAAAAGCATAATTTTAGTCAGGGTTTTAGTTTTTCTGCTATCTCAGTTCATTGCCTACATCGCTTCATGCAAAATCACTGAATATTCAGGGTTGGAGATAGACAGTTGTGGTGCCTAAAGCCATTTCACATGATCCCTCAAGCTGCCCAAATAAATAGGAATATAGCATGAGTGTGTCAGTATATTTTCTACATATATGGTGTAATCCCATTTTAGGAAGTCGCTGGACCTTTGCTATTGGTTACAATGGCATAAAAATTCCAAAATTCACAAAAAATTCCTTTCTTCAGCTAATACTGTGGGAGGCTGGAGTTATACTGGTTATACAGATGCCCTCTGCTGCTGACTTCTTGGAATTGTCTGTTACAAAATGAAGAGGCTACCCTGAGAGCAACCTGTTCTCAAAAATCCCCACCAGCTAAGAAGCAGAAGAAAGAACTGATGCAAGTACTTAGGCTGCATGCCGCTGTCTTCAGAAGTATCCACCCACCTACCGGGCCTCCTGGCAGTGGGCCACCAGGATCTCAAAAAGACGCCAGTTTTTCTTCACAGGGGTTAAGGAAAACAAAGGCAGGCAATAACAATCAGAGTGGAATACCTAAATTTGGTGATTGTATTCCTCTTAAGAAAAGGGAAGGAGGGCATCCTTCTGGTGCTGCTGTTAACCTCAGCAAATACCAGCGAAGGCCAGTAAGCAGCCAGAAACTACACTGCTCAAGGAAAGGGGGCAGGCTGAGTGAAGCTGAACACTACACAGAGGCAACAAATAGTTGCAAAACACGTCTGAGCACTGACAACAGGCAACTGGCACACTGGTCAGGGTAGTCACTGTCCGTACAGGGAGACAAATCAGAACCCACCACTGTTTAACACCCTCAAGGATTTTATTGAATGCATCAGGGCCAAATAGCAATCCATGCTCCAACATGTGACAGAATAGATGTTACTGTAGTAGCAAACATGGTGACTGTCCGGGTTATGCACACAAAACATCTCAAAAGATACAGTGCAGCTGGCTCAGAAGGTAGTCAGAGAGGGAAGGGTTGGGAGCAACATGGTTTCAGGTAAAACCAGGCTGTGAAGGAAAATCATGCTCTCCAAGTCCAGCATCTCCCCCTGAAGATGAAAATCCATATAACAGAGATGTTCACTCAGCCTCACGGGTGGGATGTAGAAAACGCCCTTGGAAGGAGAGTCTTGTGAACAGTGTCCAAGATGGCATCTGCATTTCCACAAAAATCTGTCTCCGTTTTCTATCCAAAGGCAGAGACATAAAGCACGATGCTTCCACTTTACGTGAGAGACATCTCCTCTCTGGGCTACAGTTCACATGAACATCTTGTGAGTGCTTATATCATTATTGCCAGTACAGAGAAGACATTTATGTGGAACTGTCTTCATTTTTTAGGTGTTTGACATTTTACTGACCAATCACTATGGTCTGATTAAAGGCGTTAAAATTGACAGAGAAATTCCTACCTACTGCTTTGGATTGGCCCTATCAGAACACCTCAAGGCCCAGATGCTGTTCCAGCATGCTTTAAAAGTGCAAGGAACATACTCTTCAAAGACAGTGATCCCTTATCACTGGCTTCTCTTATGCTAAATAATATCAACCTTCTGCAGGACAGAGGTTTGATTATAAAGTTTCAGGATGACTGAGAACTCTGTGCCAAACACATGCCAAAAACTGGCATTTATTGCAGAATGAAGAAACTCGCCAAGGTAGCCTTATAGGAAGTCATAACTGTTCTCTCCAGAAAAGAAACTGAAGTTACCTTGGCTAGCATTCGCCCCATCCTCAGCAAACATCCCGAGCTCTTTGGAAAAGAGCTTGCTCCTGTGACCGCCTTTGTGCCCAGGAATGAGTCAGGTCCCTGCAATGACAGATGCGGGGATAAATCACTGCCGAGCAGTGCGTGCGCAGGAGGAGGGGAGGCTGTGCTGTGCACAGGGAGGTGTCTGGTTATGCTGGATCGACATTTGAAGCAGGGTTGAAAGCGAAGCAAATGCTCCAAATGATTTCTTTGCATTTAATTTTTTCCAGGTGCAAAAGCAGAGGAAAGCCCGCTTTTTCCTTCCCCACAGAATCAACCTCTTGGATGGCCTGTTTCAGTTCCTGTATTAACTGCTAATAAAATTGGCTCCTCTCTCCTAGGCAGGGGAGACTTGCTGACAGACTAGCATTTACATTTAAAGGCTTCTTCTACAGATCTGAGTATTAGCAAGTCTCTATAGCAGTTTCTCTGCATGGTCTGGCTTCAGGCCTGTCTGGTGCCTCAGTTTTTCTATCTTCTCTGGTTCGTGAGCCCTTACACTCCCATTTATTCACCCATCTCCCTTTTGAAGATAGTCATTAGAAAGGACTTCATAGGTCCTGGCTAAATGCCGCTCCCTCCACATACTCAGCAGGTAACTCTAGCACTTTGAACTTACAGTGTAAGTACAAAGCAGGTTTCTTTCTTGCTTTGATTTCCTCTACCCATGTCACCTCCTTCAGCGTTAATCACAGTAGTGACCACATTAACTAGGTCATCACCCTTGTACCAATTGCAGAAAGCACACTTCCATCTGATAAAAAAGTTGGATGTCTGTTGGTACATGGTGACTCAGCACATTGCGGCACCTAATTAAAACACGACTCATTGTGACAGGCTGGTTGTAGCCACAGTCACTTGCTATTTTCACATGAGTGCACAGCAACAATAATATAATGAAAAAGCATTGAGCCACGTATTGCTTACCATAAAACACACAGGATCTTGTTGTTCCCTTACTCAAAACATGAGATTTTTTTACATAGAAATTTGGAGAAAAATCCCTTCATGATGATGTATCAGACTGTCCTATATATATATAAAAAAAATAATAGGTAGAGTGCTGGGGTGTTTTATCTTTTCCCAAGGAAACACCCCTGGCACACCCCACAGCATCACATCTCCTTGTTTCTCTGGCCTGAACTTCCACACACCAGCTTCAGTGGAGCTAAGTGGCAGGAACCATCACTGACAGAGCACCCTGAGTTCTTGGCTGAGACTGGAGGAATAATTCTTGAAATGTTCATGCAGTGTGGCATCAACACAAATATCCTTCTTCCCAGCACAATGCTCTGTTGGCTGTCATGTGCCCCTTCACACTCTGCAGCATCTTGGGAGGATGTTCAGGAGGCAAATGAGTCTCACTTAGAGCTGAGAAACTGAAACCCATGCAAGGCAGCCACTGTTCCCACAGGAGTGGAAGTGTGACCTGGCACCTAGGATTGGGTGTTTGGTACTACTGCCACGTTACCTCCTGCACTGCTTCTGAGCAAGCCAAAAAACCTGTCATGACACAGAGGCAATCCTATGTGAAAGGGGAAAGCAAGGGAATCCTTCCTGACTGCAATGCACTTAGAGCAGCATAAAGTCCAGACATCTGCACGGAAATTTCCCAGCCCACCTACTCCAGCTGGGTTTTTTGGGTTTTTTTTACCCGGTTCTTTGTTACAGAAATGCTGAAGTCTTGGCCCCAACTGAAATTATCAGTACAGTTTCCATCAATAGAGACGGAGCCAGGATTTTGTCTGAATAATACAGATACCACAACCAGAAAACAGGCTTAGCTGTAGCAATAGTGTTTGCTGACACTCTACCAGCGGGCTAATGTCAACAGAAAAGTTTATTTAAGAGAATCTAATAGTAAAACTGGCTGTTATGATGAGGTTGTAACATGGCAGAGAATCCAGCTATCAGTTTCCCCTGCTAAAACCTTCTGTCTGGACTATTTTTATTCCTTTTTGAAAACTGATTAAAAGAGCCAGTAAGCATGCAGAGCGTGCTTCTTGAACACTGGCTTCTTAATTTGTTGCACCGAGCACTAGCCAAGAATAATTAGTGGAAGTCATCAGCATAGGAGACACACGGAACTAGAGGCCCTCCGAGACAGAACTTTTCCACCGAGGCTTTTCACTGCCGAGGAGGGTACGGTTCAGATGTGCTAGCAACATCAAGCATTTCAAACCTACTGTGGTATGGAAGGGACAACATACCAGAAAGGCTCATTTATTTCATACCTCTTGACTACAGAAGTAGTTGTGATGTTCCCTACATCTTTCAGTACCAAAACTGAAATGCTGAATAGTGCTGGATGTTTGGAACACCCAAGGTCAAAGCTAAGTCAGTCAGTAATTTAAATACAAATGTGGTTCTGACTAGCTAACAGCACCCGTTTGCTGAGGAGTTGAAAAAAAGAATTCAGAAGCATCATACCCTAACTACATGTTTCAGACTGACTCATTTCTGACTGAGAAAGCATAGTCACAAATTATTGCACAGGAATGTGCATATGTGCCTTCCAAAAATTGATATGGCTGCTGAATTTCACATCCTACTCATCCCCCAGCAGATTTCTCAGTATGCGTACTTACATAAAAAAACCCTTCCTGAGCTGCATCTGAATGATGTAAGTGCTGGGTAGAGACAACTGATTATTTAAAACCAGAACAAGATTTAATTTAGCTATTCCTTTTTAAGGACACCAAGACTATGCCGCAGAGTTGTTGTGACCACCCTGCGCCCGCAGGAAGACAGACAAGAAATAGTAGCTGTGGCTTAATGAGGTTACAACGGAATTTAAACGTTGTGGAAATTATTTTGTTACCGTTCCCACAGTAACGATCACCATCTTACCTCTTTCCATCTGTTTAGGGAAGGAAGGATTATCATGTCTAAATGAGCCCTTTGCGAGGGCTGCCTTGGCCCACTCTTGGTACAGTTCTTTGCCACACCAGCCATGAGGAACCCCAACCCCATCCCGTGTCTCGCAGCTGTGTGTTGCTCTAAACCTTCCAGTTAGAAGCCGGGCTCTCAGATTGCAGGAGCTGCCATTCGTACAGTCATGCTGACCTCAATGTATTTTCAGTGCCACATTTAAGGTGTTTTCAGAAACACTGGTTTTCTTTTCATTTTGAACATTTTGAGAAACATTAGACAAGATTTGTTACAGAGCCCACACTTGCAAAACAGACATGAAATGTGCAGACTTCAGATGTTGGGATATAATTTCTTCCACATCTTGCTATTCTTTTCCACTGATCTACCAGGGAAGGGGGTAAATACTTTTCTGCTCCTGTAAGTCAATGTATTTTACACAAGTTTGATTGAGATGTCCAGGTTCAAAACATTTCTTCTATTTCAGTGCTCCCTACAGTTCTTTGCATAGAGTGAACACAGATTTATTTTTAGAAAGACCCTTTAAGCTGGGTAGATGAAGACACTGAGAAAATCAGATGCCTTACCTATTTTTCCTATTTTTACCAGCCAAATCTTGGTGCACCTCTTCATTTACTGCAGAAGATAAATGAGTTAAGAGTTCCGAAGGGTAGCTACAATTTCTGTTCACGGGGAATGCCAAGTGTGTTCCCAGATTTGTGAATGTCTCACAAGCGATCATGCTACTTGTAAAACTTACTTGGCTTTGGATGAAGTTGTAACCCCAAATAAACTTTATTATCATTTACCCCAGGCCTCAGTGGCAGAAAGGTTTAAACTCCAAGAGCAAAGCTTGAATGCACCCGAATGCTTTCGTAATACATAAATATGCCCTATATCCTGCATAGCAACAGCACCTTCCTTTGCCTTCCTCCCCCTCTCCTCCCTTTTCTCACTTTCCTTTTGTACCACTTTCTTCTCCAGTTTTCTTAATGCTTCATTCCTCCTTTTGATACCTAAGTAAGGTATCTCACCTCAGTAACCAGCACAGTGGTAGTAGCATTAATACATAATTTACATAATTACACCTTGCTTGTTTTGGTCTTTTTTTTTTTTTTCATATAGACACGATCTTTTTAATCATATCATATGTTTCTTTAATTTGATTACTGCTATTGCATCTCTTAATTTATCATTTCAAAGTTACAAAAGAAATGACCTACCAAGTCTAGCAGGTGATCCTGTTCCCAGAGAAGTTCTAAGACAATGTAACAGGAGAGGTAACATGTGCTGATGCTGTCAATTGAGAACAAGTCATAAACTTGAATCCAGATTCTCTGTGATTAAATTCAAAGCCCTGCACTGGTGCCAAAACTGAGTTTTAAGAAAGATTAAAATATGCAAAGCTATCTACAAACAGTAAGACTTCACCAGTCCCTCGGAAAAGCTTTAGCTCTGCCATATTTTCCAATACATGCGCTCAACGCTATTTGAGTGTACATGTGAACCACTCGCGCTGCGTGTGAAAACTGCGTGTGTGACTGACTGAGAACTTGAGAAGTCACCTCAGGCCCTGGCATCGCAAGAATGAAAACTGTATCCCAAGAACGAAGGGAAAAGCTGCCTGGCTGGAAATGAATGTGTGTTAATATCCTGTTTGCACCGTACGTAAAGGAAGGTGAAAGTCCTGGGTCTGTTACACTGAACTGTGGTCTTCTAACATAAGGAATCTGCAAAGTTCAGTTCCCTCATAGGCTCTCACACACCTGTGCCATCTCGCTCCATGTGTGCTGCCTACAGCACATCCAGAGCTCAGTACAGGTTTTCCTTGGTAATTTATTCTTAAGAAAATGCAGGAAGACAGAAGAGACAGTCACACTGTGATTATCAAGTGGAAGACGGCAGTCAGATTGAGGCTTTCTTCAATAATCTGAATAAGAAACCTGTAAAGTTACAATTGGAGGAAACATACATACAACATCCAAATATCCTGCTGTAGGAATAATTTTCTCCATGAGACTCTGGGCATTTAACTTCTAATACTTCAGCTCCTCTCTGAATTCTTGAGATTTCAAAAGCAAGTTGACAACACATTAAAAATAAACACTGCTTTATTTGCCAGATTTAGATCTTATTAAATGTAAATATATGTTAGCTGAACACAATGTTTACAAAATTTATTCCAACATTAGTGTATCCTATATATCAGCAACATACATAGAAAACAACGCCACTGAGATCGCATGACGGTGCAAGTCAAAACAAGCCAGGACACAGAGAACAGTAGGAAAGTCCATCTATTTTCATTCTGTTCTGTTGTCTCAAACTGACAGTATTACATAAAAAAGGAAAAGCAGACTAACAAAATCTTCTAGAAAAAAACAGCATAGCATCTTAAGAGTAGCACTCTTATTTTGCAGTCATTTGCTTAGAACATACCACACTAAATCTTTCCAAGGTAAAATTACTAAATTTTAATGGGGGGAAAAAAAATATCCCTGATTTTATTACACTTGAAAGGCCAATTTTCTTTTTGTAATTCTAATGAAGCAATCTACTCTTGCTTACAGTAGTTCCAACCCAGAACTATCTTCACTTTGGTTAAAGGACACTTTCAGATACTTATATTAAACAGATCAAAATCAAAGTATTACAAGAATAAGCACGTCCTCAAACTGACCAGTCCATTTCTCTTATTTTTGCCACTTTCCAAGAACACTTCAGAGAATGAGTATGTATGTGAACCATTATCATCCTAATCACACCAATAATCTCTTGTGAAAATACTGCTTAATGACAAATAAAGCAAACTATTATGTAAAGAGGTGTTACTTATTTTGTTAGGTGACATTAGCTCTTAATATGAAACACATTCTCTTTTCAACAGTTTCTATATACAAAGTGCAATGATATATTTTTAAGATATATATATTTCTTTTCAAATAAGCTGATCCCAGATTTTTTCCACTTTCTATTGTATGATACATTTGCAGAACATCTGTTTGTATAGCAAAGTACAAAGTGATCTCAAAAAATAAGTTTGAAGGAAGCAAGAAGTAGGGGTCAAAACATCAACTGAAATTCAGAGTCTGCATGGGGAGCTTCTGCACATCAACGCCGTATCCCCAACTAAGGTATTTCCTTGTTTTCCTCCATCTTGCTGTTATATAGCATTGTTCATTCACAACACAACTGTTTTGCTGACATCTTTTCAAGTGTAGTGTATTAGGACACTTTATTACAGGACCTGAAGAAACTAACATTCTGTAAGCAGAAATAGTGCATCTAATGCTGAATTTTCCGATCGGTTTTCAGCTTCAATTAGATTGTACATTTTGCATAGAAACGTCACTTTGCATCACGTGACTTTACTGTTTGAAGCAACTGCTTGCATTGTTAACAGCAGCAAAACCATAATATCTAAGTTAGTTTAGTTAACAGTATATGTGTAAGAAAGCAGCAGCACAGTGCTTGCATTGTGTTAATTCTGGTGTTGCACAGACAATTATGGTGACTGATACTCTTCTTTGGCTTATACATTAAGCAGCAGAGCTAATTTATTTAAACATGTGTTCCTCCAATTAATCCATTACTTCAAATATATCCGAATATTCAAAAACACGGTCAGTTCATCACAAACATGGATTGCCAACAGGCTTGATTTACCAACCAAACTTACAGAATGAAGCTGAATAACTTACAGTAATGAGAAATGTACATCTGCCTCAACTCCTTGACTGGCAGCCAAACCATGCGATGTTTGTTCGAGGTAGGCACTTCAATATTGAAACTTTTGCTAATAATGACGGTTCTACTCAAGACATAGGTTTTAAACTCTGTTACAACATTAAGGTTACTAGCCAAGTATTCCAAGATGTAGGCTAGGTGTGCAAAAACAGGACACAAGAACCTTAAGTTGTGGATTCAGTAAACAGTACATCATTTGGCTGATAAGGAATACAAATATATTTTTTGTGTGTGTGTGTGTGTATACTTGCAAGGAAGTATAACTTTCAAAGTGCAAAAATAGTAAAATTTCTAAACTCTCCAGCTAGTGTACTTCAGCATGAGAGAGCTCAATAGCCTGGTGCAACTTCATCTAAGCAGTCCAGGTACGCTCTGCTCTCCACGAACAGTTCGCATACCACTAAAACAAAAGCGTGCCAGGGCAGGCACCGTTTGGCTAACACTGTACAGCTCCACGCGCAGGTTCACAGTATCACAGTGCCTGCGAGCACGCCTTGGAAACACGCATTTCCCCATAGTGATCGTTTTCACATCTTTTGCCAAATGCAAATAAACAAGGCACTAAGCATGGAAGTGTTGATATGTTTTAAATATACAGCAAAATCATAAAAATGCCTAACTGCTTCAAATTATAAAATGAGGGCACATTCATTAACAGCTGATAGCTACTTTGCACAAGTAGTTATTATATATTTATAAACTTGGTAATTTTGTAGAAAAGCCCCATGACAAAACAGAAAAAAAAAATCCTTCTTAAAAAGAAAGAAACACCCCAGAATGAAAACAAAACTCCCAGGATCCTATGTATAAGGACAGTAACAACGTAAACACAGATTATTTGGCATGCTTAAAATCTTCTGATTACAAATCCAGGTACAAACCATCCTGCTAGATCAACCAGTGTGGCGGTCCAGCTCCCAAGGCACTGCACCACACCACAGTGTGCAGCAAGTACAGCCGCACAGCTTCAGCCCTTTGGTGGCACTCACAGAGAAACCACACAAAGGAGTAGCTTTGGCCAAAACTAGTATCAAGCACTACCTTCCAATGGCAGGTTTTGAGACTGAGAAATAAATAAACTATATTTCTCCAAACTGTATAGATTTTTTTAAAAAAACCTGCAATTAGACGATTCCACAATACTTGCATTTAAAGAGCAAACTCTTTGGCAGATGAGATCTTTATGAAAACAAATTATGGAGTTCTTTTCCTTTGTTAGTATGTATTAACCAAATTCTGTGGCTATAAACAATTCCAAGTGGAATTAAGTCAGTATATTTTTTAAAATCAATTCTTTCTAAAAAAGTGTATAGAAGTTCAAAGCTGCAAACAAATGTTTCATAAGACATACTGGACAAAAAAAGCCCCAAACCCTTGTATCTGGAGTGTTCTCCTATTTAAATGATCATGTCATAAAAATAATAATTCTCAGCATTTTCCACAGCAGGAGTCCTCTATGTTATCCTTTTCATTCAGCTGGGATACAGCCTGGAGCTTTGCATTTAGCAAGAGGGGGAGGGCTTGGTGGTAATGACCTTATATCCTGTCAGCCCTTTGAAGGTAACATTCCCCGTAGCTGGAATCCAAATTCTAGTATTACAAGATTACACAATATTAAAGTGGCGGGTAAATAGAAAACAGTGCTGAAGTCATACAGTTAAGTAGACTTATTAAACCTAGAATGCTCAGTAAGACTTTTAAAGAAAAGTCTAAAATCTTTGGACTGAAAGCAAAGGGTTGAAACCATCCTATAGCTTTCAAGATGATGCATACTGAGCAAATCACAGATAAAAAAGCTAAACCAAGTTAAATCCCAAACAGCTGGGTTTTCTTCAACTACATTGCTCTGGATAACTCCATTCTCCCTTCTGTGGCGATGAACTCTTTTTCCGTGGCTCCTTTATCACCTTGACACAGTCTCTCCTTCAGTTTTTCAAGTTCATACTCATGCAGGATTTTCTGTGTTAAATATTTCTCACGTTTTATTTTTGCTTTTACGTCTGCAGGGACATCAGGAATCATCCATGCTACAAAGAATTTGACGATGAATACAACATGCTGGGGGGGGAAATAAAAAAAGGGGAAGACAGGGGAAATGTAACAGCTCATTACTGAATTAAACACCTATTGTTTTATCTAACACAAACCAGATCACAAACAGAACACATTGCCCTTATCTGTCCTGGAACAACACGTAACAAACTAATGTGTATCTGGTATGTGCATGAAGACTAAAACGCTTCCTTTCACGCAGAAACTTTAATTCCAAACCATTTATGAATTAGCAAACCCAGGAGGAAAGGCTCTGAATCATTAGCATCACTTTCTGATACCTCTGTGTGATTTCTTAAGAGAATTCACACAGCTGTGCTGTAACGCTCAGCTATTCAAAAATGGTAAGATACAGTAGGAAAAGTGAAGAGCACTTTATCAACTCCCTTTTCCCTTCAGAACTTGCAAGCCAGTGGCTTAATACTGAAGTGCTCGTTACCCAAATAATTGATTCAGCTATTTTTGGCCAATATGCATCGCTGTAAAACGCTTTCGGGATTTTGAATAGAGTCATCTCACATACAGCTTTTTAATGAAACCAGTAGGAGTGAAAGCACTACTCTTGGTGGTTCATGTCTCTTCCATCTGCATAAAGACCTTTTTTATTATGCTGTTTCGTTTCGATCAAATTTAGCCGACTCCTCAGCTGTTTTCACGGTTCTTACTCTGAGGTTAACTCCCTAAAGTTAAACGACTTAGTTACAGTAACCACTTAGGACACAAATACTTGGTATTACTTAGGGAAGAAACTATGTTATACTCTCAGCAATTCTGTTTTCTGTAACATTAGCGACTACCTAGAGAAACTACAAGGTACCAATTTCCGAAGGAAATTTTGTAGGGAACATACCTCCATAATAATGATAAAAGCCAGTTTTGCAGCAAGAATGTGCCAGAACTGCATGGTGTGTAAGTATTTCCTCTCATGGTCCGGAGGATATCGATAGTCTCTGTACCTGTTGGACAGAACAACATGCAAAGGTGAAACGTCACATTCAGTCTGAGACAGACTACAAGCTCAGTGACACTTACAGGCAAATACAGCTGTCACTTAAAGAACCTTTTCATCTTGTTTTTAATGGTCTGTTTCTTTTGGCAGAAAAAGGTTGCCTCTCAATTTGTTTCCATCCTATGTTTAAGCAAACACCCTCACGTTCACAGCAACAGAGTAGAAAGGAGGATGCGTGAGGAGTGAAATTTTGTACATAGGTTACTTTTTTTTTTCAGGCAATGATCACATCATACAGGACAGACTGATGGAATGTATCACACAGCAATGGGCAAGTGCTGAATAAATGTGACACACGTTGACAGTTTATACACTGGACAGATGCAGGGTTTAATGGAAGGACAGTCTTGAGTACGTGTTCTACACTTAAAGGTACAAGTAGGATAAAGACTCCTGGGGCTTTAAAGATAATACATCATACAAATGTAGCTGCTTCTTAAAGTGTTGGAGATTTTTCCTTTGGATCATTTGTTTTGGGAATATTTTTTTTCATGAAATCAATTTTTTTTTTTACCACGGACTTCTCCAAAGTTCTTCTGCAATTATTCTAGAACCTCCAATGCTTCTTCTAGCAAGAAAGGGCTATTTTTTTAATGAAAGCAGGATAGCCCAGATCCTTGGTGTTATTTAGCACAACAACAACTGATTTTAGATACTACCTCTCATTTTCAGCTTTGGAATCTAAACATCCCCTTAATAACACTTCTTGGTCCACTTAGGCATTACAGCCTAAACCCCTTTGAAAATATAGGCTGAAGTTTGCAACTTTAGGGACATAAATCTCCTCCATCACTCAAAGATTAATAGTTTGATTAAGTAAAAAAGCAAAACCAAACAAAAAGACATTAGCAATGAGAGTCTCAAACAACAAAAAGGTGATTTTTATTACTGGCATGACCTCTTACCATCTCAAGCGCTGCCTTGTTAATAGCTTAAATATTACCTCTCACACTTTAGAATGATGAGAACAACGTAATTTAATTTGTAGTACACTAAGATCTGCCTTGATTTCTTATGCTGTATTCTAAACAAAGTGGTAAAATATTTATTATTACACCAACACCAACCTGCATATGACAAAGTTTTCCGGATTCATTTTAGGCTTGTTTCTGTATGGAAAATCTGAGATTTGAAACACTGACAAACTATTGTTTATGTATCCAGACATAGGTGAGTCTTCACTTTCAGAATAAGCATAGTAGTAAACTAAACGAGGAATCATATCTGATGTGAATGCAACAATAAAAGCCTGAAAAAAAATCAGAGAAAGAGATTAAGGAAATGGTGCACAAAACTTGTGCTGAGCAGATTCATAAAGAGACTTTGGTACCGTGGCACTGTGGCATAACCCAGGATCTTTTAAGCAAGGGTGAGCAGCACGATTCGGGCACTTGACCTTGTAACAATGCTGACTTGCAGCCTCTGCTGCAAACACCAGCACTCAGTGAACAAAATACGTGAATGGCCCTTACAAGGGGCACCTAACACCAAAGATCGCCTCACACCAAACTGCCTTTTATCTGTGATAATGGCATTCCTTCATGAAAGGGGGGACATGGCTTTGAGTTCTTGTGAGAAAGGATCAACCCAAATCCAGTGTGCGATCACTTTAAGAAAGAAGGGGCGGCATGTTCTCTGGCTGTATTTAAAAAGGAAACATGGCTACCAGCACGTTTTGCCAGGAAACCTGAGACACTGAAGATGCTCAGGCACCTTGCTCACTAGGCAAGTGAAGTGGGTTTGTTGCCTCAGATACTTGCCGATCTGATACTGCTGAATATTCTACACTAAAAAGAGGCAAGTCTTTTGCTCAGCCGTCTACATTATACTTAAGATGAAATAACCAGCATAGCACTTAGTTTACAGTGTATAAAAAGCACTCTGAGACACTGCCCCCACACAGGGGCATCCAGAAGCAGATGAACGAGCAGAATTCCCACAGAACAGGCCTCATAGCGACAAGACAGAAATGTCATCTGGCTGACAGAATTAATCCACCTCTCCTGTCCCCTACGGTCCCCTCTGGGCAATCAAGTGTGCTTCATCAGACTAAGCTTCAGACCGGCTTGTGCCATTCCAAAATGCTGGAAAACACAGACAAGTGAATGAAAGGTTATTGTCCAGCGCAATGTGGACTGGGAGCTGCGTGTCGTCCACACACGGACAAGCTGAATCACCCAAAGGTTACTCTACAGAGATACGGTCAAACCTTGTGATAACGTGAATACTATTGATGGAGAAAAAGCATCAGCTGATTTTTAAATCTGCAAATTCCGAGTACACGGAAGAATCAAAATTGATGTAGCACAGTTAAGGTACTTACATTAGTGACAACAGACAAGATGGCCATTCCGTTCAGGATCTCCTGCCAAACTCCTATGCTGTGCGCTTTTGCAGCCACCGGTCTCCTGTACTGAGTGGTTAATTTCCAGGAGTCTACTCGAATCTCCAGGATATTATTCATCAGAGCAAGAAGGGGAGCCAGGGGAAAGGACGCCACGAAGAGCGTAATGAATCCAAACTGAATGACTGCAAGGGAGAAAAGAGAAGTGCCAAAATCTGCCCCTACAAAAGTACCCTCAGGATGCCAATGAAACACGCAAGTTGCCTCTAGCAGACTATGGGCAAACTTCTGCCAGGCTGCACAAGTCACCTCCAGCCCTGGCATGCGCTAAGTGGTGACTTGTCCCCGACCCGAGACTTTAGTCTCTTAGGGCTGCCATCCTGCAGCACCCAAGGGACATCTGGGTCCTGTCAGACGATGCTGCCAGCAGTGCTGGATACTGATTCTTTCACGGTGCTGCAGTTCTCTCACGAATGGCACTAACTGTAGGGGAATTGGAATGTACTCATACATCACATTTCTGCATTATGACAGGAACAAAACCAGGCTATTTTTCCTCTCCTGCAGTTTGTACAGAGCAAGCCTGTTCTCCTTTTACTTACCAGCTACGCTCCTAAATGAAAAAGAGGAACTACTTTTACTTCTATGACAACCTTACCTCCACCTACTGTTAATGCTTCAGTCAAAATATTAATACCAATTCCGTATTCAATAGTTCCACTGGGGAGCCTTAACATTAGTTTAAGAATTGCAAATAGAATACACGAATGATCTCTTTAGTGGGATGAAATGTTTCTGGGTACAGAATGTGACAGTACTCGGTGCCGAGCCAATACTGCCACTATATGTTAAAGATAGGAAATAGAACATCTTATCTGGTTTAGGCAGTGAATAAAAATAAATTCCCATACACCAGTCATCAGCTCTTCCATGATTTCAGTGATGAGTTCTTCATCTTAGACAAGCAACAAAATTCCTGTTAGCTTGGCAGCCCCAGGACATTGCTGGAGCATACTGCTTCAGTGCTGACTGAGGAAGAGTAAGGACATCTATTAACAGGCATGGCTGACAACACTGATTGAGTGTATTAATTTTGTAAGATCCCAGCCCTGTATGAACTACCATGTCCGAAGTGACAATAATAAAACTCCACACCTCTAGGCAATCTAGAGCATTTAGAATTATTTCTGTAGAAATAATACAACACAAAAATCCACTTCTCCACAAATTTTGTCCTTGTAATGGACAAATACTATTTTATGGGGTTTAGTGTCTTTTAGATTTAGTTTGGATTCAGTTTCTAGTTTTAGTTTCTCAGGTTTTGTAAACTCATTCCATACGCTGACGTGTTCACATTACCTTTGAAAAATCCTATTCTGTTACCCATGCTCCCTCTGCTGGTCTGCAGGACTGCAGCAAGGCACTACGCAGTGCAAACCTAAAACTCAGCGGATTCTCCCTGATCCAGTTTGTAGATCTCATATCTGCAGTACCCATCCTTACAGCCTATTTGGCACCCATCCCATACTTACAATTTCCACTGACATCAGCTGAGAATATGCCTGGGAACAAGAACAGAACAGACACCGAGACAGCTGGCTGCACCAAGAAAAATGTTCCCTGTTTAAACAAGGGAAACAAACGGTCTTTGCAGCGTTTCTGTGAAATTCTCTGCAGTCGAAGATGCAAAGGCAGCTTTTTTTGTTTTGTTTTGTTCTTAATCAGGCTGACCTATTTAATGATTTCCAGCAGTTAACTGTCTACTGTTTACCAGATGAAAGTGATGGCATCAACCCATAACTATTAATTGAGAAGCTTTTTTTTTTTTGTGTCAGCACAAGCCGTCTTGTCCTCAATTCCAAATGTGTATTTTTAAACTTACCCATTTCTAGATATTCATAGAACAGTCCTAAGGCTCCAAATATCTGCAAATCATGGTCTTGCTCCCAGCGACTGTATAAATTTTCTGGATTATTTCTGGCTTTCCGACGACCCCACCAGTTACAAATCCAGCTGTATATGCAGAAAAAAGTTACAAATGAGAGAAGCAGATCAAGTAGCCCTTTCTCTAAGCAAGCTCCTTGCAGCAACATGCTTTTACAAGCATGGCTTTCATAAAAAGAAGCCAAAAGCCTCTACAAAATGACTCTACTCAGAATTTGTGCTTGATTTACAGGGTTTTTTTCTTAGCCTCTTCATATGGCAATAATTTTGGTGGAACTCCAGGAAAAAAGGAGAGTTTACCACCTCTGGAAGAAGAGGCAGGCAACGCAGAATATAGCAGGCAACTATGAGGATGTTGTGAGGTTATGCAGGGTGAAGGTTAGAGAGGTGAAAGCCCAGCCAGAACTCAGGCTGGCCACCGCTGTAAAAAAAACCCAAAAGGTGTTTTTACAAATACAGCAGCAACCAAAAGAGGGCCAAGGATAATGTGCATCCTTTATTGGATGTGGTGGGGAACTTTGCCACAAAGGATGAGGAAAAGACTGAGGTACTTAAAGCTTTCTCTGCCTGTCTTTAATAGACCAGCTTCTCTCTGGGTACTCGGCCCCCCGAGCCGGAAGACGGGGACGAGGAGCAGAATGAAGCCCCCACCGTCCAGGAGGAAACGGTCAGTGCCCGGCTGCTCCACTTGGACACGCACCAGTCCACGGGGCTGGATGGGATCCACCCGAGGGTACCGAGGGAGCTGGCAGAAAAGCTCGCCAAGTTGCCCTCCCTCATTTATCAGCATTCTTGGCTAACCGGGGAGGTCCCAAAAGACGGGAGGTCAGCCCATGTGACACCCATCACCGCCGAGCGGGTGAGGGGAGGCCGCGCGTGCTGCCCACCTGGAGCCCAGTGGAGCCTTTGGCCCGTCTCCCCCAGCACCCCCTGTGCCAGCGGCTGCTGCCGGCCGGGCGGGCGAGCTCTGCGCTGGGGTCAAAGCTGCCCGGGCGGCCGAGCCCGAAGCGCGGGGGTGGATGGAGCCACCTCCCGGGGGCGCCGGGCACACGGGGTGTTCCCAGGGCTCCGTGCTGGGGCCAGCCCTGTGCCATGGCTCTGCCCACGGCCTGGGCCAGGGGGGCAGCGCCCTCAGCCAGCTGCAGGGGACCCCGGCCGGGGAGGGGGCACAAGGCTGGGGGGGCAGCGGGGGGGCTGGGCAGGCTGAGCCCATGGGCCGAGGCCAATGGCACCAGGTTCAACCCAGCTCTGTGACCAGTTGGACTTGGTGGTCTTAAAGGTCTTTTCCTACTGAAATGATTCTATGATTCTGCTTGTTACCACTCATCCCAAGAATTTCTTTTGTCTATAACACGGGCATCTTGCTGTAAGGGATAACTTACGGTACAATGGCCTCTTGGATATTTCCCCAGATCTGTTTGCCAGCCATGACTATGGTAAGCTGTGTCGTCAGTTCTATCAAACAGCCCGCAGGATCGCACTGGCAGAGACAAATTGGGGGTTAACAGACAGGAATAATGGACACTACCCACATAAACTATATTCCACTACTGTATAAATTAAAAAAAAAAAAGAGTTCTTCAAACTTATTAGGACAGTACTTAATTTTCATCTGGACTACCAACTAAGATGTCCTCTCAGGAAGGCTGTTATAGAAAGGCTTTCAGTGCTCAACGTGCTTGATAAAAAACACACCAAAACGTAATGGCCACTTAAAAGACAGTGTACTGTAATTCAGAGATGCTTCAGGCTGACCACTGTGCAGATACACAAAGACGGGGCAGCAGCATCTGCGTGCAGCAGCCACCCTGCAGCCCCAGCAAGGTGAATCTATGGCGCTCATTCAGCTCAACACCAGACCAACCTGGACCTACCAAGCACCCAAGCTCTCTATTCATAGCCGTACACCAGAGGTATTCAAATACCAGCCAGTATCTGGTCTCTGCTGTTTGCTGACAACACAAAAGTTTCAACTCTTTCTTGAATCCATCTTAAGAATTCAGCAGCCAGACCAGTATTAGGAGATAATCTACGAGCAAGTGCACTGCATTACTTCATTGTGTTTTGCATTAAGTTTTTCCCGTACTACTGACTCCCAGGCAACACTTCACATTAAGTCCTGCATTTCATGTCTGTGCCAACAGCACAATTAGCAATGAGATGAGGAAAAAAGCAAAAGCTTACAGATGTGCCTTTTATCACACCATTTCTCTGAAAATGTCATCCCTCACACAGCTAATGAAGACACCCAAAAGCCAGAGACCATTTCCATTTACATTAGCTTTCTTCAACCTAGGGGATCACTTTCAAGACTTATGGCAAGATCTACTGGTATTTCAGGAGAACTGAGGGCAAGAAAAGCTTTACGATTTTTCACCCTTATGACTGACAGCCACAGATTTTCTTGTGCACAGATTTGCTGGTGCTTCCTTGACTAGCAACAGCAGGAAGAATCCTTGGAAGCCCCTCCATCAGCCTCAGGACAGCCAGCTGAGGTCCAGCTCATTCCAGACCAAACCTGCAGCTGGCAATTTAGGACTGGGCAGGTTGGAGGCGATAAAGAGTTTAACTAGTTTATTATAATTCAATCAACCGTAATTGACAAAGTCCTACCTCTTCATTTCGCCAGCGATTGAACATGTATGTGTAGGCACCTGGGTAACCAACAAACTTCCCTTTGAAAAAGGCAACGTAGAAGCAGGATGAATAGTAGTTGACGAACTGGAACAAAAACATTTTCATCGTGAGCCTGTTCTCGTACTCCATGTGAGTTCTGGGAATCTCTGTAACGGTAATTTTGTTTTCCTTTACTGTCTTTAGAAGGATACAGATTCATAAATACTCATCATGCACTGTGCCGTTATATCCCAAAGAAAAAGAAAACACCTACAAACATTTGAGCAGATGGTGTTCCTGCTCTCAGATACCCTACCCTTAATTTACAATGCAATTCTCCGAGTAGGCAGGCAAATGAAATTAATTCTTGAAACTTTTATAAAAGCTCCAATTTTCCCTTCTTTGTACTGTCCACTAGCACTTGTCTTCCCCAAATCTTCTGCTATTTTAGCAGATCCAAGATGAATCTCAAAGAGTAACTAGCAGCGTCTCTTGGAGTATGAAAATTTCACTGTTAACAATGCACATCATAAAGATTTTTTTCTTTGTGGTACAGAAGTATGTTATAGTATTGATTTTTTCAATATGCTGTTTGTGTGTAACATTGAAATCAGCAGAAAATGGATGGGCCCTGTGCCCCTAAAAGATCAGGCTCGTCAGGGGGGGAAGAACAGGGAAGGATACAGGCATCTCAACAGTACTGAACATCATCACCAACATCATCATTCAGCACTTTTGCTTAGGGTTTTGCTGCCTTCGTAATCACATTCTCCACAATGTTTACATTTTTAAAAGGTAGCAGGAAGCCCTAAGCACCTTACTGGTAAAATGTCCTGTTAAATGGTAACATATAACCAAGTCAAGCTGGGAAAAGGGGGAAGAAAATACACCACAAGTATTCCAGGACCCTCTGATTTGGTCATGACCTGGCAGACGTGCTGAATTCACCTGCCCTACAGTAAAGTTATTTTATATATACGAGTAAACTAACGTTTCCAAGCTTGGTGTAAGTTTTCGTGACAGAAGAAAGTACATTATTTGCTGGGAACCTAACATGACTGCACTATAGAGGAGGCAGCACTCAGGTGAGGCAGTCTGCCTAGGCTGTAGTTCATTAAAACATCTTTGTCAGTGAGCTGTTCAAAAGTTTCTGTCAGACAGACAGACAGTTCAGAGCACTGGAGGTAGGTTACACCTGCATGTCTGAAAGCAAAATCTGGCCTAACATTTCTAAGGAATTCAAGTATGAACAGAGTTTGAACATTTCATGTCATTGAACTCCTGCCATTTCATGCCCTGGCCCCAAGCACATCTCAAGCCTGAGCCAGGCACGGCTGCCGGGGCCGCCAGGGGAGCGCAGCAGCCCCCCGATGTAAAACCTACTGTCCCTCGGTGACGAGAACCGCAGGTACCACTGACACTCCAGAAATCAATCCTCCACACTTGGAAGCAGCAAAACAACAGTGCTGCACCCTCTTGCTTATAATTTGTGCTCTTGAAGGAAGATTAAAAAAAAATGATGATTTTCTGTTTGGTTTTGGTTTTGCTAGGGGGAATTTTACTTATTACTTGTTCTGTCTTTCTCCAGTCTAATCTGGCCAAGTGAGATAAGCAATATAGATCTCCAAGATAGGAGATGGTCCATGATAAATCAAAATAAACCCAGCGCAACATCCCATTAAGTGTCTGCAAGAAACACCTTTCAATTCTTGATTCCACTTGTAAGACCTCAAAAAAAAAAAAAATCACCCAACTGTTTTTATGACAGCTGTACAAGCTACAAATACTTAATACTCTCAGCTCTCCCTGCCCTCAAGCTAAATATTCTGTGATTATTTCTTTCTATAAAGCACCTGCAGGGACTTGTACATCTAAATCATTAAGGGCAAACAAAATCAAATACTTCAGAAGAGCTCTAGGGAAGGGTATTTCCAGCAAGCAAGCAACATCAAAACATAAAATCTGCTACAAAAAAAAGTAATAGATCTTTCTGGGCCTGCCTGCTGGCTCCTCCAGCTCTGGAGTGAGCCTACTGCAGGCAACGCTACCAACAGCGACAATAATGTATCTCATGCCCAACTTCTCAGCTTGCTCCATCTCTGTCTTCAACCTGTGTAACTCCAGATCTGTAAAGCCATAGCTAAGGGAAACGGCTCAGAAAAAAAAATGAAAAATGGACTGTCCTATCCCATCCCCCATCCCCCATCCTCCTATCTTCCCCCTTAAGCAAGATATTATTCTGTAGTCTTTTTTCTTGTAAAGATGGCTGTGAAAGCTGTGATAGATTTAAAAAAAAAATACATCTTCAGGATTTCTAATTGAAATACTGCTAAATCAAGAGTTTGATCTTGCTTTAGTGACTCTAATATATTAAAGACATGATAATTTTTAATTATGTTCAGAATTGTGGTTGTCTCTGTAGACTAGTTTGGATATAAGCAAACATACTAAGAGAAACCAGCTTGTGGTAACTATTGAAATGCAAGGAAGAAGTTCAGTATGGTCATGGATACAACTGAGTCACTGCTGCAAGCTACAGACTCGGTAGTCTACAGTCCTAGCGGTCCCATTGTGCCTGAGTTGAGAGCCATGTAGTGCATCTCTAGATGGGTTCTCCCTGTAGTCATTCTTTAAAAGCTTAGTCTTCAAGTACACTGCTTACCCATATCAGTAATCCAGATGGCTATTCTCTCATATAAGAAATTCAATATCATGATGATTACAAAATTCAGGCACGAGGCTGTGACTGAAGTTGCCAGCTGAGGGGTCAGCAATCCGCTGATGGGCTGTAAAGTCTGAGTGTTCTCCATGAGGCTGGCAAAGGCAGCGTACACTGCAAGACGGTACACAATCACAGCGATCATGCTAGCTATAATAAGAGACACCTAAGAAAACAACAGAGATTTGAAATACACTTAGCGCTTAGTACAGCTACAAGCACGCAACATTTGAAAGAAGTTGTAAACCACCACGCTTTATACTTTCTAAATTTTATTCTTTATGGGTATGAGTTCAGCAGATCTGAAATGCAAAGTACACAAGCACATTAAACTCAGTAAAATTATTTTGTTAACACAAGCAGAAGATCCAATGCCAACAGGAAAAAAAAAAAAAAAGAAAAAAAAATAGTGCAGAAGGATACAGACTCATAGAAATGGAGATGGAAGGGTGAAGTTAGTTTATATTGTCCACCCTGAAATTCACTCTGCAGATATTTCAACTGAGGAATGTATATATATTTAATGGTAGTTAATAATACTTTTTTTTCCCCTCTTTACTACAATTCTTTTCAGTATGGTTTGTTCAGCACATAACCCAGAGAAAGAATTCTTCCTATGCTAAAATGTCCAATCAAATTACTGATTAATAACATATTTCCAAGGTCTGGTCTTTTTTTTTTTTTTTTTTTTTTTAATCTGAATTGAAGTGCATTTTGCATTACAGCAAAAAATCTGCAGGACAAAAATAAAAGCATGTGTTAATATCATTAATAAAACCAGTTTGTGTTAATGTCACAAGTGATGATCAGCAACTCTGATAGATGTTAAAGTGATGATTCAAAAAGATGCTCACCCAGAACAACACTGTAGTTCCTGAGATGCAGAATCGCACAGCCTGGCTAGTTATAGGCAAGTAAGGCTCCATCTCCTGAAACAAGTCAAGCAAGCACAGCACAGTTCACAGATCTGTAATCTTATTTTAACATCAAGCAGCACACAGCGCGCTCATCAGCTGTGTGAAAGTGCCCACATCCAAAGAAAACCATTCACAACCCCGCTCTCTAAAAGAGCAGACAAGACATGATTTTGAATGTGCTGGGGGTGGGAAATAAGGTCAGGACAGAAGTGGCCATAAAAATGCTAAACCTAAAGAAAGTACCTGGAAAGAATGGTTAAACCTTTGCAAAGATCAATCGGTAGCTGAAGGAAAAAGATCAACTTCTTCATCAGATGAGCAGGCCAGAACTGTTTCTGTAGTGCTAGGGCAGCTGCCATTCAGCTCTGAGTCCAAAACCGGACTCAATTTTAAGAAATTCTTCATGTTGAGGTTTCTTAAAATGATCGTTTACTTGGATGTGCCATGCTTTTCCACACAGCCAGAGCGCCTTTTCCTCCACTCCTTCAATTTCATTTTTAATTGAAGAAATGGCTGTATTAGTTGCTGTTCTCTGCTACAGCATCAGGCAGCTAGGTCTTACCCAAGAAAGTATCCCCATATAGCACATGAACAACTTTCCATGTTCGTGTAAAGTTCTCTTTTTCACAACCAATTCTAATTCCTAAAATACCAGATTACATGTGTTAAAAAAGGATTATTTAAGAACTAATGCTAGTGGAATAAGACTCAGTAAAAAATAATCTGAGTTTGATAAATCTTTGGGACAAGGCATCATAGCATGCTTACACTTCTCTTGGACAAAGGGGCATCCACTACTACAGATGGGGACAATATTAAGTATATTATCAATAAGTATATTGAACTAGAAAATGCTTGTTTCGACAACAGAAGATATGGAACCTGTAAAATGGTGTTGAAGGGAGTTTGTACAGAAGTCCAGAATGTGCCAAACACACTGGTATAATGTGGTGTAATTATGCTGAACACAGTTGCTGCCCTGAGCTGTACGTTTCTCCCTGGCACCACCATGCAGGTGCAGTTGTTCTACAAGCGCTGTTTCTTGATGGCGACACCCCTCAGTCAAACAGCGTGCTCAGACCACCCTGATTTCGTTTGAAGTGTAACGTGCTATTCTCTCAGGAGAGACACACTGCCTGTATCTGCCTCAGTATACTTACTACACGCAATTACCAATACTGCAGTCTCAAGTCACAACAAGTTTTCTGATGATAACAGTTAAAGGCTCTATTAACAGACCTATAAAAACCAGCTGCAGATAAGATACGAGCATAGATATCAGATGGCTTTACAGAAGCTCATAACATTTTATCCCTGTTTTGTATTAACAAATAAGACATATATTCTGTATTAAGAACAAATGTTTCACATATTCTAGGCTATTCAACAAGTTTTCTACTTTAGAACTGTAGGCACTAATGTGCAATGACAGAGCTCAAGTATAAATGGAATGCTTCATTATTTATGTAAATTACAATTGTACTGTAATCAGCAAAACCAGATTTTAGCCATGACCTAACCAGATATATTAGCACCACGAGCAAATGAGGTGTTAATTAAAGCCTCAAGATGGGCAATTTCTGTTTCAGTGCATGTAGAACTTTGAATCACAGCCAGGAATAATGAGGAAATAATTTTAAGAGTGAAACAAAGCCAGCCCTGGGACGCAAGAAACTCAGTGACCTGTGTCCATATTACCTTATCAGTCTGCAGAACTAACTCATTTGGAAGCACTGTCCTTTCATGTGTTCAGTATTGCACATTAGATAATGAAAGGAAATTGCACTACCGTGTGGCTAACCTGTACGGTTTGCTGCAACTGCATATTGGTAAGGATCACTGCTAAACCCTGCCACACAAAAGCTTCTGAAAATCCACCAAGGTAATAAACTGATGTCTCATAAATTAAAGGATTGTACAGTCATAGCATTTTTATGGTAATTGTTGATGCCTGCTTAGAAAGCACAGAGCAGCGCAGTATCTCACTCTGAGGTAAGAAAAATGCACTAAGGTCCAATTTCTGTTTTCTAAATGAAGTCCAAATAAACCATTCTACCTAAGACATCTGCAAGAATTTTGAGAGACAAATCTTCTCCCTCAGGACAATTATACAAATACATCTAACCCAGGCCATCTTGGGCCGTGCCCTGCTCCAGCTGATTCCCCTCGCCAGACGGCAGGTTGTGGTCCATGCTGTACCTAACCACCGTCGGAGTCAGCCCATGACTTCCCCGTCCTGGCACGCTTACCCTCTGCTGCAGCCCGGTACTTCAGAGCACACAGGGGCCGTGAACTGCCCGTGTCACTTCCCCCTGCTCCCTCCTTCAACTGCGGCAGAACCGCCGTGGTTCAGCTGGTTTTGGTCACTGTGCAGCCACATAAGAAAGGGGAGGTTTTGCACCTGAGCGTACACAGGGATGCAAGCTAGCAAATAACACACAACAGGCAGGTATCTGTTTTCAATTAGCAAAACTAGCTAATGAAAAATTGATTTACCTGAAACTGTTTTCCTGAGCCTGCAGAAATCAGTATCTCAGCAGAGCTACATTCAAAATCATGGCTCATGGTTATCAAAGATCTCTGTGTAATCTGTACAGCGTACAAGCTACAGGTTTACGAAGAACTGCATTAACGCTGTATGTGCAGAAGGGGAAGGAGCGACAGAAAAACTGCTTCTCACAAGAGATACCATTACTGCATAGGTTTCCTGCTAATTAAGGAGACAAGCCCTGAAAGACAGGGCTACTCTTATATAACAATGATTCTCCCCATGTTCTGGCCAAGCTTGTATTTCTTTTCTGTTACCAAAGTGTACTTAATGACTAGTGAAAATAAGTCATTTATAGGATGAGGAAGACTGATTTAAAAATACATCAAATTGAGGTGGTAGATGTTGTATTGCAACGTAACCATCTGATACTTAAACTTGTCAAATAAATCCTACCTAAATTAAATTTAAAGACAGACAATTAATTCTAGTAAGTATTTATATAGAACACTTAACAGAGTTAAATAGCGTGGTTAATTGTATCTCAATTAGATTTCAGACAAAGGGCTGCAGCAACCTTCATCTCTCTAGCATTCCCCAAAGCGGTTGTATCAGAAGTAAAAGCACAGCTAGTCCCACTACGGTATCTTCAGATCAAGACAACTGGTTCTGCATATGTTATATGCATATGCATACATATGTATAGGGATGAGAATGTGTGCTTTTAAAGGTGCGAAGATTTCAGAGACTGCTACCTTGAGATGTGAAGGACACTGTAAAGATGGTGTTAGCCAAGTGAAAGCTTCAAACTTTCCCTTTGTATTCCTGATTTAATGTATCAGTTTCCAATGGAAATTAAAAGCAGAGGATAACCGAAGTTATGTGCACACCCCAGGGGCAAACCCCCCATTTCTCATTTATTCTGTGTCAAAAGCCTAGATGACAAAATACATCTGCAGAAGAGAGCCACGGGCCAAGAGGTGGGGCATGGCTGTCACGGGCAGGAGGCCATCGTGCTGATGGCCTCCACTCACTGCTACCTTCAGACTGGAAAGCAGGACACCCACCCCGCAACGGCTGCGCCAGGGTAAACAGACCCCTGGATTTACTGACGCTAGCACAGCTATGCTGCTTTCAGCAGGTGAAGTGTTTACCTCTGATGCCAGTCAAAGGGCACACACCTCAGCACTCATCAACTGGATGCCTTCAGCAAGAAAACCATGTGCTACCAAATTCTGCTTTGATATTCAATGCAATCTGTTGTGTTCAGTGAGGGTGTGGTTGGCATCACGTTCTACACATTTCAGCCAAACTCCCTGCTGTCACAGACACTGCTCCGTGGAGATGGAAGAGCTGAGGGCCTGCCCTGCTCCAATGTAAACGCAGTATTGCTTAACGTGTGTCACACAAATCTTTACCTAGCCATGAGATACAGACTTGTTCCTGAGACAGAACTCACACATTACCAAAATGTCAGTGCACAATTACATTTGCATGCATGTCAACCCAGCAGGCTCGTTACCTGAGTTACAGGATTCTTCTTTTTTTGGGTACATTTTGCCTCATACTCAGGCCTCAGCTGGAGTTGTTGCTGTTCCTCTTCAAAATCAACTAAATCCCACTCATATTTCAGTCGAGCTTGGCGTCTCTTCCAAAACTCCAAGAAAAGCGTAACTGCAGTATGTTACAACACAGTTAAGGGAGAAATTAACATGTTTACAAACGAAGTTAAACTTACTTCTGCACTGGCTTCTATTTTGTGGTCTATTGTTTACCCTCACAGTGTGACCCATCTGTTTTTGACTACCTATTAACAGTTCACAGCCAAGACCATAATATGGATTAAGTAACTTATTAGCTAACTGAACTTCCAAAGTGGATGACAAGAGAGATGCCAAGACAGGATACGAGCATTTCCATGGCTGCAACAACCATGTTCAATTACAGTTTAACTACTTTTCATACGCAAATAGAAAAACGGAATTAACAAAGGAACGTGATAATTCAACTAATTGCTTGTGTATAAACCTGTAACACATGGACAACTATTAAAATAAGCAGAAATGTTTTCAAGTAGTAAGTTTGAAGATTTCTGTTGCTTTTTGATGATTATTTGATATGACAGTCATTTTAAAGACAGTGAGTATCTGATGCTTTTCATATGATCAAGAATGAGGCTGGCTTAAGGCATTTTTAAAACACTAGAGGGAACTATTTCATACATAAACCAAAAAACTATATAATGTAATATGTAATATGTAATACTATATAACATTTACAAAGCCCTCTATAAACTACTTTAACATGTAAACTTTTAGTAATCTGATTGTTCTTGTTTGAACTGGAGAGGCTTTACAGTTTTACACAAAGACAGGAAAGCTTATCTTCTGCAGTTCCAAAATCTTTTGCTGGTACTTCCTGAATGACTAATCCCTGTCACTCAAACACTAGTGCTTAAAACCAAGGAAACTTTAGTAAACAATCATACAACATCATCCGCTTTGATATTTTTTTTTTCTGAGAATTCTCCATGAAAAATGTTAGTATCTAGATCATGCGACAAAAAATACACAAATAGATTTTCTATTAGCACACAGATGTCCGTGTGCTAACAAAGTAGCTATAGTCAAACCGAAGAGTTAATCGGGATATTTCACACAACTGGTATGAAACAGGATACAAGGTATTTCAAGAAATAAGAAACAATAACTACAATATCCTGCATCTATGAACCTTCGCAGACTTCAGGAACATGTATTCAAGACAGTACGATCTTAAGCCTGAACAAGTATCGCATGGAGTGAAACCATGCTCATAGACAGAGTCAGGAAATCCACCTATTCCTGCATCATCCAAACATACTACAATGTATGAACTTCTTTGGAATAAAAGCCAAATAATTCTCATTCTAAAAGCGCTGCTAATAAAGTGGCAGTGACAGACCACCATCCAGTGAAAGGCCTCTGCCCCCTCACAGGGACACTGATAATGTGCAGGGCTTAGTAGAGAGGATTCTTATAAGGACTGCGTAAGGTCAGACTGCTCCATCTTAGGTTACGAAGGAAAGGAACAAATGTTAGTAGTTAAGAGTATGCAATGCTATGATATCCTAGATATCTGCTGGGTTTTGTTTGGGCTTTTTTTTACTCTGTAAATTCCTATTATTTTTACTCTTTTATCACTTTTGCATCTGTGGCAGGATATTATAGCAAAGTCATTATTCCCTTTCTTCCCACTTCCAGTGTCCCTCAGCAGTTTGGCCAAGATCTCTTTATTGCTTGACGTAAATCTTACCAGATGTACTCACCCCATATGCCCATGAAAATGGCAAAAAAAAGAGTTGCCACGTTGTCAAACAAATGGGAATACTGTAAAAGAATACACAGGAACAAATCAGTACCAAAGCAGCTTTCAGTACGAACAAAAATGAGAAGTGGCTGGAGAACCAGATACAGACCTCTGAGGATGCACAGGTGGTGTTTAGCCTCCAGTACTCACACTCTCGGTCACAAAGAGGGCACATGATGATCTCTCCTCCAATTGCAGGGTCACAGATTTCTTTGCTGAGGAGGAAAACATTGTACAGTATCTGTTTGCACAGCATCTTAAGAGCTGCTATAAGAAATTTTTTTTTTGAAAAGTAAATTACAAGGTTCATTTGTTCAAAGCTCAGCATTTGCAGCTTCACAAAGAAGATGCCAAGTCCTATCACATTCACCAGTGGAAACCTGTGGCTGGTCAGGGCAAGCCAAGAAACGTAGCAGTTGCCAGAAGGAGAACTAGCAGCTCACTTGGTGTGGGCTTTCTGATTCTATCAGTAACGAATCACAAGTCTCCAAGGAGCTGTACTGCACCTGCACTGCTTCCAGGTGAGATATAAACCATCTTATTTCTCATGAGGTTAGTAATGGGTTCAAAACACCTTTTCTAAAAGTAGAGGTATTAATTCAGCTTTCCTATCTACAGTAAAATGTGCTACTTAAATTCCACTACTACAGTGGGCTAAGTTCTCAATCCTACAGTAGTCCTCTAGTATCCAGAGAAATATGAACATGTATAGCAGTATTCCCATATGAATTCTGACCCTAGCTAAAATCAAAGTCTCAAAATTACATTATTCAATAGAATGGCTGAGAATTTTAACCTGTTATTCACCTTTAACGGTTAAAATTTCCTGGAAGCCGTCTCACAAAAAACAGTGAGCAATGAAATGTCAGCCCTCTTCCCCACCAAACCCCTGAATACAGTAAATCTTGGGACCCTTGAAGAAACAAATACAATGCTTATTTAAAAAGAAGCAAACTCTGGCTTCCGAGGTACCCGATCACTCTTTGATGGAAGAACACTGCTGCTCTGTCCTGTACTCATGTTTCTGGTAGTTAGTACAAACGATGACGTACACAAAATGGTCAATGGACTACTCCATAAGACAGATTAAAATAGAAAAGCTTAAGGCAATAATAAACACTTGAAACAAACAATTCTGAGATGTCAGTGGTAGTCTTTAAGACTTTATGTATTGCAGGTACTCCAATATAAAAAGCTATTGCCAAATGGCAATAAAATACTGCTTTTCACCTACAAATTGTCTGACTAATTAATAGTCACAAGTTCTGCATTAGCTGTCCACCACCATTTTAGTTAAAGATAGCTGAAGAACAAATTTGTCAGCTCTGACAAGCTTTAAAATCTTGTTACTTGCTTTTCTTTCTACATTGCTTAGCTTTTCCCATTTTAAGTCCAGGAGATTGTCAACATTACACTCACCTGCTCATATTTTCATCCATTGTAAACAAGCCATAAAGAAAACAGATTAAGCCAACTACTGCTGCAAGGAATAACATCTCAGTGTAAAATCCTAGCCAGGCAAAATAGATCCCAATCTTCTCACCATAGTACTTCCTGAATGAAAAAAAAAAAAAGAAATTGCAATTAATAGGAATACAAAACAAACTTTAAGATTGCAATAGAGCAAACTGGCCAGAGTCAAAATGAAGAATGGCAAAATTCTCATTTAGCAGAAGAGTAAATACATTGATGTACACTGGAAAAATGAGATTTGAAGCTAGCTGTGAGAAGTTACACAAGCTGAATAAACAAAATACATGGCCTCTTCTGACTCTTTTTTTTCCTCCCAGCAGAAGCTCTAGTGCAAAAAAAGTCTATAAAAAAACCAGTCACTCTCCTTCCCACAGAATAATATAAACAAAGATTAACTTTTTGATTTCCCAAGGAGTTATACCAATTATACAGTTCTGATTATGTTGTTAGTACGAAAGGGTAATTCACAGAAATACAACTGGTTGTGTACAGGGCAACTGGAGCCTGTGAATAAACGAACGTTTTTGTTGTATCATATGAGCTGAATCAAAGAGATCTTGGGTAAGGTCAGTTTAAAACTGGGTTCAGCACTGAATTAAGAGACAGGCTTCAAAATGGATTCTATCAGTGTTTTTTCATGTCTATGTCGAAATTTCAGAATTAAAAATAAATCTTTAAAAATTGTGGCAAATACTGGTTATAAAATGCAAGGTATTCTACATAGGTGTTCCTTTATAGCTGAATTATCTGTAATGTACCTGACCCCAGGAGCACTGGCTAGATTGAAAGATGCTGCTGAGAAAACCATTTTTCCAGCTGCTAGTAAAAACCTCTGGTGGGTCGTATTACAGTGAAAACCAAGAAAACATAAGAAAACACAGTCAGCATTTTACCTGATAAGGTCCAAAGGCTGTTCTTTGTAGAACCGCAAGAAACGGGCCCACTCCATGTACAGCGTATACCTCTCATTGTCACAGTTCGGATCGTTTGCCTTTTTCCAGTACTGGCACTGCAAGCAAATCAGAGTAAAGCCAAAACAGCTCATCGACAGACTCAAATACTACATTGAAAGAAACAAATATTAATGATGACGCATCCCTCTTAAGATTGCGCCGATGAAACTGATTTGAATTTCAAAGTTAGCACTCCACTGCTTTATTTAAGTAGAACCCTTTTTTATATGTGTAATGTTTTAAGTAACATACATTTTCAGAAAACATCTATCCGTCTTAGACATTAAGTTAGTCTGGCCTGTAACCACATTATGTTGCGTTACACCAGTGTTGTGGTGGTACAACATACTCATTTGCACTGGTAAATTACTGCAGTGAATGGTTTGTTCCTTCACACTGGTGTAGCATATGCAATTGCAGAAGTTCAAGCTTCCCTGAAGTAGAAACCACTATTTTACTCGAGTAAAAATAATGCAGATTTAAATCCTGTTCTCTGTACTTCAGTCTCATTGCAAATTGCACAGCCAAAAGCATTTTACTGAGAGATGTAAACTAGGGGATATAAATTAAGTTTCCTGACTCCAGCCATAGCACTATATATACTCCATGCTGTGGCTTCTCAAACTGTAAGGTAAGGACATGTAAAATTAAATTGTGACACTAATTAACTTCAGTAGTTAATCACCATCATGTATCTACCTGTCAAACAATAAGAAAATTTTGGAACTTCATCAGTTTCCTAGAAATTGAACAGCACAAAATAACCACAGTTTCTGACAGCTCTTGTGATTTTATTTGGTGTTGCAGAACTCTGCCTTTACAAATATTTGGCTATGTCAAATATTCAGCCTGATCTTGGTTTTCATTTTTTTCTGAACGTCTCTAAATCACAAAGAAAAGCACGAAAATTGGTTTCTAAATGGAAATCAAACAGCCTAAAGCTTACCATTTAAAAATATTTTAAAAGATTAAATAGTTATTCTTTAGACAATGATCTGTGAATCTGTCTCATGATTTTTGGAACTTTTTTCATATGATTTCTTAACATTTATGGTTGGTTGTACTTGTATAGAATAGATTCTTATACAACTGTTTTTTATTATCTGTGGTTTTGGTAGTTCCAATAGTATAAAGTACTTTCCAGCTTAGACTAGTCTTCTACAGTGTAGAGACTGATCAGCTGAACTTCCCCCTGAAAACCTAAAAAGTTCATCTGTTTCTTTTCATTCTCTAAGGAAGGAAAAAATTTTAAAAACATTTAAAATATGTATCTATATAAAGTTTTTTAAAATACCTTGTGGTAGAATTCACAAATATAAATAAGCAATTTAAGGTCTCTAAAGCATTGTGAGAGATCTGAAATAACTATTAAAAACAAGCAGAGAAATTAAGATTTAAGCAACCACTTAAAAACAATATTCAGAAGAAAAATAAAAAAAGAAATATGAGAAACCCCTGTAAAATACAGTAACCCATCTCTCTCTTGTTTTCTCCAAGGGATTTCAGGGTCAAATCCACATTCGTTGCACTAAAAAATTGACCCTACAGTATTTACCATCCTTATCACACTTCCAATATTTGCAGTTGCTCAAAGCTCACTAGGAGACTGACAAGCAATCACCCCACGCTGAACACGAGGGCTCACGCAACTCATCTGACTTCAGTCCAAACATGGTATGATCCCAAGAGTATTTATCTAACTACAGGTAGTATGCACTACTGTGTAACTACAACATATGTATGTACACACCCTGTATACACACACACTGCCGAATGAATGCATCTACAGTAGGCGTTCACACCTTATTATAATCTTTCGAATGTGCTATTGAATAATCTGTACCATAGACATTATAGGACTATACTATGGAATAAGTCTCTTAACAAACTGTGTGACTGACACATCAGTATATCCTACAAACTCATCCACAGGAAGAAACATTTCAGCACAAACATCAAAGCCAAACAGGAGGGCTGGCAGATACATCTTGTGTATCATCAACAACAATCTATGTCTGGGACAAATGGAAGGTTTGAGCACATTTTCATTTCTGCTGGAAACAGCAAATGTCATAGTAGGTAAAAGAGAAAAAACATTTGGAAATGCTCAAGGGACCAGAAAGCTAAAATACTTACATCATGAAGAGGGTATGCAGCTGAATAGGTGCCATTATTTAGCAGTCTCTTAATCCCGAATTTTTTTTTCCCTTCTTCTGTTCCATATGGGCAACGTGTAAGAATATAATTAACCTGTGATTCAAACACAGAATTTCAGACCTTTCCTGCTTTAAGGCCATTTAACAAAAACCTAGAATGGTTGTGCACTGCGTGTAATCTGCAGGAACAAGACACAAAGGCAAAAAGCATTTCTCCAGAAGGCCCTACCCTGTACGAGACCGCTGAGCGGACACTTACCTTGTAGACATCCAGAAGATCCATTACAACAAATATTATTCTAGATTTCTAGTAAAGATGTCCAGACACCTACGCTCCCTCATATTTACCCATGGATATCACAGTTTATATACTCTTTCCTCATATAAATATTCCAACAGGACCATGTAAATCCCCATGTAAATATAAAGTCGGCAAATTCACTACGTACTATTCTGTTTCTCATGGATGGTGAGAAGAAAGTGCTCTCATCATTAATGAGGTACAGCTCCTGCTTCTCCTTGCTGAACGGTGCTGTGAAATAGTCTGGTTCAGGGTGCATCACCTCCTTGGGAAGCCTGAGCGGTGCAAGCATACAGTCCAGGGGGTTCTCCACCATTGAGGGAATGTCATTTTCTTTGATCGGAACTTTAATGTTCAGCACTTCTGCATACGTGATCAGAACCTCCCACGGGGCATGGATCTTGACAAAGTAAATCTTGCCATCTTCGGATTCCTGCCCCAGAAAAGGTAAATCAGACATCAAACTAAACTGTGTTTTACGGCAAGATTTATAAAAATAGTTGTTATACAAAATGTATTGCCTTTTACATACTTCTGAAAGCTTTTTTTAAAAAAAAAAAAAGAAGGGGAGGTAGGGGGATTTTTTTGTGTGTGGGTATATATAAATATTTTATTATTATTATTATTACGTATCTCTGAGTGCACTGGAAACACCAGGGTTTGCAGTGCAGGGCTGGCCACCTGGCAGCCCGCGCATCCTGCAGGCCACCGTGCTGGACTGTCAAGCTGTTCCCTGTCCTGGAGGCGGCAGTTTTCATCCAGCAGATCAGAGATTACGAACCTCCTTGCAAAAAGGATTTGCCAACAAGAGCCAAGATCCATTACAGCCTCACACCTATAATAAGGAATAATCTTATCATAGGCCTCACCCAACAGTGCATGTTCTTCTAGCGTCCCTTTTCACACGCAGGAGAACACAGCGATCCAAGTATTTCTAACGTGTTGCTCAGTGAATCCCCATCTACGGATGTTACAGAATCTGAACCTCATCAGGGCTTTGCCCCACTCGGGCAGAAAAAAAGAGCACGCTGACTGAGGAAGTCAGCATCCCGTGTTCTCCAATTATTAAACGAAACAGTAACACTAATCAAACATCCTCAAGTTGTTACACCAGGGTCCTTCCTCAACATGACAACATCCAGCGGGCATACACTAATCCATTCACTGACTTCCAAACATGTTACCAGTTGCTAGGTGGGATTAAATTCAGCTGTGAGCATACTTCCCATTGACATGGGTTTAAATTAAGTCACCACTGTTTTGGAACTGCTTTCTTTTTGTGCTGAAATCAAAAGCCATCACTCCCTCCTGATTCAAAATTACTTTGCTTCCACAATTCTTATGAACATATCTGGAAAAATAAACACATTAAGCTTGTTTCACCTAAATTAGTCATACTCCGCTGGAACCCGCTAGAATAATATATAATTCTTCTCAAAGAAACAAAGTGGTATACATTAATTAGTAATTTGCAGGTCTATTTCTTTGGTCCTGATTTTTCTGGGGTTTGGGTTTTTTTTTTGCTTGTTGGTTTGGTTTGGTTTTTTTACCTTCTTGTCTTCTGTTTCTAGTTCTAAACCAGCCTTTTGCAGATTGCTCTCAAATTCTCTTCTTCTTTCCTGAAGAGAAATAAACACATTTTATTAACTGATGAAGTCAGCAACTAACTGATCACTTACTGAAGACTTCACTGAGTTACGGAGTTTCACTCCTCCTAACTGCCCTGATGACAACCCCTTAATGCCATGTGACCTTTGTAAAAGAAAGCAGACCAACAGACAAAAACCAGCTGATGCACACCCTGCCGCTGCTGAGTGTGGGCCAGCCTAGTGAGGACAACACATCGGGAACTGCACTGAAACAGGAAACCTACTTGTTAGGAATAGGCTCAAAACCTGTGCCATCTTGTTAACCAGCGAAGTAGACGAAGTCATGCATCTTGAGCATTTCTGACTCATCAGGAGGCAGTGTCTGTGGTCTGTTACCGTTCAAGTTTAGCTATAATTTTAAGAGAAGGTTAAAACTAGATGAAAAAATCTGGAAGCATGTGGTAGGCTGACCGCTTGTAGTGATGTCTATTTAGCAGTTTAATAATCATGCCCGATACAGATGTTCAGGTACTGATTACAGACAGTTCAGTGTGCTTCACAAACAATGGAACTGTAAAACTAGGTAAGACTAACAAGTCATCTCGTGTAAGCTTACATATGTGTGGCTTGCATAAAGTCAGTGTAGACTCCTTACAGACATAAATGAACGTGCCCGTGGCAGTGAACAGTGGTTGCATGACCTCGGTAAATTTGAGACTCTCCTTGAACTTTGTATTTTGCCAAGTAATTCCTAGGTGGTGTCTTCAGGTAAGAACATTTTCTTCCCCTTCTTCTCTGCAGAATTTTTGCTCCTATTGGGAGACTGAATTAATTTCCTTTTAATTACATAACATTTGCTGAAGAATTGCCAGAATAACTACCAGTTAAGCAAAATATTGTGTCCTAGCCTCTTCAGAATGCACTACCCTAGACTACTGATTTATTTCTAGCTAAAACCTGCAGAGCTGTGTAATGTTTTCTCTACTGAAAAGTCTTACATGACACTTTTCAAACACACTGTAGTTTTCAGCCAATTTTTTTTTCCTGCATGTCTGTGAGGAGCAGGCTATCCTATTTGCATTTCAGTTTGCATAAACTACTTGGATAAATGAATACAGACTGAAGAGTAGCTTTCAGGGCCCTTAAATCTACGTTAAGATGTATTGATATATTTTCCTGTGTTAACAGCCTTGCATTTTTACCTGTCACATCTGATTTTCTAAACGTTATTAGATATTAAATTAGATGCTGGCCTAAATAAACTTGCAAATGTGATAATCCCTGAGTTCTAGCACATGCTGGGGGCAGATGCAATCCCATGCACTATTTTTTAATTCACCCATTCCACAAACCTGCCTACAAACACACCACAGCACTCGTTTGCAGACCTGCTCGTCTAATAGAGAACAATACAATTAAAAGGTGATTTGTGATTACATTTGAAAGTGCTACATGAAAGCTGAAATTCAAGCCTCGTATCCAAAGCTACGTGCTATTCTGGATTACATTTTCTCCAAAGAAAGCATACTGGCACGTGTTCTTTCCCCAGCAAACACTGGAGGGAGCCAAGTGAGTCAGCTCAAAGGGTTCTGTGCCCTGCTCCTCCTCTAGCTGTGCAGCTTAATAACAGACAGAGCCAAAGGGTCAGGCCTCATCTTACTTATCTTTCCTTACTATAGACTTGGTGTGATAAATCGCAGTGCTCTAATACAAATTACGCTCATTTTCCCACCTTGCTCTCTTCCCATAAACCACCTTCTCTGAAACCATGAGAACGCACTGTACTTTCTAGTCACTTAAACCAACCATTTTAAAAAGGAAATCAATGTACCCCCCTTTCCCTGCCAAATACTGGATACCTTTGTGATGCCAACAAAGGCTTAAAATGGACAAAACGTACTCTTAGAGCAGTACTGTTTGTTTCTTGGTAGGGTTTTGTTGTTGTTTTTTTTTAAATATGTGCTTGTAAGAAATTCAGCTTACTGTCCAAACCTAAAAGGCTAGACCTGGTGCACAAATTTGTGACACCACCGTAAATGCCACTATGCAGTCACAGAAGGAAGCGGGAAGCAACCTAAGTAATCACATTAGTGAAGACCAGTAATAGCAGCCTAATGCCCTTCCTCGCATTTTAAGTACAGTTCTTAAGCCTCTCCAAAGCACCTGCAGAAGGGTGAAACCGTATTTTCCAAGACCGCTGTGGCCTGTACAGGGAAGAGGCCAGCAGAGCATTCACCTCTGCAAACACTACTGTGGATATCCCACACACCTTTACAGAGTAACTTTACTGTCTGTGTATGCTTGGCTGTAACAAACCATCCTGATAAGATTAACAAAGCCAGATCCAAAGTCCAGCGGTACTAACATGCCCAATGCAGATGCAACACTGCATAATTAGGTACCGAAGACAGACAACTGATAAAAACCTGTTCCTTGATAACAATGTAATTAGTGCTAGTGACAACATTCCATAAACAGGAGAATAAAATAATTTTAAGTTTAGAACATACTATTCCTGAAACTAACTCTTCCTCCTCGCTTTTCCCCTTCCTTTAGGAAGGGAGCGCCAAGCTTACAAAAACCTTTTACATATCAAGATACTTGAGCTGCTTCTAACTACAGTCACGCGTAGGATATTGGGAAACAAATATGGCCTTTAGGAATAATGCCATGGTACTTCAAAGCATAAAGAACTCTGCTGTACCCTAAGAAAACACAACTCACTTCACAGAACTAACATAGCTGGGCTCAGTTTGAGCTCAGGTTGCTCACACAGCTTCCTAGCAAGAACATTCCAGGTGAGATGAAGCCTGTGTAGATAATGCCTCTTGTGCTCTCACCTGGCTGCAGCCACAAGAGCGGGCAGCTGATGAGACAAATGAGATGAACTGCCCTAACTGCAGCACCACAGGGACTGCCCACATGCCCTCCACTTTGGAGGAGATGCCAAACACCTGCCTTCTGCACATACCAGCCAGGCTGCTGTAAAGCACCATGCAGAGGTGCCCAGTTCGGATCAAGCCCAGTTTTCAGCTGCTCCTGCAGGGCTGGGGACACAGCTTCTCACAGTCAGCAGCCTAACTGCCTGCAGCAGGAGCAACAAGCATCTGGTTTTTTTGTTGCCCCTGGCTCCCTAACATTGGGCTATCTGGTGCCTGTTAGAAAGCAGAAGTTTCTGTCTCAGCTGATGAGAAGTGGGAAAGGGCTAGATAAAATTTCTTTCTGTACCTCCATGACCCACTAGGGTCAGGGGGACTTTGCTTCCAGTAAACACAGGAACAAGTTACTTTGCACAGAGAACCCAGAGTCCTAATGCTCTGGAGTTTCTTTTGAAGAAATACACTTATGGACAAATGAAGATCATGCCCTGATAATACTCGAGTAATTTGTTTGGTATTTTTAAAAATTGTTATTTATTTTCCCATGTTCACATGTATTTCACATGTGGGTAAAATACTTCCACTTGTCTGCTAGACGCTTAGAGGAAAAATGTAAAGAGACTTGGAGGAAGAAATGTGAAGTATTGTCTCACAAAAATATAATCCTCATTTTTTTTTGGAGAGACTTTGTGGTTAGGATTCATTGATGCAGCTTAGAGAAGGCAAGTTCAAAACAGTGTTTTAAGCTGGAAAGCTTCTGGAGAACATCAAAGAAGTTAATGCATTTGTTCTGCATGAAGCTAAGGGGGAGAATATGAACAGACCATCCTTTCATCTGTATCAGGGCTATGTTGAAACACAGAAAGAAGTTATTCATCCCTTTCTTAGGACGCAGAATAAAGCCGTTTCCTTGAGACAAGAAAACAAAACCCTCTGTCACAACTGTTGATCTCTTCCTATGAACGTTTCTATTCCTGGCTGTTTCATTTCGCTGTGTCATCGTACTACAGTGAAAGAAATTCATGTTTCCTGCCTGTGATGACTGTACAGCAGCAAGGACAGTATGCCAGATGAATTCCAAAAGCTGCAGTGCATCAGTATTTAAATCTTGTTCCCACAGACAACCACACGGTACTTCTATGCTAAGAAGTCTGTGTTAATTTATGGGTGTATTCTTTGTACAATACAGGGCAAATTTCATTTTCTTAACAGATTCCTCAGCAACCGTGTGAAAACTGATGTGCTGTAACATTGACATCTTCCCCCCCCCGTCCGTCCGTTCTGAGATGGCAGAACCAACCTACAGGGCCACAGACCAAACGCCTCCTTCCAGTGGGCCATTAACTCTTTGGTGAGTAACAGACATATACGGAATCGAATCTCACAAAACTTGATGCAGATGTTCTAGCCTTTTGCAAGACACGGATGTTTCTTCCTAAGTGCACTTTTACCTCAAAGAGAACCTACAATATTAGCTACTAACTCTTGGGTTCTTCCTGACATGAATCCTTCAGCCAAT
This sequence comes from Falco peregrinus, assembly GCF_023634155.1. Classification (NCBI taxonomy): domain Eukaryota; kingdom Metazoa; phylum Chordata; class Aves; order Falconiformes; family Falconidae; genus Falco; species Falco peregrinus. Next base: position 16,332,551 of record NC_073729.1, read on the forward strand.
AATGACACCCAGGTACATGGCCTCTGGCCTGGCAGAGATTCCTGCTACCCCCTAATGACCCATAACACCATGAGAAGAAAATCACTGCACACAATGCAAATGAGTGACTAGACTGAACATCTGGTTCATTTTCCTTCCACTGGAAAGATTACCTAAATAGTCTCCATTTCTTTTCTCATGTTGTTCAATTATGACTAATGGAAAAGTTTATTTTAAGATTTGCTTTCACATATTTTGCATGGCTATCGTTCTTCTCTCTGCAGTGACTGCTCTCTTCTTTTTTACATGCATTTTGCTTTATGGGAGAAGAAGAAACCTAGCTAGGATTACAATCTGATGAAGAGTCAGTGTGTGTTTGAAAACGCATGCCTTGACATAAACTTCTGGTACCATAGCTATAATATAACCCCTGTCTCCCAAGTAAGGCCAGCTGAGCAAAGCTGACCATGAGATACTTAAGCTGGGAAAAGCACCAAACAGAGAAAATGAGAGATTATGGCTTTTTTAAGGTAACACGAGTAAGATGCAGGGGCTGTGTTCTACACTGGATCACACTTGGATGCAAGTACAGGCAGCATGTCCTGCACGAACACAGTGCTTCCTTCATAAAGGAAGGAAAGCAGTAAGCAATTTTTTTGAACAGCCCAATCTTGCAGGTTTTGTTTAAAGGAAAGTTTTAATTACGAAACACTTTAATATGACAAGATATAGATAAGCGTTCTTTACTTCACAAACCTTTAGTTTTGATCTGATTTTGCCATAAGCCTCAGTATAGTTAATTTCTTCAGATATCCTTATCTTTCAGAATAATATAATTACATACGAATGACATTTTTTAGATCTCTCAATTTTATTTTTTTATTATGAACAAAGTTTGGAGATACATATTGGAGAGACTAGTTGGCAATATAACCTCTCCTGGCTCAGAAAAAAAGGCAGCAAATAAAGAGAAAACAAACTAATTACAATCACTACAACTCTGCATTTTTTTTAATATTGTGTTTTATATAAAGTTTGTTGGTCTTGTCTGCATCTCATAGTACTGGATTTCTCTGAATAGCTTGAATTTACATGTTAGTCATGTAGGACCTCAAATGGCAGTGCGAGCAAGGAACAAGTACATGTCATTTACTGATTCCATCTGACCTACTGTAGCCATTCAGGCAATCGGGTCTTGCTGGGAAGTTCAGGGATGATCTCTAACCAGCATTTTAGACAAAGCTTGTACTTTGTGCTCTGTTACATAGGAGGTCTCTTATCACAGCCACTTTAAATATCCTTCTAAAAGAATGAATACACATGTGCAGAGAGCAAGTCAACCACATGGAAAAGGCTCAGAGGATACGCTGTGTTTGTTTTAATCAGAGTATATATTTAATGAAAAGTTTTAAAAGGAAAACAGCATGGATTCTTGGATCCAAAAATCTACTTCTGCTCTAAATGAAGTCAAAGGATGGGGGTGGGGGGTAAGTTATTCTTAAGTCTCATTTGGATAATGCTGTGTTTATTTAGAAGAAACATTCCTTTAAGAGTATTTACAGATATCCCCCCCAAAGCCACAGCTAACTATAAGACTGTTAAACGAAGAAAGCAAAATCATTTCAATTACTTTGCATTGGTTGTGTAATATACTGACCAACCCTAAGTAATGGAGAGTGATCAATACAGTAAACAAAGCCCCAAAAATGTAATAAAATTGGGTCACAATGTACAACAGCAAATAACACAGAGATTTCAGTACATGGAATGGCTTTTCACACAGCTATAAAATTTTTAGCAGAGTCCTACTCCAGCTGAGTGTAGTGATTTGAAAGGCTTTGTAACTGATACACAAGTTAAACAGACAAGAATTAAGAGCACCTCAAAAAGACAAACTTACCAACTTCTTTTCCCAGTCCTTATTAAGATCATCCACATAGGAGAGAACAAAATCAATTCTCCTAACACCATCCCTGAAGAAAATAGAATCTTTGCTTTGATGTCTTTTATCAATCTGTGGAAGATACAGGCACATGATTAAAAAGACCCAAGTATAGCTGCTGTTCTAGAATTTAACAGAAGACAAAGAAGTTTCCCCAAACTGCCTCAGTTCTTCGGTTTCTTCATAGCTGAAGTTATAACTTGGGCAAGTTCTCGTAAGGGCTGTATCCATTTACAATAACTTCAAAATTAACTGCTTATATCCACAAACACAATATGTAAATAACTGGTACACGATGAACAAATATGTTAGCGTAGCATACCTGTGAACAATGCTGCCATTTATTCTTTCACAGTCTTTACAGTGCGTCATAAATCATCAAGACAAGCATTAGTTTACAGCATGATTTTTTTCTGCAGTTAGTCAGAACACCACTCTACACAAAAGCCTGCTAAGGCACAGTTCATCGACTCAAAGCAGGTAGCATGCATTTTCTGCTCCATAACAAGATTCACTAAACCAACCGCACAGAGGAATATGTCTCAGCAATGTCCACATACGAAAATAGCACACAAACAATACAGGGGTACTGGGGAAAAGAAAAACCAAACCAAAAAATACTAATAAAAGGTATCAATGCAACAGAGTTATTAGTATTCCAGTTGATCTTTTAAAGGTCATATTTTTATTTATCAGCATGCCAGAATGTCATAGTAACAACGTTCATTTTTTTCACTGATTAGGCTACAACAAGTAAACAAATATAAGACTATTACTTCACCTTCCTGCAGAAGTTAACATAATATGGTAATATTGTTTATTAACAGCTCAGTATTCAGCTCTACCAAATTGTTTACAAGACTAGAGGATCATACAGCAAAGTGCTCCCCACAGAAGCTAACACTCTGGTCTAAATTTAACTCCGTGCTAAGGAAGGCTGGTGTTGGCTTTTTTAACCACACCCATCAGCAAAAGTGTATTTGTATAGGACTGAATTAGGTTTCCATTGTATTAAGAGTAGAAACAGTAAGAACAGTAATTCAGAGGGTTATGTCTCTGTCTTCTCCCACTTAATGCAAGAACGCACATGAAAAAGTTCTCGGCGAAAGCACAGAATATTTATCACTGTGAACCTTGCTCCCAGTTAACAAAAGGCATCACACAGTGAAGCATGTTATTACTGCAGCCATCCAAGCCACTTGCAATATCAGTCATCACCGTTTTACCCTGAGACGTCGCTTCAGGAACAGATTGTATCTCCTTCCGCTCTGCTGAAATAATCAACAAGTAGTTAGCAAGCCCACCAGTCCTCTCCAAGAGCCAAACAGACTGCTTCCAGCACACACCCCCAGGCAAGAAATCCACCTCCTTCAAAAAGCCAGGAAAAGCCTCCAACAGTTACAAAAACACAATCACCCACAAACTTCATGACTATAATGTCTTTTTTATTAAAGGCATAGCTGTCCGGGCATACATTTTGATAATAAACTCGGGTGTTTAAAAATGACTCCTATAATACTAATTGCTGTCACTTGGATACTTCAGCAGATTTGAAAAAAACACAAGAAAGTTCCTTTGAATATAATGCAAAGGCAACAAACAAGCACTGGCTTATGAGTAGCGCACATGTTTGTTATGCTCATGTTAGACCTAAGGGGACACAGAAAGATGCATGGCAACCGCATCATTCCAGAGCTGACAAAATTACGAGCAGTAATAGCCACAGTTTCCAGCACGTGTCTATCTTCAAAGAGGTTCAAATTTAAAAAGAAAAAAAAAATAATTGAAAATCTCTATTGTTCCATAGTGTTGCACAACTTTATGCATCTTCACTAGAGACACTGGTAACGGCTGAAACCAGACAGCAGCCTACTTGGACCATCCATGCATTGCGGAGAACTCCTGTGCTTCTGAAGCTATCCTACAAATCAAAGTAACACAAAAAAGATAAAAGAAATTATTTCCTTAAAATGCTGCAATCCTCTCTTCACCTTTCCTCTTTGACAATTCTGTTGTATTTTCTGTTGGTTTTCTTCTTGAGAAATACTTAGAGCAGACCAATTAGACTACTTTGTAAGACTGAAATCAGGACAGTTCCCTCAGAAAATGTTTTTGCTATCAAATGCGGTACATAATGATGCAAGACTTAAGAGGCTCAAAAAAATCAGGGAATCCAACAGAAGAAGCAAAGAGTATTTTCCTATTCTATTACAAGCTTACAGGGGGTTGTGGTTTGTATTTTTTTTTTAATATGATTGTGACTACAAGCGAACTGCAACTGTTAAGATAACAATTTAATGAAATTAACATAGTGCATAGAACCACACCGACATCTACACAGCATCTACAGTACTGCAATTATTTGACTTTACAGTAAGTGAACCCTAAAGCGCATTCTAACAACTTACAATATTGGGAATCTGCCTAAAAACAGACCACCACAACCACTAATTGAAAAAGACAGAGACTGTGTAAGCACAGATGTTGTCTTAGTGAGCTAGGAAAATTCATATACAGAAAGCAAAGAACTTTTTTAAGAAAATCAATAAATAACATTTACTTCAAAAAAAGCTCCTGCCAAAGGAGTGTCCCAAATTCTTTGCGTAGCACAGTTATAATTAGATTATTCATACAATTGAAGTAATACTTTATCTTTACTGCCATCAAAGTTTGCTCATTTTCTAGGACTTATCGGAATGTTGCTCAGTCTTTAGAGGTCTGACTATCAATTTAAGATACAGTAGTCATCTATGTCGGATTATTCATCATGGATAGCAACAGGCCTACTTATTAAACCCATAAATTATTCCTTTCCATTTTGCTGCAATTGGAATTTCAAGAACAAGATCAGTCTTGCACCATCATGCATTTCTGTGCGTACATGTGCACCGACAGGTTTAAAATACATAAAGTGTTAGTAATTTGCATTGGTTGCATCACTGAATCATAAAACACTACGGATATAGCACATTTTATTTCTTAACAGCTCTTTCCAGAACTGTATTCAAATGAATTAAACTTAAGACAACATGCAATTATTAAATGAAGTCACACCTCATCAGAGCAGCTCTTCTGTGATACGTACCTTCTGGAATACAAGTAACTAATCTAAAGCTTCTGAATAATTGAGTAAAATCCAATAAGGAATTAAAGGAGAGATGGCACCCCAAGGCATATGGTGAAAACTCAAATGGCAACAGCCACAAGCTGCAACAAGGGCAATTCCTACTGGATGTGAGGGTGTGGTTGAACAGGAACCGGTACAACAGGTTGCCCAGAGAGACTTACATAATATGCACCCTCAGAGATCACACAGCTCCACCAAGCAAGGCCCTAACTGAGCAACCTGGTCTAAGTTCAAAGTCAGCCTTGCCTTGAGGAGGAGACTGGCCAAGGAAACCTCCAGAGGTCCCTTCCAACCCAAGTCACTGCATGGTTCTATGAAATGGTGTTACTGCAAGCCTCCAGCATGCACCAGCACTTCCTAAGAGCTGAATAAATCCACTGGCTACAAAGGAAACCTACAAAACCTGCTTGTTCAAAACCAACTACTACCCTCCTGTTGTAAGTTTCTGGTTTTAATAGTCTAATCATTTCTATAAGAACTAAGCGACTTCATAGCCTGCGGACAGATGTGCTGACTGAACGCTGTAATGGTCTATCACCAAGAGCTGAATTTTCACATGGTTACAGAAGTGCAAACTTACTGGATTTGTATGGAATTACATCAATATTTGGGCTCAGGTGGCCAAAAAGTCCAATAGCCTCCTGGCTGGTAGCCGGACTGGCATGGCCAGCTGGGCTGGGGCAGTGCCTGTCCCCCTGCACTGGGCACTGGGGCGGCCGCCCCTTGAGCCCTGGGCTCAGCTCTGGGCCCCTCGTGGCAGAGGAACACAGAGGGGCTGGAGCGTGTCCAGAGAGGAAGAACAAAGCTGGGGAAGGGGCTGGGGGTCAGGGGGGAAACTGATGGCTCCTGACAGCTGCCTGGCGGGGCTGGGGGGTGGCGGGGGGGGGGGGGCAGTCTCTGCTCCCAGGGAACAAGGCATAGGACAAGAGGAAATAGCCTCAAGTTGTGCTGGGGAGGTTTAGATTGGATATTAGGAAAAATGTCTTCACTGAGAGGGTGGTCAAGCACCAGAACAGGTTGCTCAATGAAGTGGCAGAATCACCAGTCCCAGAAGTGTTCTAAAAACATGTGTCTGTGGTGCTCAGAGACATGCTTTGGCCTACTTGGCAGTCCTGGGTTAACAATTGGACTTTGTGATCTTAAATATCTTTTCCAACCTAGGTGGATTTCTAGTTACCTCAAAATTAACAGCTTCTCTCTAGACATCCAGCAGAGGCCAGGGTAGTGGACCATGTCCAACCCAACAACACTCCCCGTACCTAGACCTGTAATCCTCATGTTAGACATGAACTAAAGCCCTGCAGGAGGAAATCCCGACTCAAAGAGGACACGTTACAGGAAAGATCAAGATGTCACTAGGGAAAGAAACAATGCACAGCTCAAGACAACGTAAAGCTAAACCAGCCCATTTTCAGTTCTGCCTAGACTAAGTTGGGTAAAGCGTGGAAGTGCTGGCTGGTGATCACACGCTACATTTAAATCCATCAAAACTCTCCCATGCTGTTAAATACACGGGTGGCTCAGGCATCCCTCTCCATGGCCAAAGCAAACAAGTCAGTCACCACGAACAGGAGAGGGGAAAGCAAGCTGCTGGATGTGGCATCGACCACTAAACACTAACTGAAAGTGCTTCAGAGAAACGACTTAGGATTGAAGCTGAGGGACCAAGTCTGCGGTAAGCATTTCTGTGGCCTTGCTCCCCCACCAAAGCACACAGACAGCTGACCTCAGCCAGTACCGTCAGCCAGCCCTCGGTGGTCTAACGATATCACAGTACTTAGAAGCAAATATATTTTGCAGATTATACCTGAATGATTTAAGCCAGTATATTTTCACAGGACAGGGGGCTTTCTATTTCTGGTTACCCACCTAACAGGAAATTTATGTTCTTACAGGCCACAGAGCACAGCCCTCTCCTTGTAGGCAACAGAGCTTCCTCCAAATACACCTTACTGCTATGTATCCTAGCACTCTCCAAGTCCATACTTCAAAGACAGAGGAACTTGGCTTAGAGCAGTACTTTTCAGATGAATATTCAGTCAGAAAAACACAAGTTGCTTCGGGGCCTACATTCAGAAACACCCTTGCCAAATTCAATTCCCCGGACCTTGAGGTTTCACAAGTGTCCAGCTTCACAGAGCTGGGACTGCAGGTTCACACCTCCGCAGCCTTCCCTTTCTGCTTTTTGTACCTCAGAGTGGGAAGGTGGTTTTGAAACCCAGTACATGCGCTTCATTAGAGTTACAGCACAGTGAAGACCTCTGGCTGTGACCAACATGTATGGTGAGAAGTACGTTAATAATATGATCCCCATTAGCACATCTACATGTTGTATCACCACAGTCCTACATTCCCAGACAAGAAAACTGCTTGAAATTAAAAAAAAAAAATTGCAACATTTTACTTAGAAGATACGGTTTGCAAACCAAGTATTTATTTTATTTACAGCTTACCTCTGATAATCATACAGATATTTTTTTTTTTAATCACAGACAATGTAAAAAAGCTAACTACATTACAAAGCAATTAGTTAATTTACAAATTAACAATCCACTGCAGAAGAGTTTTCACAATACAGAAAAGGACAAAAATACAAAGGTTGGAAAGCTGAATCAAAATACAGTAAGTCTCCATAAATGAAAGGGTAGGAAACACTCAATGGCTTAAAACAAAATTATCACCCTCACTTTGATCCCCAGTTTGCACAGAGTATTTACATGCCCCCCCCTTTTCACGGAGTTAAATGTGCCTACAGCTGTAGGAAAAAAACATGCCAATTTAAGTGATGCTATGCTTAAATGTAACTGTTTGGTACAAATTTCCCAAAGCAAAAAGCTCCTGGAAATTAATTTATACAACATATGCAAATATATAGGCACTTTACTGAAAAATAAGGCAGCAAGCTCCTGGCTTATGCACCATAAACTCAGCTCCCATTATATCAGAAATCCCCTTTGCGTGAAATTCTCTTCAAAATTCATCCTTGGAGGAATCCATGCAACTGAAGCGCTTCCTAAAGAAGTGTATTAACACCACACAACCCAATTCCCAATTATGCTTCATGCAGGCTACAAAGTTGCATACAAAACTATAATCTTTACCATTCAAACAAACACAAAACACCACATATTTCTTGTAGCTAAACCTTGCAAGCTGCGTTTTGCACCTTTACCACACTCGTGTTCCAGTTTTGAACCACATTAAAATCGGAAAGCTTGAAAACATGCATTTCAAAGCAGTTTAAGACACCAAGATATTTGCACTCAAATTTAAATGCGCAGAAAAAGCCTCTCTGGATAAAAGAACACATTAAACAAGAATAGAACAAAGAAAAATTAAAAGTATGCTAAGAGAGCATATGTGTTAATGTAAGACACCAGAGCTTAATGTAAGCAAGCAGACAGTTTTAATATACCTCAGCATGTACTTCTTCAGTTATCTTGAACTTTTTAAATTTTTTTTCTCCATAAAAGAATAATGGCTATTTTAAGTTTTCTGATATATTAGACAATTAATACAATTATCTTGTCTGAAAATTTCACTAAGTGGATATTTTGAGCATTTCCTTATTACTTACTACAATAAGAAAAAAAGGCAACACAGTTCAAAATCTGTCAATGTTTGTTTCTTGCTATTTAAAACTTTTTAAAGTATCATGCTGACTCACAGAGCCTCCCACATTACCATGATAGAAGAATCCCACGTTTGTTAATAATACCACAGTCAGAATATATCCTATAGCCCACCAAACCAAAACAATGATAAAAAAAGCAAACTTTCCAGTTTTCTCCACCAATCTTTTCAATTTTGTCTATTATCCTTTTTATTTGAGTTTATCATTTAAGCCATCACGAGGAATAAACGCAAAAACCACATATGTTTTTATAAGTAGAAAAAAACGATTCGTTTTGGAAGGATGGCATCCTTGAAACTGGAAAATTTTCTGGTGAGGGACTTTTTGGCATAGGGTAATAGAAGACGCCACACAAATTCATGCAAGGAAGCATGAATATTGCTCACTGCTTACCACTTGATGCTCAGGGATGAGTAAAGTAGTCTCAGTGCTGTTTAGGCCCTGCCAGTGTCATCACGGGAAAAACATAACCTTGTTAGCAATGATGCAAAGGATGCTTTAAAATAAAAGGCTATTTCAGAAGAAACAGTGTAGCTTTTGGTTTAAGCTGCTGAAAAACTATTCTGAGTGATAGCTGGATTTTCAGTCTAATAACTCAAAGTTTAAACAAACCTGTATTTCCTCAGCTGAGCTGGGTCTGTAGCCTGTACCACTGACTTTTACATGGCCCATATCAATTTTTAAATGTTAATAACAACTTTTGATAAGAGCTGTACAGTATTCCTCAGCATTTTCATTATTAAAAAAGTAAAGTCTAAATAACTTGGCACAGATCAGCATTTACAAGCTTATGAAGAACAACTTCTAACAGTACTTTTTTTAATATCAAAGAGAGAACACATACATAGCATAGACAGCTGCACTTGCATTCCGAACAAATGTGACTCCCTATATTTCACTATTTTTCCAATACAAACTGAAGTTATACTATGTGCACTGAACAAAACCAAATGCAAACAGACAAATCATTAATCTCATTGTGTAGGCAAGGCAAATTGGTATCAGAAATTGTAGTAGTTATGCCTAATGAGACTAGCGAGAGCTTCCCAGCTTCCAGTCTTGATCCATGCCTGGTGAGGCCCTACTCTGATTTTAATTGCACAAGATCTGGGGGTGCTCATTATCTTCCTGCATGTGGGCCTGGACAGTGCTGCAAGTCCTCTGGCCAGACTCCACACAGGGATGACAGGAACACCAACAGCAGGGGACTCTGCTATCCTAGACAAACATGTCCATATGCTATCTGGGGTCCTGGCCCACACCTGTGGGATTGCATGAGCAAGGGATTTGGGGACCAGGCTTCACTATTGGAATGAACAACGGTTTGCAATACTTAAGATCTTTTGCGCTAATTCTGTTAGCCAGTAGTTTCTCACACTCCTTTTATTTTGCTTCTGAAAACAAATGACGGGTTTAAAACAGCACAAACAAATCGTGCAAGCACGTTACAGAAATATGACAGCTCTCTATGATTAAATTAATTTTCAAAAGAAGCAGAATATAAACTTTATTTCGTTACTCAATCTTTATTTGTTGGTTTAGAGCTGTAATACTTCAACAAGTATATTCTTAAAATCCAATTTTCATGAAGTACTGTCTGTGATTTTTTTAAAATTACAACTGAATATTTTTCACTTTTACTACAATTTTATTTGAGACAACCCACTGAGGTCCATTCCTACAATTTCGTCAAAGAAACATGCTATTTTAGTTCCTGTTTACGTTGCAAGTAATACATACACGCATCTTGATGTTCTTTCTTAATGTTGCCTCTCTGAGTGTTTGCTTACCAAAGTAAGATTAAAATGTCCTTTTCAGAACTCAGTCAAATAAGCACATAAAGAATGATCTGTTTTTTGGCAAGGAACCCACATGAGAAATGGTGTAAATATAAACAGCTGCACTCTGCTCTTAACCCTGAGATAGTCTGAACTGGGTTTAGAAGCCTAATCCTCATGTCACTGAATGCTACTGGAAAAAACTGTACTGTTTTAAAGAACTAAGGGCTGAGACACTTAAGCAGAAAGTTTTTCTCCAATTATACACTGAAAACATCTGCCTTGTACTGTACAAATCTTACATCAATGAGAAGTGCAGCCTTGCTTTTCATTGCCACCCTACAGCTCCTGACCTCTCCACTGCACACCTGCCCCCTCATCCAAGCTGGTGCCCTTACACCTGCTTTTCTTCCACCTCTCTACCCTGTACTACTCCTACCTCCTCCACAATTAAATGTAAATATGGGGTTTAACCTCCCACTGGTCCTCATATGCTGCCTGCACTGTTTCACTCGGAGATAAAATACAAGTAATTTTAGTGAAACATTAAACTGTGAGATGAAGGCCCATCTAGCAGAGTCCTTGGTACATTCCCATGCATTTTGTGAAATGCTTTCCTGTTACTCTAGGGAACTTCTGCTCTCAGTACAACTGCCTGAAATTAGCTCAAGTCACAGGGGTAAGTAAGGGTAACTATTGTAATTTTGGCGATCAAACCTTCTCCTGCACATGTGAGGTTTAACAGCTCTGGTAGAGAGACACCACTTTTTCATTACGTGCTGTGCATAGATTTTGGCATAAAGGGGCTCCAATCTTGTTTGGGGTGGTCATACATTATCAAGAGTTAACCAGTGTTTTCACGAACACTCGAACAGTCCAACTGTGATGAGTTCAAAGCCAAAACCAACGAAGGCTGGCAGCAGTGGAAGCAGTGTTGTATGCGTCATTCATACTTTGGAATGCCCTCTCGTAACTCTTTGATGCATTCTCTCCCCAAGAGATCCCTCAGATTGTTTTGTAGTTACACTTCTTTGAAGTCTTTTTGTATTTCCATCTAGATTTTGGAACTGATTTGGTCCGTCTTCACAATACTAATAACAGTGTTACATTTCTCTCTCCCTGAAAACCCACAGAACTGAGAAATGAACAAGCAAGGAAAGGAAACTTACACTATGATGGTGTTTCTTCAGAAAAAAAACAACAAACCAATTAATTTGTAACACCTGCAGCACCTGCTGCTCTCCAAAAAAACCAAACAACAAACCCCTAAGTGTAAATATCCCCGATTGTGGTAAAATGCATTTCTTTTAATACATTTTATCAAGCTCTGTCAATTTACTTCTGCTAACCTGGCTTAAATACAGACAGCTTGTTCTCAGGTTTTCTCACTGTCAAGTTACAATATAGAAAATGCTGATAAAGAGGAATTTTCAGTGAGCATATTTCACTGGTGTGAAATTCGCAAGAAAGGTGAAAATTTAGTATTTAACTGCAAAATTAATTCCTACCGTCTGACAGCTAGAATAGGGCACAACCCTGCAGCTTTACTCACAGTAGTGCAGCCATCTGCCTTTTATGAGGGTGAGAAACTAAGGGTATACATATGTACAAAGCAAACATTTTAAGTTACTTGGTAATTCTTAACTGAAATAGCAGACAGACAAATAGTCCTCTGTATATCTAAGAGGTGTAAACTACCAACTAGTGACATTCTTCCACAAAACATGTACTACTTTTACAGTTATCCCACTTCAACAGTCTACAATGTTACTACCAGGAAATTTAATATGGATTCGATATTTTAAACTTTTCTTCAGATCTTGAATAATTTAACTGATCTCCTTTCCTCTTAAGAATGTGAACTCTTGTCAGTGGGCCTCATCCTCATTTGCTTTAGAACTGGAACAACTGACTGAATAGAGATGCACCATGCTATCAGAACAGAATTGTGCCATTACATATTCTTCTAGCACTCTCCGCATAAATATAAAGCACAGAGGAATAACAGATTCTCAGGTTTTATTTAATTTATTTTCCAATTTGCTTGAAAAGACTTTCAGAGGCATTTATGTATTTCTTCAAACAGGAACTCCACTAAGATTGATTCAGGTAGATTCTACATGGAGGCTCAATTAGGACAGTTGCCAATCCCTAACAAAGTGACCGTCTGTGAATTACTGATTTAATTTGAAGCTGCTATGAAGCAGCACCTATTTAGAAACATCCTTCTCATAGCCTTTTTTTCCCCTCTCCAGTAATGCTGTTTGCTGAAAGTATCTCCTTGTCTCCCTGCATGACAAAGCATCTAGAAACGATTCATGCTGTAAGGCTTGTAATAAGAAAAGCTGTCAAACTCCAAGTGATCTTTGTCCTTGTGGGAAATTAAAAGAAGAGGAAAACTAAGGGGACTCAACAAGCAGTACATAAAATAAAGAAAAAAACACAGGGTAAAACAGGCAAGAAACAGTGGATTAGAGCACAAATGCAAAATCATGGAGGAGGAGCAAATGCACCATTGATGGCAGACTCAATCGCTTCACAAGTCCTGAACTTCACCTGACTTTTGCATACATGTTGGCAGGCTTCACTACAGATTGGTTTTCACCTTTTTTTTTTGTTTATTTGCATCATTCCTTATGTCCAAGTCACAGACTCCTTTACATATCACAAAAGAAAAAAACTAAAAACCCACTGAAATTTGGATAGGTAATGTTTTCCACTTTCTGTATTTACGTCTAGATTTCGATTGTTCCTTCCTCTGTTGCTACATCAGTGATACGGCCTTCACTTTTTCTCGCTACTGCTGAAAAGAAGCATATTGCTATTGCATGTTATGCTGCTTTTCTGTAAAGAAAAAAAACACAAAAAAGCCAGCCTAAGCATAATGAAGTTGTGACCTGAGCGTACATTCATTTAACTCTTTCCCAATGGTCCTTGTACAAATGAATTCCAACTTTGCTTTAAAATTACTTGTCTTAAATAGTTTTAAGAATTCCAAGTGCTCATTATTTTCCAGCTACAGAAACAAAGTTAAGTACATTGCTAAGTAACAAGAAAATTACCAACCTATCACAGGAATGAAATCATAAAATGAGGGAAATGTGCTATGTGACAAAACAAGAACAAAGCACGTTGACCTGAGCTCAGAAGGGTCTTGGTGAAAGTAGGAGAAACCATGGCTTGTTTTTCAAGCTAGGACAGATGACCCTTGTCAATTCCTTTGGGAACACATCAAGGATGACAAAAGGCAGCCTAGCAAAGAACTGAGGGAAAAGGAATTCTTCCAGTTCATAGAAAACTGAAGTCGTGACAACACACGAAGATAAAGGATTAGCACTTTAAGAAGAAAAAAAAAACCACACACCCCCAGGGCTATCTTACTGTTGGAATGAATTAATGGAAAAACTTGAAGGATAAACTTAACCTGAATATCTAGGACATTAATCATCAAGAAGTAAGCCCGTCACAGCTGACAAGAATGTGAAACTGGGCAAAAAGATTAAGAGTAATTCTGTAACTTTGTGTCTGCCTAATGCATAGAAAGCAAAAATCAGATAAATGAGACTGTATTAGGGGACCTAGGGTAAGATAATGCAAAGCACAGGAAAATACCAACTTAAACGTAAGCAAACATCAGATAACCATTGATCTGGAGAAACAAACTAAAGCCAAATAAGCCACCTCTTCCAAGAAAGAGAGGGGAAAAAAAATAAGAAAATCAAAGCGTCAAGTCAACTACAGACTAATACTGCCAATATGACAATACTGTGTGATATTTAAGAACAAAAATTATGTAAGGAACATGTGTAAGTAGAAAATGAGAAAAGGCAGCATGAAGTTACCAGTGAGAGATTTTTGTGGGTAACCAAATATATTTTTCATAAGGAGACTACCCCCTCTCAGACAATGAAGTGCTGAAGATCAAAGCTGCCTTTCCCACCCCATCATGAACCCTTCACCCTTCAAGCAAAAGTTCAAATCTACATATACGACACGTGCATTGCACCCTTTCTCCCACATTTCCTGCCTTTTCCTAAGTTCTAAGTCATGAAACGAAGTCTATCAAGCTTTGGTGAAATAGGTCGTCTACATCCACTTGGACATGCCCTAAAGGAACTCAGAATAAGCTCCAAACTCTGGTACTTATGGTATGATGATTCATATGCTGTAATTGGTGATCACATCTATTCAGGGTTCACAGAAGTATTTGATATGGCTGTTCATTGAAAATTTTCCTGGAGAAAAAGATTACTACTACTGCCACAACAGACTCAGAAAGTAGCTGGTTAAGCATACTAACAATTTTTAAGGTGGAACTGGAAGATTTATGAAGACGTTACACGATATGGTTACATGTGCTGACAGAGTAAAGATGTGTGTAATCTAGGAAGCACTTCTGAGTGCTTCACATGACCATCTCCAAAATTGCCTCTTCAGAGGTAGGTGAGGACAAGCTTTACTCTTAAGAAGTTCAGTAGAACAGCTACAGTTTTTCAATACTCAATTCAATAGACATCTTTCTGATGAGTGCTTGTGGCCTGTATGAGACTACTTCAGAGCAACTCTTTCTTTTCCTATCTAAAACTCTTTCTGTCTTCCCCTAAGCATACCGTAATAAAGAAATCAGATAATAAAAAAATAAAATACAAATTTCAAGAATGCATATTTTCAGTGCTCTTTAAATCTGGTTCTTAACGGAGTAATAACCACACCCACCACTATTTATTTAAGATATCGTGTGCTGTATATAGTAAGCAATGAGGTACTGTGAAAAAACAAATAGCTGATGATGCTCTTTGTATTGCTCATGTTGCAAGGAAGAGGTATTCTTATAACACAAATCTTCACCTGTTTTGTCATAAATCTTGCTGCACTGTCAAAAAGTTACTAGAGCAGAGGAAAGCATGAGTGCCTTGATTTCCCTATCAAGCCAGCAATATAATACACAGCATAAAATGAATTGTTGGGTCCATGCAGAAGCATTATGTTTCTCCAATTGCCAAAACAATAAATGATCGTATGATTCTCATTTCAAGACTGATACTGGAAACACTGTTAAACCCATACTGTTTTCTACTACTACTGCGGTGTACTACTAACACTGGTAAGTTTCTTGTAAGACTCAGAGAGTATTGCTGTTATATTCATGGTTTTGCTCCTTCAAAACACTAGGGGAAGAAAATGTTTACATGGATAAAAAAGGAGGTATAAGGCAATCTCAAAAACCAAAATACTGTTTTTTAAACTAATTCTCTCTTTCCAAACCACTGTTCCTCTTTCCTCCTTCCACTAATATGTTAACGCCATCGGTACTGTACCTTACCTCAGAGCTGCTTGGGACTTCTGATCCTGAAGTTGAAATAGTTTCACATAGAGGTCCATTGCATTCTTCCCCTAAGGGACATAGAAAGAAAGACAGATTCACATAAATACATTCCGTATTTTAAAATATTATTGTATCTGAAAACAATGTGAACCTTGAAGGCACGGAACCATCAACAAGCAAAAGCAAAAGCTGGCAAATAATGCTCAGCTACAGAAAATCTTCAAAAATGGCACTTTGAAGGGAAAAAAAGGGCTGTGAGATAACATACTCAGTCTGTACTACCTAGTTGTAACCTTGCAGTCACAGAAACACATTCTTAACAGTGACAAACAAAAATTTGTCAGCATCACATATCTTTCTTGTCTCAAGTGTCTGCTAGGTTACTGTCTGCGAGGGTCTCACACCTAGAGCTTAGCTGCCTCAGCTGTAAAAGTTTAATTATCTCTGAGGTTGCTTGCTAGAAATTGAAGAAATTGAATTAGTTTCTGTGTTGCTAAGGGATTAATGATGCATAACCTCAAGATTACAGATGCTCACATACCAGAGATATGACAACAGGATCCAAAATAGCAGTATCTTAAAATTACCAAGCTTCTTGATCTTTTTTTTTAAAAAAAAGAAATCCCACAAAACCATCCCACCTCCATTTTAACAACAGCATTCTACTCCAGCATGACTTTCCCACAAATATAGTCAGTTCACCAAGGGCACTTACTTAAATGTTAACATTACAGGGAAATATCACAGAGAGTATCTTCAGATCCCTCAATCATACTGAGACATTGGCGGGGTTTGTGGCTCTGAACTTACTCTGTCACCAGTTTCCTCAAGAGAGCAATTCAGAGCCCATAAGCTAGGCTCCTGCTCCAAGAACTTTTTGTAAACAACCAACCCTCTGCTGATCAGACAGACTGGTTTAAATCGGGCATCTCCGTAACTCTACCACCAATGGAAAAAAAGTGGTTTTAAAAACAGCTCATCACAGTCTAGAGCACGCATCTAACAATGGTGCCATTTTCTTCCAACAAAACTATTCATCATACTCCCTTCTCCATCAAGGAAGTGCTGCTGTGTCCAGCTTAGACTGGGCAGACGGACTAGCACATTTTAGACTGGACTGCTGTTAAGACAACCGCAATATGATTATTCCTACCAATGAAACAAACCTACTCTTTTTTCCTTTTTTTGGTAACCTGTAAATATTTCATGTCAAAATTGCATCCAGGCAGGATATAAACTGGTTCTTGAAACATCTGTAATAAGCTACTTAACTAGAGCTTGAGAACATTTCATTTCCTATAATTTCTTTGTCTAAGTTCACTTATAGAAAATGGTATCTGTAATTTATAAGTGTACATATGATATTATGATAAACTGGGCAATGTTATATAATGGTATAAAACATAAAATGAAGTTTCTAAATGCTAAGACATTTTCAAATGTTACGTGCCATCCTGCTAAAACAAACTATGCCTGCAAAATCTATATTAGTAGATAGAAATTGAACACTGAAATTCTACTTTATGCACTCGTAGAAAGGTGCTTCCATATTTTGATACAAGTGTAGAGACCAACATTAAATCACCTCTAAAAAGCTGGCATGTAAGTAACTAACTTGGGATAATTCTTCCTACCCAAATGCATCATAAATGCTGCAGGTACTACACCGTAAGGGAGAACACTAAACACAGGAAAGCTTTACAGGAACAGCTTCAGCACAGAACTGAATTCAGTTCACATGCCAACGCAGCAAAAGTGTTTGAGATGCACAAGAAACAAACGACACACAATAGCAGAGTATCCTAGTAAGAACACTTAAGTCTTGACTCCAAAAACAACAGCTATCTAAATATTCAGATGAAATTACATGAGAAACTGTTTCTGCAAGGACAGAGAGGCTCTGTCTCCATACAGGGCTGGCTCTAAGCTTACGCAAACTCAGTAGCTGCCCAGGACAGCAGACCGCTGCCCGATGAAAGAAAGGCAGCATCACCATCCCGCTCTGCTGCCTGCTCTGCCTGCAGCCCTGGGGAGCAGGTGGCTGTTGCAGCTTTGGCCAAAGGTAGCAAGCCCAGGGCCCAGGAGCATAAAGCCCAAATGTTCCGTCACACAGCCTTCCGTGGCACAAGCAGCCTGGCACCTTTTGCCTGGAGCAGTAACTTTCAATTTGCCTGTGCTGCTGAGAGGACTTGAACCAATTCTGTGGCCTACAACAGCCGCCTTGGTGTTTGATTTTTCTGGATTGTCCTCTCTGTACTTGCAAAAGCTTAACCTCAGGGACAAGCACAATTCAGAGTTCTGCATTTAAAATTTTCTTCTAGTACCACAGCTGATTACTTATGCAACTAGGGGAAGGAAATTCTTTCGGTATCTCTGAGGATCCAGGGGAATAAAACTGAAGAACCCTAGAGAAGCACAAAAGATGACAAAGAGAATGAAAAACATATTAACCAAGAAGTACCACATACTTAATACATTCACTCCCTGAAAACACACAAACAGGTTCCTGAGCAGGAACAGCGCAAGAAATGCACATCCAAGTCCTGCAGGAAGGCGTGAAGGAGCCACAACCCACAACTGCAACAAACACCAGGAAAGGAGATGCCCAATTAATTCTTAACGAAGAGAGCTGCCCGCGGATAGCTAAGAACTGACTTGCACATCACATTGCAAAAAGCCTGGCTCATATGTGATACCAATGACTCATATGAACCTAAGTCTAATTTCCAAGAGGCTCTCAGCAGAGAAAAAAGGACACAGGATGCACACAAAAGGGAGGAAGGCATAACACTGGCAAGTACGATACCTTCTGACTGCGATGGCTTGAACTTGGTGAGAATCACAATGTCATCTTTAAAAGGAAAAAAACACTTCAGTAAAAAAACAGAAGTAATATCCACTTCTAACATGAACTTATTTAATAATTCTCCTCTATTCTTTACAATACAGCCACTGTACGCAGCAAAAGAGTAAGCCCTGGAAACCAGAGACTGTGACCTAGACAGAAAGCACAGAGCAGGTTCCTCTCAAAACACCAACATTCACCTTTTTGTCTGGGCACCTTATTTGACAACACAAACATCTACTTTGCCATATCAGCGGCAGAGAGACCCATAGTTTCTGCTAGCCAAGAGAACACCTTTAAAATTCTTCAAGAAATTACAACTTACCTAAAGATAGAGGTAAAACAACATTCTGATAAAACCAACGTATTTAAGGCAATGGTTTTGTTCTTCAATACTAGATGCTCTACTGTATGTACAGATGTAGAAACATCTGCACACCAAGAAGAATGAATGAGAACATCTAATAAATATAAGTGGCCCTACAATACAAAATTCATTTGCACAAACTGCTATCAGCCCTTGCAATGTTTTATTCAAAATTAACTCCAGAACAACACTGTGACCATCAAAACTCGTTGTTTCAGACATACGATTTTAATGGTTATTCAAATCATTGGCCTTTCATGGGCAGGCACATACCCTAGCTGAAAGAAATTCCTCTTTCCTAACGTAAATATAATCTCCAACAGCCTTACAGTTCTGTACACAGCTATTTGTAACTCCTTAAAAATGTGTGTCTTGGGGTTTGTATATTATTGGAAAGAAGTGAGCTTAACACCGCCTATAATTTTGTGGTATTAACATCTGCTGTCCCAAACTACACCCTGCCACAGGGCAATCTATTTACAAACTTTTGGTATGCCACCCCTAAGAATTACAGACTATTTCAATTACAGACCAGGATGATCAAATTGATAGTAATCCTAACAGTTCATAAAAATCAACACTCAAAACTGAAGACTGCAAAATGTAATTATGACTGATTTTGCCTCTTAAAATACAAGTAGTTTATCCCACAAAAAAGGTCATTCTATTAGTGCAGTCTTATGATTTCTGCAACCAGCATGAAAAATGGCTTTTTGTGTAATGAAATGATTAGTCACTCTACAATAGTTTTAACGCTGTCCACAGTGCCTGAATCACTTTCTTTTTCTACACGGCAAAACTAATGATTTAACTAAAAGATGAAAGGAATTTAACTCCACATCTGGACCCATTGGTTAAAGAAGCACTTCAATACGATGAATATTTCAGGAATCAAAAAAACGTCTTTCAAAAGTTTCTTATTCATTCCATAATGAAAAATCCCAACCCTTAGTGGTCTAGACACCAACATGTTCAGTATTTTTCAAAGATGCTACCATATCTGCCGTTTACAGAACCGCCATGCAAGCTGTTCACATATGACTGGCCGTCACATATTTAAACTCGGATGGATGGGTTGGAGACCATATGCATGACCTAGTGACCAATTCTCTTCGATGCCTACCATGGTAATACAGACTTCATAAAACTAAAAACAGACATTGCCTGCAAGTAAAGCAGCAGTGCAAAATACCTTGTTTATTTTGACAGCTGCTGTTTTAATTTAATTGTCAATGATCTCATAAAACACAAGTCAATGTATTCAGTCCTGTCACAAAAAAAGTAATGACGCCTTTGTAAATCAAGGTCCTCCGTAGCCCATTTTCCAATAGCTGGGCAAGGTAAGCAGCACAGCTCGACAACACCACAGGACTAGTGACACATCCCCCTGCACCAAACACAAGCCGCACATTCTCTGAGAGACACACAGCCTGACACAGGCCATGTCCTGCTCATGACAGCTGTGCCTCAGCTAGGCAAATACAAGGTGCAAATACAAGCCCAGCCACAGGACTGCTCACTTGACTTCATTAGTAGTGCACGTTGTGGAATGGTTTTTGGCTTCTAGCACTCTCCCGGACAGAGCAGAAACACACTCTGGCAGACACCACAGGCCAGGTGCTGGTCTTCAAAACAGTATGGAGAAGTCTGCCCTGCTTGGGAAAGAAGGGAGTTTAGCCATATGGACATGGCTGGACCATGCTACTTGTCCTCCAAGGACAATGAAAAAAATCTTTGGTCTTTTTCATTACTAGCACAAGCACAGCCAGGGATAATCGAGCATCTTAAACCATACCTAACCTGCAATTTCCCTGGAAGATAATGAACTCTGTCACTTCAGCATCCTCAGTAAGCTGGGATCTGCTGGCAGATGGGAAGAAGAAAGCTTGGCCGATGACACCACACTCAAGGTACAGCTAGGCATGGAGCAGCTGGCGTGCTGCAGTCTGGCACTGTGCAGAGCCACTCCACATCAGGAAACAGCAACAGAAAGCAGCTCAGTTTTCCTTTCTTTCAACTGCTGTCACCCTGATTCAGCTGCACCAAGCAGAGCTCTTTGCTAGCTGCATTACTACCAGTAAAAATGTTAATATATTAGAGGCTTCTAAAGCCAAGTGGCAACTAAATAGACATTTTTAGGGATCAAAATGTTCATTTTGCTACTAAAACTAGAAAATCACCTGCACTTGCACACTTTAAAGACCTCTGACAGAGCTATTCCAAAGGCCAAGTCAGAACCAGGACTCTCAGGCAGCTGTTGAAAAACTGTTTATTGTTTAGCTGCAATAAGACAGTATTACTATGGGTCCCGCTATTATTTCTCAGCATTGTTTCCAAACTACTGCTTCCATTTATTTCCACCATTTTCTTAGACACAGTAACAGCATCCTTTTCAGCCAACAAAACCAAGCACGTAGAAAGAGCTTCCAGAACTGTCATACTGTTCTGCATATGTCTGACACCTTTGATGTATCAGTTTATACACATACATATCCCCAGAGGAAAAAGTTGATGGTCCAGGTAAAATGAAAAAAAAAAAAAACAACCAAAAACCAAACACAAAACAAAAAAACACAACAAACAAAAGCCACCCAAACCAAAACCCCTGAAACTTACATTGCAGTTGTTATGAGGCAGCTACTTTGTACTATAAAGAAAATTCCTAATATTCATTCTTACCAAGTAACGAAAGAAAATTTTATTCCTACATGTCTTGATGTTACCATCATAATTAAGCTCTGCCATTATTCAATAACCTCTCCTGTCTGACAAAAAAAATCAATTTAAAACATGATTATTTATCACTAAATCAATGTGCTATTTACAGGACTGTATTCTTTGCTCCTAGAAGATCACCATGGGATTACTGTTGTGGGATCGACTCTGACCTATTTCCACCTTGATAAGGAGTCTGATTTTGCCCTGAGTCACTAACAAAAACGCAGACTGAACAAAGGCCTCTCCAGAATAAGGTCACTCGTTCCAAGTAAACGCCATAATGACTGTATTCACCAGTTCCATACCTAATAAAAACATACCTTTAAAATGACATATTAACCAATTTATGTGTATGTCGACCGTAACCTCCCAGAGCTGGGTGACTGAGTTACCATGGGGAACTGAGGACCCACCTAGTATGCTGGCTCCTGAGCAAGTAAAATAAGTATTATTACTTCACCTGGCATCGTCTGAAGAGTAGTAACTGTGCTGCTGAGCCAAAGATTCAGTCTCAAGTTTATCCTTGAAGTGGTGGTTTATGCACACTCAGACATGCTCCTAAAAATTTAGAACTATTTCTTAACAATGAAAACATTAAAAGTTTCAGTAAATCCAATAAAATTTATTGGGAACATGTTAAAAGAATGTTATTATTCCTTTAATAAAAAGTATTAATTCAAGTATAGGCTGTTTCATGGACATATTAATTCTCAGCATATGTTTAATTTTTTAAAAAGCGATTCCGCAGAACAAATATTTATTAACAGGTAGGAAGTAAAAGAAATAACCCTGTTATATAGACATAAATATATACAGATGAGAAATCTGCTCCTAACAAGAAGAAAATCTCATTTAGCATTTGGAAAACACATTAAGTCCTCAGTTCTGTTCTCTATTATAGTAAATGGATATTTAAAATCACAGCTTGAGGTCTACCCTCAGCTGCCTTGCTTCTGAAGAACCATAAACCTCCCCTTTCAATTAAAAGCACTGGGCTAAAAAAAGGGGGGGGAGGGGCAGCAAAGAACTGTGTAAATCTGGTTTTAGCAAAAAAACACAAGCATAGTGTTGTAACACAGAACCTGAATGACATTTTAACGTGGGTAAGGCGATAACCATTACCATATTGCATGTACCAGCACAGACAATACTTAAAGCATGCTATGAGCACTGAAGCTGACACTTACACCTTTCAGGTACCATCATTTTACAGACCACTTCACAGAAACTGATTAACAGGTTCAAACACAACTGAAAAAAGAAACCCAGCCCAGTGATAGCTGGGAAAGACAGGTATTTTTAAAATCGTGTAGCATTTACATGCATTTAAGTAAGGGGGAACAGGATGGCAAATAAACCTCTGAAGAGCAGGGTGGTAACATGCCAGACTGTGGAAGTCCCAACAACTCATGAAGCACTATGGCTGTGTTTGTTTGCACTTAAGACCATTTATACGTGCAGGGCCAGGTTTCATAGCACTATCTGACCGATGATGCAAACAGCTCAGGCAATGCACATACATGTGGCGGGTGCTCTCACATCTCCGTCAAGAAAAGATAAGGAAAACTGAACCACAGTATTGCTTTTCATCACAGCCCACGGGTATTACAAGCACTTCATTAAGTGTTAGGTATAGACTTGTTTTCCTAGTGTTCCCAGAGACACACTTAAAATTTCATAGCATCATTCATTAATGCATTTCTCCAACTTGCACTGAAGTCACTGATGTCATCCTGAAGCAACACAAACTCCGATTTCTTTTGGCATTTGCAACACCCAAGTTTTTAAAAGTTGCAGACAGCCCTAAGTACTATGTGTTCTATGGACAGACGTTATATTCCCATCCTTGTATGAGAGATGTTCCATAGATACCGAAAGACAGAAGTGATGCATGAAGAGGGAACTAACAACTGAGAAATAGGGATGAGGTTTAGCATAAACTAAAACCCCATATAACTTTTACTTTTATTAAGAAAGTAAAAAGCAATATATAAAACACTACACGTTGCGTTTACTGTCCTCTAGCAGTATTCCTCCGTTTCATTCTACCCAGACATTTCATTTCCGATGGCCAATTTCATCTGCAATTTCTTGTTCCTCCTGGTCCTCATGCTCTACCTAGTTCAATACTATTTTGGCTACGCCTCCCATGAAATGTGTCATTGGGGATTCTGCTCGTGTCTTCACCAACCATTTAATTTTCTCATCTTAAACAACATAAAAATACACCAACATAGGAACATTTTTTACAGACAAATTCCAAAAACTTTTTTTTTCTGCCCAAATTAAAGACAATGAAACAAATCTGGAAGTCATATACTGACCTCAGAGAGAAAAAGTTCCTATCAATCAAGAAAATGAGCAGGGCAATAGACCCTGGCTTCTTTTTATGTAAGCACAAGTCAACTAACGGGACTGAGGCAGACAAAGACATCCAACTTGCCAATGGCCTCAAAACCACATCTGCTAGTCATTACTCATTAGCATGGTATATTTCTAGCACACTATAAGTTCTGCAAACACAAGTTTGCTGATTTCCAACCTGATAGTTTAGAAAACCCCTTTCAATAACAAACCATTCTAATTTAGGGCTGGTGCAGAGAATTAAAGGGCAGCCATTCACATCACGAGCCCTACCCACATGGCTTGCTGGGGTTCTGCTGTCTTGCCAAAGGCCTCAAATTTCACGTTTACCCTTGGGAGCCTGCTAAGGAAGATGAGGGGATCCCATGGGATTTCTAGTTATAAGACTGTACTTCACCCAATGATATACTGATTTTCTAAAAAACAGCAGTTGGAACTTCCCTACCTCTACTGGCCCTTGCTGACCAGTGGGGAATGGCTCTAACTGTACCAAAAGACCAGACAAACCAACAAGATGTAATAATGAGGTGATTATATTATATTGTTATGTGTAAACGAGTGATCCACGTGCACTGGGAAAAGAAGTCTGACTTGAAACAACAGCTTAGAATGAAGTCTTTAAACACAAATAACATCAAATGTTGGTCTATTAATTTATTCTTAGTGGTCAGATCTGTAACAGACTACTACAATACAAATGCCAAAAAAAAAAGTAAATCCCATAATCCTTTATAGGATCTACTGAAAATTCCAGATTACAACTGTGCTAACAGGATCTAGGACAATTTGTCTCCTCCTTTCTTAGGCACCAGTGACAACTAAAGCAGAAACCCTACATTAGCAGAACGCAATGATGAAAATGGAAGCTAAAGAGAGACTGATGGTAAGCCTACAGTGTGTAAGAACGTGCTAGCTCTGCCTTGCTGTGGTGTGAAAAGAGTGATCCAAAGCTACATGCATTTATTAAGTACACAGAAATAGACTCAGAAGCCTTTACTGGATTACTGCAATACAAGTACAGCTGTTCTGGAGAACTACACGTACACATAGATTTTCACATTACATCCCTCAGCCTACCCAGGCTAAGGCAAGTTAAGAATTGTA
Organism: Falco peregrinus; assembly: GCF_023634155.1. NCBI lineage: Eukaryota > Metazoa > Chordata > Aves > Falconiformes > Falconidae > Falco > Falco peregrinus. Next base: position 16,357,735 of record NC_073729.1, read on the forward strand.
GTATATTACGTAAAGAGAGATAATTAGCCCTTACAATGCATGTCAGCACAGTTGCACAAGTTGTGAAGCTTTCAGCATTGGTTCAGGCATCGTGCCTTATTCTGCACTTTTTTACCAGTGGTGGCCAACTAGCCTGCTAGCACACCGTTCCTTGGGATGCCTCAGACTGAAGCAATGAACTTACACAGGTTTAACAGCTGCAGGTTCTTGCAGGAGGCCCTTCAAAGAAAAACACACCTCTCTCCAGTATAACCTAAGTAACCCAGTCCCAACCTAGCATCAACTTCTCCCCCACACAATGGCTTAATCTATTAATTCCTGGAGTATTACTCAGCTTTCTGCATAGCCGACACCTCAAAATCCTTCCATATTTACTTATAATTGCAAGAACTATCCCTAGCAGTACAACACAAGGATCTTCCTGCCCCTTTGTGCATTTACACACATGTGCACATAAAGAGCTACCGCAAAATATAATGAATTTACCACTAGATAGTGAAGCACAACCTGGCAGCTACAACTGCTCTTCAGTTCAACCCACACATAGCAAAAAAAACCAAAAAACCCACAACCAAAAAACTAGTGGAAAAAAACCAACCCTGCATTATTACCTCGCCACTTAGTATCTGGCACAGCAACTCTCACAACTTTTTTTACATCACCTATACCTTCTGAATTACATGTTTACATTAGGTGACTGTACTTCTCCACATGTATACAACTCATTAATTAGTTTACAGATACTAAATATGAAGACAATGCTGTTTGGTTTTATGTTGGGTGTGTGTGTGTGTGTTTTTAAGGGGGTTGGGGGGCATTGTTTGTTTGTTTTATAAAGCATTTGCCAATAGTTCTCAGCACAATTTTAAACACACCTTTTCAGGAACACCCTTATATCTTACCCTACTTTCTCACTGCATCATACTAATTATCAATCATTTGTACCCAGGTGTTAAAGTGCCCTTCCATTTTATGATACAGTTATTTCTGTATAGACTTTACTGGAGTGCAAAAACTAGCATTTCAACACAGCTTTCCATTCTTAACACATGACGCTAATGCACCTGTTAGATAAAAGCTTGAAAAGCAAAGTAACTTTTGATTTTGTTTTTAAATTAAGAAGAATTACTTACAAAATCCTTCCAGGGTGTGACAACATACTTAAGGCATAATTTCATTGACCAGCAGCAAAGACTGGGAACTTAGCAGCTGTAGTTATACTTTCAAAATATTTAATCTTACTCAGATCCAAAGTCAATTTTTTATTTAAAAAAAATTAAAATCAAGCCCCTATGCACTGGAAACCTGCCTTTCTATTAGTCCAATAAACACCTCTAAATGGGACACCACACCAGAACGTACCTTATGTGCAAAGCGCCAGAGAGGAAAACCCTGAAAGAACATCACTCTGCCCTAGACTGCAAGAGGATTTCAGCAACTTCCTCAGCTTTTACTCGGTATTCGCAGTCCAGAACCTCTGTCCCCAGCTGGAACCAAGGCCCTCCTCCCAGAACCGGTGAGAGGGATCAACAGCTGTAGAGCATTTTCTTTCATTTTCTGAGAAAAAAGGTGAAGCTGAAAACAGATCCCTTATTACATAGAGGCTAAAAAAGCATTCACCTGCGATGGGCAGGACAGTCACTCAGCTCTTCACCTGAGGGAATTCAGCTGTGTTGCCCAGCTCTCCGAAGACGGGCTTAAACATCCCACATAATTGCTACTGGGTAAAGGTGGCATGCCAAAGACTTAATCCCTCCTGTGGAGCTGCTCTGGTTGCTGCTCACTGGGCTGCAGAGAGCCCAACTTAAAACCTCATATGCAAGGTCCTCGTGTAAAAGAAAACTCCTTTAAGTCTCAGTCACCAGTCCAAGGCAATTTTATTTATTTTTTTTTTAACTGACGCAATCTCTGGATGAAAATTCGTATTTAACAACTGTGATGTGATGGGCTTGACACTTCCATTTTCCTTATTAAAGGCACCACAGTTATAAGGCTATACTGTGCAAGCTGTTGGGATCAGTTCCCAAAAGCAAGCTTTCCTACTACGAACTGGAGTTTGCCATGAAAAGGAGGTTTACCTTCCAATAACCAACCTGTATTTACACTGCACCCCCGCAGTGACGCATTGCTGCCAGGAAAGAAATTCCACTCAGGAGCTACACACTGATTGGTCTATGGGAGTATTTTCTTCCCTGCCTTTTATATTCTGAACTATGTCTAAATCTCTTGGAGCTTTTATTTCATTACCTAGGAATAATCCTTCAAACAGCTTTAGGGTTAACAAACCCTCCGTTTTAGCCGGGTGGGAACATGATAGCCCAATTCAGTGTTTCCACAAATAGATCAGAAATTGCTACATACATTGCTCCAGTAATTAGACACAGATGTAGTTTTGAACAGAGGCCTGTATTTTATGTTACTAGTATCAATCACAATAATTCTGATTAAGTAAGTGAAATATCACTCTATTAAAGGACAGGAGTATATGGCCCTGAATGCTGAGGCATTATGAGAAGCCAGCACACTGCACAAGAGCAGTTTGCAAGTCATGCCATCAGCTATACCCAATGTTTTGCTGCCTTTCTCAGGTGGAACGCGAGGAAGATGACAACAGACCAAATAAGCATTTGAATTCCCATCAGTCTTAGAGCATTTCCAGGTCAAACCAGACTCCTGGAAGTTTTAGAAGGGAACCATGCATATCAGGGCAGCATATTTCAAATCATAGCACAGAACCAATTACAGGTTTCCAGAAGATCCACAGTCTTGGGATATACCCCACACCCCAGCTACTGTAGCATTTACATTTCATGCTGGAAAAAAAGACTGAAAGAGAGCACAGACACGAAGAAAAATTTCTAACAACATACCGTGGTCTTCTTCCTCTGATATTTACATTCCAATTTTGCAAGTTCAGTTTTCTTCAGTTTTAATATTGGAGGTAAATGCCACACATCTTACAACAGAATGCAAAATCTCGTACACTGAAATGGACATTATTACCTCACGCGAGTGTAATTCAACAGGAACCCAGAAAGCTTCCTTCAAGGTAGGCGTTCTGGTGCAGTCTCTGAACAGAGTCTGCAAGTTAAACTTTCTGCTGCTGGTAAACCGTTGTTCATTCCCAGAACCTGTTCCCTCAGCATTCAAATTTCATGAAAAGCAGTAGGAAACCTGAATTAAATACACATATACTATCCAAATATGAAGACGTATTTAAGGAAAGTAAGTAGCAGATGTTTTTTCTTCTGCCTTGTTCCTCCTGACTCACACAGACCCTGCTTGAGCACATCAGCCATCTATAGCTTGGAGCCTCCTTAAGAGGCTATCTTCTCCTTAAAAGTGCAGAGCAGATGTTTAGATCTATGAGAAGTCCCAGCGGCAATGTAAGCATACTGTGAAGTTTTTCTAAATCATTATTTAAGGAAGATTATTTTTTTTAACCTTGAGAGATTTTTGGACAACAAATGAACATAAGATTTTAAAAAGCCTACTCACTTTATCCCATATTCAATTTGTTTCTGTTTTAGAAAAGTGATTAATGAAAAAAATTGAACTGGTGCCACATTTTATATGTATAGTTATGTGCCAGTATGGTAAATCCTACTAAATCATCCTTGTTCGTTGAAACCCCTCGAATCTCCTTATCCCCAATGTTTACGACTATAAAAAAAAACCCAAGACAGTCATTGGAAAACTGAACACTGCAAAATTATGTTTACAAGCATCTTTCCCTGAACAGTTATCACCCATTTTGTAAATATAAATAGTCTCAAACTACTTGAGAACAACCACAGCAGCTCAGCCCTAAGCACTTTTCATTGCTCACAGGCAGCGGGATGGGCAATGACTCAGGCCTCCCCACAAGACTCTGGAAAAGCACTGCTGGCCAAGAGGCTGGGACACCCATCCGACATCCATCTGCCTGGGTGCCAGCGCCCCCGGGCTCGGAGGGCAAGCACGGCTGGCACTGGCTGTGGGCGCCCGCCTTGCCACAGTCGGACACCTCTGCTTCCGTCACGTAACCACCTCCTTTTGGGAGATTTCCATAGTCGTTGCCTGCTGGCATAGCTCTGAAACAAGACTGTCAAGTATTTTGAAAGTCACGATTCTACACTAGTGCTCAAGATGTTTAAGGTGGCATTATATGTTTTTCTACAAGACAGCGTAGTCAAGCGGTGAGAGAAAACTCAGAAGCCAAGCAGCCAACCCACCCGCTTAGTGGTTCTTCCCTGCTTTAGGATCTTCACTTCTAGGACTGATGGCAAAGCGTGATTCCCAAAAAGAAATGTTTCTTTTAAGTAGCTACAGAATCTTTCTGAAAATACCACCGGACTGTCTCCCATCGGACTGTTGATTCACGTTGCCAGATGAGACACTGATAAATACACCCAAGTGTCTGCGTCATGCTGTTTTACGAAATCCTAATACTACCACATTTATTACGAGTAATTACATTATATACTGACACGAACTGAAAACTGTACCCTGGTTATTGCTAAAACAAAGGCAGGCGCCAGCAGCAAGGCCCGGGCCGCGCTGCAGCGGGCGGCGCCCCGGCTGGCCGGGTACCGGCGCCTCAGCGGGGGGAGACCGGGGGGCTGCCCCCCCCCCCGCCCCGGCCGCCAGCTCCGGCCCAGCCGGTGCTCCCTGAAAGGCTGGAAGTTTGCTGTTAGGCTGAGCGACCTCTATATCTGAGGGGTGTTTAAAATTAAAAACCAAGGGCCATCCCTCGGTTTTGTTGCGAGCTGCGCGCTGATGGAAGAACCATTTTCTTCAGGGTTTCTCTGGTGTAACGCCCTCACCCAGCCACCCACAGGCAGAGGTGTTCCAGTGCAAACCGCAGGATTCCAGACAGTCAGGAGGCGTCCGGAGTCAGCCGGGACCATCCCCACCGCCCAGCCGGCTGAGCTCCGGGGCGGCACGGCACCCCCAGACGGCCCCCAGGTCGCCCCGCCGCCGGCGCGGCCGCTGCCTCCCACCCGCCACGCGCCCGCGGGCCCCGAGCCGCCACGGGCAGGAAGCGGCGGCCGCGCCCAGCCCCGCAGCACCCCCCTCTCGGCGGGGAGGCGGAACAAAGCAGCGAGCCCCCCGCTCCCCGCCATCTCCTACCGTCCGCGGACAGGGCCATCTCGATAAGCGTCTCATTCGCCTTCTTCCCCAAACGATTCATGGTGGCCGCCTTTTCTCTGCTCCTGGCCCGCGGCGGGGGCTGCCTCCCGCCAGCAGACGAGGGAAGCGGGGCTGAGTCAGGGGCTGGGGGGCCGCCCCATGCATGCGCACTGCCCGCCGAGGCGGAGCGGGGACCGGAGGCGGGAGGGGCAGGCGGGGGCCGCCCGGCGCGGGTGCGGCCGGTGCCGGGGGCGCTGAGGGACCCGCCCGCTGGCCGCGCCCGACGGGGGCTCCTGGTTCCCTGGCGGCCGGGCTCGCCTCGCTCGGGGCTGCCTTAAACCCTTCGCCTTTCCGCTACGTAGAGAGAAACGCCCGAAGGAGAAGTGGGATCACTGCCAGAACGAGCCGTTACGCACTCGCTCAGTCCTTCAGGGGCGTTTGGGAAAAGCAACCCCTTTGAACAGTTTGATCTCTCCGTTTAGGTAGAGCAAAGGGTTTGCTTTTTTTTTTTTTTGTGGGTTTTTTTTTTTTTTTTTGGTCAGTCTACATCTTTTATAGTACTTGATCTTTCATGAGAGAAGAGGGGAAGGAAACAGGGGTAAAGTAATGCTCTGTTTTTGGGTCAGTGTTCTGGTTTAACAGTAGCTGGCAGAGAAGTCCCACACAGTCCCCAGCGTGCATGCCCCCAGTGGGATGGCGCAGAACCAGAAGGGTCAGACTGAGGAAAAAACATGTGGATTGATATAAAGACCGTTTAATAATTTTTAAAAAGAAAATGATGGCGAGGAAAATAAAACCCAAGAAAAACAAGCAATGCCAAAGAAAACAATGGCGCGCCACCAACCCACTGATACCCAGCCGGTTCCGGAGCAACAGCAGCCCCTAGAAACCTTCACCCCCCAGCAGTTTTATTCCAGAGCATGCTGTCATATGCCATGGGGTGTCCTGTCAGTCAGGGGCTCGGCTGTCCCGGCTGTGTCCCCTCCCAGGCCCTTGCGCTGCCCTGCTGTGCTCGCTGGCTGGGCAGCCTGGGGAGCAGGGAAGGCCTGGGTGTTGGGCAGCTGCTGCTCAGCAATAGCTAAAGCACCCCTGGGCTACCAGCACTGCCTTCATCACAAACTCAGAACACAGACCCATACAAGCTACTATGAAGAAATTTAACTCTATCCCAGCCAAACCCAGGACAGTCACTGATTCTTTTTTACTGAGGATTGATTTGCTCTTCTTGATCCTGCAGGGATGTTAAGAACAGCATACAGTTCTCCCAAGTTCAGGACAAATTTAAGCTGGTGTCAGGCAATAAAGGATACTACTGTTTGCTGTCTTGATTACAGATTCAGAGCTAGCAAAAGCGTCATTGTACCTATTGATTCTGGATTCTTTTAAAGTAGAGCTTAAGAGGGAGAAAGAAGTAAGAATAAAGCCTGAGGAAGGGGAAATGAGGCATGAAGAGGCAGCAGATGAAACACAGGTCTTTCATTGCCACTGTTGGATTGAGAGAGATAAGAAATGCTGCCTTGATCCCTCAGACAGGCTCTCCGAAGCAGAGCGCATCTCCCAGGACCAGCACCCGCTGGTGCCGCCGAGGGCGGGAAACTCCCGCTGCGGCAGCTGCCCCTTCTCCCAGGGCTGGCGCCATTTCCAAGCCTCAGGCAGCCCCCTCTTCTCATCGCTCCCTTCATAATCTGAGGTAATTTCCAATCCACTGCTTGTTCAGTACGTGGGTTTCACGTATTTTTTTGTTCATTCATGTCATCTCAGGCCTTCTTTCAGATTATCTTTTTCTATGTTTGGCTTTTACTGCCTAAGTAATTATTTTATGCACCGAACTGATAGCGAGTTTCATTACTTGGGTAACTGTAACGCAACAGCAGTTTCATGACAGCATTTCTTCATCAGAAACTGAAGTACAGTGAGTTGCTGGGCTCCTGTTAAAGTCGACATGCAGAATTAGGCTTTTATTTGTGCTGGGCGGCATTACTGCTTCAAGAAGTATATTTTTAGTCAGCAGCAAGACCTAAAAATGTGTCTGATGGCCTTACAAAGCCTGAAATGTTTAGTTTCATGATGCAGGATGGGTGGAACAAAGATGATGGGCACAGCACAGCAAAAGATGCCTTTAAACAGCTTGTAGCTGCACACAATGCACCAGATCACAAGGTTCAATTTAAAAGCTGTATTTTGTAAGCCTTTAATTTTCTCACAGCATTATATATCTCAGATAAATGCTTTTATGCCCACAGAAGATGCAATTAGAGCCGGTATTCAACAAGAGCCAGAAACAGCAAGAATTGCAGAGGCCGTTACTGAGTTTTGCCTTCTAATTACATGGTCGCTCTTCCCAGCTCCACCCAGCATGTGCAGCAGCAAAGCCAACCATACTTAAATCCATGTAAGTATCACATCCAGAATGCCAAAGAGGATTCTGCAGGTCTCTGTAATTGGACAGGCTCGTGGTTTGTTGAGGCACTGAATTTGTGTAAATTACACAGTGGCCTGTGTTAGCTCCAGAGGGAGCTATCTCTGGAAGGCCTTGTGCCAGTGGTGGGCACATGGGATGTCCCGGCAATAACCCATGTTAACATTTCTTGCATGTTCAGAGTTTAACCAGCCATTGTCTGACGTGGTGATTTCACAGTATGCCTAAGTGATCCAGGACCACGCTTCCTTCAAAAGGCTTTTTCCCTCCCACCTTCCATTTTCACTGCTGATCGATCATAAGATGATACAATGACTCAGGTCAACCTGTTAAACTGATTGATCTGTATTTTCCCTGGGCTTTTATTTCCATGAATCACTGCAAGCAACAGGTACTGGTAAAACAAAGGAAAAAATGGGCAACCACACAATGGTAGGACCATTTCATTCCTGAGATATCAATACAAGAACCAGGTACACCATAATATTTCTGCTTTTGGTGGCCTGAAGTTCAAATGCTGTTTCTAATACAATGTATACACAAAAAAAAAACCCCAAAAATTACCTAGAAGGCTGTGGGTGTAGGTAGCAAGCATTACCAAAAATTACTGGCAGTGATTACACTTAGGATATTCAGCAGCAAAGCGTAATCCTTTATGCTAAAGGAGAGTAGGTAGTTTATAGCCCTTACATAGTCTTGCTTTCAATTGATGGGCTTTTTCAAAAGCATGGAGCTGATTTACAGGCCTTCATGTTTTTTTTTTTTTAAAAATATTATTTAAACACAAAAAACTGGTGGGATTGGAGAGTCAGATTTCAAAGATATCTCTGCACCCCACATTGTCTCAGGTAGCCCAAGGCCTGTTCAAAACAACTCACAACTTACAATCGGAGATCCCAACTGTTGAAAGTCCTGTTTGAGGACTGTATAAACCTTACAGCACTAAAACATCTTTGAAAATATGACCTTGATTCCTAGATCATGTAGAAAATTGAGCTTTTGTGTCTATTGGTTAGATGATCTGAATAAATTCATTCTTCATTATCTCTCCTCTGCGAAGGAATCTAATATATACAGCTTTTGCATTTACCACTTGGGGACCTACCTGTAGGTTTTTCAAATAACGTATGCTTTCAGGATTCCCTATGCTATGCATGTCATATATCCATGTCACTGTCTCAGAAAGTGCAGCAACTTGCTGCTGTTGAAGATCTGTGTATTGCGTACACTCCTTTTGTTTAAAAAAGTTTATATATATATGTATATATATTTAGAGTTCTAGTAAGTTTTCAAATCAGACTGTGAGCACAAGTTAGAAACAAAAAATCACAAGTTTGAAACAGATGCAGAAGCAAAAGGGAAGGAGTGTGTCTCCTTCCCAGCTTCTTCAGCTGGCTCTTTCTCCTCTGATGACTGAACAACCTCACAGACAGTCGCTTTACTGTGAAATTTCAGCACACATGGGCTCCATCTCAGAAACAAATGTTGCTGCCTCCCACATCTTCAAAAGTGTGCTTTTGTCAACTGATTAAAGGCCACTTAGGCTTTCTAGTTGAAGAACTAACCTATTTCTTTCTCTGTCTTTGATGAGCCCTTTAGAATATAAGCAACCATGTCATTAGGAAAGAAATTAATCCTTTAGAGACCAGTAGGGCCAGGTACCAAACAGGCTTAGAAAGGTTAAGTGGGACTCAGATGAAAGTTCGGTGCCCAAACCCAGCATTATGATGCCCAGAACTGCCATTCATTTCTCACAGGCTTTTTTTTTTTTAATGCTGCCACACAGCCCTAAAGCTGTCAGGAAATGAAGAGAGAGTGCCATAAAGAGTTGTGGTGCAAGGCAGCAGAATGGAAACAGTTCTTAAAGGAAGTAAAAAAGTTTTGTGTAGTGTGCAAAAGTTCATCATTGCTCACTGCATTTTTTTCCTACTCCATCACTTTTCAGTTAGTCAGCTGTTTGCAGAAAGCGGTAGAGGTAAGAGTAACACCTATCTAAACAAACAGATAACTTTACAGACTATAATCTACGTTTATCTTGGCCAGAGTTACTACACTTTTGCGACAGCAGAGCTAAAATCAACCACCCGGTTTGCACTCTCCCCAGGGCAAGGAAACTGTATGGGTGCGGTCCCAGCTAAACCCAACCACGTCCCAGTGGAGGAAAGCCTGAGATCGGACAACGACTCTGCGCCCTCTGCACGAGGAACAGCAGTTTTGAGAGAGCTGCTAGAGATAAAGGTAATCTTAACAGAAGCCTGCATCCTGTTTCAAGCGCAAGCAGGCATTTTAGTTCTGTAATCTTGCAGTTACACTCCCGTAACTGCATTGTCAGGTTTACAGCTGCCATCAAAGCCTTCTTAAAAAAATAATCCAAAGAAACCACAAACCCACCCACCCCCCAACAATAAAAAATTACTTTGGTGTCTTTTGGGGAGTAGAAGGAATGCACCTCTTTCCTGCTGCTACAGACATTCTTAGGGATACTTGAATATATACAAAATCTACTCACTAACAATGTCTGAGGTATGGTTCTTCACTCTCATCGTGTCTCTGTGGATATAGTTCTATTGATTTTGCTAAACTGCTCCTAAACAGCGTGAGTGAAGATCAGTATTTAATTCTGGTAGGTTGTGCGCTGATAGGTATGCTCACATAAAGTATTATTGAATGCGGCCACTTGATCAGTTCTGGCACTTATATGACAATGTTAAGGTAAGAAGTTGCATCATCTTAGTAAATTCCTGTGTGCTTCTGGTGAAATCATCCATTTTCTCTCTTGTCCTTTTATACACGATTTAGTTTCTCAGGGTTTAGTGCCCTCTGGTGGGAACAGTGTTTTCTTCTGTGAAAGCAGATACACTGATATCTCATGCTTCATTTTGATTTTTATCTGTATTTATCTGTTGATCTCCCAGAGTGATAAAGAGATAACATAAAGTCGGATTATATTCTTCTTTTTTTTGACATAGAGGATTCTGGAGTGAGTAAATGAGGCTGATCTGTGAAAGCCAGAGCACTGGGAGGATGTGGCGACTTCAGTAGCTCTAGCAAAAATATTAAAATCAGTTCAGTTTGGTGTGCATTAATCAGCTTAGATAGTAAAGCATAACTGAATGATGAATACATCCTAAAAATACAAGTGAACAAAAACTTGCAGTTGCATACAAGGTACACACAAATAATATTCTGTGTCATCACAAATGAATTTGTGCTAACCATACTTTTAATGACTTGTGCACCTCTCATATATGCACATTTTTAGCTGTCCTTGATTACGTATTTTGTTAAAAAGTATGTAAAATTATATCAAGAGATCAGCAGCTTTGTCAAAAATTCTAGAAAAAGGTAAGTCCTTCAATATGCATATTAATAAGACAAGGTGTTCAAGCACACGTCATTTTGTGCAAGATATTAATTCACATCTTATTTAGCTGGCAGGCTGGTGACAACAATAGAAATAATGGTACAAGTGATTGTATAATCCTATGGGCAGTATTGAATGGCCGTGTTCCTCTCTGCTGTTTGTAACACCCTCCATGAAGAATAACAGTAGTTATAATGAGAGCTTTAAGAAAATGTTCCACATTTGCTGTTAAAAATTATTGTTAAGTTCTGCATGTTTGGTAAACCTACACCTAATTTTCAAAGCTTCCATTCATTGCAGTGCACATATACAGCACTCCTATGAACAACTTAAAGGAAGCATCTTTCCATGTTGGCTTCTCTGATATCAAATAATCAAGCTCCATGATCTCTTCTCAGCTCATCTCCTTGGGTAGGCTCTGCAGGTTAGCTCCAATACCTTGGCTGAAAGTTTACATCCTTCACAAGCTTGTGCATCTTCCAATTCTGCCCTTCTTTGCCAGCAGTCCCATTCTCCTCTTCCCATGCAAAAGCAAGAGAAGCAGCCACAAAGGCCTCTTACCTTAGAGAGTGGTCTGGGTGTAGGGCTGCAGGTAGAAATGAGTGAATATAGATGGGACAGGAAGGAGAACAATATGTAATTTTCTACAGAGACAGAAAATATTGGAGAGAAGGAGAAAAAGTTAAAAAATAGCATTTCTAGGAGCCAGCAAGATGAGGATGTGTAGGGCTGTCTGCCTTAGGGAAGGCTGTGTGATGGTCCCAGGCAGTTTCTGCAAGAACCAAGCCTAGCCAAGCATACACAGCCTTTCCCACAGTCTTGGGGCTGTGCACTGGCTGATACCATCTCACAGCCCAGCTGCGTGCGTCAGGGTGCTGTTGTCTGGGGTTGTGGATGCCTGTGCTGACCTGCACCCCAATGGATGTAGTAACACTAACATATGCTGGAAGGGAGCCTTTCTCATAAGAGGTAAATTAAATAGTGGGTGACATCAGCCTTGATAGTCTTGTTTTTAATACTAATAAAACTGATAAGTGAGCTGGTAGCTCTTGGTTGTTGCAACCTTTCAGTTTCCTTCTCATTTTCACAGCTTTTCCACACACTGTGTGAGATACGGTGACTGTATGGTTTCCAGCCTTTCCCCAGTCTGTAGCCCTAGTTGATCCTTATCCCAGATCCTGTCTGCATAATGTAGTGCTTATCTCCCCACCCAGGGGAACCGTTGTGCAAAGTTGTCAGGGCTGCCCCAGCTGGCCTGTCCATCCGAGCCACAACTGAGGCTGGGCATACAGATTAGTTGTGTGAGCTCTGCGAGCATGATAAGCATCCAGGAGCAGCAGGAGCCACGAAATGCATGGACACCTTCAGCCACGTCAAACAGTATCAGAAGGATCAGGTGGAAAGTGAAGTGACAAATTTAAGCAGAAAAGATGTATCTAAAAATCAGTATTTAAAAAGTAAGATAAGTATGAATAGTGGGATGAAATCAATATAATCAAGTAATTTATGTACACATTCTAAACAGGAAAAAGCAGAGCCTGAGGAACAGAGTGAAAAAGAATAGAAGAAATAAATACAAAAAATATAATATCAAATTAAAATGTTCAGTTGCAGGGAAGTATATTTAAAATTGAAGGAGAATAGATAAAAGTTTTCAAAATACAAGGTGCTACTTTGTTTCACCTGGTTTCCAAGAGGCCTATCAGTACCAACAACATAATTTCTTTTTTTGCTGTGTACCTCTGGCTTCAGGTAGGAAGGACAAAGTGTAACACAATTAAGCCAACCCATAATTCTGTATTTTCTGTAGAACAAATCTCCCATCTTAACATTTCTTCAGTGTCTACCTCTCAAAATATTTATTCTCGTTTCCTGATAAACTGCTGAATTCATAAGAGGTGGTATGCCATCTCTAATAAAAGTCAAATCTCTTTTTTTGAGATTGTTGCTATTGTCTATAATACAGTTGCTCTTATGAATTACAAATTGTATCATTTAGCAGAAGACAAACTAGTTGTGCTTTCTAACTATGCCCTCCTGGATATCCATGCAAGCACATTATACATGAGAAAGAGTCTAATTTGTCATTTCTTATTTCCCTTTTTTTAAAGTTGCTAGTGTTTTACACTTCAGTTCAAATGTGGAAAGAGGGAAAAAGATACCATAATTGTTTTTTATGCAGTAACATATGGATAATTTCTGAAATCCTCAAGTCTTACTGTATTAATTGTGAAGATTTTTCCGGACTGTTGAAGTCATTACTTCTATTAATGAGCATACAATATATAGTTTTGGATGATTCCCTTTAAGTTAAGTCTTCAGGTAAGTCAGTCTGCTAAGACAGCTGGTATTAGCATACCTGTCAAACGCTTGAAATTACTGGGCTTATCCTTATCGTCCAACATAAAAGATGAACACAGACATTTGTTGATAGCCCTCTATAGTGTAAAGAAGAGAAAGTGATAGTTGTGTGATCTTGTACATAAACTGTGGTACTGCAAATATATTGTAAGTCTGTTTATCAACAACTCCCATTGCTGTTTTTTTCGAACTAGACCCTTAAGTCTAGAGTAACCTTTCCTTTTCTGGGATCAAACCCGGTCCTCAGTTTTCTCAGTTTTCCAGCACAATTATAATCAGCTTCTCAGAGGCGTAGTCTGTGCTTCACAATTTTAAATTGTGCATGAATCAATAAATGAGCTAGTATAAAACACACAACGCTTTTTGGCCTGGCTTTTAAAACCAGTCAGTTGCACGAGGACTGAGTGATTATAATCTTTTCCTTCACGCCCTTCCATGGGTTACTGAAGAAGCTGCAGCATTAGGATTTGCAAGTGTAGTGGTCTGATCCTGAATCGCCTCATACCCTGCCCCACCAGTTCTAATGGGTGCATTAGTGGAGTGAATGTGAATTTACAGAAGAGAGGTAACACCAGCTTGCCTGATCCATCCCTACCTTAATTAAGACAAGTGATGCTACTTGATTTTTCAGTTCAAAGCACATCTGTATGTTTTGATATGCCTTGAATGGTATTACTACTATGAATATCAAGGTAATTTTCTCTTTGATTTCCCAGTGATCTTTGGAAATAGAAGCAAAGCCTTGAGCAGTATCTATAAGTACAACAGTTCTTAGTCCATTTCTGCCTGATGTTCTCCTAAAACTTGTCTGACTCAAGTTAATGGATTAGGCTTTAGTTAATCTCTCTGTTAAAATTATTGAGGAAAAGTTTCATAAAAATTGGCCTTTCAGTAATAGGTCTGTGGCTTCTGATGTGATTTAATTTTCCTGGGTCTGACAGACTGAGAGTTAAAATAGAATGACATTTTTAAAAACTGTCAGTAATCGCTGCTGTTATCAATCATTAGCCAATGAGTCACCATCTTTATTAGCTAACTTTGCCTTGGCCTGCTGCACCTTTTTTCTTCATTTCCTTTGTACTTTCACAAAGTTATGAAGTTACTAAGCTTCATCCCTCTGTTTCTGTTTTAAAATTGGTGTCCTCCCCACACATTTCCTGTCATGCTCAAATGAAAGCTGAAACAGGCAGAGCATTTCTCTTTACCTTGCACTCATGAGCATCCGTGATGTTTTTAAATATTTCTGACTGTCTGCTTATGGTTTAACATCTCCATACCACAGCTGTTAAGAAATGCTGATGATCTAAGAGTCCATAATTTTTTTTCCATCTGCATGCCCAGAACTCATGTTTAAAATCTCTTATTCTTTTGCTGTTATAATGCTTTTTAACCAGACATATGATAATCTTTGTTCTGAATTCATTTTCAAGATCATGCTTTGCTGCTAGATTGGGGCTCTTATTTTCTAATTCAGTCAACCTTTCTTAACACTAATCTTTTTAGCGATGTTATCAGGTAGTGGAGAATTAACTGTTGGAATGCTATTACTATGGTACGTCTTACTAAAACATACAAGACAGCTTCCTCCTCCAAAGACCAGCAACTTTCATACAGTCCTTTCCTGAAATATAGTCAAGAGTCCCATGCTGCTTCATGAGCCCTTCTTTTATATTTTGAGAAACCCATTTCACATGTCTCCCATAGGCTTTCACTCATCTTTTCTTGTTGCTGTCATTAGATTGTTTTAGAGCTGGGATATGGAATAATGTCATTCTTTCTATTGCTTTTCTCACAAGAAACTCTGAAACACAGGTAGGTTCCCTGCCATGGTTCCATCGTATATCGAGTGCAACCTACACTGCATGCTACATGCATCGACTGCATACTATATGAGAAGCTAGATTTGAAACTCTCCCTGTGTGGATTCCTAACACTGACCCTTTCAATGCTGATTTAAATTCAGATAAAAAATAAGCCCGGACAGTGATGGGATAAGCATGGCCATCAACTCCTCTTTCAGAACAGTTGGCCTTGTCACTACTCATCATTTTTGATTGAAGCAGTCCTGTGATGATCTATCAATTCAAGTTTCAATGATAAAATTATTAACAACAGGAACTTTGCTCCATGTTTTTATACTACACATCTCAGAAGTGGTTAGCTAGCAGATAAGGGGTATGTCAGGAAATAGGGCCATGGGTGAGTTGTATGAAAAATGTGCCAGATACTTTCATAGAATCATTTATGTTGGAAAATACCTTTCAGATAGATCATCAAGGCCAACTGTTAACCCAGGACTGCCAAGCCTGTTACTAAACCGTGTCCCTATGCACCGCATCTACATGGGTTTTGAACACTTCCAGGGATGGTACATCTTATGTTCTACCACCTCCCTTGGCAGCCTGTTCCAGTGCTTGACCACCATTTCGGTGAAATTTTTTTTTTCCTAAAATCCAATCTCAACCTTCCCTTGTGTAACTTGAGGCTGTTTTCTCTTGTCCTATCCCTTGTTACCTGGGAGCAGAGACTGACCCCCCCTGCCCACAGCCCCCACCAGGCAGCTGTCGGGAGCCATCAGGTCCCCCCTGAGCCCCCAGCCCCTTCCCCAGCTTTGTTCTCCCTCTCTGGACACGCTCCAGCCCCTCTGGGCCCAGCCCCCTCTGCAGACCCCCCGCAGGCCATGCTCCCCGGCTGGCTGGGGTCCCCTGCAGCTGGCTGAGGGTGCTGCCCCCCTGGCCCAGGCCGTGGGCAGAGCCATGGCACAGGGCTGGCCAGCATGGAGCCCTGGGAACACCACTTGTGACTGGTCTCTTTCCTTATTTTTTTTACACCTGTTGTGAACTTGGCCAAGTGAGCTTGGCTTTGTGCAACAAATAAT
The DNA here is from genome assembly GCF_023634155.1 of Falco peregrinus. Taxonomy (NCBI): domain Eukaryota; kingdom Metazoa; phylum Chordata; class Aves; order Falconiformes; family Falconidae; genus Falco; species Falco peregrinus. The sequence goes on from NC_073729.1 coordinate 16,373,869, forward strand.
TTCCAGTGATAGGTTTCAAGCTACTGTAAATTTGCCAGTGATATCAGTTGGTTCAGCAGGGTGTAGACATATCTGAGCCAAAACCAAACAGCTTTGCTGGAGCCCCGTTTTGCTGTTTCAAAATTCAAAGTAACCAGCAGGGATCATGAGGAGGTAGAGGATTCACAATTGCTTTAGTGTTATGGTTCATATTAGTGTTGTATTTAACTCCTGCCAGAGTAACCTGACCTGTGCTTAGTTTTTCTCTCCTACTGAAGTTTGTACATTGCTCTTTCCCATCTTGTACCTATCTAGATTGTCCTAAAACCTGAACTACCTCACATACAATTTAACGGCTGTCAGGTATAGAAGCCTAACCTATATTCCTGCTAATTCTTTTCTAATTTTTCACTCTTGAAAATTCAAAAGGCGCTGCTTTGATGTGGTTTAGTCAGCCTTGTCCTTTAGGAGCTTCCCTTTCAGACCACCTTCCAGTTGGCCTGCTGTGTTGTGGACATGACTAGAAGTAAAGCTTTTTTCTGATGGAAAGAGGCATATATAGATATGTCCCAGTACAGAGACTGAGTGAGACTTAGGTACCAGAGTTGGCAGGGTGGTGATTCTTATATGTGACAGGTATACTCAATAGGTAGGGATTATTAGGTATATACAGCTGAAATACAGATTTAGATGTTGAAAGTGTAGTTGGGAGAAAGAAAAGCAACAGGCAAGACAAACCACAGAACAAGTTATTAATTAAGAATATTTTTTTAATGGTAACTTTCTCTTTTTTTAATTTTCTTAATATTTCAAAATAAATATGTTTTCTGCTTCGCTCTGTATGTAAAAAACATAACCCGAGAAAAACAAGTTCTCCGCTCTCTACTTTCTTTCACACTTCACAGCTCATATTTTGTTCTTTTCATGTTACAGTCTCACACTTCTACACAGAGTGACAATTATGTGTAATCTGAATAATAATTCATGTAGGTTTACTGCTTATCATGTACAGTGTTTTATGTCAGTGATTCCCAAACTTTTTTTTACTAAGCATTCCTCTGGCATGTAACTAAACTTCCCCGAGCCTTTTAGTTCTTCACCTCTGCACTCTTTTCTTGTCCTGCTGGTGCTACCTAGCTCTCCTTACCCACCCTACAGATCCCTTCTCTTTCCACTTGATTCTGATATCCCCCTTTCTTCCATTCCTCCCCTAATCAGCCTTCCCTCCTACCCTCAGGTTCATATATCATTCTCTTCCCAGATAGCTCAGAATATCTTCTCCTCAAGAGTTTCAGTGTTTTTGCCTTAAGGACACAAGTGTATGACAACAACACAGGATTTTTGCTGCTTCCATGGCTGGCCTTCTGCTTTTCCTGCACAGCCACATATTTTCCCTTTTCCTTCCTAGCAAAACTAGATTCCTGATGTCTGAAACAGAGATTGCTGGTTCAGGGGATAGGTGCTGTCACAATAGTCTCCCAGTGTCCAGCAGTTCCCCTTGGGGAGCAGCAAGTATTTTATGTCTCCTTTCAATGAATCCCTATTTCTTTCTCTGCAAGTATTTGACATTGAACTTTTGCGTATAGAGGAAGTTTCAGCATCAGACTACTGTGGACTGTTGCTGATACTCTTGTCCTTTGTTCCCAGCATGGTCCCTTTGGAAGTGATACAGTATCATTCATGGTGAATAAATATTTATCTATTTGAATCTAATGACGGTGTAATTATATGGCCCTAATCCTGAAATATTTAGTTTGTGTATTTTTTCTGGCAAAATTTGCACTCAAGTTAATGGCTTAAGATTTTTTCTCACTGTTATCATGCCACTGAAAAAGAGAAAAAGCTTGTCAGAAGCATTAATTTTTAGGTAGTAATGTATCTCTTTCTTAGATGAGGAGAATCAACCAGAAAACAAATATAATTGAGAAGATCTTTAGGCATTACAGGCATTACACAGTGAATGGAAATGCTTTTATGTAAGGGTTTGATATGACAAGTTAGAAATCATTTTAATTTCTTTTAAATGAGCATCTTACATTCCCAGAGGCTTTGTCTGGGGTTTAAAGAGCACAAAGAAGAATACTGTCCCCAGAAAAAGCTATCCTATGTAATTTCTTTCTTCTTTGCTTGCAATCAATCATTCTTTCAGTGAGGCTGATGTTACGTGCTGCTCCTTGGTTGCAGGATACTTCTGACAGTATGATACCCATGGCTGTAGCTCACCATAATATGATCATCCAATTTGCTAAGTTTAGTCATCTGTAGCTCGGTTCTTGAACATGGTATTTTGATTTGGTTTAATGTGAAGAAGTGTGTTCTTCCTTCCCTTCATTGTTAAATGATTTTCAAGAATCATTTGTGCCTTGTCTCTGGCTTTCGCAGTGTAGAGCAGTGTGTAAGGAATGGAATTGCACTGCAGTACCTCATGTAGCTCCCTTGAATTGCTCCTGCTGTAAGCAGGCCAGTTAGGATGATGTGCAAAGCTCTCATTTGAGGAACATCTGGCAATTTTTTTTTGGGTCTATTTTACCCACCATTTGGAGATTTGTAGCCACTGACTTTTTTGGTCTTAGAACTGGAACAACAGACATATCATTTAAACTGAGAGTCCAATGTTGGTTTTCAAGAGCTAATCATTAATCATTTGAAACTGACGGTTTTAGTAAGAAGATTACTATGCTTGATGCTCCTTTTGTTCTATAGAAGGGATTTCTCTTGTTCTAATCAAAACAAGAGAAAATTAGCCCAAGGTAATTGTGTAGGTCAGTAACAAGGATATAAGAGAGAAATGCCAGATCTTCAGAAATGGTGAGTCAGAGCTTTTATTTGTGATTGTCTCCTACCCCATGGAATCTCTTGCTAGTAAAACTGTTTTGTTCTATAGACTTGTTGATGAGAGTCAAGCTTAAGGAAACTGTCTGTAACCCACTGGCTTGGGCATTCACCTGGCATATTGGAAAACCAGCTGTGTGTTCCAGCCCCACAGGCATAAAGCTTTCTGTTACAAAGACAGGAGTGAATTATGGATGACTCAAATTCAGTACAGAAAATTACATTAGCATATGTAACATAGAGAGGGTTAAGTATAATTACAGTAGCTGTGCACAGCAAAGTATAGATGGGTAGAAAAACAGTGGGACAAATGCTATTCCTGCTGAGTAACCTTGGGTTGCTGGGAGAAACAGATTCCAGGCTTCTTTTGGCTTGTATAATCTAAGTATTTGCCTGGCTCACTTTTTTTGCCAAAGCCCAGTATGTAGCACAGATGTAGGGCTAATGATTAATTCATATCATACCTTGAATGAACTCTAGGACTGGACAATTCAGATCTGATATGCCCCCAAATGCTCACAGACTGGGTAAAAAACGTATACTTCCTTCATGTGGTAATTTTTCAGGCTCTCAGTGATTGCAGGTTAGAATTGTAGGGATGATCAACCAGGTCACAACAAATACTTATTGCTGGGGGACTAGGGGGTGGAAAATAAAAACACAAGGCTAGGGAATTTTTGGAACCATGGTAGAAAGGTATCTTAGAGCAGTTCTTAGTCTAGAATATGTATAGTTGCTGCCCATCCAGCAGATACTTCATCTGAAATTGAAACACCTCAGGCTTTTTGAGGCATTTTTTTAAGGACATATTTTAAATTCTTTTAACAAATCTTCATCTTTTAGTTTAAGCCTCGGATAAATTGATTTCAACCATCTCTGAGTACATTATGTCCCTCCACTACCTACTTTTTCTTGGTGTAATAGGCATATTCACCAACTGTTTCATTGCAAAGTGAAAGCCATTTTGACAGCAACAATACAACTTTTGACTACTGACTAAATCTAAAAGGAGGGATTTAACACGTTATGGCGATTACCGAACAATGCTGGTAATGTAATCATGTAAACTTGATGCATTCCTGCTTTTCTAGAAGTTCTTATCAACATATTGGAGGAAGCTGGTGTCTTTGTTCTATAAATGCTCTAGTGTCTGGGTGTATTCATTAAACTTATGGTCTTTCCTGTCTCCATTTTCCTAGACTCTGTTTTGCTCTTAATCCCTCTAAAAAAATAGTTCCAGTCTTATCGGTGCTTAACCTTGTGTTTTGTTACTTGTTAGCTAGCCTTGTGTTTCCTATTTTAGTACCAAGAATACCTCTGAAACTGCATGACTGCATGACTCTAATTCACCCTGTGTTTGTATTTGCTGGGGTGCTTCAATTGTTTCAACATCCTGCTTATACAAGAATGTTTCATGCTTCCTTTATATTTATGCTGGAAGAAAATTATTCATGAGCTTTAAGGTGATAGAAATCTTCCCTCTCGCCTTCTCTCTCTCCCCACCTCACAGGCACTGGAATACATTAATGGAATGGTTCTGTAAAAATCAGGTGTAGAAGTTGTAGGGTTCAGCCCCTAGTGCTTCCTCCCCACAGTAATCCAGCTCGGTAGAATAATCTTGCTGAAATGTATTGCTTACTGGGGCAGCAAGAACTGCGTGCACTGTAAGGCTCCAGGTTCTATCACAGCCCTAGTCAGACTCCTTTGTGCATACACTTCATATAGTTACTATTCATTCTATAAATTAATCCAGTATATTCTTTTAACAATGACAACTAAATGCATTGTGCTAAAATTCAATCAATGTCATCTGTATCAGTCACCAGGGGTCTCTTGATCTCTTTCTAGCAAGGATTTTGTTATTCAGACATTTCCCACAAGCTGTCAAATGGCCCAACTCAGTAACAACTAATAAAGCAAGCACCCCTTTAAAAATTTCCCCAGGGAATCTTTTTAAATTGAACAGGGAGTAATAAATCTTGTAGTGTCAATAATGGTGAAAATGTTAATTTGGTTGACTCTACTATGTGCCTTCTCAAGTGAAATTTCAAATGCTGTTCTGGGAAGATGGCTGCTACTTGAATTCACTCTGTTGCTCTCTGTCTGCAGCACCAGTTTTAAATCTGTGGCGAGGGCTATCTGAGATGGGCTATATAACAAAAGAGTGTTCTGGTGATCTGATTGCTTTCTCAACCTTTTAAATCTCAGCTACTGATTTTAGTGATGCCCTTAAATAAAAATTAGATGACAGAGGGGAACGTGCCGATAAGACTTTCTCAGATGCCTAGCTGATACAGTCCCTAGTACATAGCAGAAATGTGTCCATCTGCTAAGCATAGCATGAGTCTGATTTACAATACCACACAAAGCTGGTTTAACACTAGTATCAATACTGTAATTTTCTTTATTGTACAAACTGGGTAGAAAAGGGGGTTTGTGGTGTAAATGTCGTCTATTAAGGGCATTTCTGTGAATAAATTGTACTAGATGTTCTTTTTATGCTTTTTAGGACAGATTTTTTTCACAGATGTCATTTTTGGGCATTAGACAAGTTTTTTTCTCCTGCTGTTGTGAAAGGAGAACTGCAAGTACTGACATTAAACATTTTGGGAAATTTGTTCTGTTCTTATTTTATAATAAGCGAAAGCAGTCCTGCCAGAACTCAGACCTACCAGTGACTTAAATTCCTGTTTCACTGTGTTATTTCTTAGGTACTTGATACCGTCCTAAGGAAACTAAGGGACTATTTCTGAAGTCCAAGTTGCATATTTATCCAATATAATCATGATTCTATTTTTTCACAATTTCAAAAAAGTTTGTATCTGCAGTGGAAACAAAATGGCAGCTTTAAGCATGACTGCTAAAATATGTGTTTTCAATATCAATTTGTGACACGAGGTAACAAGTGCTAAAAATTTCTGATTATGAGATGTTAATTTCTGGGCTTTGGTTGGGCACCAGAGCAGCCTAGAGATGGCATGGTTAAGGACCTATGTGCCTGCTTTGAGATTCTCCGTCATATTTTTAAAAACAATTTTATTTGTTCCATTGTGCTAAAATTTCTTTCTTTAGGACATTGTCCTTTGCTTAGCTGCTTAATCCACTTCAGGGTTTGTTTAAGCTCTTTGGGGGTGGTATAGGAAAGTACTTAATTTGCATACCAAGCAGGCAAGGAGACCTAATAGCCTTTATCTGTCAGCTTTAATAATCAAGAACCAGCGCAGCACTCGATACAAGGCAGACCTGCCCTCCGTGTTGCATGCGAGCCCAGCTCCCCTGCCATGTCCAGGCTGATGCACTGCAGACCTGCAAAGGACCCCTTGTAACTGCAGAAGAGAAACCCGAGATTTGGGAGGAATGTTGAAGCAGGAGCTCACAGAAGACGCAAGACAAGCCTGCCAGGGTCTTGAGAGCACCACCAGCCCTGCCTGCCCCTGCCCACCTCCCCACAGCCCTGCCCTGCCTGGCCATGGGCCTCTCCGAGTTGAGCCTGGCTGGTGTCCCATACCTGGCCTTGGTCCATCCCCATCCCCAGGAAGGTGCCTGATGCCGGGAGCTGGGGCTGTCCCGGTGCCCTCAACTGCCCTGCTCCTGGCTGGGGCATGGGACTGGGCTGGCTGCCAGGCCCTCTAGGTTGCACAGGATCCTCATGCTGCGCCTCAGACGTAGCCGTGCAGGTAAAGCAGGTGTTAGAATCCTCTCCTCGCAGGCACGGAACTCAAGCAAGAAAACATTGTCTGTCTGCATGGGCATTGGCAGAGTCTGGATGCTGACCCAGATCTCTCACTTATGGGTGAAGGTCGCCCTTCCTCACAGATTATCTGTCATGGTTAGCATGGGCATCTGTTGTCATGCGCACGGTGCCAAGCAAGCTGCCGTGGTGAGTGACTCAGGAAATTGCAGAGCATGCACAAACATATGACATTGTGCATATATGAAGTGAAAACACGTGTATTTCAAAATACACATAGATAAAGCTATTTTTACAGTAGGTAAGCCTTAATAAGAGGGACTCTCTTCTTTTTGGTTTGGTTTTTTTTTTTCACACTGAGCCAGTGGTTATCCCCACACTGCTCTGTGGTGCGGTGGACCCATCCCATGGCATGGTAGCCCAGCCTGCAGCGTGGTGGCCCACAGTAGTGTGGGCCAGGCCACGGTGCAGTAGCCCATTGTGCTGTAGCCCATCCCATGGTGTGGTGGCCCATCCCACAGTGCGGTGGCCCCATCCAGCAGTGCCGTGGTGGCCCCATGCCGCTGGCGGCGGCCCCATTCAGCGGTGCGGCGGCCCCGGTGCGGTGGCCCATCCGGCGGTGCGGTGGCCCCATCCGGCGGTGCGGTGGCCCATCCCGCCGGCGGCGGTGGCGCGGGCCGGCAGGGGGGGCTGGCCGCCCGCGCTCCGCACCGCCGCCGCCTGCACCGGCAGCTGGGCTCCGCCGGGGCGAAACGCACCGCACCGCTTAAACAGGGCAAGTTTGAGGCGGCTGGAACGTAACGTTACCCCTTACCTGGCAAGCGTTAGACTGAAGGTCACTTTTAGGATTAATGGTTGATCAAGTGCTCATAAGGCTCGGCCTTTGCAGGGTAAACCCAAACACCCCCTTTTGTTTTAAAATATTTTAAAGGCCTGCGGTGGCTCGAGGGTGATGAATCATTCTAACTGCAACAGAAACCCTCTAATCTTGCCACGTATTTCAGACTAAGAAGGGACACAGTTAGAAAAAGTGAACACTGACCATCATATGCAAAGCAGGTTCCATGTCCAGAAGAGGCTATGAAAAATGCCAGAGCTGTGTGCAGTGCTGTTTGGTGGGCTTGTTTATTTATTTATACATGCATTAGAGAATCCCAGAGTCTCAGTTACGGAGTGAGACTGCCTTCTGCTCAGTGTTGCATAATGAAAACACACAGAAGAACAAGGCGGTCTCTGCTGCAGAAGCTCACAAGTATCTGTGTACCAAGTGGGCAATGTCCCCAGGTCTGACCAGCTGCTCAAGAGGAGGGTGTCGCAGGTACTGCCCTGCGTACTTTTACATTCAGTTTGTCTGTAGGTGGCAGTGATGTGTATTGCCTTTGCACAATACTACTCTGAGGTGCTAAGTTGTAATTTACCTACTAGTGATGTATAGCATTCAGGATGTACAAGTTTTTTTCCTGTTTTATTGCAGTTTTTATTGATGGGGGTCACAAGGCTTGAGATTTTAAACTTCTGTTTAAGTAAATATAAAACCAGGTAAATCATATTAAGGCTTCCTTTTTAAATACTTTATGACCATCTGTAGGAATGTAGTACTGGAGGGAAGTCCCTACATCATTGGTTCCAGCTATCTGCTATCACAAGCAGGTTTGTTTTATCATCTGTTTTACAAAGTAGTACGGATTACTGCATGCTGGTAGTCATCTTTTACTGATGTAGCAAAAGCAGCAAGTCAGAAAAAAAGATTTCTAGAGTGCTATTTTTGGCAAGAAAGTTTCATATATAGCAAGGGAACGTGTTGGGTTTCTGCTCATTTTTTTCCTATGTTGTTTGCCTATAAATGAAATCAGCATTGGTTGGGATTGCTTTTCATGACAGGCTTTGTAGTGCAACGCTCCAGCTTTTGCACACAGGGTACTCACAGAGATGTCACCAGTAATAAAATATTAGCAAAACATTTTGAGAAAGAATGTCCTAATTTTCTGGTAGCATGATGCTACAGAAGGCTTCCTGTTTGTGTCCTTACCGTGAAATCATCAGCTTGAGATCATCATCCGTCTGTTCCCCCAACCTCCAACCTTTCATCTGAGACAGAAAAATTTTACTCTATACTTTCATGTAGACCATGGCAAAAAATCAGGGTTAGTTGTCTATCTGCTGTTGTAGAAGCTGGATACATGCGAGGGGGAAAAAACCAACAAAGGACAAATACTTACTTTCGACTGGTGGAATCTTACATCTGTGCATGGACTCTTGTCGATACTTGATTATTTTTTTTAAGCAGTTATTTGCCCTCCATTTTAATCCTATCTGAGCATCCCCCAGATGTCAAAATGTCTTTATGCTTGTAATGTGCATAGCTTTCTCTTGATTTTGGTTCTGCAGCAGAGTTTTGTCAAAGTTTTATTGGTTCATTTTTGAGAAATCCTGCTGTACATTTCAAAGAGATATTTCCAGTCTTCCTCAGGTTGTTTCATCAGGAGCCTGAAGTATAGCAACAGCAAAGATTACAGGCTCTGATCAGATAAAGCAAGCACTTCAAGCACGTAACGTCAGAAATGGCACAAGCATCACTACATTTCAATAATTAGCAGTTTATTGATTTTAAATATACTATTGTCAACCATTTTTTGCCCCACACTTACTCTCAGGAGTATTCTTCAATCTTATTAATTTACAAGTTTAAGATCCCTTACTGTGTATTTTTATGCCCGAGTACCTTAGTGCTTTGAGTGATCCTGTTGGGTTTGCAACCATTGTGTCCTGAGTTTCTGTGTTCCAAATTCAGATATGAATACTGGTATTAGTTTATCACAATAGAAGTGTTATATGAAATGGGAAAAGGTTATAATCAACAGGTTAGATCCATGCAATTCTTTTAGACAAGGTATCTGATATGGTCTGGAAACAAAATGTGAATTCATACAACCAGATTGGTTTCTGTCAGTTGATATAGTATTGTCTCAAGTAGATCTTTAGTGATCTGATAGATGCTTAAATGTTGTTGTGCTTTAGGGATTTTTTCTTTCCTCCCCCAGAACAGTAGGTTATTAGGGGCTTGGCACAAATGGAAAAGCCTGAGTATCTGAAATGACCCTTTCCAGTTACAGACTTTAAATGCAAAGGACCATTAACATAATTAGCACCCTATTGTGCAAAGCACTGTACAAAAATGATGAAAAAGGAAAGTCTATGTTGAAATAAGTAATCATCTGCTCCGAAAATCAGCAGATTACTGAATGTTAGAAAATGTCTGGGGAATTTTTTTTTTAAGTATTTAGCTGATGGAAAATCCTCTTGAGAAATTCAGGCACTGAAGATATTTCTGGATGCAAGGTAAAAGCAAAATTGAAAGGCAAGTCCCCAACAGGCAGCTTCCTGTTGAGGTTGAGGAAGCAGCGAGTTGGACCATTTATCACACAGCATGGCAAGGAAAGAAAGTAGAGGGTTGGGTGCATTGCTTTCCTTGCAGCCCTCTTACCTGGCAGAAGGGGAGAGGAGCTTCTGCACTAAGATTTTGGCAGACTACCAGTGGGTCTGTAGAAAGAAACTAAAATTACCTTTTTTTTCCCAGCTACCAAGGGGTGTGAACACATGTATTGCCACCTTCTTCCTTTTCTGGCAATCCCTTCCCATGGAAATACCTATTTAATATATTGCCCTTGTTCTAAATGTAAACATTTTCATAGTAAACATCTGTATTTTCTAGTTTGGTTTTGATGCTCTTTGAGAAGTCTACTGCAAACTGCCCACAGCTATGAAAGTGATTGGGTTCAAATTGCAAGACAGGAAAGAATTACCCTTAACCAGCTCCAAGATGAAACCATTTCAGATTCGGATGTGAAAACAGAGTCTGTAGAAAGTATACATAGTCTCTTTATTTGCTTGAATATCAGTAGAAAAGTAGTTGCTGTAATTCTGTTCCTTAAAAGATAAAAGGCTTAATTCACATCGGTTATGTGCATGAGAATTGGGGAATTATGGTGTTGAGTCACTTATATTTTCAGAAGAGTTAAGCTTGTTGGTGCCTACCTCAGTTTTAGAAAGGGAATTTAGATTCCTAAGTCATCGATTTGCTTATTAAAATTTTACTATAAATGGCTTTTCCAAGCACTCAGTGGCTTTGGAATGCAAGCGTCTATACATTACATCCATATTTCTGAAAATCCTAGAAAAAAGCAAAGATGACATGTAAGTGGACTACCTGCCTATCCTTTCCCCCAGGAAGCTGAGCTGAATTGTTTTTGATTAGATTTGATTTTAGCCTTTAAAAAATTTGCAACATAATCTCCTAAGTATTACTAGGAAGCATTTTGTACAATCAAACCTTAGCTACTTGACAAGGTATTTTCTAATGTAGATTAATGGCTGTCCTGAAATCTAATCTAGAAATATTCTGGACAAATATGTACTTTGTACTTCTAAAAAAGTATGCCCTATTAATAAGACAAAGGCTTTTCAGTCTTTTCAAAGTCAGAAAAAGGAGACAGTAAGTCATCTTTTTAGATGTGGGATCGTTTTGTCACTACTGTTCCCCATTATACTGAATTGAGAAAAATACTTGGTTCTGACAACCTGCAATTAGAGTTTGCAACTTGCTTCTTGACTCAGGCAGTGGTGATTTACATGGCAAAAAAAAAATAATTGTTTTTTATTATGTTTTGTTCTGTAGAATAAACTGACCCGTGCCCTTCTTCAGGCAACACAGAACCCGAGACATTGAGGGCAGGTTCTCAAGGGGGTTTCTGCTGCTGCAATACTAACCTACATAATTCCTAACTTTTCATACCCAGAAGGCTAGATGAGTTCACGACCCAGAGATACGTTTATAAATCCTTGGATCTAATATTTACCTAAAAAATGGATTTATAAAAGTCAGCGTGCAGAAATGGTAAAACAACTGGGTGATGGGGAAAGGCTAGCAGAGGGGACGGCCCAGTTGTCTGTTCCTTTGGGCAGCTTGTGGCCCTCTGCAGCTTCTCTTTACTTTTAAGAAACGAATAGTAATTTCCTCAAGGAATTTAATTAATTTTGCTTTTATCCCATATGAATTCCAAGAATCTATCTCAAACGAGTGACAAATATTTCAAATTTTTCTATGCAAAGAAGAAGAGCTTCACAAGGAAAGATTAGGAACCAGTCCTGCTGGTGGGGTCAAGAGGTCCGAGTTTTATAATGTGATGAAGCTTCGGGTTGTCCAGGACCTAAATAAATATTCTGATGACTTTATGGAGAGTTCCTCTGCTCTCTTTCATTGGGTTGAACATGCTCAGAACATATAATTTATGTTGTATAGGTGGGAGACAAAGGGGAATGTCTGTGTTATGAATCGCAGTGTTTTTTAAGTGTGAAGTGTCCACAGACTTGTACTGGAATATGGAAACAGGAAAATAGAAAGGAATTCCAACTTCAGGGTGGTAAGAAGAATCTTTATCCACCGTTCACTGATGAAGTGTAAATGCAGCCCAATAGACATCACATATTTTTCTGATTGGGCCTTGCAGTGATAGAAGATGAAACAAAATATCAATACAAAACCCCTCCAATTATTTTCGACACCAAGAGACTAACAAAGACGTTTTTTTCAGAAGCGCCTTATTAACTGCTACTCAAAGCCTTGCTATTGTTAAAATTACTGAAACCTGATATTTTATTTAGTCAGTGAAATGACATGGTTAAGTAATTTGCTCTTTCTTACTGTGATTGGTTTTGCTCCTTGGTAGTTTATGTTGTTAGTTTGGTGCTATTTAAGTCTGAACTATATCTGAATTACATCAGTTATGGGTTTGGCTTGGAAACTTCAATTGAATTTACACATCTTAATCCATTAAGTATAAGTTAAATTCCATGTCATTAACATGAGGGGGAGAAAACACACTCCATGGCTAAGAACATTTATTCCTTCCTTATACTCTAAGTATCAGATTTCAGTGTTGGTGAGTTCTCAGTATTTTGTAGGTAAAATGGAAAATCTAGATCAGATTGGTACCTTACCCTCATATTTTGGGGATCTGAGATCCAGAATCAAATTCAGGTGCTGACCTTTTTAAATAATGCCCTCTTTAATTTTGCATTAAATTCATTGAAGGGAAAGGACTATCGATTGGATATTGCTGTATATTGCTACAGTAGATATGTTTTCTGTGCTGTCTGTGGTGATTCCTGTGAAATGCTATTAACAGCAAGAGATTGCTCTGTGAAGTTTATGATGGTAGTCTTGCTGATACAAGCAGATACTTTCTATTACATTAATATTCCATTTAAATAACAGATTGCCAGCCACAAAATTTATATATCTTATTCCCCATACAGGCATTGTATGGGTCTCCGAGTATGGTTTTGTACATTCATTTAGCACCTAATGCACTTTTAATGAAAGATTTTTTTTCAGCATATCTTTGTAAGGCTTGTGATGCAATGACATTTCATAGTGCTTCATTGAAGAGGTATTTATAATTTTCAAAATAGTCATGAAAGTCAGATATTAGGTTTACTGAAGCATACTGCTGGGGGGGGAGGGGGGGGGAGGGGGGGAGGGAAGAAGGAAAAATGAATGTGAATTAGGTCAGGAAACCTCACATATAATCCAGTACAGCCTCATGACATTTCATCCTGCTCTTTCTGCTGAAATATATGAGCTAAGCTGATGAGCTGTTTCTGCTGGAGAGCACAGATGCAGAGCTAGTCATATATCCTTCTAGCTACGCATCTCATCAAAACCTATTTGACAAAATACCTAATCAAGGCCACTGATTTTTCACAATTCTAGAATAATGGAAGTAAGCGTGGGGAGAAATCAGTTCTCCCACACACTGATGTTGAACAGGATGCAAAAAACAGTTGTGTGACTGTCTGTGTTGGGCTAACCGGTGTGAAAACCTACTGCTTATGTTAAAAACCCATGCTTCATTTCTGGTTTAGGAAACGTTAACGGGGGTGGTGGTCATGGGGAAATTTATCTGAGCAGAGCAGTCAAGAAAAAAGGAGGCAACCTGAGGGATTTGCATCTGACTTTGGGATTCTAAAGCGAAGCAGACTGACATCTGTTATAACAGAAAGCTAATAGCTTGCTCTTCAAATGCAGTAGGTAGTTAGGGTGGTTTGGAATATTAGACCAGACTGTGAGCCAAAATAAGTTTAACTGGAAAAACTGGTGGTAATGGTTCTTTAGCACTTTATTAAAAAACTCTTGAAATATAGGATTTTAATATAATTAATGTATTAGATCACATTTTTTGGTAGCAGATGGAAAGCAATCTGTTTCTCAATCAGTTTCACTCGTGTGATGGTGAACTAAGAGAATGCAGTACAGGAGTGAAATATTGTTTAGGAATATGAGTTGAAACGGTCTCAGTGTTATCAAACTACCAGAACTAAAATTTGAAAGAACTGAGAAATATTAATGGGATATAATATTTAAGTGATTATAAATCATCATGTTTCAGGCCATATTCATCCTGAGCTTAAGCCAGAATTTTCTTATTGAGCCTGCTATTCAGAATTTCTAGTTAGAACTTCATGTACCTATTCCATCTGATTCTATATCAGGCAATTCATGTTGACCACCACATAAGGACAGGGCATTTTTCCTCTCCAGCAGCAAATGCTTCCAGAGTGTATGGAGTGAAATGGCAAAAAAGACAAGTAGAAAAAAATTCAGCCAAAAGTCTGTAGCAAGCAGCACTTCTTCCTTTTCTATGAGATAAATTTATCATGGAAAGTTCTTGTGTCTCTTTTAGTAGACCATGAGACAGCAGGTAGGTGTTATTAAGATGAAATGTTTAATAGCTTCTTCCTCTATTAAGATCCTTCATAACCATCTACAGTAGGTCACAGTGCCTAATGACTATTGTTCCCAGTGGAATTTTGAATGAAGAATTTACTTAATATATTAACTAGTGAACCCACACTTCAGATAATACTGACTTTGCTGGACCACACTTACTTAATAATAAACCTAAAAAGGTGTACTGCTCATGACATTTTTATTATATATTTTCCCTTTTTTTAGTTACCTCTTTGTGTGTGAGCTTAAATACACCATGAAGTCATGCTTTTCCTTCTGTGTGTCAGGATCTGGATGCTGGCCCTTTGACTGCTGTTGGCTTTCAGGGAGTAGCTGCAACTGGTTATACATACTTGAGTATGTTTCTTTTCCCTCTTCTGCCAGAGTTCAGATTTACTCAGCCTTGTCCAGATACTGAGCTAAAGTAACAATGCCTTCACATTCAAGATCCAGTAATTAGATAATCCTGTGATTAAATCTCAAAGGGATTGCACCTCGTTAAGCACCTTATGAACTGGAAAGACTGGACAAAATGCAGCAGGATATGTCATTTTCCTTCAGAAGGAAGATAGCCTCATCCTAACATTTCTTTTAAATGTAGTAGCCTGTAATTGCAAAAGAATGACCTTCACCTTTCTCTCCTGTCTTCAGAGTTGAGATCCACATGGCCCATTTTCTTGCCTACTTTAGGTGTCTGTGGTTCATGGGGTATATACGTGGGCAGTACTCTTCAGCCGTCCTGTTGAATCTGGTTTGTTATATAGAAATGAACTCAAGATTCACTAGGCCAGTGAGAAAATAGGAGTATGAACATAGCTTCATGGGTAGGGCACTACATGATAGATGGATAGCTTGAGTTCTGCTCCAAGGATTCATATTTTATTCAATGCTGTTTCATCATCTCCCCTTTCAACTGTGTTTTAAAAAGAAAAGAATAGGCCCTGCTTAGCGATTTCAAAGACAGGTCACAGATCCCTTCTTTCAGGAAAGGGCTAAAAGCCATGGATCTGCAGTAGATAAAAGCATTTTCCTGCAAAATGTGAAGCACAGAGCAGGTCAGGGTCACATTTCAAACACATCCTTGTGCTTAGTGCTTCCTATAACAGCTGTTTGCAGAAAGCACCTCCTTCCATGCCTTCTCCCACGGCACAGAATAAATTCTTGAAATACATTTCTCAGGAGCATTAGGAGGCCCAAGAAAACATCACGGAGTCTGCCTTTCCCTTTTTCCTCTGTCTTTCTCCCTGGTAACCATCTGAAAAATGTACACTGTTTAGTGTGGGCTAATTATTCTGGAGGAAGAAGGCATGAAGAGGACTCAAGGCTCCAGCGTGCCCTGTCCTTGTGGCAGCAGCTGGGTGAGGATGGTCAGTCTCTCCTGCCCCTCTCCAGCTGCCTGGCTGTGCACTGGCTGCACCACCAATGGTGCTTACCCAGTGAGCTAAGGTAGCAATGAAGCTGGACTGTAAGGAAATTTACACAAGAAAAAGGCAATTTTCCAAGAAATCTCTTTGTGAATGGGGATGCAAGGCCTGAGGTTAGCGATGGGAGTTCATACAAGTCCCCTTTAGAGCAAGTCTAGCATGAGTTTTGCTCTCCCGATCTCCAGGTAGGCAAAAAGTCCCAGATGAGAGCTGGTGTGCAAGAATTCTTTTGGCCAGAGCTTGGGCATGTAAGAATTTTTATGCAGGATAGAAACTGGATGATGATGCTAGAGCAGGGCTGGTAAAGTGGAAGATGAGGTGAATAGCTAGAGCAAGCCTCAGAAGGGAAGTGTGTGAATTTGTGAGAGTGGACAGAGAAAACAAGAAGCTGGAGACAAGAAGGACTGAATTATCTTTTGAACAACCATAATGCTAGTATCTATCTTTAGTACCACATATGCATTTTAAACACCTTTGGATGCCCATTTTGAAGTACTTCACCCTCTTTGTGCACCTCTTGTGAAGCAGTGGCACCTCAGGCAGGCATCTGGAGACCTTCTGGAGAGCTGGACGCTGGCAAGTGCGTGCAAGTTTGGTTGTGGAATGCCTGACTTGCTGGTGCTTACTCTCCTTGTTAGCCTTCGCTTTGATAACACAGAAGAGGAGAAAAAAGCTAAAGGTAAAACACAAGAAAACATCACTACTGTAGTAGCACACATTTTCATTGCCTGTGTGCTATCTAGTGCTGGTTGCTGTTCAACAACTGGTTACTTCCTTCAGGTTTTTGTTTTCGCTAAAACTCTTTAGGTGCTGCCCAGTGCTCTTCCTCCAGCCTTACAAAACCCAGTCATGGTACCCTGTATTTGTGATTTGTGATGGAGAGCAATTTTTTTCTACATTTTCTCCAAATCAGTCCTCCCAAAATCAGATATTATGCCAGCTAGCAGAGAGGATAAGGCTAATGTGTCATCTTCAACCTGATAGCTGACCTACATCTTGTAAGCAAGCGAAGAATATCCATTTAATTGACTTTGTTGGTGTGTTGGGGAGTTCTGGCTGCACTGCAAAGCAGTATGAGTGGTCTGAGAAAATGAGTTGAAAAGTTCAGCTGACATTCATGTGTGACTGTGTAGGTCATCAGGATATTCAAATGAAAACTGGATGTCTTGAAGTGTGATAAATAAGAAAAGGTTATTTTATTGAGCAAATTCTAACATTGTTGTGCTTTGATTTAGACTTTAAAATAGTTATGGTAGGAAAAAGTGCATGGTAACAGACAAGGGCAAAACTACAGATTTTGTCTAATTTACTTTGTATCCCAGAATATTTACATTATCACATGAAACAGCACAAGGGGATGTGATGGCCTTGCAACATTTTTGTGATACTACCAAAGATATTTTCTCATAAATTTTATTCTTATATGTGAAGGTCCTCTGACAGAAGTGTAAATATATAAATTCAAATATTGATATAGGCACAAGCGTAGTGATAATGAAAGTCTCTGTCAGGACTGCACTGTTTTTGAAAGCTGGTAGAACTGTGGAAAGACATTTGGGTGATGACAATCGAATCCCGTCTGTCTTTTTGCATAGGGCTGGAGGAGAGTCTGAAGTGATATAATTTAGCAGCTGTACCACTAGAGAAGGGTGTTTGTGTGAGCTGTGCTTGTTCTTCGGTTTTGCTCCCTTGTAGGCTTTTCTTCTTATATTGGAGGTCAGGAAAGAGGAAGGAGAGTGGGAAAGGAAGCTAGACATTTCTAACTTCTTGGTGTCAGTGCATGTTAAAAGAAACATAAAATATACAGAAACTTTTTTGTCTGAATATATGTATTTGTAAAGATTTGAAGAACACTTGAGTTTCTGGTATCCCAGTTTCCATACAGTCATAATGTATTTCCAACTTGGCTTGATGAAGATATCTTCATAGGTGGAAATAAACATACATGAAATAAAATCATGTCAAATACATGGTCCTGTTACTCAGTGTGTAGATAATGACCCGGATGAGAGAACATCAACTCTGAAATCTGCTGTGCCTGGTTCATGACTTTTTTTGTGTCGGGCTTTTTAACTTTTGCGGCAGCTTTTCCTTTTAGGGTGCTGTATTTTAAGTATTCACTAAAGTATCATTCAGTGAATCCCTTTCAGTTTTAGTGTTGCATTTTTATTCACTTGCTTTCCTTCTATTTATAATTTATTTTTTAACAGAAAAGCAAGTGCTTGATCTCTTTTCTTACCCTAATTACTAACCATTTTTGATACTAAAATTGTAAAAGGGGAGGAAGGGGCAGATTTTATGATACTTCATGAATATTTGGCCTGAAACTCAGATAACAATGACAAGATCAAAATCCAGTTTTAACATATTTCCAAAATATTTGCAGCATGTCCTTGATCCTGTCACCTGATATTACGGCTGTCTCCAATGAGCAGAAGCTTCTCACGTTATTGTTTAAATAATGTATTGCCTGATCCTCTGCTTCATTCCTTTTCTGTACACGACAGGGTATCTGAACCACTTAATTCTAGTTCAGGCTTTCAAAGGCATTATAGGACTTGTAGTACCACTGTACCTCAGGTAATGTAATCTTATCTGACTAATGGAACTGAGAGAGGAAAAGATCCCTTAGGTCATCTGGGTTTTCTCACGGCAAATACAGTATTGTCTTCTTATTTTGAAGGAGTTTTTTCTTTCTGGTATTAAAATTGCCAAGCAAAAACGCCTCTTAAGCTTTTCTTTCTGAGATGATGCTGTAAATTAATGCAATTTACAGTCAGGATTTTTTCTCATGTTGGGCCTAAATTTTTCCCCATTTCAACTAGAAACCTTTATTATGCTAAGTTTTACTTTTTCTTTTCAGTAAATATAAATCTACCCATATATTAACAGTGATTTCTCCATTCACCCTTCCCTTACTCTTTTCCTGAATCTGATTAAGTGGCAACATTTTGAGCTATCGTTCCTCGCGTTTTGCTCAGCCCCAGTGCAGATTACATTCTGATAACTCCCTTGGCCCCTCTTAGGACTTGCTGCTCAGTTCAAGCCAGACAGCCACTTGTTTTGCACAGTTGTATTTTATACTTTTGAAACTGAGTCCAGCCCAGGTCTTAATTAGCAATGACATATTCCCTGAACTCTTGGTTGGTAAGCAGAAGATAAACAACCCTTGGTTGGTAAGCAGAAGATAAACAGCAGTTGCAGCATTCTTGGCTTTGAATCATGCCCTCAATTCCTGTGCTTGATATGCAGACATAGTCCCTAAGCTGCTTATGCTCATGTCCATCTGCTGAGATGGCAGAGTGCCTTCTCACAAGTTGTTTGGACTCCTGCCTTGAGGGCAGAGTTGCCAGGCAATGATCAGCAGTCTGCATGACAATGCAGGCATCATTTCTTCTAAAAGAGCAGCTCCTTTAAGCAATTACTGTATTACAGGCTGCTACTATAGGCCTCTTAGAGCATAGTTACACCTGTTGAAAATTATGTGCCAAGAAAAGAATACATGAACCATACCAGAGAGCAGTCCAACCAGTGTAGTGTCATTTTTAGCTGCCAAGGAGACAGGTTGCACTGCTGCAGGGGTACGAAAACTCATCAGTAGTTCTCAGGGTGTCAAAAAAAGATCTCAGCAGGCCAAAATTGCCCGGAGGCTTATCCAAAACAGACAGTACAATGGCCCCAAGAAGCAAATGAAGCAAAGTAACAGTAACAGAACCTGTCTGAGTGCTTTCCTCACAGAACTGGTAATTAAATCAAGAAAAGGCAGGATACCTTTGTGTTACCCTTTTCAAAGAAAAATAGAAGACCCTGACCTTATTCTTCCTGCTGAATAAACACTTGTGATATGGCCTATAAAAGCAAAGATACAGTAGGAAAAGAAGGTAAAATACATTTTTCGTAGGCATAATTAGGTAAGCCTACAGAGTGATGGGACTCAGTACAGCAGTACTAAACTACTTGGCTAGCAGAAACATCAAGGACAAAGCGGAAATACTGAACATTGCTCTATGCAAGTGCAATAGAGAGGTAAGCACTGAACAAGCCTGGTGGAAGGCAAATCCATTTTCAATCTCTTGTTTTGTCCCAGGAGTCCAGAACTGCCCCTCGGCTTAGGGTACAGTGGCTGCATGACAGGAGGTGCAATTCTGTCAACTACAGTTACTGAACCCACTTCTCTTTTGTCTTGAGATGTTTTTAGATCACTGCAAGACGCTTGTTTTGGGAAGGAGTCCAGAAGTAGCTTGTGATCCATTTTGCCAACCTTATGTTATCCAAAGGTCAGATCTACAAAAAATGGGCCAGGATTCTTGACCAAAACTGTTTTAGGGAAAATTAACTTTCAACAACTTCTATAAGCATTGTTCCAATTAGCTCATGTCAAAGACAAAAAGCTCTTGTAAAAATTTTTTTAGTAGATTTCAAATTAAAATTAATTTTGTTGAACTGAATGATCGGAATGTTTTTATTTTTAAACTGCATTGTAAAAGATTTTACATTGAACAGGTTTTGGCTTGGATAGTAATTTTAGAATTTTAATTGTCTAGAAAGTGAATGAAACACTCATCTGAGAGAGTCATAAAACAATATTTGATTTTTATTTTTCTTATACAGCAAAGAACTAAAAATCAATTGTATCTGTACTGTTCAGCATTAGCCTCGAGGTAATTTTAAATCTCCTTTGAGTTGCTGGAGAGGACAAAAGGACTTGTGAAAGCCTCTGTGTGTTTCCAAGGAAGTACAATGAGCTGAAAGGCTGTTACCAGTCTGCTCTGGTTTATATGCAGCTGTCACATTCTCTGTCAGGTTTCAGTGGGATCAGTGGGAATTCTGCCATTAACTTCATTAGGACCAAGATCTGCCCTAAGCTCCAGCTGATATTTTGTGTACACCACTAGAGTTACTATCTTTTCTGCCAGCTGATCGTGTTGAATGCCAGATTAAGAGATTTTGGCAAAGACTGGTGAACAAAGGCTGTTGATTCCTTGCTATGGGAAAGTTTTCATTTTGAGACAGGTAATAGTATGCCTTTGAATCTGTACTGTACAGCTGAGTTCAGAAATTAGTCTCTTGTGCACTCACTCATCATGAATGCCAGAGCCTTAGATCTTTGACACATGCAGTTAACATCATAAATGGCAAAAAAAGCCTGTGAACATGTAGATAATGTAATTTAAACACAGATTGGACCCTGTGTGAACCTTTCCCTCTAATTGGAAAGAAATACAAAATGACCTCAGTAACAAAAGAATATCGAACACCAAGTAAATAACCAATTCTATTTCTTCCGCATACTGTCTAAAAGACTCTGGATTGATATTTCATCATCATGTCATAGTTTCATTGACTGCAGAACTAGCTTATGTATTCATCAGGAAGCATCTTAGTTTGGAGTTGTTCCAGCTGGAAAGTTGAATTTACCCTATTCACTACATAGTACTACAGTATGTTAATCTAAAATTATTTTGAGAAAAACAATGTGATTACAGATCTACAGTGAAATGCTATCTTTCAGCTTTATTCTGCCCTTGGATCTATGTGTAAGTCTCACTAATAGTAATATGATTAAAGTATATAGGCCAGGGATAAGTTCTGGTTAATGGTTTTCTTTGTACACGTATTCCTGCAGGGCTTTTTTGGCTGCCCCTGTCTTATGGTAGTACAGCTGACACAGAATCTATGTGCTGATCTCTGTGCCAGCCTCTCAGGAATGACGTTGGTACTCGAGGAGTCGTTGCTCATGTGACTAGCATCAGTATTCTTCTATTCCTCTTGGGAAGTTGAAAACAGAAGGAGATTATTTTACCCTGAAAAATGTGAATGTGGTCCAAAAGATAACCTTGGAGAAGGAGAGACACTTTAGGTTCTTCATTCTACAGTTTTCTGTGTTAAAACCTAATGCAACTTTCATTGTAGGCAACAAGACAATTGCATTGCTTATGGTGGGAGGAATATCAAGCTTTGGCCTTTCTACTGAAGGTATGATTTAAGGGTGACTGTGGTAATGTGAGGTAGTTATGAGCTACTAAAATAAAACTGGAAAACCATACCAAACCTAACAGCAGTCGTTGTCAAATCCATCCAGTGCAGCATCTTATCTCTTGACAGTAGCCAACAGTGGATGTCCAGGAGAGAGTATGAAGACAGGGCAGATGGTGATACTTCACAGGATTTTCTCCAGTATTAAAGGAGAAACTCGGACTCCAGTGACACAGAACACAGAGAGTCAAAAGAGTAACTATTTTTGGTCTCTCAGCTCCTAGTTCGAGTTTTAAATAGCAGAACACATGACAGCTCCATATTCCATTACCACTAGCAGCTAGTTCAAAGTCTGAGCCAGGGTAAAACGATGTGCAAGGCATGCATCACACTTAACTTTGTGTGAAAAGACTGTGCTGAAATGCTTTAACATGTAGGAGGAAACTGGATGCAGATTGAAAGGCCTTTCAAACCAACAAGCAGAAACGTTTCCTGGGTGCCTGCAATTCTTATGAAATATGCCTGACAATTAATTCCTCCAAAGTTCATATCTGTGTTTTGGTTTACTGTATGGAATCAGAATTCATACAGTAATGAAATGCTTCAGCCCAGCATTTTACCCTGAAGAAAAATATGTGCCATTAAAAAGAGTGTTCATAAAACTTTTACTTCCTCATGTTTTTAAGGATCCCTTGCTAATTAATAAGCTCCATTAGAAGAAAAGTCAGTTCCTCTAAAATGAATGCTAATATCAAGACCTCTCTTTTTTGCTACCTTCTCTGCAATTTACTTTTCACCATTAGGATTCAGAATGAGACAGACATAATAAGCCTTCTTTCCAGTCACAGAGCCTTTTAGCTGTAAAGAAAGCTGAAAGCAAAGAATGTGAGACACTGATGGCTTCTCAGTGTAAGAAAGAAAAAGAGGAAGGAATGTAAAGGATGGTGTTTCAGCAGTGATGATACTAATCACCCAGTCACTACTTCCCTACTGAGCTAAGCAAGTTGTTGAATTAATTAAGCAAGTGCAGATCACCCCCAAAATGTCACAGGGGAGAAACCACAAATACCTTTTTTTTTTTTTTTTGTCTGTAGGACAGAGGTTGGAATTCAGATGCCTAGGGTTAGGAAGTATTTTCCAGCACCCTTAAAAATACCTACTTTCTGAAGTATATAATTCTTGAGGGTTTTGAACATAAACACTAACATGTTTGCAGAAATCAGGGAGAGCTGGATGCTTGGAAGACCTGCCTTGGTCTGCTGTGGTCCAAAACCAAATCTTTGAGTGGCATCCATAACTGTCCTGCAGGTACACAAGGCTTGCTTCAAGACTAATGTGCATACTGCTTCCTGTCAGACGGGGAACTGTAGGCTTTACCTGGATTTGAAGCTTGGTCACAGTATGGTTTTTGATTTCTTTAGCTGGTGGTGGGGCAGTTTAATACACAAAAAACTGTGGGAACAAAAGGCAAGCCTTTTGATTTTCTTCCTAGCTGACTGACCTGTCTTCTAGTCTACATTTTTTTTTTTTGGTCCTCTGAAGCTTGAATTTATGGCCCCACTGTAGTTCATCTTCTCTGGAAGGGATCAAGTATGCTTTCTTCCTTCCTACTGCATTAGCCAGTGATTATGTACTATGTGTGGCAGTAAGATATTGACTGAGGTCCCTCCTGTTGAAGTGGTAAGTGTACTCAGGTTTCTTGTCTCCTGAATAAATGCTTTATGTTGTTATTCAATAACTGAGGTCCAGCATCCTTTAAATGTGTTTTTTGATGAATTTGACTGTGTGAAAATTTAGGATTTTAATTACTTTGGATTCAGTGACTTAGGGTATGTCTATATGAAAGACTTTGTCAGGGTCTGTTTTAAAAGCAACCCTCCCAATAATCTCTTCTTTTACCATATCGTGTTTTCTGATGACAATGAAGTGGTAGATGTATTCGAGAGTTGTACCTAATATACCATAGTCATTAATGAGTAT
This sequence comes from Falco peregrinus, assembly GCF_023634155.1. Classification (NCBI taxonomy): domain Eukaryota; kingdom Metazoa; phylum Chordata; class Aves; order Falconiformes; family Falconidae; genus Falco; species Falco peregrinus. The sequence goes on from NC_073729.1 coordinate 16,397,540, forward strand.
TCAGGTTAAAGTTCCTCTGAAATAAAACTCTGGAAACTTCTATAGTGTGGATGTCAGTTCTCCAGCAAGAATTTTGCTCTATAGGTATGTTCCTGTTTTCTTGCCCAACCTGTGAATATGGACATAGCCTTTTGCTGAAGCTTTGACCCTCTTCTCCTTTACCACTGTTGAAACCTGGGGAAGGGGAAGGAAAGAAAACAAAAGATGACAACAAAATGTGGAATTAGGAAATAGATACCACTTAAGTGGACAAAAAAGCACTGCTGACTGAGTTAGGTGAAGACATGGCTATATAATCACCTGACACAATGTGGAAAAGAGAGAGAGAAATAGAGAGAGAAATAGGGAAATTATTCCCTCTTTCTGTTAAATGGATTGTATGTATTGTAAAATATACATGGTTAAATATAATGCTTTCAGTCCACTTCCAAAGGAGAAGAAACTGGCAAAAAAGATTTCCTAAGCAGCATTCATGGATGTGATTAGGGAACAGGAAACATTCTGCTCTCAAGGTCTTTGATTGATGAGAAAACCTGATTGGATTCTTGGATAGGAAGCATCCTTCTGGTGAACCTCATAAGGAATAGCTGGAAATCAGCTGCAATTACTGCAAAAGCAGGCTGGAGTGTTAGCACTGAGCTTAAGTAAGTAAGTAAGTATGTATATAAATAAGTAAATTGATGCTACCCTCCTCCCCCAGCCATGTGCCTTGCTGTACTAGTGAAACAAAAATATGCTAAATGAGCCATGTTCATAAGTAATTATGGATTTATAGCTCTTTTAACTTTATTAAGGTACATAAGTAAAGGCAGAAAAATTTTTTAAAAACTCTCTTTTTAAATGTTGTTAGAGAACTTGTTTTTCATTATTCAGAAGGAATGAAAAAAAAGCAATGAGACTATTGAAAAGGAAATCTGAGAGGTTTGTGCTGTTAGTGCAAGGATGTTTCCAGAAAGGGAACTTTACCAGACAATTACCGAAGAATCTGGGCAGACAGGTAACCAGCTTGGGCTACTTAAGGTAATAGCATTATATATATTTTTCTAGTAGGTACCCTTACTCTACTGGTTACAGATAAGTTACATGGACATATTCCATAATGTTGTTAGCTGTAGGTGCCGATAAAGTACACACATAAATAGCTGGGGTTAATATCTGAAGTGAGCTTTTTGGCTGAAGCTCAAGGATCAATTTTCTGTCCCGTTTGAAAGGCTGTGTGATTTAAAGGAGATATTTTAAGTGTGACCAGATTGTTGTTCTTCCAGGAAGGAAGAACAATAGATATTTATACTGTCAGCATTTTCTTAAAGCATTCTCAAAAACTTTGGGTTTTTTTCTGGGGAAAAGAAATCTAGGGTTTTGGTAAAAAAGAGAGTAGGATATCTAGCTGCGTGTGTCTTCAAGTTTGCCACCTTTGTATACTTGGCTTCATCATGTTTCTCTTTTGTGTGTCTGCCACACTTCCTCCCCAAGCTTATAGACGTCTTTTTCTGAGATGCAACTCAATGTGATGCTTGTGCTATCAGAAAAGGAAGTTATTCCTATTTCTGAAGTGGTAATGGTATGCTAGTGTAAAGGAAGAAGAGATGAAGACCGTGGATATATTCAAAGGAGGGGCATTATGTTATGAAAATGTATGCAGCAATAAAAAGCTACTGGGTGGCAATGTTTGGTAAGCTTTTTTATATCTTTAGAAAGTAAACACAGGTGGTATACTGGATACACACAGTATGGCTGTGCTTGTAAAAATGAAAAATATAATCATCAACAGTAAAGTTGGAATAGCAGTCATCAACACAGCATCTTCACAAGGCAACCTAATGAAATAGTTAAATTCTAATAAAGATTGCATACCAGACCACAAAATATAAACCCAATTGTTTAGTCTCTGAAAAGACCAAGAATGATGGTATTATTAAAGAACATCTGTCAGAGGCTTAACAAGTCTGGATCATTTTTAGTTACTCATTAAAGCCCCATATAATCTTAGAAAATTTAAGAAGTAAAACCAAACTAATCCTGTGCAAATTAAAGCGGGGAATGCTAGTATAATGAAATTTATACCCTTTAATGCAGCAGTTACTGGTAGAACAACAAAAGGTCACTGCTTTGTGTGTTTGTGTGGAGTAGTTCAACTTTAGGTAAAAGTTGCTTAACAATTGTAGTACAGAACTCTTTTAATGGGACGATTTCTGGACTACAGGTGCTTCTCACTCGTTAGACTTTTGCTAAGTTATTTAACACAGCTCTGGCCACCCAAACTATGCACATGGTAAAACTCCATCTCTTAGTCATTATCTGCAGCTTCCAATTCACAGCTCTAATCGGAACCAAATCAGAATTATCTGTAGTATTTAGACTGAATGGGAACATCACTGTTCTCTGGCTTTTGAGAGGGACAGACAACACCCAGAATTGCAGAAGCTTTTTATCTAGAGAATGTTGTAGGTGTCTAAATTGCATTTTTGTGTGAAAGCAGATTATCACTGATAACAAGGTGATTTTTGCACTTTGTTCACCAAAAATGAAGAAATAAAATGTGTTGTCTAGCTGTAGAAGTTAGACTGGTACTCAGTGAATTCAAAGTTCTGCTAGTTTGGGCTGCCAAATGTATTCTCCTCGTAAGTGGTTCTAAAAGAGTGACAATTGACAATAGTAATCCAGTCTGTCTTTTGACACACGCAAACCTGGAGAGAAATCATTCATTTTTAACAGAAGAGCTCAGGGAAGGAATTTTCTGAACCTTGCCTTATACTTTGAAAAAAACACTGGTTTTCATCCCATTAAGAAATAATTATGAGTCAATAATATTGGCTGCATCTTGCATTAATTCACAGTAAGATAATGTGGACACCAATAAGTAATAATCGTTTTTCATTTGCTTCAGGTTAATTTTGAAAATATTAGAGGAGAAAAATTTTAAATCCCCTTCAATTAGGTATTTGGAAAAGCATGAGTGATGGATTTGGGGTGGGTTGGGGGTGTTGGTGTGTCTTTTCTTCTGTGCCCTGAAATTCTGATGCTGCTTGTTGGAAGAGCAGGAAGGCATTGTCAGAGGCAGGGTGGGACTTAGGCAGGCTTGACTTGTGGGGAGACAACAGTGAGGCAGTTGTGACTCTGCTGGACAGAGTTTGGACCTGACGTTTGACTTGAATGGCACAGCCAGCACGTGGTTTCAAATCTCCAATTTTCAATTACTTTCTTAAAATGAAATATTCATCAGTCTAAAGCTGTAGTATAAATTGTAAGACAGTCAATGCCAAATAACACAGGAAACAAGTCACCATAGCAACCACACCAAGCAAGATAACGAGATTCCACTGAGCAGGTACAAGATATGAAATGCTTTTTCATTCTTTGTTTTTGTGTTGTCTGGATATGTATCAGGAAGGAAACACTGTAGTAGCATGAGTTCCCTTTACAAAGACAAGTGTAAAAAAGGAAAGGTGATCCCTTCCATTTTGAAGAAGAAGTAACTCTTCAAAGAGAAATCTAGAGATGCTCAATGGTGGTCTAGATCTTTTCTGTGTACTGGGGAAGCCTGATGTTCTTACCGATCCTGCCTGGTTACAGACTTCGAGTATTTCTAGTGTCAATAATGTGGATCCTAGTTTGTTCCTAGTCCAAGTTGCCTAAATTGCCTCTTGGTCCCAGGCAAATCAACCCTCTGAGATGGAAGTGGAACATTCTTGGGATGGTTCATACCTTGGGATGAAGGTAGTATACTCAAGAAGGAATCTATGTTGGTACTTTCTACCCTCTGCAGCCCCCCAGTGCTCTCCCAGCAGTTCTTCAGTGTATCTCTGTATGCTTTCCTGTTCTCAGAGCATTTTACAGTCACCTTCATACCCACTGCATGAAAGTACAACCTCAGATTCCTGTAATGCAGTCCTTACCTTTTATTTTTTTAAAAATCAGAGATAGAGAATCCCGATATCCTACTATTACCTAGTAAGCAGGCATCACGTGGAGTACTGTGTTTTGACACTTCAAGTCTCCATAGATAATTTTACAGGTAGCCTGTGACTGCTCATCTGCCATGTTCATAGTTCATTGGGGTATTTTTGTGTCCTTTGTATGTCCAGACATATAAATTGAGGGTGGCTGCATACTGAGGACATCTTCCCCAGCATTTGATATGGAAGAGTTACTATTACTGTCTACAGACATTTCAACCATAGTGCCTTCTTTTGGAAGTCTATCCTATCTTTCTACATGAGAAAATTAAATTGTTTCTTTGTTCAGTAATGACAGCAAGAGCTACAGTGGCTTGATAATGACTGTTAATTCAATAGGTGATGTTTTCCTTCTCTCTTTCTTACCACACACTTCTCTCTTTCTTACCTGTGAAACAGTTTCTTAGGAGGCAAGTGGAACCTATCTATAGGTAAAAGACAAGAGTTTCTAGTACTGTGGTGAACAGTAACAATGCAGTTTGAATCTCTGAAGTAGAAATGTAATCAATCATTCAATGATACAAAGAAATGCCTCTTGTCTCAGCATGTGAAAAAATATCTATATTCAGTCTGAAAGCCTTCTAACTTGATGTAATTTCCATTTGGCCCTGATCAAAAATGAAAGAAGACCATGTAGAAAGCATTCTGCCAGCAGCCCACTGTTTGTGACATGAAAGGTCTGGATTGAGCAGGTTTCCTAGCAAAATGGAAATTTGGCATGGAAGGTGTACATCTCAGTGTGACTGTAGGTCATATAAAAGTTTATAGCAGTCAAATGGTTCTAGCAAGATGCTCAAGCTAACAAATTGAGTTCTTCAGATTTATCTAGAAAGTGTTTAAAGGATAGTGCCATACCAAGTGTATTCCAGCAAGCTTATCTTGATGAGTGATGGCAATTGCAGGCAAAAAATGAACTTGCAATGCTGAAGAGAGATGCAGACCATCAAATAATGAAGTTACTGCTATGTTATGTTAATAAAAAAATATCTGGGAGTCAAAATCACTAGAAACTAACACAAAATCACAGAAAATAAACAGTTGTATAGCTTCCTGCATTCAGAAAGCCTAACAGCATGTTTGGGTAAAAGTCCCATGGCATTTACTGCAGCACTAGGGATGTTAGGGCATCTGTCTTGCCCAACTTAGTCCTATTAATGAATTCTTACCTTCATCTTTTTTGAATATTCATTTCTCAGTTTTCTTTATTGTGCAGTTGTCAATACGTGTTAAGTTGCCATGTTTAACTGCTTGTTAAACAGCAGGTCGTCATCCTGGTGATGGGTGAAAATATCTTTCAGTCCCTTAGGAAACTTGTTATACCATATAAGATTTGATTCTTTAATGAAATTGAGTACACTGGCTTGAACGTGTTCCAGAAGAACAAATTTGGTTATAATCCTTATCATCTTCTGCCTCCCTTTCAATTGCTGTATTTTAATGTAATCTCTTGGAAATCTGAGGAAAATCTGTGTGTAACGGGTTCACACTTCATATCCCTGGTCAGTATTCTTGCTCCCATGTTGTAAAATGTATATGTTTCTGTGTACATATAAAACAAACTCATTTTCTCTCGTCTTCCTTTCTGAGTCTTTGCCTCACACCAGCCTTGGCTGAGCTCTACGAATAATATATGTTAGACAATTGTTGTAGCTGAATCAGCAGGGAGAGTATATCTAGGTTTAGAGGTGTGTTGGAATGGTGAATTTATATTTCTTTGACAGAGTGGCAAATTAAAAGGTGTGGAGAAAATGAAATTTAGAACATAGAGCAACTTTAATGTAGGTTCAGTTTGAAAAACTAAGCTATCTGAATGTTCCTTCAAGTGCCATAATTAATAGCAGCTTACATTTATATAGCACTTGTCGTCCTGAAGCACTTTCATGCATACATGCGATACATGCAGGAATTATTAGCCATCTTTGGAATGAAGAGGTGTTTGAGGGTCTTCTGGAGTGTGGAGAAGAGGAGATATTTTCATTCCATAATTTCAGCCGTAATGAAAAAGGCATTGACATTTCTGACTTAAAGGGAGTGCTTTTGAAAACCTGGTGCTTTATGTGGGCTCAAATTGGAAGGCTTTTGTTAATATTGTTTATTTTCTTACTTTGTCTTTAGACAGTTCAGCCAAGGGGAATCTCATCCAAATATCAATGCACAATACAGCTTGCTTTATTTTGCAGAGAACAAAGGGCTGTGTAAATGTTGCAATAAACATTCTGGCTTATGTTTCTGTAGAAACTCAACTAGTATGTAGCCCACGAGGTCAGAGAAAATGGATATGTGCTAACTGTGTGTTTTGGTTAATGAGACTGACAAACCTAACAGGAAAAAGAGGGGAAGAAAACAAAATTTATTATGCTAAGAAGTCATGTGAAGTGTTAAGTACACAGAGCTGTTATATTGCTGGAAAACTTTACTAGCACGTAAGATCCAACAGCTAAATTTTGAGAGCCGTAACAACTCAGAACTAAAGGGTCAACTATGTCATTGAGTCTCATTGTTTCTACTAATGGACAGCAGTGGATAAGATGGTAAGTCTAGAAAGGTCTAGTTTCTCCTCCAGTCTTCCTTGTATACAACAAGAAATTATATACTTGGCATCACCTTAAACCAGTTAGATCTTCAGCAGTAAAGTGTAAGCCTAAAAATCAGGCACAGGAAAGAGCAGGAGAGGGAAAAAGAGACATTCTAGCTCCCTTGCTAGGGTTTAGTTATGACATTGAACATCCTAGGTGAAGTACTCTGATGACTCTGTTGATGGCACTAAAATTTATTAATTGCTAGTTTCAATTAAAATTAGTAAGGCTCTGTTTACTTTTGGAGCAGTTTCTGGCTTTTACCGAGACTGCAAGGATATTGTACAAAACCCTCAGTGAAACAGCATTCTGGCAGCAGCGTTGCATATCCCACCTCTTTCAGAAAGAGTCCTATCCCAAATCCCCCCAAAAAGGCATGAAAAATAATATGTATTTTGTGACTTTTCAGACTCAGATAAACATGTGCACAAGGAACTATCAGTGAAAACATCAGATATATAAAACCAGTTGATAATCTCAAGAATTCACAAAGGTGTATGAGTACTCTGGTTGTTAGAAGGTGACAACGTAGTCTTGCAGATCTACTCTACCTCTTTTTTTCTTACATGGGACCAGGAAAACCATAAAGCAACACAGAAAATTTGTAGGGGAATGATTAAAGAGAACAATAACTTTTAACTTTATTGTGGCAAAAATACTTGCCTTGACCTTGTCATCACTGAAGTTTTAGCCTGATATTCTTTCACCTTGACTAAGGCCTTCTCTGTGCTGGTAATGTAACTAGTGAACTTCCAGTTGTCTCTAACCTTCTGACAGAAAAATTACACATGATGAAGTTTCAGGATTATTTAACTATTTTTCACTTTTAAGCTCTGCGTTGATGATTGTTGTACTTCTTCTGAGGTAGTCTTTGGCAGCCTTCTTAAAGTTTGACAGTTTTTTTTATAAAAAAACATTCTGAAAAACAAATGAGTTTGTTCTTCAGGCATTTTTTATTTCTCCCTCTCCTGGGTGTTGTTTAATTACATTATTCATCTCAGTACAAGTCATAATAGAAGATCTCTGATCTTTTAGGAGTAAACAACAACCAAGAGGCAGGTGTCTTATGCACATACAGATCAATGTATGTGTTAATCTGTAGCTAGCTATTTTATCATTTGTGAGCAGAAATACCTGGAAGTATAGTCATAATGAAGATCAAGTGAGGGGAATTTTCTTGTGCTGGCAAAATCACAGCATGTAGAAAATATACTAAGATGGATCCTTTAAATTGCTGTAAATTCCATTACATTTCAGGGAAGATAATGACATCATGAAATTGGGTTAGATATGGCACTGGAAGAGATAGCGATCTTATCACTGGAGCCTGAATGGTTTTATTTGAACCCATTTATCATTCTCATTAAAATCACTGTAATGAGAAAGAAGCTCTGTTCTATTTACAATCTTTCATGTCAGTCTGTACCATGCAGCATGTTAGAAAGCAGCAAACCACAATACTGCCTCTGTTTTCACTGTTGCTTGCTTACTGAACAAAAGAAGGGAAGAGCGATGGGGCGCTGCAGTGAATGTATGTTCTAGATCTGCACTGAGGAGATTAAATGGTGGGGTGTGGGCTGATAGCTGACAAAATAAAGGGTTAAATATATGACTAATGACATTGAAATCTTTCTTCCCTCTCAGTACTTTATCTAAGAGTGTCACGCTGGTGTGAAAAGTGCAAAGGAGAGAGCACTGGAGGATGAAGTCTCTCCTTTGCAGAAAAAAATAACAGATCCTGCAGAAGGAATATAAAATTTCACATGATGTCCTGCTGGGGACAAGCCAATGATGCAGCGTGAGCTGAATCGCTTGCTTTAATATCCAAATATGCCCAGCTTCAACTTCAGCATAACCAAATGCAATATTATGCATCTAGGAGCAGTGAATGTAGGTCAGATTGTCAGATTGAGGAACTGTGCTCAATACAGTTTTGCCTCTGGAAAAGACTTTCAGGTCATACTGGGTAATCTACCAGTCATGAGCTCCCTGTGCAAAGCTCTGGCTATGAGAACACACATGTTGAGAGGGTTTATGAAGAAGGAACTTTCTTTTTGGAATTAGGAAATGATACTACCTGTGTGTATGGCATTAGTGAAATTGCTGTTGGGCTGTTACGTCCAGTTCTGTTGTCTGGAAGGATGCAGAAGTTGCTTCAGCGAAACCTAGAAAAGCACAATCTGTCAAAGAGAACTTTAAAAGGTGGCTTGATCGCATCTGTGTATTGCATGGGGAAAAACTTCAGCTGATTGCAAGTGCAGCATAATCTAATGGCTAGAAGTTGATGTCAGACAAAACTCAGGTAGAAATTACGCTCATATTTGTAAATCAGTTTATGAAGGTAAAAAAGCTACTGCAAGACCTTATTCTAAGATAGGTGATTTTTCTAGTGATTTGTGATCCTCAGTGATCTTTTTGGAAATATAAATTTCTTCCTTATCTAGAAATTAGCATAAGCGGTAGTTATATGTCATGTGTTATGCAAGAACATAGGTTATTTGAGTGCTAGTAGGTGGTCCCTCTTGTCTTCAAAATGTCTGTCATTAAATTTACGTCTCTGCAAGGACCAATTGTAGGTGCAAGATGCTATAATATCATGATGTAAAATCAATGCTTGTACTGACATTGAGGACTGGTGTGAAATCTGTGCATGAAATGGACACCTACCCATTTAAAGTGCAATGAAAATCTAGCAGTGTCTTTTCACATTAGGCCACTGAATAGCTATTTGACTGCATGTCTAAGAACTCTTGTATTTAAGTTTTCCTGTTAAGTGCTCAGTGCACTTGGGGAAATGGGCACAAAATGTCATATGTGTTATAAAGACAAATAGACTGGAACATAAGATTATGCTATTTTAGGCCACAGAGTAATAATATCAGTAGAAACATGAAGAACAGAGCTCCAGGAACATGACTCCAAGTCATTCAGTCATCCCATAAAAAAACTTTAAGCCAGCTGCATATTTCTTGAATATGATATTGTCCAGGTTAAGAGAGTTTCTAGTTCCTGAGAAATCCTTCTTTGCTGAGAAGAGCTGAGGGGTCAATACATACACTTCTACATGCCTTGAGTTACCTAGTGCCTTCTGAGGACAGGCATTTCAATGGCAGTGCTGTTTGTTGCTTTGCTTCGGAAAAGATCTGCAGCAGTTTATTACCTGTATGATTTCATCTAAATATAATGCAAATATCTATTTAAAACACTGTGAAGAAATGTGATAGGAAATATTTTACCTTGCACATTTATAATTTTATTTGGTCAAGAAAGGTTCATGTGTGTGCATATAAGGGAAGGAGAAATTTTGCTGGTACCATGGCAACTATCTCTCCTTATTTTATAGAGTGAAATCTTGTAGCTTTTTTCATTGTAATAGAGTAATTTTGTCTCTTCCTCCCAAAGACCGCCCCCACCCCCATGAGAAAAGTAGATTTTTTTTTTAGGCTGATTCTGCTTTCCCCACTTTCTACCATCTTTCTCAGCGAACATCTCAGTTTCCTTCACGTACATCACGTAACCCTGGACAGTTTGAAAGGCCTATTTAAAAGATAGACTTAAATGAAAAGTGGTCAAAACCAAAAGCATTGCATTTCCTCTACCTCATGAACATGGATCTTGCTTTTTTGAATTTCCCTTTAAGATAATTAATATGTTATACTATACAGAATAAAAGCATAGGAGAAAGAAGGCTAAACATAGCTCTAGGTGGCTGACAGGCAAGGATCAAGTGCAAAGTGAACGGTGTTATAGCGTATGGTTTTACTGTTGTATAAAATATTCTGCTTATTGAATAGTTTATCTAGAAATACAGAGCTATTACTCATAGAGGGAGCTCAAATTCTGGCTCCAAACAAGCTGTGTCAAGCATAAAACCAGGCAATAGTACCAATAATTTCAAACATCTGTGGGAATAAAATTCCATTAAGAAAATAAGCAGTGGTTAGTTGCTATTCCAGGTTTCTAAAAATTTCCCTAGGATTCACCTTTGTCGAAGAGTATATGTCTGAACTTCACAGTAATAAGGAAATTTAGTAATGACTCAAAGTGGAAGTTTCTAACAAGAATATACCCTTCCCTTCAATTATAGGCATATTACATAATGTTATAATTCTTTCTATTTATACACAACTGCATCTTCCTCAACCAGAGAAACTGGACTCCTAGTTGAAAATTATTCCTACTCTTGTTTTTTTACAGTTTTACAGTCTGCATTTGAGCCTGAAAGGCAAGAAATGACCATGCTTGTTTTGACATGACTTCTGCTATCTTGTTAATTCAGCTGCTGTATACGTATTATATGCAGGTTTATATACTTTCTTGGATTGAATTTCTGAATACATTACTAGTTTTTATTTCCAGTATAATTAGCTGCTCCACTACATTTGCAGTACTTCCTGAGTCGATGGTACAGAGAGAGGATGGGGTGGCTGGAAAAGCATATTGTAGCTTTACTAGGAGAAACTTATACTGAATTCATTTAGCCTGTGTAAGTGAAAGGCTAATCTGATTCAGTATGGAGTTGTGTAAAGCTTAACATTTCTTAAAATATCCTCTTACTCTTGCCAGTAGATTTGAAATGGGAAAGGATGAGTGTAATATAGAGATCAGCCTGAAAAGCAAATATGAGGAGGAAGCCATTAAGAATGGATAAGGCACAAAACACAGATGCTGAGATATCAGCCAGTCTCATAAAAATTTCCACAGGTTACAATGAATGCTGCCTGGTAAAAGAAAAAAAAGTAAAATTAAAAGAATATTTCCCCTGCGGGTTATAAACTACATGCATTTCTTTAAGTGAGTACCTTAAAAAATGCTATGGATTATAAACCCGTCCATCTGTACATTGTGGCTGAAGGCAGGCATACGGGCTTCAGAGCCACTGCAGTCCTGGGCAGAGGAAAGGGTGTACCACTGAGACACCAGGAAGCTTTCCACTTGGAGAGAAACAAAAATGTTTTCTAATTAGAGTTGAAAACCTTGCTCCAAAAGGGTCATTATTTATGGTGAAAGTCACCCATGTGTAAAGGGCTGATGCACCACTGAAGTCCCCGTGTGAAGCTTTAATGGGATTTAAGTTGTTGTATAGGCCTTGAGAATTTTCTAGTAAACATATTGAGCATCTGCTGCACAAATCCAATGTTGGAGAAAGAACCAGAATGATTGAACTGAATAAAATAATGCATTCTCAGCTATTGTTCCTGATTTTCAAGTGCAACGTTGTACAAATAAGATAACAGCCAGATATTGGCTCGAGGCCATTACCAATAATGTCTCTGTCAAAGAGAGTATATGTATCATGTTATGATGAAATACACTCATTTTCATTTTCAAATATTAATTTCTTCCCATACATCATTGAATTTAGGAAACAATGTTGTAAGTCAGCATCAAAATGTCTGTGCAAATGATAATCTAGTATTTCTTCATTTGTAAATTACTCTGTTTGGATTAAGACCTGTGCTTTCCAATTGCCTATCACAATACACTAATTATTAGATTGAATGCCTCCTGCTTAATAAAGTATTAAAAAATGTAATGATTATCTATATTTAGTCAGTTCTTCTACTGCATCATGCATTACCTTGATTAAAATTAATTTGAGGGAAGAAACTGAATGGGTTTTAATTACCTTGAATTGTGACAATTACCTAGAGTATATTCTGTAACTGTAATTCACAAACAGTGCCTGGAGTAAGGGCTGGGACACTGACTGTTGTGTCTTTCACTGCCCGTGTTGATTTATTTCAGGCAAGAGAACTAGTTTTGAATGCTCCTTCATTTATGGTAGTGATTTTTCTCTGTTGATAAAGCTGTTGAAGAACAGATATATTTTTCTCAAAATTTGACATTAGCAATTAATTTTTTGCTATCCTCAAGTAAAAAATGAGATGTTACTCAATATTTAGAGTTCTGTTCTGGGAATGATGATTGTAGAGATCTATTTCAGCTTTTCTCCAGGCATTTAAGTTACTTAAGACATAAGTTTTAAATGTCTTCTGTTGCTGAGTACCTAACAAGAGACTTCTGGGATTAACTGATTTTTGGAGATGTTAAGAGTAGCCACTTGTTTACTGAAGCTATGCCTGTGTTCAACAAATGATGTGGACTGCAGGCAGCAGCTCAGTGGAACAGAGGAGCAAACATCCGTGCTGTTTGAATTTCAGGAGGTTTTACTTCACAGTAGCCTAATTTGGGGTCCCATGGAAGGAATGCACATAGGTGGTTTAATGTTGCTAGGTGTCCTCCTGGAGTACATCTTCGGATTTATTTCCACCTGAAGAAGGACCAATTCATGCAGTCCAAAACCACGTTGCAGTGAGAATGAAAGAGCAGTAAATGGGGATATTTAACAGATTGACATTAAATATGCTGTCCTGATGTAAGCTAAAAGGCTAATGCAAATGTGCCATATGTTACATATTTCTCACCAAGTAAAAGTATTAGTGCAGTACAGTGTACTGCTACTGCAGAAAAAGCTACTATCACTTCAGGTTTAGTGGCAGAGGTTTTTATTTTTGTGCTCAAGGTCTTTTTCTTATAAGGTTGTTATAGGCAACATAAGCTGGTTTAGAATGGCAAAATGTTTGAAAACAGATAGCATTTTCATCAGACTAACTGGTGGAGTTCGAAAGCAGACACTTTTTTTGGCATATAGTGCTTTATCAGGTCATATTTGAAGATATAAGTGTTCAACCCTAGGGACCCAGTTTTTTGTAAGTACTGTACACTGGTAGCTTTCATTGTCTTAAAGTGGATCTGCTGGTGTCAATTATTGCTAAAAGGTAGTGCAAAAGCACTTGAGATTGCACCCAAGGCATGAGGGAAGCATTTTGAAGACATGGGTATAAACACCTTGAGACAGAAGTGCTTCCTACAAAAAAAGAATCTTACTGAACAAAATACTTTAGTTTAGAGCAGCACCTTTCTGTCTTCAGAAAGAATGTGAGTAGTCCAAAATATTCTGGTATTTATTTTTAATTGCATCACACATTTACCAAATCACTATAATTTAAATGAACTATGAATCTAGTTTAATCTAGTTACTTCACCTCACCGTAAACCTGCAGCCTCTTAATCAGCAAAAGATTGTGTTTACCCCAGGGTTATTTTGAAGAGATCTTTATGGTATGTTAATGCACTGTACCAGCCAATCGATGAAAACAAATGTGATTCTGTATATATATTTAAAAAAGAAGCAGAGAACGTGTGACCAGTATTTGCAAGTAAACCCATTCAAGAATATACAAAGAAAATCAGAAGTCTCAGTTTTCTTATATAGTTGCAATTATCACAGTCATGGCAGTTGTATAAAACTGAGTTGTGGCTCTGAATTACCATAAGCTTAGGGGAAAAAGGGCATATTAAGTAGAAGCAACATAAGGAATGAAAATGGGGGAAAAACAAGGAAGTTGCAAATAATGAAGTGGATAGAAAAAAGAACTTGGGGGACCATATCCAATAATAACTTAAAATATGGTTAATCTTAATAATGAAACAGAAGGCTACTAAGAAGTCTGATTTGCTCACTTCTAGTACATTTAAATTAGGGCAAGAATGAGAAGTAGCAGGGGAACTCCCCCACACTTTTCATTAATAAAATAATCTGATGAAGTAGGTGGGTGAATTAGAGGATACCCTTACATTAACATTAGAAAAAGTCCCCTAGAGGTATAAAATGAGCATGATAAGGTGAAGATGAAATATGCTAAATAGGTAACTCTTTGAATCTCCTGTGTTCATCTTTGTTGAGGTGAACAGAATACTATTCGTGTAGCAAAAGCAGTTTGGATTAAATGTGTGCCGATAATAAAGATCAGATAGGAAAAAGTTTTGTCAGCTGAAAATCCATAGTGCTAATTTACCCAAAGAGATCAACGCCCTTTTAACATCAGTTCTCTTGGCAATGTTTGATTATTTTTGATCAATATCTACACACTGTCTACACAAGTAGCAGGTTTTAAATATTTTTCAGCTAGTTAGTTCTAGTCAAAGTTACAATTACCATACTTTGAGCTTCATTCAAGTTGTCTTAAGCTGAAAATTTTGGATTTGAATATATTTCTATTTCTGTAATCTCTGAAAACATCAAAATAGCTAAGTCTACTATCCACAGTATTTCAGTGAAACACTTCCAGTGTCCACAGTTCCTTATAGAAAATGTTATATTGTGTTTGTTGTGTAAATCTTTTTAAAAAAGTACTGTTCGCCTTATGATATAATTCTCTAATATGGAGAAGCACAAAGAGCATAGGCATTTATCATAATTTTATCAGCCTCATATTTTTGAATTTTTGACTTCTATAATTTCTATTTGAATAATAGAAAAGATGTCTCAAAAAAAGGTTTGCCTTTTGTCTGTGTTAATTATTATTTAAATTATAGTATCACGTTTTATATTATTCAGTATAGGGACATGTGAAAAAGATACCACTTTGTCTTGAGAGCTTGTGAATTGGGATTTATTTCTGGGTTCAGTAAATGCTATTACATTATCAACTTTGTGCATGCCATTCCTCTTGAGAAAATATATAATACCTTTTATTGCTGTGAGACGCTCAGAGTTCTCCAAAGTATGATGCGTTGTGCCGATGTGTAGTATTTTTATTACTTTAAGTGGAGGAGATCTTATATCAAAAGAAAATCTAAACTGTTTTTTTGACGTTACCTTATACCAATATTCACAAATAGTTCAATACAAGATCTTTTTACCTAAAGCAGAGTGGAAATTAAACAAAGTGACAACAAGGCTTAGAAACAATCAGCAATAAGAACTCAGATTATTTTTTTTAAATTGTATTCTCAGTTTAATGTCTTTGTTTTCAGATATTAACAACATATCAGACTGAGGAAAAGGCAGAACAAGACCAAGAGAGTTCTGTGTATTTTTAATGACCATAGGCTCCATTAAATTAAATAGAAGCATTATATGCAGCTAGTGGTAGATAAAGACCTAATTACTTTAGGCAATGTGCTCATATCAGTGAAAGGAAATATGAACGCAAAGATAAGATATAAAATAGTGAAGTTGATAGAATGCTGTGATCCTTTGGGGAAGTTCTGATATTACCTTATGCTGTGGTAGCTCCCCGATACTTAATAGGAATAGTACCTCAGAAACAAACAAGTGTGTCTGTCTTGTCCAATGGAACTCCATAGCCGTTCTGCTGCTTTACTGATTATTAGAAATTCCTATTTACTTTTCTTCCATGCACCTCTCATTAGCCAAAATAGCAACTGAAGTTGAATATTTTAAACGTCATGGCCCAAGTTGCTACCAAATAGTGATAAAAGAAGCAACAGAAGCCCATTTTCTCCTTTGAGCACTTGTCAACTTTTGACACAGCCATGGAGAAATGATGTGAACAGAAGCAGGCCAGATCGAATCAGATGGACACAGTCTAAGCTAGAGGTAGAATATGGCTCCCAACATTTAAAAGAAATACTATATGGGAATGCAGTTTTCTCAAGTGCTGGAGGAGAGAATGAAAAAAAAGATAAAGCTTGTGCTTCCCTAAACCCTCAGACCTTGTAGAATTTATGGTAGGGAAGAGAAAAGGTCTGTATGTGAAAACTAGAAAAGGCTGTCTCCCTTTTTTTTTTTTTTGTTTTGTTTAATTGCTTTCATTGAATATTACAGTGAGTAAGCCCAGACGTATCAATAGTCATGGAAACAATTTTGGAATTACACAGAGCACAGGAAAAGCTTGCTCAAAGTATTCCTGGGGGGAAAAAAGGATTCTAAAAATTGTGTTCTGCTTGGAGAATGGAAGCCTATGAATAAGTTATGTGATCTGCAAATTAATGAATTGCACAGCCTAGGCCAAGAATTTCTCATGAAATGTTGATGAATCATGAGTAAAATGGAGAAAATAGCAGTGTTCGTATAGCCACATGCCAGTAATTTTTCTAACATTACAAATTCTCATATGTCCTGAAATTTTGCCTAAGTCTTATTGGCCGGTACTGAGCCCAAGTATGACATGTCGTACCAGAGAGCTCTTCCTTGTGGGAGGTTCACCTTCTCACACCAGAGCTGAACTTGTTCCAATATCTTCTGGAATTTGATCTTGCTTTCTTTTGATTTCCATTTTAGTAGTCTCAAGCACAGTGCCAAGACTACTCAGTTTTAGCCACCACCGTGCTATGTTCTACTTGTGCTCAAACTTTTTGCAACGTATGCATTTTAAGAATGAATTTCCTTCCAAATTTTTTTCCCCACAAGCTCATTACCTTCCACTTCTCAATGCTGAAATACTTTGTGTGCCCATGCTTCAAGTCAATTTAAGCCATTCCAAATTTTATTGCTCTCCTGCTTTGTTATGACTGTTACTCTCTCTATGACTCATCGAATGCAGTGCCCTCCATGCCTGCTCCTTCATTCTGACGGCTGAGTGCCCTCCATGCCTGCTCCTTCATTCTGACGGCTGAGTGCCCTCCATGCCTGCTCCTTCATTCTGACGGCTGACAGCTTCATTTGGTAATGTTATGTGCAAAGGTAGTAGTCAGTTTGCTGTAACCCTTTATTCTTTTTTTCCTTGGCCACTAATTTACCCATGTTCTTCATCAACAGCAATGTACTTACTAACTTCTTTAATAATCTGCTTACTTGTCATTAATACTTTGTGAGCATAATTCTTAATTATACCATACCAGCTTGAAATATGAACTGTTTGTGGTTCCATTTTGCTTGTCCTTTTAGTATGCTAATGCTTACAAGAATTTTGCATGCATGTTTAAAGCCTCCATGGTAAGTGCTTGCTATGGACATAAAGCTTGAGAGTCTGAAATGTCATGTCTTGGCTATCCAATTGTTGTATGGGTGGAAAGGAAAATCTAAGTGGAAGCTCTAAGTATGATGCTAAAAACATTAATGTTAAAGATTAAGAGGTCTGGCTCAGAAGTTATCTTTGCTAAAAGAACATTCCTTTCTGACTAAATGCTAACAGTCTGTGATTGTTTCCAACTCCCCACTTACGAGCTAAGGGAATACTGGGTGTGCCACTGCTGTAGGCTCCATCAAGAGCCATCTCTCCATATCGTCATGCTATTTACTGTTTGATTCCTTTGCAGTTAGCAAGCTACTTAAGGAGTCCATCCCTCCCAGGGATGGATTTGGCTTTATAAACATTGACAGGATAGTTTTTCCCTACCTCTTTTGGTTTGGTTTGGTTGGTTGGGGTTTGTGGTTTTTTTTTTGTTTTTCCTTTTTTTTTTTTCTTCAAAATGGTATGTAGGTTGGGTCCTTCCAATCATTTGGGAGAGAACAGGGAAGGAGAGAGGGAGAAGCTGTCCGAATGTTCTCTCACTGTGATAACAACAAAACATCTATCTGGCCTGTTCTAAATTGTGTTGTTATGTACTTGGGGTCCCCAGTTTCTCCAGCGTAAGAAAATGATGCTTTGTGTCTTATAGGCACTCTGTTCATATATAGTGCTAGCTGTATATTGGGGAAATGTTTGTATGACCAATAGCTCATTACTTCCTTATGGAATTCTTTTTGTATAGGTGATAATACCTACCAGATCTTCTGAGTATCTGAATGACTAATAATTTCAGCGTACTGAATTTGGTCAGATGCTGAAATACAGGGGAAAAGGAGCAGTATAATTCCAAAGTACAGAAATTACATTACCATAAGAGTAATGCTTTCTAAAAAAATATTTGTTACAAGATGTTATAGCATTAAGGCTTTTTAAAGTTCTAGGTTAGCTGTCCATGCCTAGACATTTTCTCAGACATTTGTAAGAACGGTCCTTTTCTGACAATGTTAGCATTAATCCTGAAATTCTTCATTGTTATGTTCTGCACTGGTAATGATTTCTTAATAACTTTTTCTTGTTCTGTGTACAAACCTATCAGCAATTTTCTGTTGAATAAAATTAATAAATACTTGAAAATACATTTGAATTTTATGGCTAGGTCAAGGATGTGCCATTGAATTGTTCATCTTAATCTGATGAAATCCTCCTCTTACTGTTATCTTCATTCATTCATTGTATCTCTATTTTTTAAATGTTATTACTATTTCTTGATATTCTTACCTTGGTGCATTTCAAGATCACTTCAACAGTTTGTCAATTCCATATTATTTCCAGATAGCTGTAGGACACGTAAGTGTACAAAGCTTGTATTTTGGAAGGATCATTCTTTTACTGCTTTATCTTCAATGGATTGCAGTGACTTTCACTCCATCCCTTTGAATAATTTGGTGACCTAAACTGAAAGCTGTCCTTTAAACTGTGATCTCTCTTGGTGAGGAAGATGATAAACTTCTGATGTTGTGTTGTTTCCTCCTAATTGCGTTATTCAGCTGTTGGAGAACTCCAGGAAGCCTAGTATAGAAACTAAGCTGAAAGAGATTAGAAATGAAGCTATGAGACTAACATTTTAATTTCTTGTGGAAACTCGGAATATGCTGTGTTTAAGCAAAAAAGCCTTTGAGGGTTAGCTGCCTGGACAACACTGATAAGGAACTATGGAGCACATGATCACTTCAGGACTTCCTTCACCAATTTATTATTAGTTAGGTCTTAACCTAAGTGCCTGAAGCTGCCATTTCATCTCAAAAATCTGAAACTTCTTCATTGCGGGCTGCATATTAAGCTACCATGTGTGGTGTGGAAATTGCTATAAAAAAACTTTAAAAAATAATACAGAAATTGTGATGAGTATGGAGAAATTTAGCGACGTATGTACATAAAACATTGCTTGAATGGAGAAATGTAAAAAAAAAAAAAAGAAAAAGGAAAAGAAGATGACTGCTTGGAGTTTCATAATACCATCAACTTAAATTTACATTGCCAGCAATAACGGGAGCCCTTATTGTGTAGATATAGGCTTAGCCTGTTTTGCCTTAGCTATTCATGTTAGGCCAGTCCATCACCTCTCACAGTATGCATTCTGTTCAGCTAGCATACCTGACTTGATATAATTTGGATGAGTGCACCATAAATCACAATAACTGCATACTTCCTTTATTGTTTAGAATATGCTCTGTGTAACTGGAAGATGCCATAACTCGTAATGATGGTAGAGGAAAACATTGCAGGGATCAAGCAAACTATTTGCTTAACATTTTAAAAAATCACAGATTATTACATTGTATAGTATGTGTAATCTACATACGGATATCTGCCTGAGCAATGGAAAAAAGCTACGGAAGGAGAAATGATTATAAATGTCAAAGTGCTTTCAGAACAATCTTCAGTAGATGGAAAGTATCCAAAAGTTAGTACCATTCAGCAGAATGCAGACATTTATTGAGTTCAGCAGAAACACTGAAAGCTGTTAGGCCTTCCCCCCCGCGCCCCACCCCTAATCACTTACCCTTGTGTAATGGACTTGAATTTACATTGGGGAAATGAAAGATGAATCAAATGCATTTTCTGTCTTTTCATCAAAGCAGTCCTTTGGCAAATCAAGTGTGGGTCTTTCTTGACCCATTTCCACTTGCAAGTTGCATCTTCAGGCAGTGAATTTATGCCAGTAGTATTTCAATGAATGCCAGGCTGAGAATAACTGTGATATTCTGGAACATGATTAAGGACTTGCTTTGATTTCCCTTGTCTTTAACTTCACTGGAATACTGGAAAAGTACCAAACCCAAGACCTGATACAGAGCTGTCAAAGTAATGAATCACTATTTCAATCTCTATCAAATTTTAAGAATTAAGAATGAGTGCTTGATTCCCTCCTTTAGAGAAAATGCAGCATTAGAAGGATATTAAGTCAAGATGGAAATTTGGAGAAGATATTTCTGTTTAAATAAATCTGCTCTGTAGGAGGGGGACATGAGGACATGGGTAATTTTCTTTCTGTGTAACAGCCTGAAAAATGTCATGATGCTTCATGTTAGCTAGCAGATGAGAGAGCCCTGTTATCCTGTTTAGCTGTTACAGTACAAGCAATAACACAGCACATCTGAGTACATCTTATAGAATATGCCAGACTCTATTGACCTGATTTAAGAAGACTGGTAAGAAATAGCTAGATTCTGACATCCATTCTGCATGGTAGAGAATAAAGATATATAAAGCATTTAACTCAGGCTCTCTTGAGTGTTCACCACTTGGTGGTAGGTGCTTACTTTTATTTGGCTTGTGCCTATGAACTTTTGTACAAAGCAGAGTTTTATTTATTCTGTATACTTGAGGGTTTCTGTAAATCTTTAAAGTTGATGTTTATTGATATACTACAGGTTCAAGTACTAGCTGCAAGAAACAGTACAAGTTCCTGATGAATATATTTTTTTAATCCCTGAAGTCAGTGTCTTCTAGTAGTTGTATACTCTGACCCCCAAAAGATCTCGTGATCTTTGATCTTCATAGTTTTGAATGTATAGAGCTTGCAAGGAACAGTGTTCTGATGTTCCACTGCATTCACTCTTTTGTACTGGTCAAATCTGCCTCGATATATCTTGAAGCACTTGAGGCCAACCGCCAGAGTCCAGCTGCCAGGTCAGCCTCTGCAGTCAAGTTTTGCAAATCCATGTCCTCACCTTACCTTGTGTTGTGCGTTTAGCCCATCCAGAAGGAGAGAATGCTCAGCTATGTTTTTACAAGCTGTGTTTTTAGCTCTGCAATGATTTGGTACCATGTCTTAAAGATCAAATGGAGAAAAAAAAAAAAAGAAAAAAATAGTTTGCAACACTGATGGCGTTTGGCTGGTACGATGCTGGGTCATTTGCAAGCAGTTCAAGTCCAGGCATGTGATGTCGGCTTGATTAACTTGTGTCTCAGCAAAGCACAAGCAGGAGATATAATCGCTCAGAACTTGAGTTCTTACTGTTTGCATCCTTATGGTAGCGGTGGCAATTGGCAGGATTTGATGTGTAGTGTTGGCCCAGCTGGAAGGTGGAAGACTTTAACAGACACATGGCAAAAACTGAAGTAGATTTTGTTTTCTTTAAATTTTAAACGAATTCTAACTTTTTTTTTTATCTTTATCCATAGCAATTTTTGCATGCAAATATAAATTGAGGAAGGAGAGACTTGACAGTATTCCGACATAACTTCAGAGCAGGGGAACCTACAAACAGACCTATACTAACAATGCAAATAAGTATGCCGGGACTTTCTGATTCTTTCAGAAAGGAATCACACTTTGATACTACATGCTATGTAAGAGTTTGGAAAACACTCTGGTTTATTTCAAAAGCTACATGTAACCTTGGAGAAGCAATGCAATACCTCAAAGCCTTCTTTGTGTGACGTTAGCTGTAATTTAGACCGTAGGCATACTTCATACCTTGACCATGCTTCCAGAAGGCCCACCGGAGTTCCTTTCCAAGTTTTGTGTTGATGCAGTATGCCATGATCATATTTCTAAAGAGAAGTAGCTCAAAGGCAATTGTAAAATCAGGCTTCCCGCTAGGTGGCAAAGAGAGACAGTGATTTGCAATGTATTTCTGCACATGGGAAAAGGAGGGTGACAATCAGGCAGCTATAGAGCCAGGTTTACAGAAATATGTTGTGTTTTACTGGCCTAGCCTTTTGGAGTGAGATTGAGTTTTATTAAGTGTGATTCTGGAATACTGGAAGGAGCAGATTGGTTAAGGCAGTCTAGGCTAGGGAAAAAAGCTATCTGCATGTAAGGAAAATGGTCTCATTTCACTTTGTCCATTTTAGTAATCTACTTGAAATGTGTTTACTTCTCCAGCTCATTTCTTACAAATTGTAATATTCAGTGTAGAGGACTGTGATGTTATGGTCAGCTCAGCCC
The DNA here is from genome assembly GCF_023634155.1 of Falco peregrinus. Classification (NCBI taxonomy): domain Eukaryota; kingdom Metazoa; phylum Chordata; class Aves; order Falconiformes; family Falconidae; genus Falco; species Falco peregrinus. The sequence goes on from NC_073729.1 coordinate 16,419,792, forward strand.
AATTGCTGAAGCAGTAACCTTTTTAAAAAAGTAATATTTTTAATGAGGAAATTCCACTAGTCACACCACAAAATATTGGAAGTGCGGGCTATCTCTGCTGCCGTTATTAGAGTTATCATAGAAATCCATTATTGCAAGTAAAGCCATATATAATCTGTGCATTTACAGCACACACCTGCAAAGTACTTCCTTGAACTTGCAAGGTCATAGCCCAAGAATGTCAAGTGGAAGCTCTCATAATAGAAATAATTAAAGATTCTGGGGGCTTTTATTTTTAGTGTTTTTCTATACCAACACAAGGCTCAGATGAGGTTTCCATGGGTTGGATGTAAAGTGATTGTGACATAATATTTATTATAAAACAACAGCCATATCTAGCAGTACAGATTTGTTGTCAGCATTCTTTTTGTTGCACTGTTGAAATAAATTCTTTTCGGATTTGTAAAGAATTGTAACTTTCCCTCGGAATGAAAAGAATGAAAGCTCTATTTGTGGAATGTAAACAAAGCATTACTGTTGGTATTGTAAAAATTGTATGAATTTTTGCAAGACTGAGCTTGTGTTTCTGATATTCTTCCTCTTTGCAAGGTAATAGCGAAACTCAAAAAGCTCCATTATAAGAAATGGGGAAAAAACCTTATGTATAGTTTCTCTGTACTTACTATTATAAAATTCTCTTTGCTTATTTTGAAGAGCTCTAATATCTCAGTGAATTATAATAGGAACTTGACATTTGAAAGAGCCAAATAATCCTGACACACAGGTAGTATTTTGCTCAGGAGAAAAACCCCATACTTCTCAGGAGAAATTTGAGGTAATAGAAAAAAAGTCTTTTGCACCGCATATATTTAAGAATATTAGGCTCACAATCATAAATTTATTATATAGACAATGGCAATAGAACATGGTGGGAACAGATCATGCACAAAGAGGAAACGAGTCTTAAGGTAATCTTTGTAGTGAAAAGAGATCATGAAGTTTGTCTTATGTCTTTTATGGTGAAGCACAGGAATAGACAGTACTTGTCGCTATCTATTGAGGGAATTTCTGAGCTAGGAAGTTTTAAAACGTGTATTTGATGAGAATTTTGGAATAACAAAGATGAAAGTACGTTTTTTTTTTCCTGGGAAGAAGGTCAATAGTTCAAGTGTAAGGAAGCTAGTGGCAAAGGGAGTACAAAAGCACTATGGAGATAAAGAATATGGAGGATGGCAGTAAGACATGAAAGCTGAGATGTTTAAGTCACTAGGTCTACATATAATTTTTGAGATAAATATGAAAAGTTTGATAGTGATATGAGAAGTGTCAGAAAACTTAGAGGACACTCAGAGAAGTGAAGCTGACAGGATGATTCGGTGGGAATGAAAGAGCTGCAATTTGAACAAAATAAGAAAAATAAGTAGCAAAGGCAAGAGGATCCAGCATTTGAGGTACAAGAGGATGAAGCTAGATTATAGAATGTGTCTATGGAAGAAGAGGAAGAAGCTACTTTTAGAACTGTCGAGGAAAAAAATTAAAATGTTTATTTGATAAAAAGAGTGCCTGTGTGGGAAGTAGAATTTAAGGAGAAAATTTCACTGTGCTTGAAGAAGAAATTGCCTGCTGAAAACCTCTCATATATATGCAGAATTAACACAATAGCTTTAAATGGTGTTGTGACAAAGAAAATGTGGTTTATTATAAAGAGGATTGTTTTGTAAATTTTCTTGCTAGATAAGTGAGAATATGTTCTCTTGGCTTCCCACTGCTATCTGAGCATCCAACAGAAGTGAACTAATCAAAGAGAAACCCTACAATAACAAGAATAAAGCTTGTGTGAAAAATCATTGTTCTGTGTAAAATATAAGGGTGGGTTTTTTTAAGGATTGACTATAGAACACTGTTAAAGAGTGTATCATACAACTGGATTCATCAGTATTAGAGTCAATAGGTTTTTTTCCAATAAGAGTAGTTTGCAGAAAAACATCTCTCCTTAAATATGAAAAGATGAACTCCATAATTCACTCTTACTCAAAGTTTTCTTATGTCTGGGAAAATAACTTTTCTTCATTTAGAAGCAATTTGTTTGCTTATTTTACAGGCTTTTCCACCTGTTTTCATGTGGTTTGGTCATTTCATTGATGTCCACTTTGTTCAAATGTCAGTCAAGATCTGGAGGGAAACCAAGATTCTCTATATAATCTGCTTCTTCAGTAGAAAATGTAAAATGCACAGTCTATTCTATACACTCTTCTAATGAGAAGAGAATCTGAAAAAGTCTAGAAGGATACTTAGAAGCATGGCTCTGGAATTTCAGATATGCTTTAAATGCTAATTCTTCCTCCGGGTGCAGCAGCTCATTGGAAAACTTAAATATTCAGGCCAACACAGTCAACATGACGGTATGCTCCTTCACAGAATACATCTAGAGGATAAGTAAGGTCCAAGTTTTTGACTGACTCAATATTTACAGAAGGCCACTGAAATCACGTTTGAATTTCATTTTACATTTCACTTAAACAGAGTTAATTGAACTGTTTTAAAGTAGGTAGGCACAGATTATTTGACTGGATTGCCAAAGGGTGCTCAGGAGAGCTAAGACTGCCACCATTTGTGAGCTTAAGTGAATAATTACCAGCAGACATCTGATGGTACTTTCAACCTCAGATTTAGTTTTACCAAATGACTAGAACCGTAACCTACAGGGCCTCTTAAAAGCTACTAGAGTGATCTAAACCTTTTCCCAGAAACGTTCAGTTGACAGCGTCCACTGATATAGCTCCAGGTTATATACAGTATTTCAGACATAATGATAAATATTGAGAATAGAAAATATTGAGTAGGACACTTTGGAAAAGCAATAAAATAATTAAAAATCTCCCAAAAGCATTTTTCTAGGTAATACCTATGTGTCACTTAAACTTCTATACTTAGCTTATGGTGGAGCTGTGGCTGTAAAAGTCCCATTGACCTCCATGGTACAAATTCTCAATACTGCTATAGATTATATATATGTATATGAATATGTAATATTATACATATTACGTATATATAATGTAAATTGTACATTGATAAATATTTATATTTTTAAATAGCAATGGCATGCTTTCCCTCACAAGAATAACTGCATAAATTAAACATCTTAAAAGCTAGCCTTTTTCAAATTAGTTTTAGAAGAGCTAGCAAAAGAACTTTCTGGGTTGTTAATATTGATTTTTCTATACATATTAGGAAAACAGACACTTCAAGGATTAGAGTCAAGCTACTGCTGCGACAGTTTTGTTTAAGTTAAAGGACAGCCATCTCACAACATGATCTCTGGCAAAATAATGGGTGGATTTGTGGGGACTCTATTTATAAAAGACTTAAAAGACAGTAATATAATTAAAGCACAAAATTTGGTAAGAAAAGGCTTTTGAGTCAGGCAGAAAAGTCCAGGAAAAACAAAAGGCTAAAAGTAGAAAGAGAATTCTGAGAATGCTATTCTGTGTTCATTTTAAATGTTGAGGATAATTAAAAATGGAAGCATTTTACAAAGAGTTCCACATTTTTGTATCACTATGAAACAGTAAAGTCAAGACTGGTCATATTTCTGAAAGAAAATGTCTTCTTCAAACCCAGCTGTTGGACTGTGAAGCTGAAATTACTGCTTGAAAACCAGCTGGTGCTAAACAGGAGGTTAGAGTACATAGTTAAAATGGGCTTTTCTAGACTTAAAAGGCTGTAATGTGTGAAAGAGAAGAGCCTTAATACCTGACTGAACTCAGGGAATCAATCCCCTTTGTACTTTTATAAACATACATATAGTAAGCAACTGTTCTGGCTTCAGCCTCACATTAATTTATTTTCATCGCAATTCTTTTATGTTGGGTTAAGTGGTGAAAGTCTGTGTTGGAACAGGAATGCTCAAAATGTGTGTGTATTTAAAAAAAAAAAGTGTCCTGGTGATCTTTGCCTTTTTGTTTTATTCACAGTGGGAATCCAACTTTTTATTATAGTTGGTACTAAACCAGTGATTTTGTAGAGAGCTGAGCTGAATTCTGTTCTGTCAAAAATTGCAATTTCAGATTTGGACTGCAAAAATATTTTTAATGGTGTTTTTTAATGGTGGAAGTAGTACAGTGAGCACAGGTTGACTTTCAGATCTTGGGCATGCTGTATGCTAGAGATGACATTTAGAAAAATCGTTTGGTTTGCAAGCCTGTTGGATTTGATGTAGGGTCACTGGAGGGGAGACCAAAACACGGGGCCATATGAGGTAATTTCTGACACAGTTCTTTTCTTACTTGAAACGCATCTGAAAGCTAAAACTTGTCCTTGTTGTGCTGTTGAAGTACTACTGCCATTCAAATGATGCTAAGCTGTTCACTGTCAGAGCAATAGTCAAAGGCAAAAAGATGCCAGTGTCTCCAGCACGTGCTTAGACATCCCTCCGCTCTGGGTATGCTGAGCAGTTCAGTTCCTCGTCCATGAGCCTTCCTGGGTTTCACAAAGCATTTCACTACCCACCTCAGCTGTAGAAAACACTTAATGAAATTTGTTGGAAAAGTTCTGCTGAAAGCATGGCCGGAAGGCGTAGGGCTAAGAGCAGTCCTGCTGCATGTGGGACACCCAGTTTGATTCCCCTTTGCCAAAGTGGCTTGTAGCCCATATCTCCATTCACCCAAAAGAGTGTCCTCCCTCTTGCAGCATAGGATGTTAGGATGTTCTGGTTGCTTCTCACTCTCAGATGACTGTTGATACCTATTACGGGCTTGTGAGTCTCTCGTTATTTACTTATGGACCAACTCAAGTCAATTACCCTATCTAGATTTAAGAAAAAGAAAACAAGCTTGCATGAATGTATGTCCTTAAGTACTAAAGCTGACTTATGCCCTACACAGCATTTGTTAACAGCACGTAGCGGGCTGCAGCTGTCATTTTCCCATCATCCTTGCACAGCCGCTGAGGTGTGTTGTGCCCTGAGTGTGCATCGTCGCACTTAGCTCAAGCCCCTCATTTTGAAGTCCTCACTGTTTCCCTGCATGGTGTGGAGAGGACAAAATACTTCACTTTTTGCTCTGGATTCCCGTTAGTGTAATGGCAATCCCAGCACATGAGTCCTGGTGTGAACCTACTCCTTTAGCCTGTGTGTGCTTTCATCTGATCATCTGCTAAGTGTTGTGGCCTGTCTTATAAATGCATGGCAGACCATGTTAGAATAAATGTCATAAGATACACATTATAACCCAGCAGACCGTAACAGTTGCGTATAAAACATCATATCATGAAAACATTTACAACTAATTAGTTCAAAGCAGTAGACTACCATAATTATCATCTACTAAATAATTAGTATTAATTACTTAGAGGATTAATTAGTTTGCTTCTGAAGTACTTTGAACATGCAAAGCAAAGAATAACTGCCATGTACGTGACCTGTGTTCCCTTATGACTGAATATAACATACTGTCTAAAATGTGTCCTAGTTTATACAGAATTATATTTCATTAGGCCAGTATGTAGCAGCATTATTGACTGGATCTAAAAGGATTTTGTTGCTATGAAACCTATTCAGAAAAGTGCTTCTTTCTCCAGTCTAAATGAGTGATCACAGCTCTCCTATGGCAAGATCTAAGACTTTGAGGAGAATGCAATTAAGATTCATCGTGCGTAGGGAGTGAAATTCATCCCCGTGCATTGATCTGTAATATATTTTTATATGCATACTAGCATTAAGAATCTAATTACTACATACTGAGAGCAGAATTGACCCCTAGAAGAATTAAGTATAATGATTTCAAAGGTGCTGTTCAAGCACTCAATCCCTGTAGCACTTGTGCTTCACAAAAGCCCCACATTAAAGTTTCTGATTTTCTAAAGTACCAAATCTTAGTGGGAGCAGTGGCTGCTTTTCAAAACCTCCAAATCCAGGGCCTGGTGAGGCATGAGGGACATAGACAGCTTTGCGTAAGCTCTGAATTTATCTAGTATGGAAAAGAGATTTGGTTATGTGAGTGATCTATTGGCTTGTCAGTGCTTCTTAGCAGGTACATAAGACTGTGCAGAACTAAAATAACTGCTTAATTGTGATTGTCTTTGATATTCATGTGTATTAGAAAGCAGAATGATGGGCAATGCTGAGTTAGACATCCGCAAAGGTTTGTATATTGACCTCTAGTCTAAAAGCAGTAGTCTTCTGAAAATTGAAAATAATCTGACTTGTCCCTTCCACAAATGGAAATAAGATATCTAGTAATAAAATCCCACGGTACATGATGGCAAATTTACTGCATAAATATTAAAGGCTGATTAATGGAGTTATAAATCTCTAAAACCATGGAATGATAAGGAAAATCCTGTGATGAATCCGTAATTTCAGCAACATTGGCAGACAGCATTATATCTGGATATTAAAACAGTCTTGATCACTTTATTGTCAAGAGACAGAAACCAAGTGCAGTATATTCTTAGACATGAAGGGTCAGCAAGTGACCTTCAGCACTTTTAAATATTGTTAAAGCAATTATGTTAATACTTGTTCTTAAGTACCAAAAGCCTTTATGACAGTTTCATTTATTTTTTCTAAAATGATGTCAAAGTGCACCTTTTGTATATTAACTACAGACAAGTGATGAGCTATTTGGCAGGATCTTAAACCTCAGTGAAGAAGAGGTTTAATTATCTGAATATGATGTTGGTATTATAATGCCTACAATACTTAAATATTCCGTATTTCCTTCAATGTTTTTGATGAAGGAGATTAAAAGCACAAGGGAAGGTATACTGCACATGGTAGGAAATACTAAGACCCAGTTGTTAATGTAGCATGTTTCTAACTTCACTGAGTTATATATCAGTTGCAACTGTATTTCCTCGACCCCCCCAGTGAAAACATACTGTTCATTCACTGGGAGTTCTGATTTTCCCGGTAGACTTTTTATAACTCTGAGGAATTCATTAAAAATGTTTGTAACCCTTTGAAGTTCCACGTGTTCTACCATACATAATTACTAAACCATAAATTTATTTTTTGCTCTTTCCTAGTTCCAAGAAAGGCTGGTTATTTAATCTAGAAGTTTATAAAGACCACAGACTTCAGTGATGAACCCCATAACGTAGCTATCAAAAAAAATAAATGCTGAATATTTGACATGGAGAGAATGTGAGCAGCCACAGTATAAAACCTATGTAGTTAAACAATGTACCACACACTTTTAAAGGATTTAGTACATGAAAATCCTAGAACAATAGAATGTGTTGGAAGAGACCTTTAAAGGTCAACTAGTCCAACCTACCTGCAATGAGCAGGGACATCTTCAACTAGATCAGATTGCTCAGATTAGTGGGCATCTGCTTTGGTTTGCACTTTTTTCCTCAGTAGAAATATTTGCAGTGTCTTTGAACCAGGTGTTGAAAGCGTAGCTGGTTGTGAAAAATTGACTCACTCGCACCTCCCTCCCCTGTTCCGCTGCCTGTTCTTCCAGGATGAGCCCAGCTTGGCAAGGGTTTCCTTCTCCTACTCAAACAGGCTTGGATCTGGAAGGTCTTGGTCACAGATGAACAGAAACAGGAAAAAATCCCTGCCAGCAACTTGTTCTGACATCTGCCTTGTTTTCTTATCTCTCTCCAAAATCCTTCCACAGCTAGGCTGGGGTAAATCCCCACTCTGACCTAGAGGGTGTAGGAGTCTCCTGTTCATCCTGCTTCCTACCACACACTGCCCCCCCCCCGCCCGGCTCTGATTCAAATCCGGAAGCTGCCAGATGATTTTTAAAGAGCAGCAGATCTCTATTCTAAATGGTAAAGAGACTTACCCCAGAAGGAGAAGTCACAGCTGAAAGCTCTTACACATTCATTATAGGTTCTCATGTGCCTGTTCTTGGAGCATTTCCACCATTTTGTTTCAAATGATAGACACTTGTCAGGTTCTAAGGCCTCTGTTCCAATGGCAGCAGCATCTACAGAATTAGACTCTCTGTAATTAACAGGTTTGTTGGCAGTTTCTGTAGTGAGATCCAGAACTGATTATGGCTGAAGATGAATACGTTCCATCCTGTTCAGAATAGCTGTTTCTGGCCAAGGCTGATTTGCTGTAGTGGGAAAGAAAACTGGTCCAGGTTCTGATTCTGATGTGACAATCCTCTGAGTAAAATAAATCTTCTGTCTTCAAGACCACCAGTTTGATGTCATCAATAAGCATTTAATTTGCCTTTATAACAGGTGATAAAGAAGAAAACTATTTCTAGTATTGCTGAATTCCCTGCTATCTGAAGCATTACAGGTTTTTCTGTGAGAGTGGTAACAAAGAAATCTGGTGGGCTATGGTTTTCAGAGACTGCTTGCTGGTTCTGCTGAAGAGGCAAAGATATTGTATATCATATCTTTGAGGCACATAACTGCTGAATGTAAATCAGCATTACTACCTCATTCATCAGCATGATGTCTTTAATTGTGGAGCTGGAAGATTAATCTACAATGTCTGGAAAATGGCCCAATTTTCAGGAGAAGCATTTGTATTAAATGATCAATGCAACAATGAAAAAGCGATTGTATGTAACACTTGTATTTTATTTTGATCCAAGAAAAAAAAAATCCAAGACTATAGCCATGAATAGGAGCTATTTTTATTCCTGTAGGTTTCTTGATCCATTAAGATTATCACAATATTTAAGTGTTACATCATTGTACCTGACATCAAGCTCATTAATATTTATTTTTGTTGACTGAACAAACAAAAAGGGCAGTATATTAAATACTAAGCTATGTTAAGAGTTGGACATTATTTTTTTTTTTTGCCTAAAGCCTTACAAACCTAGAATCTTTGTTCCTAATTACTTAACTGATAATGAAATTTCTCTTTTCCTTTTGTGAATCCTCAATACAAACAGGACAGAGCGTGTAGATGGATCAACAGTAAGACTTATTTTCTTTCACAATGAATTCCAGTGATTTGGTCCTTCTGTCTGGTCCTGTCCATAACTACATCTCCAGAATGTGTGTTTTACTGTGATTAAAGCATAGACAAACACTAACTGTGTCCACATATGCCAGGAGATGAGTGTGGGAAAATATTTTCCTTATTTTTTCCCCTTTTGGAAAGCAGAACAAATATCAGGATATAGCCTCTTCATATCACTGGTGTTTCTTTAGTCATCCAAGCCTACACTGTTGTCCCTCTTTAATTTCAGCTGACTGGAATCCTTGAAGAGCAGAGAGAAACAAAACACAATTTCCACCACATAAGATGGAAGCAGAGGGAGGAAGGAAGACAGGGTGAGATTGTATGAGGAAGAGCTGTGAAACCAATCATAGTCAAAGACTGCACAATCTCCGCTGGCTGTGAAGTTTGTTATGATCTGTTTTTAGAAACTGAAATATTTTGAACTTTCTACAAGTAGACTAGAAGCCTTTTCTGTTAGCAAGACCTTTAGTGACTATGGAGATGCAGGCATAGCGTTTAGCAAACAGTAAAGGGTGTCTCTCTGAAGTGAAGTCAGTTAGCTTCCATCTTCGCTGCAGCTGGTAGGGTTGCTCTGGGCTTGCTTTGCTCTAACCTCATAGGAGGGATCATATAAGAGCAGTATGGAGAATTTATTTAATTTGAAGCTTGTTACTGAAAAAAATAACATAGTTTGTAGCTGATCCTAGCTCATCAAAGCAGCGAAGTTTCTGAGACCATCCTTCCAATTATCTGCTGAGTGTCTTCGTTAGATGTCAATATGTATGGTGTGACATCTTTTCCTTGACACATTACTAAGCAGTATTTTAACATGCATTCTTTATTTTTAAGCCTTCTACTAATAGGAAGGTTCCTGGCAACAACTTGAAAGTTACTTCTTCTTGGTGGTTTCGAAGCCACTTTCATCGCATAGTGAACAAATAATACCAGAAAGATCACACTTGTGTGGTTACATTCAAGTTGTTTCAAACATGTGGAGGATGTTAACAGTAAGAGTAACATCATTCTAGTGGGCAGTAGGAAGGACATACTCTGTCTTTTTTCCCCTGTTGCTTGCCAAATGCTGTAAGCTCAAAGGTTTTTTGCTGTTTTTCATTCTGTCCCCAGAGCATATACAAAAAGGAGTTCCAAAAAGTTTTAACTTTCAGCTTAGGTAACTGTTTTAATTGACTTGCTTCCTCAAGTTGACCCAAAATTTTTCCACTTTTTGAGCATCAGAAAAGGGGCTTTATAGATATTTGCTAGGAACCCATAATGGATATTGGACACTGCTGAGTAATTGTTCAGAGCCTTTTAGTGTCATTTTTTGAATGGAATTTAAGTCACACGAGTCACACTAAGTTGTTGCCTGGGGAATTCTTGCTTTAGCTTACAGGGAAACCTTTTCAAACTTTACTGTAAAGATGTCTGGATCTCAACATTAGACTGCTCTTAAGATAGGAAGAGAAAAGCACAAAAAGAATTGGAAAGCTGAATTATCTTCTATTTCATGTTGGCATTTTTCTTTATTATTCTTTGCTTTAGACACTAAATACACACAATTTTTCTAACATCATCTCTGTTTTCTTCATTTGGCCCTTGAAGGCTGCTGGATCGGAGAAAGCTCAGGTTTTCTCATCATTCCAATTACAGAACATGTGGAAAGCAAATCAGTTTGAATTGCTAGTTAGCTGGCAGTGTGGGCTCAAGCCTGAACTTCCATTTTGGTATAGACATGCCTCGTGTTTCCATTCCACTAACACTGCTGCAGTCATATCTGACATACTAAATGACATTGTGTAGTTTTATTTTGAAATTATTTGGAAAAAGAAGTTAGAGACTTGTTCCCTGCTCTATGATGTTCATATAGGGAAAAAAATAAAACAACCAACAACAGCAGCACACTCAGTCAATATGCAACAGTGGCTTTTTCCTGCACAGAACACAGTTCTGGACATGTCAGACTATGTACTGAAACTCATTGGTATTTTCTGAAGTACTTTTTTTTACTTTTTTGAGTTTTAGATCAACTGGCTTACATTTGAATGTAATAGACCTCATTTTGCACTTTGGTTTTTGGTCAATTTTAAACTACATTTTTTTTCTTTGCTAGTTTAGGATTTTATGGATTGGTGGTCTGCTTTAATCAATTCTTATCACATTTTCTCAGATCCTTCAGTTAGTACTTAGCCATGTTTTGTACACTAATTTCTTTCAGTTCCCTTTACAATTCAGTTCTCTTAGCTGTGTATATTACTGTTGTGCTAACATTCTCCTCTTCAGTAGTGTTTCTCATGTATTGAGACAGAACACTGGAATGTGGCAGACTGAAAAAAATTCCTTTTAACTTGTTAAGAGATGTTGTTTGGTTCAGTTGGACCTTCCATGTCTGCAGTCACCCTCTCTCAAATTTCTTCCATCACTACACAGAGTCCTTAAGCCAGACACATTTATTACATTCTCCAAATTCTGAAATCATATTGTTCCCATTTAATTATTTTTTTTTAATAATTCCCTAATATGGTTTCTAGGCATCCTGAGTAACAGCTGATACTAGCTTCGTTGTACAAGCTTGTTGCACACATCTGGCTTGCAGTGTGTTCCTGCTAAGTGTTTCACTTAGTCTCATTTTCCTGTGCATGTTCTACTTGTCTTTTTCAGACTGGGAATTTTTGTTTTGTTTGACTTGCTCAGCAGTTTTTAGGGGATTTTTAATTTACCTGGAATGCATAGGGATTAATAATTATTACAATATAAATCCACTTTCTGTTTGTCCTCAAATTTATTTTATCTTATCTGTAGTTGTTGTTAACTGTATTCTTATTTATCTGTATATAAAACCACTGAAATTACGTTCTAGGTAGTGCATGCATTTTGGTCTAAGCAGTTACATTGCTGCGGTGACTGTAAAGGGAGTTCTCTGACAAAGTTTAAGAGAATGAATCCTTCGCTATTCCTAACCCTAAAATACTATTGAACATTCATCTAATAAAATGTGAATGACGTCTCCATGAGTCATCTGCTTTGGGAGAAATTCTAGCTGGTGACAGTCCTAATCTAGTCAAGTATCAGATGAAGTAACAAAGTCCTCCTCATACATATTCTTCTAGGAGTGAGTCAGATGTCTGGCCTTTCCCTCTATTGCTTTTCCTATGCTTTCATAGAGCAAAGATAATGTATATAGCGTAAACCAAACAATTATCACCAGATAATCCCATTTCTTCAAGGCTCCACATTTTTGTTTGAAAATTTCTTTAGAAACATACCAGACTTTTTTGTCACTATGATTAACATTCTCCACATTTTGGACTAGTCTCTGTGTAGAGTATATGTAACTATTAAAAACACAGAATGAGATTTTATTAACTGGACATTAACAGAATGAGACGCTTAGAAACAAAAGGAGCATTAGAGAAATTATGGCTATAATTTACAGGAGGGGGCTAACCTTTTAAAATTATTTAGCTGTTCACTGTAATAAAATAAATTATGACAGCCTTCGACAATTAGAGAGGATATGCTAAGTTACTAAGAATTCTGCAATCAGTTGATATTACAAAACCCTGTTCTTCCACTGCAAGATATGAATGTAATTTCCATGACCATCACTGCAAATTACTGTGGGTTGCCATGGCAGGATAAGACCTGGTATGCTCACTTATGAAATTATATTGTACCTGTGCAGTAATTTATCTATAAGGTCTGAAAGGGTAGCATAAACTGATACACCATAAGAACCCCTCTAAACCTTTGAGGAAAATAGCTAGATCTAAGTTGCAAGTAAAAGCTGTAAAGTCTGCCTGCTCCCTGAAATACACTTGCTGTTTAAAACCAAAATTACTTTGTCCTCATTCCTACTGGTTATAACGTGTGATACAGACTGGTACAGACTTACAACAAACTGAGCTGCCAGGTGTTATCCAGACTGCTAAGGGAACTGCTCAAAGTCATCCATGCGATTAAACTGTGTTTCCTAGCAGAGGTGGCTTAGACCAAGTAGCACCATCTCAAAAACTGCTTAGCCACTGGCCGGGGCCTTTTCACAGCATGCAGTCTAGATGCGATGACCCTGATTTGGGAAGTAAGGCAGTTCAGCTGCACAGACACGAACCATGCTGCGATGGGTTACTCCCAAGCCTGAGGGTAATCCCTCACCTGGTTCTCTCGATTAGTGCAGACACAGCCTGGAAGTATTCACCTGACTTCAGACAGTGCATGTGTTGTTTGAAAAGAGCTGAGAAAGAGTGAGGGGCATACCTAGTAAACTTTTTATCTTTGTGCATTATGAATAATTGTAGCTTAAATTCATTTTCTTGAGTGTTTGCATACACTCTGGATTTGCATTTTCACCTCAATAAAATCAATCACTTAGAGCTAGCAAGCATTTGTTCTGCTTTGCATCACCTATAAACTGCATTGACTTATTATAAGTGTTCTCCATTGTAGCCGGTACAATTTTACATACTATAAATCAGGATAGAAGTTGTCTTTATGTCTGTCTACAGCCGTAATATTTCCTACCCGATTGTCACCTGCAGTACAATTATTTTATCCAGGGCTTCTTGAGATTTACTTTTGTTAGGCTCACAAACACCAGTACTGCCTAGTGGAAAGTACATTAGCTGTGTGATGTACATGAATCTTTTCCCCAAACCGCTCAGAAAAGCGCTGGTTTCTCTGTGTGATACTGTTTTATATTGATCAGGTAATACGCTAAAAAATAATGCTACATAATTTCCAATTATGTCATGAAAGTTGAACCAATAGAATGAATATAACTTCTAATAATATGTTGATTTTTTTATTATTTAATTATTTCGTGGTGATTAGTATACACCATCCAGAATCCTTTTATTTTTCTGATGTCTTTGCCATTTTGTGGTTTGCTTTTTGAATTCTAGCATCTCTGCTCCACGTTCTTCTGTTTTTTTCAGTTCTACCATGAATGAAAATATAGACCAAGGTTAACTCGTGAAGCTATGTAAAAAAAACTTGTATTTTTTGTTTTGGGAAAATCAATTCCTGTTCTCCATTTGGCATCTTTGTGACAAAATCAGCTATAAGAAACCAAAACCCCTGCACAATTTATTGAAGTACTTTAGGTGTCATGTATGCTACTTCATGTTATCGGTCCTTTGATAGTAATGTTAAAGGAAAATCATCCTTTAATCATTTGGATGGCAAGACCCAGATACTCTGTACGCTCTGTCCACGAAGATGTACATGAAGCTGACGTGTTGTGAATCACCATGGGTGAGTCACTGGGTGAACATAAACTTTTTACGATGTTTTCTCTTGAGTAGTGCAAGGAGTTATAGAAACAGTGTTCTGCAGTTAAATTTTCTATTGCTGTAATTGTCACAACCAGCAACAAAAAAATTGTTAACATTGTCTGCCATTGAGCAACAATATATGATATTTCATAAAGACTTTCTAGAGCACCTGCTCAGGATGTAGAGACAATTCTTTTTAGCTCGACAGTTATGGATTTGCAACAAGACTACCGCTTTTTTTTTTCAGTTTATGCAAGTAAGTTTTCTAAACTTACATTGAAAAGAGCAAGGGAATGTATTCTGTGGGCAAACCAGATTTCATCTTATGGCTGTTGCCCTGGTGAAATATTTTCAGTAAATCACAGTCTTTATGCAGTCCTTGGATCTTCTGCAATCTCAGCTGCCACTGCTGTATAATGTACATTGATTTTTATTTGGTATTCAGACAGAGAGAAAACTGTTTAATCATTTGGTTTCTGACTTGTTAATAAAAAAATCTGTCTTCTTTAATAAGTTTGTTTTAGATAAAACTACAGTCTCTGCCACAATTTGACATACTTTCTTATGTTTTTTAAAGTAACAAATGATGCTGAGGATGAGACAATATCACTGTAATTTCTTCTTACCAAGAGAATGCATTTGTGATTTGCAGTGCTGTTCAACACACAGAGAATGAAAGCTATTTAATCATTCTCCATATGAATTGTAAATAAAGTTTTACAGTTGCCCCGCATCACGGGAAAGAAGAAAAAGGAGAGAGAGACCTTTGCTCATTACAAGAAAACCTTTTCTAATAGTGCAGAATGACAAGTCTATTCTGTAATGTGAACATCTTTTATATCACTAACAGTTTTCCACCCCATCACATCTCATTGATATTCTGCTTCATTAAAGTCTCATGACAGAAAAGCTATTAATATGCAGAGGTAATTTTATATCACATTGGGAAAAAAACCCAAGCCTAATAATATAATTACTGATATTATATGATAGGAAATCACTAATATGATTAGAAGTGCCTGACGGATTATTGTAAGAGATTTGATAAGGTCCACCTGAGTTTGGAGGAGTCAGCTGATCCAGGTCCCAGCTACTGCAGGGAACAGGGACTGGAGGAAGCAACAGGGTTGGACTTGTCAGATGAGCATAAATCCATTTGTTTTAATGGGTCTGCAGCTGGTTTGCCCTTTGTAGCTGGACTGTTCTCTCCTTTAAAGATGTTCCTCCAATTTAGCACTTGGTTCCATAACAATGATTATGATCTGTAAGTGTAGATAAGAATTTGTCAATAAGATAGTGAATTAGATTTTGAAATACTCCAGGTTGAAGTTTTCGGCAACATCTACTGTTCCACATGTCATTGACTGTAGAGAAAAAATCAGTCCATAGAGCCAGATAAATCCCTTTTGCACTTGTACCAGTGTAAACCTGGGACACCTACAGTGAAATTGTGGGATAGCAGCTGTTTTAACTAGGAGGAGTTTCAGACAAAAGGTATGTAAAAGGTTTGTTCAGTGTGAAGGCATAAGAGTTTCATTGTCTTAAATGTTCAACTGCATCAGCTCAGTGGACAAGAATTCTTCAGGCACATATAAGACTAATTTTTAGACAAAGCAGCTTGGAATATGTGAGCAGATATCTTCCCAGAGGTGCCTTGCGCACAGCTTCTACATTGCGTGATGTGCAACAGCTTGACTGAAAATGCAGAATTTTCTAGGTTTGGTGAAATCTCACAGGGAGTGAATTTCTGCTGCTATTGTCATGTAGGTGACAAAGTGGTTGCTTAGAAATGTCTTAAGGAAGATGCTATCTGACGCTCTGTAAACATATTTTATGTTTCTCAGCTGGAAATTTATAAGACAATATGCTTGGCATTGTGGAGAGTTTGTCAGATACCTGTAACGAAGTTGTGATAGAAATCAATTAAAGGAGAACCAGTTTTCACAGTATCCAATGAGAACAGATAAGAGAGAGGCATATTAACAGGGGAAAAGACAAAACTGAATATCAGAATAATACAGCAAGGGAAGAAATTAGACATTGTTCTCTATAAAAGGCTAGATAACTGGGTAGGATTATTTTCTTTATATTATCAGAACAGATTAAGAATAACTTTTCTCAAATAATTGAAATTATATCAACATAATTCTGTTCAAAATAAGATTATATGATCTTTGACCCCTTCAGGCCATACCCACCAGTTCAGTAAGAAGTTCACAGGCCTGTCCTGGTAACGGGGGTAACAATATTTATTGCGAGTTTTTTTCTCAAGAAAGTTCAAGAAAATGTTGTACGTTCCTTTTGTTACTGTGCCTTTATGAACCTTAACTTACCGACTGCTTCTTAGTGGTAACCAAATAGTGCCAAGGCATGGTCTTGGACTGTTTCCAACAGTTGCTAAGTTATAAGCACAGTTCTTGGCATGGTCTTGTCTTGTGACAATGAGGAATCTCCCAGACAATTCCCAGACTCAGCCTGAGGATGAGCATGAGTTAGGGACTATCTACAACGGGTATTTTGGCTGCAATCTTTCTAGTTTGGAAGGTGAGACACATTAACTATGCAGACATGAGACGTACTCTGCCAGATAGATTCTTGTCCCTTTTATTTACTAGCGTAAATGAGACACACTAGCTATGAAATTCCAACCAGGAGTAGAATAGCACAGCTTCTTGTAAGCTTCCAAGGGTTATGATTGAAAAACCATTGTTGTCTTTGAACATAAAAAAACCCCACAAACCTAAACAAAACCAA
The DNA here is from genome assembly GCF_023634155.1 of Falco peregrinus. NCBI lineage: Eukaryota > Metazoa > Chordata > Aves > Falconiformes > Falconidae > Falco > Falco peregrinus. Next base: position 16,436,718 of record NC_073729.1, read on the forward strand.
CTGTTGTTTTTTGAAAGCAAAAGATTTCAAAAGGTAGCCTTTTGCTTTATAATCATCTGAATATTTTCCCTGCCCCCAACCTTGTTTTATGTTTCTGGTACTGCATTGAGGCAACCTTGTAATTATGAATTATTATTAGTTATAGAGTAGCTACCAATGATGACATAATTTGCATATAGCATACAGAAAGTATTATACAAATTGTATTATACAAAAAAAACCCATCATGCACATCAGTGTTTTGGACATCTTTTAAGATTTGCTGGCCTGTGATAAAACCCCCTCAACTCTGCAGAGTGAATGCAGAGTTCCACTTAAGTCCTCTTTGTGCTTCCTGTCTACCAAGAGTGGATTTCAGACAACTGATCAAAGAACCCTCTTTTATTTCAGAACCGTGAAACCTAAGAGAGATAATGCCTATTATGGTCCTCCATTTAAACATTTACTTTACCCAGTTGGTCTTGTTGCAATTGTAGAAGATAAGTAAAAATCACTAGATTTGTTTTTCCCTGCCCTCTCCTTTTGCTATTGCATAACTGTTGTTAAATTCCAAATAATGAAAAGTCTTTACTTGTGTTTTCCTTCTGCTGGTGCTGATTCCACTGTGACTTGATCTCAGATAAGTGGTTCTTTAGACTTAGCAGACATGACCCTAGCTTAACAAACACACTGAAAATAAGCTTACGTTTTTTCTGCCAAACTCAAGGTGTTAGAGAAAGGGTCAGAGAGTCTCCGAGCTTTGAAATTATTCTGCTTTCTTCTCAGATGTTACAATTTACATCTTAACTCTCTTAGCTTGGTGGCTAGCAAAGGAAGTGTCCCTTCACAGTTGGAAAACAGTGTAACGTGAGCAAGCAAGGACCCAAACTTGAAAGTGAAAATAATAATTTGCATGCTAATCCTGAAGCTTATTTTCTCCCAAACCAGAAATAGTTACAAGATATCAGACCATTTGGGTAAACCTCTGCTGAGAAAGTGTGTTGATGAATGGTTCCTAAAACATGTTTTTGCAAATATTATAGTGAGGAAATACAACAGGAATGTGGAGAGCAATTATTTTGCTAAAATTGGTAGTTTATACCACTGTGAGATATATGTAATAACCATGGATCATATCCTTGCCTAGAGAGAAACCTTATGCACTGCAGATTATGGGACAAGGAAGGAAAAAAAGGCGTTTCCAAGATACTTTAAAAATTTCTTAATCCTGGGGACGTCTTCAGCTTGTGGGCGTTCTGTCAGGAGTCCTTTGAGTACAGCATTTTGAAATGCATGCCAGATTGTAAAGTCATGCAAAGGTTTCTTACCCATTCAATAAAACCTGAAGATTAATTCCTTTCATGTTTCCTGCAGAAGCACATATTCTAGAATTAGTATCAGAGACAGGTAACTGTTTTCTTTAATCCTGCTGACATGCAGCACAACAAACAGTCTGGCTCTGTCTTCCTAAGGACCTCCTCACAGGTATTGGAAAGTTGCTGTTTAGTCCTTCAGAAGCTGGCTCTTCTCCAGGCTGAAAAAGCCCTGCTCCTGTGTCTTTCTTCATAAGGCCAGTGCTTCAACCTCCTAAATACCCTCATGGCCCTCTGCTGGATTTTCTTCAGTCTGTTGATGTGTTTCCTGAATTGGGAGGCCCAAAACTGGGTAGGGTGTTCTAGATGCAGTCTAAAATGTTCCAAGTGGAAGGGGATAATCACTTCCCTTGATCCACCAGTTGTGCTTCCATTGATGCAGCCAAGGATCTTGTTGGCTTGCTTTGCTGCGAGAGCACCTTGCCGGCACATGCTTCGTTTGCTGTTTACATGGAGCCCCAGGTCCTTTTTGGCAGAGATGCTCCCCAGCTAGTTGGTACCCAACCTATTTTGCTGTTTTAAGGTGCTATTTCTTTTCAGGTGCAGGACTTTGAATTTCTCCTTGCTGAATTTCATAATGTTCTTGTTGGCCCATTCCTCCAGCATATCTAGGTCTTTCTAAATGGCAGCCATGCCCACCCTGTCCTTGAGAGTATCAGCTGGTTCCTCATTTATAGTCATCTGCAGATTTACTGGGCTCCATCATCTCTTCCTCGTCATTGGAGGAGATGAGTGAATTTTAATGAAGATCTTAAACAGGAGAGGTCCCAGTACAGTCCCCTGAGGCACCACTTTGGCGGATAGACTCCTGCCAAGTAGTCTACTCCACCCAGGTGGAGAACAACCATTAACTGCTACTCTCTGAAATTCTCCACCCGGCCAGTTTGGTTTTTACCAACTAATTCTTGACCTATGCAGACCATAATGTCCTAGCTGTGCTACAAGAGCATAGTGGCAAACATTGTCAAAACTCTTCCTAAAGTCAAGCTAAATGACAACCAAAGCTCTTCGCTTGTCTACAAAGGTAGATGTTTTATCATAGAGGGCATTCAGGTTGGTCGGGCATTATTTACTCTTGGTAAACCCGTGCTGACCGTTCCTGATCAGTTACTTCCCATTGATGTGCCCAGAAATGTGCTCCGAAGGAGTTGTTCCTTGATGTGTTGCCTGTCTTCAATACCATCAATTCTGAAATTCTTTATTAAAACTAAAAATGAGGCATATGCCTAAAAGATCTAGGTGTCATGTTTTATAGCGTTTTATAGCAAGATATATCTATTATCTTTCATTTTTTTGATACTTCAATAATGCAGGTGCTTCATGTATGATATTTTCTGGTCCAGTAGTCAGCAATAATGAAAGCTAGGTAATTGAAGCAGGTATAATATGCCACTTGTCACTATCAAAGCTTTGTAATTTTGATGCCTGGGAAGCTCATATATAGGCTCTCATATCAAACAAACAAATGCCTTCCTCCTGGAGACAGGGTCAGAGTTTGCATTGAAATCCTAAGGGTGTATATGGTGTCCTACTTAGTGCCAACTGGCTTCTGAATGATATTTACCTAAGCTCTCTATTTTATTGATATTTTCCAGACAGCAAATACAACTGAAATTTCTATCCCCGCGACTCCGAGATATTGTGGGTGATTGTCAGTCTGATGCAGAAATTCTCTGTGCCTCACTGCTTCACAAATTCTGTGGTCTTTGGGGCATGTAATTTCAGTCTCCACTTTTTGAAATGGATTTACACCATTGCAAGAGACAGAAAGCAGAGATTGTCTTATTGTCTTCCCCAATAAGTACAAAACCAGAGTTTATGCCATTAAGGTTGTGGCCAAGTATCCTTAACAGACAAAATATTAAAATTTGATAATCCTTTTCAGGATAAATCAACCAAAGAGTAAATCCAGATAGTAATCTAGCTCAGTCTCAGGGATTCTGTAAATTACAGTGGCTGGAATAGTACCTTGATACAAGTTCTGCAACAATTATGTTCTCCGTTTCACGGCATGTTCTTTCACTGCAATTTCCTTTTCCAAATATGACCATTTTCCCCCAGATGGGAGACACTGAGCTCTAGCATGTGGATTTCCCAGTGGTTTTCATTGTCCAAGGGGCAACCACGAGTCATCTCCATAAAGGCTCCATAAAGAATTCAGTCTTCAGTATTTGATCTTGCACTGCTTTTGATGGTGGGTGAGTGGTCTAAAATATACTTCTGAAGCAAGGCAGACAGGCCCGATGCTTTTTTGCTAAATTATATATAAAGATATTTCTGCCATGTATCCGTTCATATGCTGCCTCAAATGAGGTGACAAAAAATACTGAATGTAGGTACTTTGGCAATTTTGTTTTGAGGAGATTTACACTTAACAGAGCTATGTCTGACACACCTGCTTTTTTAATGTATGTTAAATATAAAACCCGTGTATCTCAGATTTAGATATACTTGCTTTCAGTAGAACATAATCTACTGAAATGTACTGTCAGAATACTTAAAATACACCACTTTTGCCTCTTCCAATGGTCTAAATTCATATCTGCCATATATCTCTTAAAAATATTAATTGGTGTTACTCCAGGGATTAATTTGGCTGCTCAGTACTGAAACAAGCCAGTTGTTCATCTGGATGGATATGCTTCCTTGAACACTGGCCAATGCCTGATGTCTGAAAGGCAAATTAAACTTTTCCTCATAAAGCTGTTTAACGGTATCATAGCTTTGTAGGGAAAAAGAATACATTTTCCTGTGCCCGTTGGTGTTACTGATTACTTTTTCAGATGCAAAACAGAGGCATAAATTTTCAAAGCAAAATAAAAGGTGAGAGTAATTGTTCAGAATTAAACCCTTTCTGAGACAAAGACTGGCAGCAATTAGAGGCAGTAATGGTGGAGGCAGCAATCACAGAGGCAACAGTGAGATGCAGCCTCTTCGCCAGGTCCATATATATCAGTTGGACTTGTGGTAAAAAGACTTTAGGAGCCAAAGCAGAGCCCTCAAAGACCTGTAGGACATGCTGCACACCCACAGCATAGTCTGCATAGAAAGGTAGTCTGCCTTTATGTGTGCCAAAGTCTGGAAACTGCTGTTATATCCTTTGAAAAAAAATCCACCTCCAGATCTGTGGGTGCACTGGAATCCAGCTAGAAAGAGGAGAGGGTTTGATCCTTGATCTAGCTCTAACCCTAGCCTCAACGCTAACCACAGCTGTAGCTTGTGACCAATCCCAAAATAAAATACAATAAGGCACCAGCCAGCGTCGATGTCATCCTTCTTCCTAACTGTGTAAGCACATAGAAGTTAACCAAAGTCTTGCTTTAAAGATCTGTCCAGTTTTCTAGACCTTAACCTTGAGCAGAATTACAACTTGATGCAATTCTCTCAGGAAAAGGAACAAGTCAAGCATTATTTATAATCCCTAAAGGTTTGTATGTTGAAGAAGGCAAACAGAAACTTGACTTTTGAGCATTTAGGTTCCTGAAACTTCATGAGATTGATCCTTACAGTAAGCAATAACAATAGGAATTGATTACTGCTGACATCACTCTCTTCATAGCTTTGTGGACTAAGCAGATTCCAGTCATGTAGAGGACTTGTGGCATTTTACTTTTTCAAATTCTAATTGTTACCCTGACCTTAATTTTCCCCTTAAATATCACAAGGGCATCATTCTTTAGGTTGAAATGGAAAGTAAGATATTGAAGCCTTCTGACTTCAATAATCTAACTCTGCTGAATTTTCACATTTCATCTCTTATTTAGTTTGACTTTTAGCTTCCACTGTCCATAACACTATCCACGATTTTAACATCAGGCAGGGAACCAATACTTAGACTAAAATAAAGGGTTTGATGCCCAGAGAAGAATAAAAGAAAAAAACCTACAATGTATTAACACCAGGTCTCTTCCTAATTTATTAACTGTGTACAGGACAAAAGCTTTATCTTTTCCAAATTTTTCCATTACCCCTATTATATCCCAAATTTAAACATACCAAAATCAACAACGAAACAGAATATGAGGTGCTAAAATGTACACCTGCCTTTTTCCTAGTGTTTCAGCCTGTTGCGTCTAATCATCATTTCCACTGCTGAAGTCCTAAACTTTAACTTTTACCTTGATTTTAACTTTAATTATAGGCAGAAGATCCAGACAGAAGAAATAAAAAGAAGTTACTAGAAACTGTTGATAATAGACCTCTTTCTAATTTTTCAGGTTTTGAAAAAACAGGCCATTAAGATTGGCTCTTGTCTTTCATGTCCAAGACTTTACCCTCATCAAACCGAAATTCTGACCTTAAAATGGCCAGGGTAGTACAGGGGAATTTTTTTTTAAAATCTATTAACATCATCCATTTTCCTTATTTTGTGGCAAACACAGCATCTCGTTATCTCAGCTGCTGCAGATAGTTTTCTAAACTATATATGATATTAGATTGCTAAATCTAACCCTAAATAATACATGCTGCTAGTGCATATCTGTGCAAAAGAAGGCACAGCTCAATTCAGTTGCCAGTACACAGGAGCTTATCTAGAACAAAACTATTACGTTATTGGTATTTTTTTTTTTCATAAAGTCTTGTTTTTGACCAGCTATATTGTCATTACTGGACTGACTCCAAGCTAAGATCATCCTGGGACAAAAAAGTGAATGAGTTGATTTTCTGGATCATATACACCTGGGTATGGAAGAACAGACCATTTCAGTGGACTAGGTGTGGCCAAACTTCAGTGGCTTCCCTGAGGATATTCACATTGACCCAAGCCTGAACTCAGGACCGTGGCCCAGCTGCCATCCTCAGGTTTAGATTTTTTTGGTTCAGAATTAAGGTACAATCAAAGGTACATCTTACATGTAGGTAATAGCATTTGGATATTCTATAACATGGGACTAGTGGCTATTTCTCAGCTGAAAATTACTCAACACTATTCCTTTTTTCAGACCAGTGAAAAAATCAGACTTACAACAAAACAAGTGAAAAACACCTGAGGAGCTTCAGCTCTCAGGTGAGGAGCATTAACTACCAGAGCTCCCAGCTGATTCTAATGCCACCTTCTGTCTAGTTACAGCCTCTGCTAACGATCTCCCCTTTCATTTCAGCAGAAAAGCAAGTAGAGCTTAAAGCACAGCAGTAATGCAGCCTTCTGGATGGAGTAGTTTATCCACTTGCTATGTAAAGAAGCAGGCTTTGGGACAGTGATCTTGTTTCTAAGGTATGTTTAGTTGTGGTTAGTGTGGGTTGGGATTGAAGTTAAGGCAAATTTCTCTGAATGGTTTGCTTGTTAAACATCAAGCAGGAGTTGAGTCTTGAAGCATGTTGTTATTGTACCGTAATGTACTGAAGGAAAACTGAACAGTGTTGTGAAGTGCTAAGACTGTGGAGGTGTATGGAAGATTGGATTTCTTCTAGCTCTGTGGTTTCCCCCTATTTTTTTGGTGGCAACTGGTTTGCAGAAAGGAACAGAAGTGAATGTGATATTTTCTGAAAGAAGCTATAAAGAAAAGGCTTGTTTGCAGTTCTGTTGGTCTCTGTGTGTATTGTGGTTGGTGTAACAGCTGCTATTTTGTTTTAATCAACAGTAATTGGACAGGTGATCTCTGAAAATTAGAAATGGGAGTTATAACTACTCTAGCTGAGGCAGCAGCACGTTTCTAGTGTCTTTAGTATAGAGAGAAATCAATAACATGTTATTTAATGGGGTCTGGACAGGATTTGTGTTCCAAAAATGTTTGGGTCTAGGAAGATACCTACAATTATGATGTGACAAAGGATGGAGAGCCTATTCTTTATCTGTCAGTGTTGACTTAAGTGTGTTCATTATCTGTGTTGTGATATTATTTATGTATCTTAGTTTGTAAGACCCACTTGGGCTGTACACCACAGAACATATCAAAAGGTAGTCTTTACCTCAAAGAGCCTAAAACCTATATATATAGATGGAGTAGAGATGGGATGTATTCTTTTGGAGTATGTAATGTATTTTTCTCCTTATGGCCCGATCTCAAGTGAACAAATCGTTTTACAGCACTGCAGCTTATGAAGTTCCTTTTTGTAGTTAATGATTCATGTGAACACTAGCATGCAGTAAAAGAGAAAAATTCTTCAGTTCAAACTGTGTTTTGATTATTTCATTCTTTCTGCTTTGTAGATCCTACTGTGAGATCCTTGATGAGGCACAGAATTTATGTGGACTGTGTAACAGCCCTCCATCAGGGCAGACTACAAAGATCCCTGTCTTTGAAAGTCCCCTACCCAAGTTATGTTTAGAATAAACAAAACAGTTGGCAGATCGGTAAGAAAATAGCTTAGTGGCTGGTTTGTTTATGATGTAGAGAGCGATGACAGAGGTGTTCATTCTGAAAGAGCAGTGAAATTTAGTATTGTCCTTCTCGATGCATAGAAGTTGTGCAAAATTGTTTGAAAAGTGCAAGTTGATTAGTAAAAGGAAATTTGCAGCAATTGTAGTGAAATGAAAAAGGAAACAAGGCAAGAGCTTTGGAAAGAATACATTTAATTGCATGTAATTACTTGATGTGTATTTCAATCAGGAAAAGAAAGCGAAACGAGCATACTAAATAGTGTTGGTGTGGCAATTACTCCAAGATGATTTTCTCAAATGACTGAACGTTGCATGCTGGTTTTAAACTTAAAATAAATAAATACATAAAGTAAAAAATGCAACAAACAAAACCAAAGAAAACCACAAAAAGTATTGAGAGTTCTTTGTAGCTATGTCTGAAAATGGTCATAAGTTCCTTGCTGTGATCAGTCAAAATGCTGCACCATGTCCCTAATCACATGCATTTGTGTGTGGAGACAAAATGAACATTCTTTCCTGGTAATGCTCTGTAAGTTCTTGGGTAGAACACAAGTTTAACAAAATTGTAACCATCAGTGTGTAAGTAAAATATTGCATGTTGTTATGGGATGTTGGAAGCACTCTAAGACTGAGCTGCTCAGCTGAACAAGTTTTTGACATACCAGGTTTACTGTCTTTGAAGAAATTACAGTCTGGTTGGAAATAAAAACGCATGTATGGCAGAGGGCAAAGTAGAAGCTAACTAGACATGGGGCAAGGTTCCCAGCACTAATTCAAATACTCCTGTCTCTAAATGAGTAATCGGACTCTGCTAAATAACTAATGAACGTCTTATTTCATCTATGATTTTAATCTATATTCCCTATAGGTAATAAAGTTTAGGGATGGAAGAACATATCTTATTTCTTTTGCCACTTAATATACTGGAGAAATTCATATGAGCACTTTTCATTTTGGGTTTAGTGGTAATGCAGGGGCATCCTTCTACCAGTGACAGGCAAATATGTGGACTCAATGATTTTAAGGATCTCTTCCAACCTAAATGATTCTATGATTTGGAGGGACGTGGGAATACATGTTTGGAGTTATGGGGGGGATTTTTTTCTTTCTGATACCATCTAATGAGCACATAATGCATTTCTAGGATGATGAAGTATGGTACTACTACACAGAGATGGTGGAATCTAAACATGGATAGGCGGGTGTCTAAGTACAGATCTCGGACTGTGTGCAATCAGGACACTTTGCTGGGGACCATAGTTAGTGATATTGAACATCTTGTGACATGTAATTTTATTTAATCTGGAAGAAATTCTCTGGAGTTGAAGTTGTATTCTGAAGGACAACATTTTGGTCTGTGGACATACTAAGCCTTGCTCTGGTCAGCACAGTGGGATAGCTGCAGCTGTCTAGGGTTTTAAACACGGGTAAAGTCTCTGGCTGCCTGTTGTGAGCCTTATAGTGAGTTTCTACCCCTCTCTGAGCAGGGAGCAGTTTAAAACTGCCTAGGTTGTGGTAGTAGTCCTTACCCCAACTAAAATATATTCCAGATCCTGGATGCCTCTGAAAATGGCCATCTGAATGCCACATTGCCAAGCTTAAGGCTAATTGCCAAGCTATGGGCAGGTGTGAGATTTTGATGCTTCTCCTAACTTACTAAGGTTGAAAGGTAGGATGATAAAATGTAATTCTGCTATGGTTCCCCCACTCCCCACTACCAAAGGCATGTGTTCCCGAAAAGGTCCACCGTAAGGAGTTGTTTTCTATCAATAGACCAAATCTGGCTCACAGCTAAAGCTGACCTAGACTTATTGTGCAACTTAATAGGCAATATATGCATTTTCCCTTTTCTGCAGCAAAAGAACATACTGAGCTTTTTAAAGAGGTGAGGAGTGTTTCTGTAGCTGTGTAGCAGAGCCCTGCAGGAATACCAGTTGATGCCATCAGAAGGTGTTTTGAGATGCCTGTGGCTGCAAGGAGATGCTGGTTTTATCCTGCCTCCCTTCTAGCTGGACCTCTGCAGCATACAGTGAACTGCATAAATATACATTTACCAGATAATTTGGCCCAATATTTTAGATAAAGGTTCATCTATTGCACTACATTTGCCTGGAGAAGAATGTTGTGTAAACTTCTGAGAGTCTGTGTTTGAGAGAGCGCGTGCGACTCCAGTGTGTTTTTTGATTGCCTTGGATGACCTGGGAAATATTCCAATTAAAAAAAAAAAAACAAAACATAATATTACATAACTTCTTGTTTCAGTGGTGATAGGATATTGATTCCCTTATAATTGCTGTCTTATTCTCTAGGGAAACCTTAACTCATCTCAACTTGACCCCCTGAATAATATAAAGGGACTGCAGGGGGATCCAGTAGTTAAATCTGCACTTGTGAAACACCTGCTGTGCAGGTAAGTCTTTAAAATGAACATCTTTGTCCCAGCCTGTAAGGAGATGGAGATCTGGAGGAAAACTGAAAATAACAAAACCTTCACGGTGTCGTAAGGTACCTTGTCACCTTCGGAACAAATGAAATATCTCAGTGATACTACTCAAAAAGAGTTGATTGTTATGCTAGCTTTGAATGGAAACTGTATGGCCAAGCATGTCAACTCTTGCACGTATTTTCATAAGGTACTTTTGTAGGTTTTTTTTCTCTTAGCACGATGTTTAGGTCATGCATGCTTCAGAGTGCCACTGTGACCTCCTTCTGCTCTAGGTCACTAGTCTGCTTGTAGCTAAATAGCTAAGAGTGGGTTGCAAGTGAGGGGACCATGGCAGCATCAGCTAATGCTGTGGGAGAACACGCTTGCTCACAGGATCCTGCACTGTTGGGCTACATTCCCTCTTTTGTCACATGGCAAGACAGGCTTCATATGGAGCTTTGGAGGGTAGAATTCTACAGTCTAAACCCCATCCACTGGTGTTTAGTAATAAATGGAAATTTGGAAGGGACATGCAGTCAAGGTGATTTTTTTCACCCTGTAGTCCTGTAGTTTTCACAAAAATTGTTCTGTTGGCATTGTTATGGACAAAGGGTTGGCTTCAGAAACGGAGCCATGTTTCTCAGATTCCTCAGTGAAAGTGCCTTTGCCCTAAGGTAACAGGCTCAAGTTACAAGATTTTATTAAAATAATAAGTAGGAGTTAAATGTCAACGATGCTAAATTACTGCAGCTTTGCAAGTCTGATTAAGAGCAGATCAAATCATCTTCCTACCATGGCATTCAAAATTGTTACTGTAAAAAAAAAAACAAAAAACAAAACAAACAAACACCCCCCCCCCCCAACTATATGAAATTTGATAAAAATGTGTTATTTCGGTGTGAAAACTCAGCTCGTTCTTAACATTACAGAAACATGTGGAAGGAATAATTTTTTTTCCTTAGCCAAGATTCTTACTGATAATCCACCAAGAAGTGGGATGTCAGCCCTTCTGGCAAAATGAACCAAAGAGTTGTTGTCAGGGATTGATGGTTAACTTAGCTATTTAGTGATATTCAGGAGGAGTTAAAATGACTTTCTCTAGTTTACCAGATCATATGTTCTCCCTATATATCGCTACTGCTTAAAAAGTTATTGCTTATGCTTAATCTTTTAATAAGTACCAGTGTCAAGATTACAAAGATTTAATAGATCAGTGATTCCTATATCCTAACAGCTTTTGATAATGCCTCAGCTTCACTGTGGAGGCTTCCAATAAAGAAAGGACAAATGTGGATATCTGGGACTTGCCTTCTCAGAAATTTTGGTAATAATAACATGCTTCAACAAACTTACGATTATTGCACGATCATACGTTAATGAAGCTGTTCTTGTAAAACTTCTCTGTCATCTTTCTCCAGGACTCTTTGACACATATAACAGTAATTTCTGTACTGCTAGAACCAAACAATAGAGATTTGCTGAAAACTTGTGTTCCCTGGGTACCCCGCTGGAAGTGATGCACTAGTCCAGTGTACGGAACTGGTCCCACAGAAATGATCATTAAACCAGATCCTGCACTACTTGGTCTGTAGTGTGTGTGATCATCTTGGTAGCTTTCAAAGGGGTATGCTTATCTTCTCTGTAGTTGTGAACTTAAAAAAAAAAAAAAACAAAAAACAACCAAAACAAAACCAAAACCCCAAACCAAAATGTCATTACTACTTATGCCTCAAAAAACATGTTTCTTTAAACCCACAGCAGACATTCATGCTTTCTGGTTTCAGTAAAAAAACCTTGATTCTCCTGTGACTGTCAAGTCTTTGGCTGTTATGTCTGTGAATGTCTATACCCTTGAGATATCTGCTGTTGTAATTGATCTCCAAATTGAAAATAATAATGGGAAAAAACTAGATAAGAACATAGCAAACTGATGCTATCCTTCTCAGGAAGTAATTAAACTCATAAATGAACTTGGGAGTGTTCCTCAGCATCTTTTAGAAACCTATCAATGTGTCTATTCTCAATCATTGTTATGACTCCTGTGCTGGGCAAGAAGGTTAGAAGTAAATTCTAAATGGAAAATATTGAGGAACCAGTGCAAGACTTTTAATGTATAAATACATAATTACTTTAACTTCTCTATCGGAATGAGTTTCCTTTATTACAAGACTATTAAAGTTTGCCCAGGCCTACTAATGGAAGCTTATTTCAGTATGAAGAAGGATTAGCTACTTTCTCGGCATGTTTTGTTTGAAAGATTTTACTCCCTGCTGTACCAGTGTCAAGGCAGGCTCATTGGTGGAATTTACATCTGCAGATATTTTTTCTTCAGTTATTTCTTCTTTGTGGTAAGACTTGTCACAGATGGGCATGTATCTGGTAGCACGTTCTTGCTCAAATAAAAACAATAAAGTAGGTTCCTAGAAAAATGGAGAAGTAATAATAATAATAAAAAAAAGAGAACTTGAGTCCTAAAAAAGTTTGTGCTATATATCTGTAGAGTTTTATTTCATTGTGATGGAACACATGCAACTGAGTGGGGAAATATTCTGTGGTTAATAGAGTAATCTGACTTATTTTGGACTGCACACAGAAATGAGTATAAATCGAGCAATTAATAAGACCAAGAGAAAAGACTGCTTTCCAGATCCCAGAGTGCCAGTGCTGGAAAGCTTACTGTCATGGAGTTTCCAGCCAAAATTTAAAGACTCGAGAGGTTTAGATATTTTGGAGACATTTCAGATCAGGAGAGTAGAGTCTGCTTGGCATGCTGTTTTTTCCTATGGCAGCATTTATGTCTATGACCGTGTTCTGTACAAGAGAAGCAAGATGGGCCTGTATCAGGAAGCCTCAGCAGCTTTACTGTAGCAGTAGTATTTCCAAGAGGAAGACCCACCACTACAGTTCCCTATATCCATGGGTCAGTGTCTACACTGAAAGCCATTTAGAAGGATGTACAAATTAAAAGCCTGTTTCTCATAGGCCGTAGGTGTCAGCTCAGCTACTGGCCACTTCTAATACATGCAGTGTTACCGACGGTTTGTGTTGGTGAACTAGAGACTTGATAACTTATTTTACTGGCTCCTCTTTTTCCTTTTTCTCTCATTATTGCTCTGAGATCAGCAGCTGAACTGTGGGGGCATGTAGCTGACGGAGCCCTGGGAAAGGAACACTTCACTTAGTGGAAGCTCAGCAATTACACTTTGTTGTGACACCTGGAGCGGTTTCTTTGTGGTGGTTATCTTAGGAAGGCGTTCACTAGGGGATCCACGTGTTGTTACACAGACTTCTGAGGTTGGCATTTGCTAGTAGGGCCAAAAAACTCCATAAGTTCACTGCACGTGAGCAGAATTTTTGAACAGGCAGTGTAACCTGCTACAATTGCTTTTCCTTTTGTCTATTGTTGGTAGAATTAACCTGCTGGGGTATTTCTTTCCCAGTAGTGTGAGTGAGTAAACTCACTTGAAGATCCCACTTCTGTTCTTAACTTTGCTAAGATTCATCCGGCATTGAATATTTAGTGCTTTATTGCCATGAGAATGACTGTCACAAAAAGCATGGTGGAACTTGTGATCTCTTGTTTTCCTACTCCCTCTCCATTTCCCTGATCCATAAAAGTGTTCAGCCATGATAATATTTCAGTTCATGCCCTAAGAAGTATCCAAAGTGTTAGTTGCAGGGTGGTAGTGCTGAAGCTGTTGACCATGCCATTATTGGATGACCTCTCGCATTCCTTGGCTAACTGCAAAGTTAGAGACCATGTACTTCCCACGTGTTCTGAAAGTGATTTCAGGAAATACTGTGAAGCCTTTGCAAAACCCATTACTTAAAGGCAGAGACAAAATGTAAGTAGTGACTGGCTTCCAGCTGAGATAATTTTGCCAGGCTACTGCTAGGGAAGAGGCAAGAGTTCAACCCCCCTGACAGGATTGAAAGCAGCCTTGCCGTGAGCAGCTGCTGAACCTGGAGAAAAGATCTAGGTGCTTGTTAAAATACTGAAAGGTGGATCTGACAGCTGCTCCTCAAGAGTATAAAAACTTAATGGTCTTTTGAGAAATAGGTAGTTGAATGTTCTTTGGTTCCTTCCAAGTGACTTCTAGTGCCAGGGATGTTCGTTATGGGATGTTAGGGGTATAAATGGCAGGAGAGGATTAACTGCATATTGTGGATGAGGAAGGACTATGATGTTCAAAAGTGATTTCTTCTTGGCTGTTAGGATGTGGAGATGTTAATTTGTCTACCTTGGGTTTTCTTTGGGGTGGTGATGCCACTTGAGAATTTTTTCTCAAGTCTGAAACTAGTACTAGTTAGGTGTAGCTAATCTTTGGATTCCCTTCTGTCAGGTTCACTTTGACATTTCCTGAGCCTTGGCCTTTTATCCTTAGGAGGAGCTGGTGGTTCCATTAAACAAATCAAAATCAATCTCAATACATTTTTCCCTTATTAAAGCTTTTTCCTGATATACGAAGCTGCTTTTTCATTTCTTTTACTCCCTCAGTGGCTTCAGGGGGAAAATTCTTTTTAAACAAATAGATCTGGGCTGAGGCTCTAATGCCTGTCACTTTTTTGCTGGACTGTACTGCTTGCTTATTATTTTTACATTCGCTTTTCATGAAGAGGCAGTGATGTTGTAAAGTGTGTCCCTTGTAAGTTTCTCATCAGTGAAGAATTATATTAAAGTAATGAGGCAGAAATTAGCTGGTATTCAAGAGTTATAAAAAGGGAAATTGCCCAAAATGAGGAGGTTTTCTCTGAGCACGAGTATCTAAATACAGTGTTCATATAATAGCAGTAAAATACGATCTAGCGATGATAAATCTGCAGAAGGAAATGATATTTGGATATACTTCCCATTTTCTTACTGTTATAGAGGAAATTGCAAGAAATTCATGGCTGTCATCACAAAATGATTCTTTCTGTTTGTGATTGCTTTGCTTAGTATTACTAAAAATTAAAATAGGCTTACTGAAGAAGCCTGGTATGAACTACTCTCAGCTTGCTCATCTCCAAAATAGCACTATTACATATCCTGAATCTTGGGAATGTGTGTGGGAAGGTGAAATAGTGCAGTGAGAATATCTGCTTCGTGTCTGCTCCATCTCCCCATTTTCACACGGAAATAGTGTAAGACAGTGTTCTTGCTCTTTCTTTTCCCCTGCAAATGACTTCAATAATCAGTGCTATCAACCTAGTATCAAAGCATAGTGTCTTCATAATGACTGGCTCCATGCATATTGAAAATGTGAGCTAGCTCTGTCTGTACAGATGCAGCAGAGAAGGGATGTTTATCCAGCCATTCTTGATCTTGCTCATATTGTGTTATAAAAAACAGCTTGATGAATCGCTCAAGGATCACCTACTAAAAATCCCTGCCTTGCAAACTAAATGGTCATACTTCTACCTTTCTTGTGTTTCCTGTAGCAGACCTTTGCCTTGCTGCATACTGCAGGCACAAATGTTCATCACAACAGTTTTAAAGCCTTCATTCTTAATATTTATTAATATTACATCTTTCTTACACAAATGTTTTTTTGGAAATAACTGTATTTTCCATTAATGAAACAAAACAATAACGTTTACTTGCCCAGTTGTGATTGGCTATCAAAGGGGGAAGAGTGTGTGTTTACGTACCAAAACAGATTGGGATATATTAAAGTTGAAAGCAACTCCAAATTTTGTGTTAATTAAATTCTCTCAAGGATATTTCTACACCTATGACCTATAAACCGTGCATCGTGTGGTTATAGCTCTGGTGCTCAGTTATGCACCCACCCATACCTACCCCACCAGATGTGATAGGAATGCTTGCTGTACCATCTGGTTTCTCTTGGAATTAAACATGGGCCCAAGGGGAGGGAGAGAGCCTCAACGCAGTCTTACAGATATCTTGATATGGATGATTAAGGGATGGTGTCTGCATCTGCAGGGTACCTCACGAGTGAAGCCATAGTATCAATTTACACAATTAAAGGGAGATTTAGTTTTTGTTTTTGCAAGTTCACATCAGGCCAGAGTCTCATTTGTGTCTTATTAAATTATAGTTACATATACCAAATGAAGAAGTTAGTCATCTGACTATACATGGAGATGGAGAAAATGATTTTTGGTTTTTAATTGACTGAAGAGGTATTGTAATGAAAAATGAATAAGCGGAGTAAAAGGAGTTTAACTTCTGAAACTGGATTTCCTGTGACATATGTGACTAAATTAGAGTGTCTGGGTTAGACAGTGTACTGTAAAGCTACAGTTCTGTGTGTGGTGCATTGCCTACCTAGGAAGTTTAACAAAAACTGCACACCATTTCAAAAAGCTCATAATTTAGTCAAATCAAGGCCTTTTTCCATAGTGCTATGCCTGTTTCTCAGTAGGGACTATCAGGGTGACAAATTGGAACTCTTTAAACTTTCAGTTATTTAGGTTAAAGTGTTGCCCAGAAAATCTCTGCTTTTTTCTTATAATGTAGAAAGTCTTATTTTTATTCTCATCACAACAAAATGAGTGAAGTATCTTATTCAAGCAACAGAACAGATAATGGTAAATTATTAAATAGAAACCATTCTTGGATAGACAGAGGTAATGGAAAATTTTGGACCAAGCAGTGACTATTTAGAGAAACAATTTGGTAACCTCGGTCACAGTAACTACTGTTACCCTATTACAGCAAATTTATTATGGAAGATATATTTTTATGCCCACTTTCAGTGCTACACCTAAGTAGGGCCACTGCTTAAACAGAATGACTCTTACAGGTAAAGGGATGGATGTGTTTGGAACAGGGCTCCATTTCGGAATCTATTAAAACAGTGTGTATTCTATTTCATGCTTCCAAATTGTTTTGTTAAAATATGGTATTACAGCATGAATACCAGTGGCACATCCTTATCATTTTTGCTTGTGTTGAACAGTTCCACATAAATATTCATGAGGGAAGTCTTTTGCTCGCTCTGAATCCTGGTCTGTTGCTCTATAATTTTATTTTCAGTGTGGCTGGGTGTCAAGTCCAGTGTAGTTCTCTGCACAAATTGCTGTGTCTGTGACAATGTAGCTGTTGTCTTGTGGGGTTTTTTTCAGAGAACTTCAGTCCTAATGTAAATATATATATGTACATACTCACTGGTGCCTGCATCCTTGAGAGAATATGCATGTGTGTAGGTGAATGTATCTACATATATAGGTATAAAATATACACAAATGTTTCAGAAATAATGTTCATTGGGTTTAATATAGGTCTGTCTGCGTGTACCTGAATATATATATGGGCAGTATGTGTGAATCTACAGTATACATTTATTTATTCCTACACATGTGACTGACTTGGCGCTCTCTAAAACGGGCAGTTGTATCACAGTACAAATGTCACACTCATCGCAGGACTGCATTCTCAGTTTCACCATTTGCATGGCCGTGTTCAATATGTTTTTTCAAATTTGAAGTGGGAGAAATTAAGTCTTGTGCCTGGCCATGTTACATAGCCGTGCCCTACTGCAGGGAGTGAGTCTGTAAAGAGAAATATGGGGGTAAGAAGCCGCCTTTCTGCCCTGAAGGGACAGGGAGGAGGGAGGCTTGTGCAACTGCTCTCAGTGGGCCCCTGGCTGTGCTTAGTAACTGGAGTAAGTGGTGTGTAACTGGTAGATGCTCCCCTCCATAAGGCATCGTTCTCGAGCATCTGTGAGGGGGGGTTTGCAAGTGTAAGAGAGCCTTGGAGATGAGCTGAGATGTTGAAGAACCTGGTGTGAAGAAGTAGGAATGATGTGTCTAAGGAAGATAATGCTGAATACAGTCTTAACTGTGCACTTGTTTACCACATCTCCACTGTTTAAAAACTTATGTCTAAAGTAATACTATTCTATTCTTTCGTCTTTCCTCGTGTAAAATCTGGTTGTGATTAGTTAGGGAAACAGAGCAGAGCCTTCAGGTAAGTTATTCTTGCAGCTTCATGATGGACCACTTTTTTCAGACCTCACGATCCTAATGTTAACGTAGTTCATTTCTGTGTAATGGTATCTGACTTACTTACTTTACTATGTTAAGAATCTGTATGTTCTAGTGAACAGCAGTGCATAGAAAATCCCTTGGCAAGCAGCCAAATAGTGCGCAGAGCACTTAAAACCAAATGTGGGCCTGAAACCGCCTGTAGTAATAGCGGTATTTGTACCTTTACAAATAGCAGTGGTCGTTCGAGGACATAAGCAAGCCGTCTGTAGGTAGAAATAATACTGTTCAATAAGATTTTATTTTATGCGTATAAGCATAATCACAAAATACGTGTGCCTCTGTATATGTAGATAGATTAATTTTAAGACTAAAGTAATTTCCAAAAGCAAAAAGTAAAGTGGCACTTCTATTATACTGACTGACATTTCATTATTTAAATGCCTAATGTGCATTTTGCTTTTGGATAATTAGTTGTCAGTTTGCAAAAGCAATTACATTTTAAATGTTACCAGACTTTTTCAAAAGGGAAACTTAGACTTTTTATCTTCTGGCTGAATTGGTATTCAGATCTAAGTAAAGACTTGCACAAAATGCATTTTCCTCAGGGGAATATGTATTGGCAAACAATAGTTACATGCGGGCGGGATTCACATGTCTCAGAAAAAGAAAAGATAAATAAGGATTTCTAATTGAGTTAACTCATGCTGCCATGCCAGTGGTGGTTCTTCATCTGATGAGCCCCATATTGCATGAACACATTGTTTCTTACATACCTGTTGAACTTCCTTCTCTGATATATGGATGCAAATGGTTTTGCTTAGGTTCTTGCATGGTGGTTTCTCCCCATGCCCACCACCCCAGCCAACTGTTTCCTTGAGTTATTATTTTGTCTGTTTTTAATCCCAAGGGTAGATGATTCTTGACCCTTCGGTGCAAGTTCATATATAACTGTTCATCTAGAAGATGTAAGCATAAATGATGGAAGTTAAAACTGCAACAGTAACATTTAGGTACCAATAAGTGTTTTTACTCTATAGGACACCGTGTAGGTACAGCTGCCATGCAGTATGTGGGCTCCATCAAAACACAGTAGAGCTGTGGACTCAGTTGTAAGTTTAGGGAATTTCCTGAGAATTTAGTTGTAACAGCTTTGAAAGGACAAAGGTGAAAAGTTTTGTGTTCAACTACCTTCCTGTTATGCAGAAGTTAACTACATCTCAATTGCCCTGAGGAGGGCTTGATGCACTGGCTTTAAAGGAGTGCTGGGGGCTCAGACGTGCACAGCTACTAAGCATGGGAAAATCTGCCAAGTCAGAGCTGCAGTGAAGTATTCAATCTGGCATCTTATGAAGCTGTGTATAGGAACTGTTTTCCGCTTTCCTGAGATATCAGAAGTGATTCTGTACCACAGTGGGATAAACCAGAGGTTTTTCAAAGCTTTCGGTGAGAAGCAAGATGGAAACAATACTACTTAGTGGTAAAGATATTCGCTTACAATGTCAGATATCCAAGTCAAAGTTGTGTTCAAGTTGGACTTGAATTTGGCTCTTTTGATACGCATATGCTTTTATCTGTCTTTGAGCTTTTCCATTTACTGCAAATTGGCATTCCTTGAGAGAGCCCAAGTAAGATTGACAACAGCAGTTAAAGGAGAATTCTAATATAAACATTAAATTCTTACATTCTTCCAGGTATAGAAGATTTCAGGACCATCCTAATAACCATATGGATTTTACAGTATTTCAAAAAGGCATCAGTTAAATAGGCAGAGACCCTTCATATCATACTCCTTCTGCTGATCACGGAAGTGGGTTTGAAGGCGGTAGAGCTTAAACATCCTGCTGTGCCCCAGACCAGAAAATGGAAGCTTGCAAATTAAGATTGTTTTGGTTTTGATGAATAAACTACCTGGCAGTGTAGATGCAGGCTGATCCTAGCTATTATATTATCAAGCAAAGTGCAGTGACTCTCTTAATGTCTGGATTTATTAGGACTTTGTGTTTCTTTCTCATTGGAAAGGTGACAGCACTAGCACTATGTACACAATTGGCCTAATGCTGAAGGATGACTGGCTGTTTTGTGGCTCCTGGTTTTTGCTTGGAAACATGTTCCCTGAGGACCTGGTCATGCGGTTGAATCTTTCTGGGCAGAGTTATGAGCTGCCTGCAGAGGTGAATGCCCGAAATGTAAGAGGAAAGTTCATGCTTGGGTTTTGTGCAGGATTTGGTGTCCTCTCCTGTTTTCTTATGACATCTGTAAGGGCAGATGATGGTAAAGCAGGGAAATTTCTAAAGCGTTCTTAATTACTATTTATACTGCCTCTGCAAATGATGACCTTAGCTATATTCCCACTTTATAAATGACACGTGTAATTGGGTTAAACACTTACACACAACATTTGTTGGTCAATTATCTCTTAAATTATGTACATTTCTGTAATTAGAAAACACAATTTTTCTTCCACATATAAAGCTTTTTTCTAAATATGTACTTAGTATATCTGAAATGATTACTTGTATTTGTACACATAAGCTAAATTGAAAAAAATTTTCCTATTAAGTGTGTATGATTCTGAAATCAGCAAGACAACATTGTTTCTGCATGTATGGAGTGTTCTCCGAATTATGGACTGAGGAATCAATGGGCATACAATTCCTAGACAGAGAAATCCTGAAAATTAAATGTGCTCATTCAATCAACAGAGAAATCTGCATATTTATTAGGAGCAGGGAATGGATGTTATAAAGTTAATATTATCCTAAGGCTCAATTATTTGTGAATTTAGTACAATTCCAGTAAGAATGTTGAATTGTCTAGGAAGATGCGTTCTTGCATGCCACCTTTAAGTATGTATAACATGAAATCTCATTTTACAAAAATAATTGAACTCTACCATGCAAACATTAAGTGAAGATGGTAATATTTTTACACTTGTTTTCCCAACAAAACAAGGTGAAAACTATTCTGACAACAAAATGCATAATGTGTATGATTGCTATCTACTCTGTGAATCTTATCTTTGAAAGTGCCCTTGAAAAATTTACAGGGTGAAGGTTTGGCTTCTTTGCTTGTGTAAAAGCTGATATTCTTCCAGTAACGCTGTTGTATTTATGTTGATTTCTGTCCAAAAATTTGTTACTGGTTTCTTATTGTGCACAACACTAAAGCAAATGAAGAATTCATCCTTACTGTGAACAGCATTTAAATGTGTGCTCAACCTCATACATAATAGACTGTTTTGTCCCAAACTCACATTCAGGCACAAATCATAACAAACAGTATGAATTGGCAAATTATGTTTTTACTACTTTAACATTAGTCATTTTTCTTATAATTTTCCTTTATAATTATACTTGTGTTGGCAACTTCAATGTCCAAGCCATTTGAAGAAAATATGCTGTATTCTATTTCTTCTCCATTTCAGTGCAATCTGTCAGTTGAATAGATTGACATAAGTGTCTGCATTATTCTATGGGGCAGAGGGATCACCAAGGGAAGGGCAGCGTATAAATTGCTTTGTACAAGTGGATTTCTGAATATAAAATCAAATGCCATTTATTATTACAGGTTGATCTTTCCCAAAAGTTGTAGTATGATACATAGTACCATAGAACACGTTCATAGTACTAAAATACATGTACCACAGAAATTAATTATCAATATTATAATTGTTTACTACATAAAAAACTAGAAAAGCTACAGGACTAAGCTCGTAAAAGATTGTGCCAGCATTATCCTGGATTATTTTGAGATGCACAGGGAAGTTTTGCTGTACAGTTTAAACTGAAGTCTATCAGTGTGCTATGTCTAATGCATGCTTTTGTTCAGAGTCACTCTAAACTGTCCCTTCTTAGTCTCTTAATCACTTTCATCAGCATGTGCGTGTCATCCAGAGAAAATTTCATATTTAGCTTGGTCAGAAGACTGCATTGTGTTCCTATGTTTTCTTCAGGGTTTTCCTCCTCCCTCCCTCTAATCAACACCTTTTGATAGGCACAGGTTCCATCTATTTTAGAGGCTGTGAACAGGAGAATACAATCTTATATGTTAGCCAGTTGTTTAAAACTTAATCTTATCAAGTTATTAAGCAGTTTCATTATCCTTCTATCCTTCCTCTCTTGGATATGAAATTTTTATGGAGAGAAAACGCAATGAATTAGTCTCAGCCGTCAATCTCTACTTACTTAAGTGAAATTAAAATTTATTTCATTGTAGTGCTGTGTGTGAAAGTTTTGAGTCTTTAAAGCTTGAATACTTAAGCCAGGTAATACAGCCCTACCAGAGGGGATGCAATACTAGAGCTGATGGTCACCAGTGCAAGCGAGCTAATTGGTGATGTCAAGACTGGAGGCATCCTGGGCTGCAGTGATCACACACTGGTGGAGTTTGCATTCCTGAGGGATATAGGTCAGGCAAAGAGTAAAGTCAGGACTTGGAATTTTAGGTAAGCAAACTCCAGCCGTTCAAGGAACTGGTCAATAGGACCCTCTGGGAAACTGCCCTCAGGGGCAAGGAAGCAGAACAGAGCTGGCACATATTTAAGGATGCTTTCCATAGAGCACAAGACCTCTCAATCCCCAAACGTAAGAAATTGGGCAAGAAAGGGAAGAGACTGGCATGGCTGAATTGAGACCTGCTGCTCGAACTCAAGGGCAGGAAGGAAATGCACAGACAGCAGACGCAGGCACAGGTATCCTGGCAACAGTATAGGGGTGCTGCCTGGATCTGTAGGGATGGGATCAGGAAAGCCAAGGCGTGGACGGAGCTGGACTTGGCAAGTGATGCAAAGAATAGTAAGAAGGGCTTCTGCATGTATGTCAGCCAGAAAAGGAAGGTCAAAGAAAGCATACCCCACCTGATGAAGAATGGCCGACTGGTACCTATGGATGAGGAGAAGGCTGAGGTTCTCAACAAATTTTTTGCTTCAGTCTTCACTGGCAACCTCTCTTCCCATACCTCTGGAGTGGATGGACCACAAAGCAGGGACTGAGGGAGCAAAGTCCCTCCTACTGTAAGACAAGATCAGATTCATGACCACCTAGGAACCTGAACAGACATAAGGCTATGGGACCTGCAGAGGTGCATGCAGAGTCCGGAGGGAATTGGCTGATGTAGTTGCCAAGCCACACTCCATGTTATTTAAGAAGTCATGGCAGTCAGATGAAGTCCCTGGCAACTGGGGAAAAGCAAAACACTGTGCCCCTTTTTCAAAAGGGTAGAAAGGAGGGCCCTGGGAACTACTGACCTGTCAACCTCACCTCTTCCTAGGAAGATCATGCAACAGATACTCCTAGAAGCTCTACTAAGGCACATGGAGAATAGGGAGGTCATTACAGATCAGGTTGCCCAGAGAGGTGGTAAATGCTTCATCCCTTGAAACACTCAAGGTCAGGTTGGACGGGGCCCTGAGCAACCTAATCTATTTGAAGATGGCCCTGCTCTCATTGCAAGGGGGTTGGTCCAGATCAGGGGTCCTCAAACTACAGCCTGCGGGCTGGATCTGGCCCCCGGTATTTACAGGAGCCCCCTGCCCCCCCCCCCCCCCCCCCTCCCCGGGGGTTCGGGGGGAAACCAAGCAGCCGCAGATGACTGCCTGCCACTTCATCCGCACGCCGGCCCCCTGCTTAAAAAGTTTGAGGACCCCTGGTCTAGATGACCTTTAACGGTCCCCTGTAACTTAAACTGTTTTGTGATTCTATGGAATCACAATGTCTTGACAGTTACTTCAGTTAAACTAATATGTGAGAAGCCTGACCTACATTACTTTTAGACTGGGGGAATGTGCTTAAGTTAGGAGTTACCAACGTATTCTTGTTCAATGTGGACCTGAAAAGCTGCTACATAAATGCAAAGTATTTGAATTGACTTTCTTACCTTCCTCCTTTGGATTTTCTGCTGGTTTCGTTGCTGTACCATATTTTTTGTCCTTGAAGTGCGTCATCTGGTCATTCCAGTAAGGCTACCAATTTCCCAGGAGGGACAGAAGAATCTGGTGCTAAATCTGCCCTTGTTTTTACTCCTACCTGCTGACTGCCGTACTTCTAGATTAGATTTTTAATTTCTTTCTTTTTAAAGTCCTTTTCCTCAGGGTGTCCCATACCTATTTCTGATGGAAGGCTGTGTCATAATCTGACTAAACCAAAAATTAGGGAACTTATTCTCATTTCTTAATAATTTTTATTATGAATGTTCTGTACCTATTTACATTTGTAGTGATAGAAATATATTTAAGGAAGTAAAGATACTACCTCTCATCTTCCATTTTTGACTAATCGGATCAGTCTATTTTAGGTTCTGCTCCCATATAGGCTTCCAACTGCGCTTCCAATCTAAGCAGGCCCTTATTGTTGTTTCAGTTCAGTTTATCTATTTGTAAAAAGTATTCTACGTGCAATCTCATCTGTGCTTGGGTTGTACTATTATTTCCAGTTTTACTGTATAAAGCTATATATATGGTACCATGTAGGAGTACCAGTGATATAAAAATAATAGGTAGGGCATGCTGTTCTAAAAGGACAGAAAGTACTTTATGTTCAGTCTTCACAGCCACTTTTCCATTTCTTGGTAATTTTTTGATTACCTAACAGTCATTCTCATAGTCACCTCGGATGGATGAGTTCCCAGCTTATAAAAGAATCTTGAAGGTTTTGCCCAGAAGTTGATCTTGCACATTGTCTGTTTGAACTTAATTTGTATTTCAGGGTTTTACAGCTTGATGTATTAATTCTTTTGAAGATTGGTAGTACCTCTTACCTCTTTATTGTTTGCAAATTCTCTTAGGATGTTCCTACTTCCTGTTTCAAGCCCAAGAATGACAATTTACAGCCTTACAAATCCGTTACTTAAGGTCTTCAACTGCAGCCAGATATACCCCTTTAAGCTCTACCGACTGTATTTCCTCGTGTTTGTCTTCAGTTCTATTTCTAATTCTTATCATGACCAACCTTGTGTGGCCCTGTAAAATAGTGATCTGGACAACTTTAGTGTCATTAGTCCACCTCCAACAGAATTTAAGAATTGAAGAATACTTGAAGCAAGAGATAATGAAAACAGTTATAGGCTTATTATAATTGCTGTGGTTGAAGGATATGCACCAGACAAGTTGTAATTAAAGAAACAGAGATAAAGAAACGGAGTAGAAAATGAACCACAGATTTGCCGAAGATAGATTAAGTCTGAATAACCAAATGGCTTTAAGTATGCTAACTGATTTTCTAAGAAATGCAATAGATTTTATCTATCTGGACTTCAAAATTTTATGACTCCTTTGTCTAGAAAATCAATTTTCATTTTGAAATCTGCTGCTGTGAAACCCACAAAGCAAGGACGTTAGAGCCTTTCTGCTTCTACCCTGTCTGAGGAGTGGTGGAAGAAGAAAATAACTTCAGTTTCTGGCCTCCTTCTTGAGAGGAAGGTTCCATCACTTGTCACTGCCACGTAGGATGTGTATAGGGCCCAGAGTCAGTGTTAGTTGTTTCCACTTATGAGCGAGCTTGTTCTGTTCTGGGGGGACTACTGTGGTCTTTTTTGGTTAGTAAATAGATAAGGTAATCTGAAGAAGTAACTTAGTAATTAATTTCTTGGTGCAAAGTGTTCAGTGTATTCCTGACAGAAAGGATCTGCTTTGCACTAAAAAAAACAAACAAACAAACCACAAACAAACACTAAACTGCTGTTACTTCACTTTAGCGTCGTTGTCCTAATCTTTGCTTATTTCTGCGTCGGTCCTTTCTGTTTAAGGAAGCAAAGAGTAGCCCATGTCCCAAGACCATCTTTGCTGACTAATCTCAATTTAAATGTTCCTA
The DNA here is from genome assembly GCF_023634155.1 of Falco peregrinus. Lineage (NCBI taxonomy): Eukaryota > Metazoa > Chordata > Aves > Falconiformes > Falconidae > Falco > Falco peregrinus. The sequence goes on from NC_073729.1 coordinate 16,462,557, forward strand.
TTACTGAATCGTAATCCAAAAAAAAAAAGTGACGGGAAGCTAGCTATTCTGTACTCAGCTGTACATAAACTAGTCATGGCTCTGTGTTTCTCTAGTATGTTTTTTTTTTTCAAAAATTCTAGTGGTGTCGTCAATCTCTCTTCTCAGTGAAATATTTAAAATTTTACCTATGTTTCTGGAAGACTTTGTTTTATCATGTAATCCAAGTGTCTGCATGAATTTGTGCCCATCGCTTTTTTGGCGTTGTTCAGCTGAATATGCAGAAGAGGTTATTCCTTTCCTCTTTGTGAGAACCTTTTAATAGTTGGTGCTGTCTCCTGAGTCATTTATAGTCTATACTGGACCGAGGATTTTTACTGTTTCTCCTTGTGTATGTTCCATCTCTGCTAGAATTTTGATTATTTTTGGAATATGTGGATTTTCTTAAATAGATTCCCACATCTTCTAAAGCAAGTTGTCCCAGTCTTGACCCAAGACTTCAGGCAAGATCTTATCGATGTTGTGTAGAACAGAAGGGCTTTATAAATAAAGCTACTTTTCTGCCATGTCAGAAGGATGATGCTTCTCTCAAGCACAATACTACTGAAAATAAGTAAATAAAATACAGCCCGCTTACTATGGGACTTTTTCCCAAGGTATCACAAAGATTTACAAATACCACACTAGCAAAAATGACTAACATGAAACTGTATAGCTCAAATCCTTCTGATTTACCAAGGACCCCAAACCCTGGTGAAAAATATTATTTACACAGTCCTAACAATTTATTGCTGATAATGAAACCATAGAGAGGAATAACAGTGTCAGACCTCACTAGGCTAAAGTAAGATTAGTTGGCTCAGCATTTCCCTACCTGCCAAATCCTTAATCAGCATTGCTATCAATAATTCTTTTTGCTGGCATTAAAATGCAAAAAATCCATAAGGTGTCATAACAAAGTAGCATAAATTCCCACTAGCAAATACAATTACATAATTGTATTGCAAAAAATTAAAAAGCAAATACAGAATGTTTGATGGGAAAGTGAAATACACTGTCTCACAGGAAGTCTTAACTAAGTATTTCTGCTATGTTAATTCTCTGTTCACCAGCCCATCTCCCTGTTGTGATGGCTGCAGATGTAGTAATGAGTAGAAATTGTGTGGATGGACAATTTATAAGCAGAAACAAAGGGAAAACATCAATTTAAGAAAAGATAGCACTTCTGGGGGGCAGGTGTACCAATGGTTTTGAACATCTTGTACTTTTTTCCGTAAGTTAAGAACAATACTTTATCTAGGAGCAGTTGTAAATTCTCCTGGTGTTATCAGATGCTGTATTGGCCTAAGAGGACTATTTATTCCAGTCCAAGTTATATTTGTAACAAAATCTGTATTTGTCCTAGCCACAGAATTCTTGCAGCTTAGGATTTCTTCCTTTCTGTTTTATCCTTTCACAAATTCTCCACTTTGGAGAATAAAAGTTCACCTCGCTGTCAGGTGTGTTACAGCTTGTATGGCGCTCTGGTTCTTTTGTTGCCAATGCCTATCTTTGCTCTGAGAAGCAGTATTAGCTTTCCAACCAAAGTCAAAGAAAGTGGTTAAGTCAAGGATTGTCAAGTGCAGTGTGACAGACAGATGAGGTTTTTCTTGTGAGTTTGCCCCTGGGAGTTTGAATGAATAAAGTTTGAGCAAAAAGAATGCAGGCTGGAGGATCTGGGCTTGCACGAAGCCGGCGTATCCCTCCAGAACTCATTCATTAAGCTCTTGGGGCTTATTAATTTTACCATCCTCGCAGGCACTGTGTTGTTCAAGTGGAAGGACTTAAGAGCTGCTGAGGAATGGTATGTATAAGGTTCACCAAAATGTCCGAGTTGCCCTTATGACCGTCTCAAGAAGTCTCCCATCTGCAGATTTGCTGTTTAAGCAGCCAGAACCCTAGACTCGAAGGACTTTGCAGGATCATTTAACTCTGGTGGCTCTCTCCCATCATCATTCCCTGGAACCCTGGGTGGCACTAGGGATAGAAGTGCTTTACAGAGGAGGGAACAGTAGATTTTAACTTCATCCTTAGATTAACTGCAATGCATAGAAAATATCTGACTTCTGTGGGCTCAGTGCACTGCATGTCAGCAAATGATATCAGCTGCTTCTTGGGCTACTGCAGTAATGAGACTACAGTTTTTAAATAGCCCGGTACACCAAACTGCACTTAAGTAATTGAAAACAGAACAAACGTTTTAATTGGTGTTTCAGTATGAAGAAGGCTTGGAAATATACATGTATGTAACTTCCTTAGTGTATACTGATTACTAAAATTTGTCTGTTTCTTAGAAGCAGACATTAGGCTGTGTGCGAACGTGTACATTTAACTGGGAGTTTCTCATTCTTTCTTACTGACATCGTTAGTAGATTGCTATGTTTTTGCTATTTTAGGAGCATTGATTTAATGGATCTCCCTTGGCAGCCATGCACCAAGGATGTCGGAGAGGGGGGACTGTGTAATGAAAATCTAGTACTATCTTTGTGAATGCTATGTGAGGAATATAGTTTCTTTCCTGGTAAAAACATTGATCTCAGGGGTGCACAGAGGATGTGCCTACACTAACCATGCAGCCCCTGGGTCACATAGCCAGGCTAAACCTGCAGACAATGCTCATATTGGGCAGTTACTGCATCACTGTGTTCCATTTTGCAACTAGGTTTTTAATCATCTTCAAAAAAGGCGAAATATAATATGCCTGTGAGTGAACCTACTAACTAAAGCCTATTCTGTAATAAGGTTGCGCCTAAAAATGACAGGTGCAGTTTTACAAGGTGCTGAGCCCACTCCTAGCGTAGTTTACAGCTTTCTGTTCAGAGTGTAATAAAAATTGAATATATTGATATATTCATCAGGATTATACAGAAAAGTTGGGCTCCTCTGAAATGTGGTTTCAATCTCAGCTCACTTTTGATGGATTGTTTTTGTTTGTGAATAATTCTATTTATTATCCCAAGTCCTTAATAAACAACACGTCTTCATTCATAGCCTCTTAATCTTTCATGAGATTGCATCTTGATGTGATTCTTCAGCCTTGTTCCTTATTATGTTTTGTTGTATCTGCTGGATTGTCTGTGGACTGGAAATAAAACAAACTCAGTGACCAAGTTTCAGATAATCCTTTGCTCTCCAGTCTATAGTTTTGGACAGAGCTCAAAATACATTAGGTCTTATACTGTTCATTTTGCTTCTCACAGCTGAGCTGAGGTAAATCCTTAAAGTGTAAATAAAATACAGAAAATTACTACCAGACAGACAGAACAATATAACCTCAGAAATTATAATTTGTTTCGGAGTTAACTGTCTAGCAGTTACAAGAATTCCTCGTATGGAAAAAACATTTATTCTGTGTTAACTTAACTTGCAAGCCCCTCTGCAGGGAGTTCATATACTCACTTAATATTAGAATTCTCAAAACCTTGCTGTATAGTAATATGCTCATATTCTTACCCAAAAGCAGATTAAGTAAATCAAATCTAAGTTGTTTTCTTTATATATAATTATTCAGCAAAATAGTAATGCTGGCGCTGGCAGTCTTGCTTGTTTTGTCTGCATTAATGCATTCTGCCCTGGCTCTGTAATGCTGATGAATAAACGACTAAATGTGTAAGAGCATCTGTTTGCTCTGAATGGCAGCGTTTTAGTCCAGACAGGAAAAGACTACCCTTGTTTTTTTTCTTCTCCTACTGTCTGAAAAGAAATTAATTGCATTGTGTGTTGCTGTTACAGAAATATGTAAAATTATACCTCTCAGTAAAGTAGTGGTACATTTTGTAGTCTCAGCGTGAAGGTATTTAGCTTCTAGTTTGCAAGTAAATTGCTTTTCTCACTTTTGTTGCAGGGTGCCAGGATTGTAACAATTCTGTCAAAACAAGGCCTTTAATTACTGCACCTTTGCAATGATAGGTTATTAGTGTCCACAAAATTCTTGACAGATTACATGAGATATTAAATAGAATAAAAAGTTTAATCATCACTAAAATGTGAATGAAATAGATTCCAAATCTGATGGACCTGTCATAGGAAAAAAGTTATTAACTTGATTTTTATAGCTTTTGCTGGTCCTTATGTTCTTACTGTACTAGTGACAAATGTATCTGGCGTACCAACTACTATTCTACAGGAATACAAAGGGGAAAAGGAAGTTCTGTTTTACACTCCTGTAAAGTCTATTTAATTTATAGACGTGCAAGTGGAGTCCAACGGATCTCGCTGTCTTGTAACTGTACAAGTTTCTATTGAGTATAGCTGTTTTTATTCCTTACGGTGAAGCACCGCTGTTTTTATTTTTAAAATACAGACTAATGAGTACATGATGCCAAACATAAACATAACAACAATGTTAATGAGTTTTCCTCTTCTTTTCTCTGCTTATGAATTGGCAAGAAACAGATGTGGCAGGGTTAGTTTTACGGTTGGACTTAATGATCTTAAAGGTCTTTTCCAACCTAAATAATTCTATGGTTACATTATATGGAATTGCTGTTCACAGTATTTGAATAATTCTTGATCCCTTTGAAAAAGGTCTTTTATGTATATTTGATACTTGGTTTTATAGGGTAATATTCTGATCACAGACCTGTACAAGTGTTGGATTCTGTGAGCAACTGAGAAATTTTAACTTGCTGTGATTAGAAATGTCAGTTCTGAAATGCACTAAAATACCCCCTCAAAATTGCTGGCTTTTCTTTAAGCACCTGGAAATACTGTTCTTGCTTTTGGAAGGTCTGCTCTGGTTTAATAGCACCTGTAAGAAAGCATAAAATACTTTCCCTCCACACTTCTCTCACTTGAGATTTATTTTTCATATACAGTAAAAAGGCTGAAAAGGGAGAACAGTTGCAATTTGTAGTAAGTAAACAGCCCATGATGAAATTCTGGTCTGTGCTGAGTATATGAGTTTATCCTTACAATGGATCTACTTTTTTTTCTTGCCAATGGTTCTAGTAAGTACCAATAATACAAATTTTATTATTTTTATATAAAAGTTTATATTTATATATAAATATAAACTTTTATATAAAAAACTAGAAGTTTATTATATAAAGGAAACTCTTTAAGGGAAACAGGAGGAAAGCAGTGACAGAACAACATTGATGTTACATTTTTGGAGTGTGTTACTGTACAAATGTAAAGCAGTACAAAACAAGGACACTTAAGTCCATTAAGCCAAAATGCCGAAGCTAGAGGCCTGTCAGCCTGACCTTGATGCTGGGAAGGTGATGGAGCAGGTCATCTGGAGCGCCACCACACAGCACGTATGGGACAACTGGGGGATCGGGCCCCGCCAGCGCGGGGTCGTGAAAGGCAGGTCCTGCTTGACAAACCCGATCTCCTCCTATGACAAGGCGACCCGCTGAGTGGGTGAGGGGAGGCCGCGCGTGCTGCCCACCCGGAGCCCAGCGGAGCCTTTGGCCCGTCTCCCCCAGCACCCCCTGCGCCAGCGGCTGCTGCCGGCCGGGCGGGCGAGCTCTGCGCTGGGGTCAAAGCTGCCCGGGCGGCCGAGCCCGAAGCGCGGGGGTGGATGGAGCCACCTCCCGGGGGCGCCGGGCACAGGGGGTGTTCCCAGGGCTCCGTGCTGGGGCCAGCCCTGTGCCATGGCTCTGCCCACGGCCTGGGCCAGGGGGGCAGCGCCCTCAGCCAGCTGCAGGGGACCCCGGCCGGGGAGCATGGCCTGCGGGGGGGGTCTGCAGGGGGGCTGGGCAGGCCTGGGGAAGGAGGGCTGGTCCTTAAGCATGATATTTGTTGCCAGTGTTCACTGCCGTAACAGTTTTTTTTCCCCTGTTATATATTCTGTGAGCATACAGGAAGCATAAGTTGGCCAGCATTATATAAAATCTGAGGCCATTTGTGGACTGGGGGGGTGGGGGGGAAGCCGAATGAACTTGTGCTTACGATGACTGCTGTGGGGATGGGGTCTAGTTCATAATGATGATTGACCATGAGTGGGTGGGCTTGCTCATGTTGGTTTGGGGTTTTTTTCCTCCTCTGTTTTGAAGCACCAATTTTTCCTTTGTTTTTAGGCTGCATGTTCAAAAGAAGGCAGAAAGTTATCGAAAGTTTCAGTATGGTGAAAAGTTGTGATGTTTCAGGCAAGGCTTGCTATGCTTAATGATATATTTGGAGGAAATTTTTAAGAGCCTGAGGACAGAACGGATTATTAGAGGGGAGAAGGGTCTAATGGGTTGCTGAAATGGACCTACCAGCTACTTTGATAGACTCGCTAGGATTCTCGCTCCATGAAAAATTTACAGGCATTGCCTTCCAGGATTACAGAAAAATTGGGAGAAGTTTGAAATGCTGAACTAAGCAGAGGGTGATTGATATCCACAGACTGCCACTAACCCTTTTCCTTGCAAAAGCAGTACAAGTTTACCTTGAGAAGACAGAAGAGAGTGGCTAACAACTGAAGTCTGGATGGTTTACTGCCAATGGCTTCCTTAATTTATGTTCACAGTGACCTTTAGTCATGCCCCAAGGATCTAGGAGGTTGGTAGACCTCCTAGAAAAGAGACTACTGGTAGCTGGTGACTGAAGCAGTTAAAATGAAGTCAAACTGATGAGTCCAGTAAAATGTAAACTCTGATAGTATGGGAATAAATAAAACAAAGTGCATTCGTGCAACTCACAAATTGAAGGTTATTTGCAGATAGTCACACCTGTAAGACGGATGGCTCCGTAATCACTAATAATAGTAAAGTTAATACTCGGAAGCCAGCCACACTGGTTTTCTCTATTCTTTTTCACACTTGTAAGGTGGTTTTGGACACCTGCCAGGCTGGGGAGTGGGCTTTAGCAAGGAGACTTGGAGGGGAATAGGAAGCAGGCAGCAAGGAATATGTTATCTGCCTTTTACTGAAACCAGACCTGCTTGCAAGAATATAATGGTCTCCTTAACAATGAATGCATTTCATATAAACCAGGAAATTTCCCTCTTCTGACCCATAGCTTCCTAAGCAGCGGGCAGATGTGGGCAGCACTTCCCAGGCTATACTTCTGCCGATGAACGTTAGGGCTAGCCCAGGATTCCTCCTGGCACAGGCACATCTCGGAGCACGTAGCAGGTCTGCTTTGCAGGGTGTTTCTGTTGACACCACTGGGGGTGGGAAGTACCACCCACTGTAAGATTTCTTTTAAAGACTTTTCTCACTCTAGGTCAGGATGAGAAAAAAAGAGGGGTCTTTTTTGAGTCGTTTGGGTAGTGCCAAGAGCTGACTTATCAGTACACCTTCCAACGGCCTGAATTTCCATTTCTGAACTTCTTATGATTCTTAATTTTGCCATGCTGCTTCTGAAATATGTGGTCTGCTCTTGTAATTGGGCATTCTGGATGACTGACTTTGCCAAAATAATTTTGTAATGGCATATGTTATTTCTTCTCTGTTTAAGACAGGTTCACGGGAATGTTAATTCCATGTAGTTATAAGGCTCCCTGACTACTTTTTGACCATTTAGTAGCACACAAGACTCAAAACTGACATTAGCAGTGAGCATACAATATGGAGCGGGCAAGTGATGAATGAAACAGGTTAGTGTAACATAAAGTAACTGAAAAGTGTAGACATTAGAGGGTAAAAGTAAATAAGTAAGTGGTGGTATGTGGAGGGTAAATGATCTCTGGGAACATCAGGGGAAGATTTTTTGTATTTCATTGGAATAATTCAGATAAAAGCTACTCATCTTACTGAAAAAGAGCGCTGTATGATCTAAGTGGGACTATTCACATGAGCAAGACTTACCCACCAATCTCCTCCTTTCTTTGACTAGTAATACTGGACAGTATTAAGCCTAAGTAAATGTCAGCTGGTAATACGTTCTGTGGCTCCTTTAGGTAAATATTTCATGATGTAGTCTAGATTCTGTTCCTTTTCATGAAGGTTTCAGATGTTTTCTTATTTTGCTTTGTTGCTCTATGCTGCTGCTAGCTGCTTCTTGTTCTCTTTTTACACCATGTCCAAAGAAAATACTAATTCATTAGAGAAAATTACCTGTACACGCAGACTTTGATGGCAATAGTTGTGAAAATAGTTGCTTTCACTGGAAGAAGCACTTTGCAAATTGCCGAAATATTTCAATAAAGGTCATGTAGCATCTCAGTGAGTAAAATGATAGGGTTCATTTTTTTCCTGTATTTCCAGTGCTGAAGCATGTAGACTACTTAATTGAACCTTTAGATAATTAATAATAGCCTTTTATCATTAATGATTATTTGCATGTTTAAGTGTTACTTTCTCTTTTTAAACTATTGGCCATCTTTAATTAATACAGCAGAGAGCACTTTGCTGACATTTGACTAATCCACACAGAGCTGCAGTGGTATGCGAGCTAAATCACATCTGTGAGGTTATAGAGTTTGTGTTAGGACATAGCAGCACCTGGTAACAACTGATGTCCCAGTTTTGAGCTCCAGTATCTATATGGTGGGGGTTTGGGCAGCAGGATTGTTCTTCTCTTTAATAATAGACCTTGGGTATTGTTCATAAAATAAATTATTTTCTTCCTTGATTTAGCAGCAATTAGGTGCAGATTTTTCAGTGACGGTAAGTGGGTGACTCAATGGTATTTATTTGATTTGTAACTCCAATTGTTAATTGGCAAGTCTGTGATCAGGTTTCAGTATTCTATCTGTATTTCAGGAGGAGAGATAGTTTTAAGGAATACATGGCATAAGTAGAAGCACAGGTTTATTTGAGAAATCTGTGGTCTCTATCTCGTGCATCACTTTGGCCAGGTTAACAAGTTGAGAGTGAAATGCTCAAGGAACTCTGTTAGTTTACTCTTCCTCATAAAACTTTTTGCTTTAAACTTCATTCATTATGATGAGTCTCTTGGGTTTTCTACTTCCTTCCCCTCGTCAAAGACTAACAGAAAAGACCAGGCTTCTATTCTTTCCATTTTTCTCAGAGGTATCAATGAAATGAAGTAGACTCAGCTCGGGTGAAACTAGTGGAATTACTGCCACAACTCTTATTAATGGGTTGTGTCTGTGCTGTGTACCTTATTCCACAGACTCACCTTTTCTGAGTAATTCTATACTATGCAATACATCACTGTTGTTTTACACTACCAGTTTCTTATTAACATCCAATTTAAGAAAGGCCCACACTTGGAGAACTTTATTCTTTTCTTTTATGACATAATTATGCATACAGCACTTAGTGCAGAAAAGAACTTATTTTTCCCCCTTCTGGAGCTGAGATGCTGAGGTTGTTAGTGTTGCTTGTAGGGCTTTATGCTTAAAAAGAAAATCCAAAGTAAGCTGAGGCATTTTTCAAAAATTCTTCTCTTTAAATTAAAAATAAGCAACCCAATGCTTAATTTAACATTGTATTATTTATTAAATTAATTGTTGTCTTTGTCTATGTCTTACAGATTTATGTTCCTAGCAGGCATGACTAAGTCAAATTCTCTGTTACCTGAACACCAGTGGCTTCAATTTGTTTTATGCATTTGTAGCTTTGCATAGTTGCATTTTAAGGCTAGACTATATAAGGCAACATCAGGGAATTTTGAGTTTAGAATTTAAGGTCCTTCTTTTTGCCCTCTTCAAAAATCTAGCAGACTGAACATTTGACTTCAGGCTTCATATGCATAGGTTCTCATTTTAAGTTACTAGCCACAAGCCAATAAAAATGAAATTTATAACGTTATCTAGTTGACTGAACAGTTGTTTCACAGCAAAGGCACAAAGGCCAGTGTTCCATGGTCTGAGCCGTACATACCATTAAAACAGTGATTGTTGTTGCTCATTATCCCTCTTCAGACATGTATCGAGATTACTTTTGCCCCTGGATATATTACATGACAGGACCGTGTGATTTTTTTTTTAATTATTTTTTTTTGGATCAGCAAAACCTCGAGATCCTTCCTGTCCTCACTTTCCAGAGAAAAAGCTGTACTCTTACTAGCTCTTGTGTTTTTCTTCCCTTTTAAACTGTTTTTCCCCCCCTGTAGTTAAGGTAAAAGGCAAAAGGAAACTACCCCTACCTGCAAGCCAGCTGCACTGCTCTCTCTGTGTGATAACTTTGTTGGCTTCTTGGCTATTTGTGACGCATGGCTTTGAAGCAAACTCTGCACTGCACCCTGTTACACTTCTACAAACATCAGCAAACACTGCCACGCAACCGAAACCCAAGTAGAACAGATTAATTTACCATCTGGAACACAAGGCAAGTCTATACTAATATTTAAGGTTAAACATGAGGTCACCTTCAAAGTTTCCATGACAGGTAAAGCAGCAGTCCCCTATGCAGATTCTGTCTTTGGAGGAAAGCCCACTGTACCATGATGGCCGAGCAAGGCCAGCCCATGCAAAGCATAAGCACTGATCTGCGACTTGCAGCTCTTCCCTTTAGAGCCTGCATAGGGTTGGATGATGGGAGCAGGGAACTGGGATCGTTCTGTACCATTGCCGTATGAGGTGTACAATGCAAGCCAGATTCGGAAAAGGATGGCTGAGGGAAGGTGTTTCAAAGCTTGACCTCTTCTCTAACAATTAAATAGAGTTTTACAGCCTTGAGAGGGCAAGTGCCTTAGTGTAAAAAGTTGGGGATTTATAGTATTACATGAAGGCAGATAGGAGTTGAGTAAGGCTTCATAATGAAGCTTAAGGTCAATGCTGATCCTTCCTTACAAGTGTCAAATCTCATGTAAACTACTTTCCTTGCTGTCTCCTTTGGCTTCATGTCCAGACATATGAAAGATATAGCTGGCTGTTATTCATCTGGAACAGAGTAATATTAAAATACAAAGGAAGACTTTATAAAAAAATAAAATTAAAATTCTGATTTTGTTCTTTTAAACTACTTCAGTGAAAAAACTAATGGTGTGTAAATTTTACAGAAAGTGTTTAAAGAGCTTATAAGAATAATCAATGTCAATTAAATAGAGTTTTGGTAGAGGTTTTTGTCCATATGGTTTGAATGATCACATCCATGTTCATAAATGTAATAACGGTATGCTCGTGACAATAAAGTTTCAGTGGATTTTAATTGCTGTAATTGCCCCTCCATTATTCAAGAATCTTAGATAACAGACTTCCCTTCTGTTAAATTCTCTTTACTAATTTGGTCCTGTACTAATGTTGTAAGGTACTTAACTTTGTTAATTAAAGATACCAGCCAAGCACGATGCTTAAGGATGCTGCTGCCAATGACATATTCTCTATTCTAAAGAATGACAATAAGGTTTTTAACCAACTGCCATCTAAATTCTGTGGCCAATTACTAGGTAGTGTGTTACAACAGAGTAGAAAACCTGAACCTTGTCTGCATATCTGGGTACTAGCCATGCATAAAAAGCCATATTGAGAGTGAGCTTGTTTGATGGAAGCAAAACTATTGTCTAAGCAGGGTAGGTTATATTTTGTCCTATTATTTCTTTATAATCCTGTGGAAATACATGTTACTCAACTTATAAAATTTTTTTTATCTATGTTGATGCCTCTGTCTCCAAACTGCTTTAAAGGCTGCTTTTGGGTAAGTCCTACTAGACAGTATACTTATTGCCAGGTTCAATTCATTACCCTTCAGCATGAAGGCCCAGAACAGCTTGATCCATTTTCACCTTAAACCTTTTTTCATCCTTTATTCCTTGGCTATGTATGCCTTGTACCTGGAAGCTGTTTGCTGTCTTAATGCGCCAGTCTCTGACATTCATCTCATCTAATCTTAAGATTCAGTTCTGCCAACTGCCCCAAAGCAGGCCCCAGACGTAATCTCTTATTGAGGTTATTGTCAGTAATACTTTTTCATTTCATGTTTTTATAGCTCCAAGCACAATTAGGTTTCAATCTTGACTGGCACCTTTGGACATCACGGAACTCATATAACACACAATAAATGAAAGAATGGATATTTCTTTTTTTTTAAGTCTTGCACTTGTATTGCAGTGTGATCATAAGCTAATGAGAAACATTAGATGACAAAAATAAAAATTGATTTTTTCCAACAGAAAAGGGATGCTTCTTTCATAAAAGCTCTACAAATGAACTTTAAATTCTACTACCTTTATAAGATAGCTATGAATGGCCCAGTGCACTGCCTATGCATACAGCGGTATACAATACAAAATATGTATGACCTTATTTGTCACTCCATAAGGCCAAAAATGTGATACATCACAGGATGTTATTTGAGAATGAATTGCAAAAAGCTATATCCCAATGGTTTCTTTCCAGAGTAATTTTTATGGCAAACATGACTTAATATGACTGCAAGATATAATAAAACATGCAGAATTAAGAGCTTGACATCTTATATTTTGTTGGTTTTTTCCTCTCTTGGCTAAAATATTGTCAGGACTAATGGAGATGTGCTTGGTTTCTCTCTCCAGAAGTCTACGTTCATCCTGTTCTCTGCCTTCAGCTTTTCTGAGTTCTTGTTATTTCTTGTATTTAATTGCTTTTCATTTTTGTAAGTTCCATAGCTTTACCATAACAGTTTTCTGGGATGATTGCTGCTCTGCTTGCAAATATGGGCCATCTACTGCCTATGGACTGAACAGAATCCTTATGACAGTTGATTCCACAATAAAACAAAAGCTATGTGATAACAATAACTGTCATGTATCTTTCAATGGGTCAGCTGTTCTCTGTTCACTAATATATCTCTGCTGATAACTTCTGAAACCTTTTAAGGCACTTCAAACAGCTCACAGATCAGCCTTCCAGTTTTTAATGTTTCCTCTTTTTCCCCACAAATGAGAACTTCCCCCTAATTTTTCTCTACTTTTTTTCCTGAAATTACATTTGCATGCAGGCTTGTGCGCAGTTGTTTTCAGTATAAGGTAAACTGAAGTTCTTCCATGAATCTTCGTTGAGGAAATGATACAATTTAAATCTGTTGGAAGAACCGTCTTTTAGAAAGGAAGTAATGCTTGAAAACAGTATGTATGTATTACATATACAAATATATGCACACCGACATGTGTGATGAGCAACTGTTCTTTAACTGTTATTGGGCTGCCAAAGCAGGATTTTATGATGCTTTGAAAGATAATGCATGAAAACTGGGAGTTGTGGAGGTTTGGGGTTTGTTTTTTGAGTTAGTTTTTGTTGGCTTGTTGTAGTTTTGGTTTTGTTGTTTATTTTTTATGGCAGGATATATAATCAGTTAACAAAGCGATATAATAATAAGTTTTATTATATCCCCACAATAATGATCTCACCTGAGCCAGAGTTATTGCTGCTTGAGGACATTGCTGGTTATCTTCACCATATGAAGAAATAGAAGCTGTTAGAAACAACTTACCTCGTAAGAGCAAGAAGAAGAAAATACCCATTAAACATCACCACTCAGAAGTTTCAGTTTGTAAGAGTTAGAAATTATGTCTTTGTGGTGCAGAAGACAAAAGGAGAATGCCATTTTGGAGAAGATATAACGTAGGGACAAAAAACTGCCTCAGGTCTTCCAGCTGATGTCCACAGCTATTGATGGGACTTAGAGCTGCTGTTTATAGAAACATTGTGGTTTATCCCTGACTTCAGGTACCGAGTTCTGTTTAAACCATGCATAGTGCCTAAAAAAAAAAAAAAAAAAAGTCTGCCAAGGTGTGAGACTATTTAAGTGGACTATTAGCCTATGTCTGATGTCAAGGGGTAATTTAAACAACAGCAATGTGATTACTTGGACTAGTCAGACTAGGCTACAGGTTGTTAGCTTGAGGGGATGTTGGGTCAGTGTTTTGTTCTTGGGATGGGTTTTTTTATAGCTCTTCCAAAGCTTTCATTTATTTACTGAAATCTAATCTGGAGATCTAGAGACAGTGCCAGATAATAGATGTTTTGTTCTATTAAAAGAAGAGCACAGCAACACATTTCTATACCACTTCGTGATTTGTGTATGTCTGGCGTGTACTCTATTGCAAACTATTTCTGAAATTAACCACTATAGGATTCAAGTTGTATTTGTTTTGTCACACAGACATATTCTTGCTATTAACTTTTGGATAACACCAGTGCCTCATCTAATGAAAAATAATGGCTAAAACAAAGGACTTGGAGTAGTTTGCTTCTGGAAGAATCTGACTGTAGAAAAAAAGCATGTCACACTTGTGTTGACCAGTATTTTCTGCCTTGCTCTTTTTCATTGTGTTCAAATGTTTTGGTTTATTTTCTTTTTCTAAGGATGTCTGAGAAAAAAAATGTATAAATAACTTATTTTTTAAAAAAAGAATTGTACAGTCTCTAAGGATCTGAGCATTTGATATGGCTGATTATAACATTCTATTTGATAAATTAGCCTCCTAGAGTTTGGTGGTTTAACTCTGATATGGATCACTACATATGCAAATCTAATATGCTAAAGAGAATAGTAGTTTCAGGGACTCTTCCATTTACTTTCTTGAAAAATAACAGAACTGGTGAGGCTACTACATGGCATTTTGTCTAATGTTTCTGCATTTGTATTTTTTTCCTTTAATCTTCATTGTGCTGTGATATGCTTCTAGTTGTTAATTGCATAAATGCCCCTGTGTTGGCAATTCTATGAAGAAAAAGGGGGGAAAATGTAAATACCCATTAAAAATTAGCTGAGGAATTCCCTGTTCACTTCTTCCATTCTAAAATTGCAGTTATTTTGGAAGTGAGGCTGCTTACCATTGCTTAAAAATGCCGAAGCTGAAATTCCATCTCCGTGAAATCAGTAAGGTCATCGTCAGCAGCACTAGTTTCCTTCATGTTGTTCTGCTAATACACCTTAATCTGTCCTGGGGGACCTGAGCTAATCACGGCTTTTCTGTCGAGGCTGTCAGCAGGGATTTCGGTCACTGCTAGTGCACACCTGGTTTCCTGACATGGACACTTGCCTTGCCACAATAAATTTATTTAAAAGACAATGCTCATTAAGCTTCTTCATAAATACTTACTAGTCTGGTTGTAGAGATACCATGGTGAAGCAGCTAATCCAGGTCTTGGTCTATGTGTCGGGGTGCTTGTAGCAGGAGACACGTTCAGTTACTGGTCTCAGTGGCTTTAGGGCTTCTTCTGCTCTGTTCCTCTACAAAAAGATGATACAACTCGAACAGAATTAACAGCTTCGTGATTTCCCACGTGATGAGGGCACGTGTGTGAGGAGGGGGTGGTTGTGCTGTGGAGGTACTGTGTCAGTTTGCTTCTTGATTGCTAGATGAGGGATATAGAAGGAAACGGAGAAATAGCTAGGTGTTCTGAGATATTAAGGGTTTATTTCTACTGGAATAGCTCCTAAAACCTGTTGACAAAAGTATGTTTAGAGCCTGCTACTTCCAAAACAGGTAGCTAAAAAAATGAAAGGTAGATTAAAGATGGCTTTGAGTTCATGTGCAAATACAGATCTGTACTGTGAAAAGAATATCACCTTTGGATGATTTTTAATTTCTCAGATATGTAGGCAGCTTTGGACTTGAAGAAAAAAAAACAGAAATGGTTTATAAAGAACAATCATTTGTTCTCTTAATAATTTTAAAAATGACACACAGCTTGGAAACAATAAGGGAGGTGTGACCTTTTTTGAGGAATTCCAATCTAAATGGGAATTCAATGTAGGGAAGAAAAGAAAATAAAAGAAATTACATGCTTGAATAGCATGATAGTTAAGGCTAATGAGGAAAAACCTGGATTCTTTCTTTCCAAGAAGAGTGGACTAGAAATGTGGAGGAATTTTCTGAAGTAGCTTTAGGCTATAAACGCTGGAAAAGCAGATTGAGAGAAACAAGGAAGAAGCCTAAGATAAAAGCAAAAGACACAGTAGAAAGGTTAGCTGTATGGGTGAAGCAACTGGCAGCAACTCAGAAGTTCTGTTTGTATTGGCAGATGTGGAATTTTACAGCCACTGTTTCCATACCACTACATAATTGATTCAGTTCTTGTGCAAATTTCTGCTCCTTAGTATGCGGATCATTTTAATAAATTTATTACTTGGCAACCTTAGTTTTCTAATAGTTTTTAACATTCACAGTGATTAGAATCAAGTCAGGATATCTGCCCCTCTCTCCGTAGCACTCTAAATAAAGCAACTGACATATGGCTTGTGCAGCAGATGGACTGATGGTAACACATAGACAGCTGTCTACATTTGGCACACAGGTGCCAACTGATTTTGCTGCGAAACAAAATCAGACTGATGTCTTTGGTTCGTGAGAGTGTTTTTGTGTTTTCTTTCCTGCACAAGAGCTTTCTAATCTCGTCCTGTAACATCATACTTTATCCCTTAAGGCTTTGTACCTTTCCAGATCTGTGAGTTGCTATAAAGGTGTTGGTGTAACTCAAAGTTGAGAAGTACCTTAATGGGTCAGAGCAATGGATGGGCTAGCTCCCCAGTCATCTCTGATGTTGACCACCAGCTAATGCTTATGAAAAATATATCAAAACAAGAACAAATTGATAGTGATCATGCCTTGTACAGCTTCTCAACTTTCAGCAACCAGCAGCTGAAGAAATTCTTGAGCCAGAAATGGCATCTGGGCTATGATGTTTAATTGGATCTCACTTTCATAAATTTCTATCACTGTTTTTTTTTTCTTTTGAGCACATTTGAATTTTCCAATTTTTCCTGATAGCTGGTGGCAGTGCCCCAGATCATTTCTGTGTGGAAGAAAATGTTATTTAGTTTCTTTTAAGTCTGCTTCCTAATAATCAGGTACTACTGAATTAGGTACTGTGAGAAAAGGCAAATAAGCACACCTCATTCAGCTTTTCCAGGTCATTCATGATTATAGAGATCTCATCAGCAGCTTGAAAAATCCATTTAATTGTTCCTAAAAAAGCCACAATGTTCCATACTTTTGATAATTTGTATTGTCATTCTATGATGTATGTTTCAAATAATGTATTACAACTAGAAAAACATAGTAAGTAGGACTACGTTCAGTGTAAATGATATATGGGCATTTACCTATAAGGTCGCATTAACAGTATGATCTATCTTGTTCTGTATTCGTTTCCTAAAAAATTATATCATCTTTGCAGTTTCTTCTGTGCATTCAGTTTGCATATCCAGAGATTCATGCAGCGTCTTCAAGAATACTTTTCCACAAGAAATAATTAATTTAGAGCCAGTCATTCTATATATGGAGTTAGCCTCTGATTATTTCCCCCATATTTGTTAATCCAAATTTACTGATGAGCAATTTCATCTGCCAGTTAATTAACCATTCAAGTACCATAAGACCCTTCTGTGACTCTTCACACTCAGCTTTTTAGATTTGATTATCTGCAGGAATTTTCTATCATTAGCAAACTGTACCACTGCAACATTCACTTCCTTCAAAGTTATTTCAGGAGATGCCCCCCAGAAACTTGGTTTCTTGGAGAACTCCTTGCCTGGTGAAAACACCCTATTCATTTATACATTTTATTTTGTGATTAATTTTGACCCTGGTGGCTGTTATGTATGTATGAAAAAGCCTTCTTTTATCCACTGTCCACTTAAACAGCCTTTCATAATAAAACTCCTCAAAAAATGTTTGGCGTTCCAAGTATTCTATTGCGATCTACTCATTAATATGACTATTCACTCCTTCAAACTTCAAGAGATTTGCAAGAAATAACTTTTTTCTACAAAAGTTGTGCCCATTCTTTCTCATTAGATCATGTAGGTTGTTGCTTGGAAGTTTCACATACGGGTTCCCAAGATGAAGGCCGTGCAGTAGTCCAGGGGATTTTTTTGTTGTTAGTTTTGTTGATTTGATTTTAAACAGCATCTACTGATGGCTCCTGTTTAAGACAGCTATTTTACTAAAGTACCTTTGAAGTCTGTGATAAAGGAATCTCACCGATGCCTTAGTGAAAACTAGTGCAATAAATTAATTTAGCTTTTCTGCTTTTACATTATTTTTGAATGTGTCTTTTATGCATTGATCTTAGAATAGCCCCACCTGGGAGAGCTCTTTATTCTGAAGTGTTGTGAGAGATGGTGAGTATAAAGTAAAGGGGATGCAGCTGTCTATGCTTTGTGCCATTTTGTGCTTTGCTGCTGAACATCTTTTTCAGTCTGCCATATTTGGTTATGTTTTTAATTTTTTTTTTCATTTTAACATTACATATTTTTAATGATTGAAATGTTCTTTAATTTTCCAATCTAAGGGGTTTATCTCAATTTTGTTCTTGTTTTATTCATTTCTGAAATGAGATATACATCAATGTAAGCTGATAAAACTCATAACGAATGCCATGCTGCTGTATTTTATCTTTTTACCTGTTTATTTAATTTTTATTGTAACTATTTCTTATTTTATATAGCTCTCCTTTTTAAAGCTAACTCTTAGTTTTGAAAGTAGCTTTTTTCTCTTCTCAAAAAAAAGTATTTATTTCATTACTGCAGAATGACTTTTGAAAGTTAAATCCTACAAGAAGTTTTTGCGTACACTGTGCTTGCTGTACACTCTTCAACAGGTACTGCTCTTCTTCCTTATGGATTCCTATAGGTTAATTAAAAAAAAAGTCACAAAACAAATGTTGAAGAAAAAAATCTTTATGGTGTGTAAAGATCACGTATTACATATTAACTCTTGTTTGTCTTTATCCCCTGTCAGTATGACCTGTGCTTTTAGTTGTACCTAGGTTTTTTCCTGATATTATACCCTTTTTGTTATAATGCTTCCACTAAATTCGTGGTGTACTTCTCTCATCGGTATCTTTGTTTAAGTATTCTCCTTGATACTAGACCTTTTGGACAGTTTTACTAGAAATGTTTGGTCTTGCCTTAGCTTCCTTTTTTTGCATGTCTTGCTTAATTACAATTTCTTAAGAAGTGTTCTTTGTTATTTCCTACCTCAGCTGGGTTATTCCATTTGCTTTTTGATTCCTGCCCCCCACCCTGAGATGGAGTGTTTATCACTACATTACTAGAAAAATATCTCATTTCAACATATATGGTCCACCTACCAACTCTTTCAGTCTCTTTCATGTTTATAAAAAAGCAGAATCAAAAATACACGTCTATAATCTTTTAAACATGAGCTCTGTGATTTACTTCTGGCAGCCTGCTGCTTTTGTTGTCCTCTTTTTCGGTTGCATAGTTTTATATATTTTCTCTGTTGGTACTGAAGTCGGAAGGTACCACATCTGTTAAACCTAGCTGATAAAACTTAATCCCGGATATTTAAGGATTCATGGAGGGGTGTGAGTATTTCCACGTACAGCATCAGTAGCAAGTTAATCCCACTAGGAACAGGATAAATTCTTATATGCTGAGGTATCTGCTTGTAACTTCATTGTACTGCTGGGAATCAGGAAATAAGATACTTTAATATTAGGCCTGAAACTGACTCTGTCCTAATAATTCACTTTTTCAGACCTAGATCACTGATGGTAGTGCCTTTGGTAGCCAGTGAGTTGGGACAGTCTGTAACATGATTCATTTTCATCCTGGACTGGATGAAATATAGCTTAACTTCAGACAACCGAGAGGCGCCGATTTACAGCAGGCAGAAGTGTAGCTATATTTTTCAAATGTATTTTGAATACTGAGACTTTCATAACTGAATGCCTATATTTTTTCAGGACTCCTTGAAAGTGCAGAGTCTATAAAAATTCAGGAACACACAGATCTCAGTATCAGAGAAAATTTTCCCAGCTGCCTGCTTATTTATTTATTCAATTGTAGTCATCCAAAACACGCAATGATGACCATATAGGTGCAGTAAGGATACTTATGTTTTCAAGGTCTGGTCTTTCACAGATGTTTTCTGACAGTTGCTTGCTTTGTTCATAAATTCAGAAACCAGCAGCTCCTGGTTCCTCTTTTGAGCCTTTGTAGGAGTGCATGTGTATCATTGCCCCTGGAAGGATGGCTGTCTCCCAGTGCACCTCCATTCCTTTGCTTTGAGTCATTATAAAGGATATCTCTTTGGGGGAATTATGTGGACACCTGAAAAAAGCAGGGAATATTCTTCTGGTTTATGGTGTAACTACGATCTGCCTCAACTTTGTGCTACAATGAGCTAGCTAGCTTAGAAACTGAAGCAATGATAGATAGAAAAAAAAAAAAAAAAAGAGGGCAACAAAAAGAAAATTAATACAAATCAAAACTGGTGCAGAGGTAAACCTGAGAAAAATCATCTTTTGAGGAAAAGCAAAGAAGGAGAAAATACAGGTCAGAAAGAAGGGACAGATGAGACTTGTACATCTGTCACTTTAGTAGCTGAATCTCCCATAAACTTTCACTGAGATCCGATTAGCTCTGCAGGGAGCAATCCAAGTGGGAAAGCATTAGATGTAACTGAACTTGTGATAAATCCTCCTGCAGCCAAGCATTAGTCAGAAATATACTGATCTAATAACAAGTCATGATTACAGTTTAATCCTGACTGGTACTTTCAGAATTACAGATAAAATGGATCGTTTAGTGTTGACTTTTACAATTCCCTAAGGTAACAGTATGGGGTTCTCATTAACTAAAGGAATTATTCAATTTGAGGCTGAAGCCATATAACTGCATGCTTTTTACAGGACTGGGATCATTACTATTGTCACAGAGGTGTATGTGAATAATTTCTAAATCGGGTACTAGTCACATTCCATGTAGTAAATTCCTAAGCATCTTACCTAACATTTTTACAGCTGGGATATTAAGTTTTAAAACTTCAGATGGCTTTCTGATTTTCAGTTTGGGAAGAATCCTTCTTGCCCCACCTTTCCAGATGTGATAGGCATTGCTCAAAGGCTTCATTTCTCCAGTGCCTGAAAGCAGAGCTGCAATATAATGTACCTCTGGTATTCTTCATGATGTTGGGTGTGATGAATAAAAGAAAGTAATATTTTATGTTTATGGCTGTTTGTATGCCTTAAAAAAAATGCTACTGCTCATTAGAGATAAGATTGCTTCTTTTCTTGTCGTGTGTGTGTGATCAAGACTACCTCTTTTTTGATTCACTGTGGTTAGGATCTGTCATTTTTCGTGGCTCAGTAAAAGAGAACATTAGGGAGACCATTTGCTTGAAAATGGAGATTTAATTGCTCAATTGTCTCTCCCATAAAGTATTTTTTTTTTTAAGCAAAATTCACAGTTTTCTCATAAAACTCTTGGTTTTAATTTTTTTTACCAAAAAATAAGCACTTTTGGGATGATATAAGATAAACCAGTTCTTCTTGAGTGACTTCACATAATTTTAAGTAGCCTTTAAGATTTAACTTAATTTGTTTTGTGCTATAATCAGACATTATAGTTGAATGCTTCCTGTGCATATAGGTTTGATTTCTACAAAGGTTGCATGCAATACATATATTTTAAGAGTGTAAAGACACTTAGCATTAAACTTATTAGTAGAAAAATTAACCTGACGCTGACATCTATTTTGTGGAATCATCGAAAATGGTGCTTGCTTAGTACCTGCTTAGGTGGTGATATAACTTAAATGATACATAACTAGGATCATTACATATACATATTTCCTTATCCAAAGCTTAGTGCTTTTTCTTTGTCATCATAATAACTCCTAAGGAATTTTTATTATTGCACTGCCAAATAGTATATCCCTAATGAGTATCTGTGGGGAAAATTTCTCATGTGCATGTAAGTGAAAGATTTCAGACCTGATCTATACTGGAATATGAAAATAAAACAGACATCGACAGTTCTAAAGCAAAATACTATTTTGCAGGTATTCTTGTGTTTCAGCTTTCTGAAGTTCTTTACATATCAAAAATTTTCATATTGAAAATATCCTAATATAGTTCAGTCTACTTTTTTTCTGTAATCTAAAATGTCTTTTCATTTCCCTGAAATCTCTTTCAGTATCTCAGAAAATATGGATTATGATGAGGTGGATGTCTGACTTCATTTTAAAAATGGAATGATTTCTGGGGCAAAGAGGTGAAGAAATCTATCTTCAGGTAATAATACTCATTAGTTTCAAGAATAAAAATCACCAACATGGAAAGGGAGTGGAATTAGGGGACCAGCCCATGGATGGAGTGGGTAGTTCTCTCTGCAGCTCCGTTTTGGATCAGGAAGGAGCAGTATGCGAGTCTTTTGGGGAAGTAGACCAGAAGTGAGGAATCCAAGGATGAGGGAGAAAGAGGAATCTGATCTGCTTTGGGCACTGAAAGCACCATCAAGCAAAGCTTTGAAGAGTCTGTCAGTTCAAGTTCAGCACTTGGTTAGGGAGATGGTATTTTTTGTGCACTTATATAACAATGCATTCCTGCAAAAAAGTAAACATCCTGTAAACCTGTTTAATGCTCAAAGAACCTCTTATGCTGAGGTAGATCTTGGTGCGCATTACTGGCCGGCTTGGAGGTGTGGAGGTCCAGCTGCAGTGGTGCAGGAGGCATCTGGTATTACCAAACCTTCCAAACCTGGAAGGAGCGGGCCTGAGGTCACCTGTCTGCATTGCTGCTGGGAGGGCCTGGAGGATGACAATTGGGCGAGATGTCTGGCTCATGCACCTATGAAAGCAGCGAGGACTACGCTTCACTGAAGAACGGGTTGTTTCTCTCCAGCTTAGCCGATGGGGGATGGCTGCTGAAGACCTGCTCTGGGGAAAGGGGAGACCTTGGGGCCGTCTTCACCCACAATTTGCCACATCCCCCTGTCCACCCTAGGTTCAATGATTTTTTTGCTCCCATTCGGCACCTGGGAACTAACTGAAATGCACATTCTGAATCTGCTCCATGGGACCCCCGGAGCATTGGAGGAAAAACAGGCCAACAGTACACAGGGATACAGACTTGCTTAAGGGGTCAGCTGAACTCCTGTCTCATGTCAGCTTGACAGCAGAATTACAATGGCTACAGTAAAGTAAACCCTAATTTAAAGTTGTGGAACTGTGAATTGAACCCCATCCACTGCTGTGATGAACATAGGTAGGGTTTTTTCCATACAGACATAAGTTTTTGTTTACTTATTTATTGTGGTAAGGGTAGAATATCACTTACAAATCTTTTTTTTTAGCTTCCTAGTGGTGGTACCTTTGCTTCTGTCTCATAAATTGTCTCTTTTCAATGTCAACAGTGTTTAATAACAGAATATTTGTAATAGGAATACACACAGACCGTCATGCCAACTGTGCTTTTCAGTGGTAAGCAACAAATTTGTTTTTTAGGATGTACCTGGCAACGATTGTGTTGCACAAATATATAAGTGGACAGAAAGCATAAAGCAATCTTTTAAGGTACATGTTTGTCTTAAAGTCTTTTCGGTGAATAAAAATGAAGCAAAATGGACCTTGAGTCTCCCGCATATTGAGGTGATTCGTATGTTACACACTTTGACACATTTGTCACTGTCTGACGAAATGACCCTATGTACAGAAGATGTATTTTCAGACCTTTTATTTCATGGCCCAAGTTCTGGAAGATGAAAGAAAAACCACAAAGTACTGAGAATTATAACATATTAGCCTAACTGCTGAGCAAAATTAAGCAATTTTTTCTAGTAACCCAGATCCTGTTTTTGTGTGATGATTTACGTTCAACTGTACTGTGGCCTGTTGCAAAATTGCTATAATAAGAGTTGCAAATATTTGTCAAGCAGAAGGAAGGAATTAAGAAATAAAAGCCTGTTTAGGAAAATCCAATGCAGTGTATAAATATGTAGATACGAAAGCCCAGATAAGCTGCACCTGAGCAGCCTCTTCTGAATGTTCCATGAAGTTCAGGTGCTAAATTAAATAGCAGATTATATCATATCTCTGGAAAACCAGCTGCTCTGTGGCATTACTCAAGGAAACCCATTTAAGTGTGAAGGCGCCATAAACATTACTCCAGCAGTGGGCTTCTAGTGATATAATCTCTGCTTCAGTAACCAAGGATAATCTTTCTTTTAAAGAAAAACACTGATGTCGGACATTTCTTTTAACAACAAAATAAATACTAATTACGTGGGGTTTGTCCAAACCTCACCCTTCGGCTGCAGCAGTGGTTTATCCTTGAGACTCCTCCAGCAATATTTCAAGGAATGTTTTAGTAGGAAACAATGTTGGTATTTTCTTATAAACAGAATTATTTTTGGTATTCAAGTTTGGTTTGGTTTTTTTTTTTTCAATGAATGAAGCAGATAGTAAAAGGGTTGCTGTAAGAACAGAATGCTCCTGTTTAATTTCCTAGGGATTTCCAGAAACCACCTATCATAGGGTAGATTTGAGTTGTCCTCTGGAGTAAGTTAATTTTGCTATATATATTCCTATCTATAGATACAGCATAAATAATAATAATTTAGGTTAAATGTGTACTTTTTAGACAGTTAACAATTAAAAGTGAGGCTCAGCTTTATTTTCAAACAATCATTGTTCAGAACCCTTGATTGCGTTGCAATTGAATGTGATAGAAATCTATTTAAATGAACCTCTTTTCATATTCTTGTTTCAGCAGCTGAAGAGCTGCTATTTGTCAATCCTTTTCACTGGCAGTGTCAGGATAAATTCTTTTATGCCTATATTGATGCCAGCCATCAGAGGAAGGTAGCTGGCAAAGTCATTGCTTTGGGGGTGCTAAAACTTCATACGGATCAAGGGGAAGCTAGAGAATTTCAGGGAAGAGATATTCACGGCAGGTTTTTATGTATGAGGTGATGTATTCATAGGGAAATGGTGAATGTACTTGGAAAGTCATACAGTGTGATCAGCTTGTTCTGAAATCCTTCCCTAGCATTCGCTTTTTCGTGCCTGATATCGATACGGTGTTGGGTTAGAGGGCCCTTTGTTCTGAAGCACTGTGGCCATTTTCCTATTTTTAAAGAAATTTGACCTTGTGAACGTAAGAATTAACAGCTCTAAACATGACTATCAGTTCAGTAAAGACAACCAAGAGAAGGCTTGGATTTTTCACCTGAGAGAACTGACATATAGAGGATATGGTGAGGCAGTTCTTGCCAGATTCATATGGAAATGAATCACATGGGAGGTGTCTGTTGCTTTTGGGTAGGCTGCAAGCACCGCTCAAGTCATATGTTCATAAACTGCTTTCTGAGGAGTGCTCTTCATAGTTTCTCCTCCTGCAACCTGTGTATATTCCCTTTTGAAATGACTGACTTTGTTGTGGCATTTGTGGAAAGCATAGAACAGTGCGTGGAGAATGCCTGTGTAGGCAGTTAATTTGTTTCCCCTTTGCCTGGAACCACAGATCAAAGACTTCTGTAATTTACACTGGTAGAAATAATTTGCTAGTACAGAGATCCTTCTAATAAAATCAAGTTGGTATTTCACAGTGTGTGTTTACACACACATGTACAGATGTTCTCCTATACCCAGCGCACAGGCATGGATTTTGTTGTTTCTCACTGTTTTCTCTACAGAGGCTGAAATTATATGGGGTTTTTTTTTGTCTGTCTTGTTTATAGAGAGGTGCTAAACATTTTAATGGAACTCTGTGCTTCATAGACTCCTTTTTAACACATTGTTAAAAAAAGAAACCAGTGCAGATTATTGATGTTAGTTTCGAAACTTGATTTTGTTTAATGTGCTTACAGTTTGCAAGCATAAAGCAGAAACAAGCTTAACAAATATGACTTTAATTCAGCTACAAACATTAGTGGTCTTAAATGTTCTTGATGACCTAATAGCCAAATATAGAGGGTTCCTAAATCCCTCAGTCTCCTTTAAAAATCTTTGCTTTCATAATATTTGTTACTAAAAAGTAGTGACTACATCCCTGAAATGGTCTTGATAAGCCTAGGTGGAAAATAAAGTTTATCTTCACAGGCATTCAAGCTAGGATTTAAAATATCCATAGGTTTGCATTGTTTACTTAGAAGTTATTAGAGCACTGCCTTTAAGTTTCTGACTTTTCTGACTCTCTCACCAGTTCAGCAGATGCGCCTTCAATCCCTCCACTGAGCGAAACTGTTCAGGTCAGCCGTTGTGGGTCATCTGGTTCACTGTATTGTATGGAAGGCAGAAGTATATACAAGGTGTTAGGGTGCCTTCCAGAGAGAAGTCAACAACAGTGAATAAACAGGGGAAGTTATGAAAAGAACGTATGCTGCTCTCAACCTGCCACCACCACATCATTTGAAATTGCTCCTATGAGAAACACCATTAGTAGAATTTCTGCAGGCAAAACTCTACTTCAAGTGATTCCTTAGGTTCCCTTAAGGTAAAAATCTTAGGAAAAAGACAGCTGAATGCACAAAGACCTGTTAATAAATACCCAATGTGCTGGATAAACAATGATTTGTTGTACACAAATTTATTCTTAGAATTTTTAGCTAAGATACTTTAACTTGAGCAACCAACAGTAATGCTCACTGCATATAAAACACTGCAATTTTTGGTATCGGTGGTTTCTAAGGTCTTCTGTAAAGTCATGTGTCTTTGCTTGTACAACAGTTGCATATGGGTGGCTCTTAGCTAAAGCATTCATATCATCATCTCAGTAACCTCCAAACAGGTACTTGAATTCTGGGTTGTTTTCTTTTCCAAAGAAAAAGGTATCAGCCACTGTCAACTGGTGCACACTATTCCAGTATTAAGTATTTTTATGTTTGTCTTGTTGACAACAGCAAATATTAATCCTAAACCACACCACTTTTCTAGCAGTCAGTTTCCCTGGTTACAAAGCAAATGATACAAGTTTCTGCTGCAAATTAGACCAGGGTAAATACGGAGCCATATTACAGAGTTAATTTGAGGCTATATTCTGATACACCTGGGAATAGAACTGGTGTTAGTAACATTACGTGATCTCTTATTTAAAGTTTTTTTTTTCATCTCGGGTAGCTAAACCATGACTGGTCAACTGAATAAAAGCCCACTCCGCTCCATGCCTCCTCTTGTCTACAGACCCCTGGCTCTTTCCCTATCAAATGATTAAAATGCAAGGCACACCCAATAATATGAAAAGATTTGTCTTTGTTCCTGGATCACTGTCATATCATTCCCAGGATAAGGCCCTTTTATCATGTTTGTAAAGAGGGTATGTGTCTGTTCCTCTGACTAGGATACATTAGGTGAGGATTTCTCTCGGAAGTATCCTAATTCCCTTCCACATTTTTTCTAGAGAGCCAATCCCTGCATAATCCTATTAAAATTAGAGTTATAAGGCGTATCTACCAATGAGCCTTAACAAAGCTTCAGTGAGGATTATACTACCAGAATGTGAGACACCAGCAATTGATGTCCTCCTGACTGGTTACCATACCACCTGGATGTTTACCCAGGCTTCAGGCATGCCTCGTCAACTGACCTTGCCATGTGTTGATAAAATGCCTTTATTTAATTCCTTGTCCCTTTCATGCGTAGCAGGTAGTCTTTCGTTTCATACCCTCCATGCTTTCAGCTCCGAGTCAGAGAAATATGGGTTCAGGTCTTCATTTTATGATTCTTGCTTTTTCACATGCTTTTGTAAGCAGTGGAATACTACTTGGCTTCATGTCAGCAGCTGCTGAATTGAAGTTGCTCTATTCAATCCAGACTGCTCGAGAGAATAGCCAAATAATAAACCAGCACATGATCTATACTTAGCAATTGAATTTGCTCACTTCAGCTTGTAATGTGTAGCTGCTTTTGCATGATGCTGCTAATTCAAACATCGGCAGTACTTGAGCTTTGTTTCGTGGGGTTTTTGGTAGGCCAGTGATTTGGAGTTCATAGAACTACTTAACTTAATTTTGTTGTACAAATGTTCAAGTTTTACCTTGACTCAACACTGCACTGAATAGAAGCCAAAACTATAAATAATTGTAATTAAAATATCATCGTTGTCATCTAGATCACTGCCCATCTGAGTGAATGCTGGCTGAAGTGTGTGATGTGGAGGTACGCAGAGGTACGGTTTCAGACTCTGTGCAAATTCAAGCATTTCTGCCTATTTCAGCTGCACTCATTTAATTGTGTAAATGTTACTTGACCGTACCTTTACAGCTGAACACTTGCTTTGCTTTACAGAATATATAATAACTGGGAGAAATATCTAGGTCCGACACACATGTGAAATGTCTCAAGGCACCAAGCCAACACCAGAATGGCTGCTACAGCATCTCATGTCCTGCCTCTTCCCCTGCTTGCCAAAATTAGGCTTGCATGAGTGCCAACATCTGGTGCAAACCATACTGTACCCTGGATCTGTGCCTTGCCACCACCTGGAAAAGAGACTGTAGATTAAAGCCTGGAACTGAAGGGCATTTGATTTTGTGAACTGTAGGGAACACGATATTTCTGTTTGTGTCTGCTAGTCTGCAGACTTCACGCTAGATGATAAACTGAGAGGACTGCGTGTATCTAAATCTGAACTAGCTACTTAATGATGAAAGTTTTTTGTAAATTAGTCAACAGCAGCTAGCAGTCAAACCTAATGGCAGCAGATGGACTTCATGGTGCCTGTTCCAAACTCTGCTACTGGGCTGCTCCCTCCAAATTCCACTCTGGTTGTAACCTCTTTGTTTTAAATACAAGCACAGTTGTTTTCTTTTCCCTAATATTTGCTTGGTTGCTTTACCCAGAGGATTCTATTGCAAGGGATTGCAAAGGCTTAGTCTGCTGCTGGACCACTGTATCCTCTGTGGCTTTGTTGTCCTTCCAGTATGCTGGCTTTTGAGCAAGTGTCCAGCTTCTTGTCTGTATTCTCAAATTTGGTGAAGGATTTTTCTCAGCACTAGAACTGTATTTTTTTTCTTTGGGATTTTTCTTATTTGTCCTTTCTAATGGCATCTATGTTGCCAGGTGCCGTGCAGTGCTAATCCCTCATCATCCAGACCTGGCACCCTCCCTGTCTGTGAGTAAGGATCCTTTACGACAGAGTAGGTAATAATGGAGAACAGGTCTTGACATGCAGTTGTCATTTAGCCTACCCACAAGCGTGTACCACCGAACTGCACAGCTTTGGTTACACCAGCTTCCCGGTTTGGTTTGGTTTGGGTTTGGGTTTTTGAAGGGCTTTTTGGTAGTTTTTCTTAGCACTGACCCACTTGATGGCTAGGATTTTTGTAAACTTGCTCGTTGTGGTTTTGTCTGTGTGTTGGTTGTGTGTCCCTTAGCAGCAGCAGTCAGTTATGGTTGGTACTTGCAGCTCCCTGAGCACCATGGTCACTCAGCTCTTGTCTCTCAACTGCTGTTCTATGCCTGCCTCTGGCCTTCAGGTGTCCCGATGTGCTTAGGACTCCTGTCTTTGGCTACTGATCTGTGAATCTGTTTGATAGATGGGGGTGTGCCTGTTCACATATAGCCTTGGTGTCCAGTAACCTGCGATGCCTTCCATAGCGGACTGTCAGCTACTGTGGTCTCTAAAACATGTTGCAATATGCCTCTCTAGTCATTCTGCTACGCTGCTGCAACAGGTTTACTCCTCCTTGGAAAGAGGGTCCATTGGATTCATGCAACATGAAGCTCAGTTGCTTATGTTCTTGCGATCCTGTAATGAGGTTCCTCAGTAGTAGCAGGTGGGAGAATATCCTGGCTGTCAGGCTCTGGATTGCCCTTCGTACCAACCCTGCTTTCCTGTTACTTCGAGGTATGAACAAGGGAGGAGAGCTGGGAGAGCAGTTAACATTTTTACTCGCGATTTGAGTTCTGCTGCTGAGAAGCAGGCTCACAGCCTGAGCCCAGTATGGTGGGTGTCCTGTGTCTTACCGGATTTAGAGTTTCTCTGTTACATTTATTGTCTAATCCAAATCCGGGTGGCCTGAGCACCTCCTTATCTCTGTGCCTTATGATATTTCTTGAAGAGAGTGTTAGTAGTAAACACAAAGCATGTGGAATCAAACAGAAAACAGGCATCTGAATGTGAGTGTTAGTTCCCCGTCTTACAAAATAGACTAGTACCACGTAGTTTCTTGTCAGACTATTCCCTGGGCTTTTTGGGGGCATTTCTGGGCAGTGAAGGAGCTATATACTCTTTTTATGTAATCTGCTGTTCCTTCCGTGTACCTGAAGAAGTCAGACACATTATTCCAGAATATCCCAAGAAAGTATTTAAATCAGTTATTAGACTGCCCCTGTGAACAATTTCACGTGGCACTCTGAACTATAGGGCATTCAGTGTGTCTCATGGATGAGTATAGTGCAAATTGAATCATCAAACAAAAAGGCAAACCCTCCAAAGACTTTTCTGTTCTTACTCTGTGGGGAGGCTGTTCTCCCTCATCACCAGCTAATGAGGAGTTATCTCTCAAGCAGGTCACTTCAGTTACTGCCATACCATGGACAGCTCTAAAGCACATCAGATACCAAGAGTGAGACTTTTAATTTGTTTAGTAATTCACTTTGTGAGGTTCTGAAGTAAACGAGTACATTACAACTCGATTTATAAAAGGGTGAAAAAAAAGAAAAGAAGAGTGAGACTTTTAATTTGTTTAGTAATTCACTTTGTGAGGTTCTGAAGTAAACGAGTACATTACAACTCGATTTATAAAAGGGTGAAAAAAAAGAAAAGAAACAACCACAAACCAAAAACCACGGTATTATCACAGAACTTCTTTTACTAAAATAAATCAAAGCGTAAGAAAATTTGGATAGGATTAAGCATGAAAAAGCGCTATGCCATTTTAAAATTATTTGGTACAACACAGAAAAAAATAAGACAGATTATTTCTCTTGTTCTCATAAAATGTAGATCCACTTCTGTGAGCATCAGACTTGAAACATTCCTAGAGTATCTGATGTAATCAAAGGGATGGGAATGATTTACTGGCGTTTGCAAATAGATGTTGTGCTCTCCTCATTTACAAAATCTTCTCAGATGTTGTACTTCAAACCCTTTCTGGATATTTGATTCTGTGAACGGCTGCTGAACGTTCAGATTGATTGCTTCTCCACATACTGCTGGAGAGTTCATTTATGTCTCTGAAGTCTGGTGTGGTTTATGTTTGAGTGCCATCCTGAGCCTGAGCTCAAGCCCAAAGCCATTTTGTAAGTTCAGTGGGCATCCGTGCTGCTCAGGCTGAAACCCGAGCTCAGCAGCAGAGCTTTGGAGACCTTGAGAGCCCAGAAGAGGAATATGCTAAAGGGCCCTAAAGGAAGGTTTTTGGTGTCGGGTTGGACAGGGCCTGGCCAAGTCCTTGACCAACTGTGTGTTACGTTCCAGTTTGGTAGCAACACTAGATGGTCAGTGTTGGGGCAGTTAAGCTAGGATACGTCAACCATCAGCATAGTATGCAGATAAAACAGTCAAATGCGTGGCATCTTTTTGCCAATAAAGTGGACAAAGCTCGACTAAGGGTGTGTGCAGTGCCTTAGCACCTCGGTCTGTGCTCACATAGACGTGAGCATGTGGCATGGCCCACCTTAGCAGCGCCAATGGTTAGAGTTTGTTGCTGTGCCTCTGGATGCTGGACAAAATACGATGATGAGAGAAGCATGCTCAGCAGCCCACATGTACGAAATGTGTGTTCCTTCAATACCGCCTCAGAGGCAGCATGAAACAGGCGTATCTTCTGCTGGTTCTTTGCTGAGCTCCCTTCACCTAGATCTTCATGTTACTTAGCTATTCAGTTGGCTCATTCATTTAAAAACTGGAAAATAGTTCCCAGCACTTTTCCAAAATCTTCATGCTGGCATGAAGGTTTCTTTTTAAAGTAGTTAGAAAATAATTAATTTTTTTTTCTTTTAATTTTTTTTTTTTACCCCTGTTTATTTTTCCTTCATTTTAAAGGCAATGATGTAATGATGTGCCATTTAACCAAAGGGCTTGTTAACGAGATATGGTAAAGAACTTCAGTCCCAGCCACTTGGTGCTTGCTGCTAATATGCAGTGCTGGGTCTCGTTTAATGTTAGAGCTGAACAGGAGCCCCTGTAGCTTTCCTAGAGACTGGGTTGACTCTTAACTGTGGCTTGTATCTCCAGAGCACTCATATGAAGCTGCCAGTCTAGACATAAATCTATATAAACAATGAGGCAGCTAGCATAATAATATATAATTTCCCTTGTCACAGTGTTGTCTTCTTACATGAAGGAAGAAGCTGGATTTTCTACCAAGATGAGTTGAAATGCAGCAAGACCTCGGTGTCAGTGCTGCCCAAATGCTAGAAGGGCTTGGCTCAGCCGTGCTGGCTGGTGCTGGAAATCCCCTGCCCAGGAGAGGAGATGAGCACCATTTGGCCTTTGTACTGGTGCCTGCTTGACCAAAGAGCTGCCACCCCTTGGGGTCTGCTGCCCCTTGCATCAAGGAAATCATCCATGAGGTTGGAGCTTCTCTGGTGGAATACATGTAGGTCACAGGAGTGCAGGCTGTAAAAATTGGTCAAAATAAGTCAAGATAAGTCAAAATAAAAACTGTGAATGCCTCTGTAAAATTTTTCAGTCTAAACATTAGTACTAATTCCAACAAATTAAAGAAGACTCAGAGACCCTAGGTCCACACAGTTTCATGCTGTAGTTCTTTTATTATTTATTTGCAAAGAATAAGTATTTGAAGATGCAAAATTCCTGTTGTTCTTAAAATATTTTTCCCAATTTCTTTGTATCAAAGATAGTGCAAGATGAATAGAAATAATTGTAGAGAGATTTACCCTTCTCCATAATAGATTAGTATTTTTTCTCCCCCCCCCCCCCCCCCCCCCCCAACAATTTAGAATCAAATTAAGTGGTTAGAATATTTCTTTCATTTCTTCTTGAAAAATTATAAAGGCTATCATTTTTAGCCGAAATATCATTTTTCTTAAATCATTGTGATAAAAAGCAGAGATTTGTGTGGTTATTTTAGCTGTTGTGATGCTTTGGTGCATGGTTTGATGGGGCTTTTAGACTCAATCGTCGGTATTGCCACATGACTGGTTCTGGCAGCTTTCACAAAACTGCACAGTTTTGAAGTCCTTCCTTTGCTTTTTCCTATCCTCATATGAAAGATTTTTCAAATCTTATAATTACCTAAAATGTTTGTCAACTAGATAATAATTTGGAAACTAATTTTGTTATGCAAAATGCAATTAAAATATCAATAAAATGCAATTGTTGATGGCTGTTTTATACTTTACAAGCCAACTAGTCGGTATCAAATAGAAGCAGCAGTTTTTAATGCATTCAGTATTACTGCAGAGGTTCTGAGGCAGGGCACATTAATTTTCACGTTAGAGATGGACTGTTGGAGAAATTGTAACATTTTAAATGTAGCAATACTTTCTTTCAAGGAAGGAATGCAGGGATTTTTTTAGGATTTTTACTTGATGTAATGTTAGGTTACTTTAAACGTTACACTTCCTGCCAACTCATTTCAATACAGAAGAATGTAAGGATAAAATTCTTGGTTTCCTTATGAAAATTGGAAAGTTGAAACAGGGTCTTTTGTAGAGTCTTCTGCAGGATGGAATCCTGAAATTAATGGATGTCATTTAAGCACAGCAGCCTGGTCAACTCTGGAAATGGGAGTTTGGTTTTTAATTTTAGCAATGGAACAAAATGTAATAATGTAAAAAGTAAGTGTGGAAGCCAGTTGTAGTGACGAGTCAACTTTGCAAAGCCGCTCCGCAGTAGTGCATGCTATTGTGTGCTTCATCTTCCAGACTAATAATTTGTACAAAAGCCAGTCAACTGATTTCATCTGAGTTGGTCCTGCATGGCTTTGCTGATCCCAGGGACCCCAGGGCTTTGAAATTTAAATCTGTGCACTTTTAACCTGTTTGTGGTGATCTCTTAATGGCCACATACTATCAACTACTTGGGGTTTTTTGCCTGAAGCTGTCTTCCGTTACTAAATAGGTATCTCTTAAGGTGGGTATTCTAGCAAGTCTTTCAGCATATCTTTCAGATGTGTCTTCTACAAAATGTCCCTATGTCTGTGTTTTGCCGTGAGCCCTCCGTGCCTTTATCTGGTCACTTGTTTCACTGGTTCAGAGCACATTGCTGTCATTTAACTCTTTCTTTTTTTGTTGTTGTTCATTTTTTTAAAAAAATTCAGAATGTTCCACTGCAGTTTTGTGCGATATGGTAGCAACTTAAAATCCATTCTTTTAATTGCTTTGTTTTTTGACTGTCAGCACTACCAATTTGTTTTCTGATGAATGCATGCAAAAGCACAGAGCAAAATATTTACAAACATACTTCCAAATTATTTTTTTTTCTTTGCAAGCAGCTACCCTCACTGATAGTTATGTTTGAGGATTTGTAGTTATTATCTGTAGTCCAGTAGCATCGATGGACCTCAGAGGGTGTTCCATTGTATCATATACTGAATAAATACAAAGACACATTTTGCTCCCCAAAATGTGCAGGGGACACCTGCATAAAGAAGTCAGGTAGGGCTAGGCTGCTTTCCTGATGGGTTTCTCCAGTGACCTCTCAAGTAAGACGATGGGTGCCTTTCTGGCTGGAAAGCAGCGTGAAATGTGGTGAAATGATCTCCCAACAGGCATGTTTAGACACATGCCTAACATGCAGGACACAGTTCAGAAACTGGTGTTGATAATGCTCCAGCAGGCTGGAAACCAACATCCAGATAATTGAGATATGAAGAAGTGATGGATCTACGTTTTCCTGGCTTTTCTTTCCAGTTCTGGAAACACCTAATGCTAATATCTCACTAGCCTTATAATAACCTCAAAAAATCTACTACTAGCCTTTAATTAACAAGAGAGAAAATTCTACTTTTTTTCTCTGGTGTAATTGCTCTTCCCAATGAAGCCTGAATAAAGCCTGGATTCTGAATAATGTTGATGTATTGGCTCACTTAGAAAAGCATTGTTAGCAGCTGATTGCTTATATAATCTCCTTGGCAATTTTTTACATTTAGGTTGTCCTTATTTTGTTACAAGAAAAGAACATAGAGGTTTTTACTTCAATTTGGTCCATTAATTTTTGTAAGTCATTTGGACAGCAAGGTATTTAATCAACCTCCTATGCAGTTTCAATGAGACACTATTTCTAAAGAACCTAAATTAAGTGGTTTTAGTCTCAGACTTAAGGCTTTCATTAGAAATGGGCCATGTTATCTGTGAAAGATTAATGCCCGTATGAACAAGAAGGGGTAATGTAATCAGGATGTCTTAGTGCATCACAAAAAATGGGGCTTGCTAAAAATTGCAGTTAAAAAGATGCAGTTTTAAACCCCCATAGCTGGTTCCTTTATCATTAACAGCAAATTAAAACTAATTACCTTCTAACCACAGAAGAACACAGTCTGATGTTCCAGTCATACTTAGTGGTGATTATAAAGGCAGGTGTGGAGCAATGGGAATACTCATCTAACATGCGTGAAAGACATGAATGACTAGAATTAGTTCTGTATGTTGTACTAATTTTCTTTTGGGTTTTCCAATCTGTATGGAAGCAGAATTTATACTGCCCTTTATACTGCACAAAGATGTTCTCTTCAAAGAAGTTAATTTTGGTGATTTGTAGACACACAGCATTTCAGCCAAGCAATTTGGAGATATATTCAAGCTGGATACATTTCCCTAGAATTCTAGGAACTGTAATGATAGAGAAGGCAAAGAGCAACTCCAAAATTCCTCATGCCCATTCAGCTTGCTTTTGTTAAATTTTCTAATATTATGTTGGAGAATGAAAAAGCCTTTGAAACAGCCGAAGAAGTAAAAAATCCAAATCAAAACTTTGATTACAGTTTGCCGCAGTCTCTTTCTAATCAGTGTGCTTTTGATTTTGCTCTACATGGTATATCATATTTTGCTGAATATCTTTTTTTTTTTGTTGGTTTTTTTTTCTGTACGAATGCTGAATACTGTCACTGTCATGGATATCATGGAACTCGGTTCTCATTCGTTTTTGTTAATAATCATGTCGGATTTGTTTTGACTTCTTTTCTTTTCCAGTGAGACTGTTCATCTGAGAAAGGTCAGCTTTCATGGTCAAGCAGTATTTTCTTGACTCCCAAATATAAGTGGGGAAACCAGTTCCTACAGGAAAAAAAAAATATCCCAAAGAACAGATCTTTAAAAAGCTGCTTTACTAAACTGATGGTTAAATATAACAAAATAATGTCAGTAGATATTGTGTTAAAGAGATATGTAAGATATATAATTTTATAAACTTAAGGGAATAGTAAAGTCCTAATGCTGAATATTTTGTGAGGCTGAGACCCGCTAGTATGTGGCTGGTGAAGTGGTAAGCTGAAAGGAGAGGAGGATGTCATTGCATTTGCAGGTGGGAACCTCAGCATGGATATGAGTTCAGTGTTGGAGGAACCCTGCTCCAGGGTAGGGTGCACCTCTGATTAGGTGATCGCCATTGTAAGGCATTTTATTCCAGCTATGGTGAATGTATGTAATAACGTTTTTGGTTTTTTTTTTTGGGGGGTGGTAGTTTGGTTTTTTGTTTTTTTTTTTTTTCTGGCTGTTTCGAAGCATTTGAGTTTAACCCTTCTATCGGGTGGTTCCCTAAGCCAGTCAGCTCTAACTGTGGAGGTAGAGGTCATTCTTCCTACAATCCTTTGCTTAGGTTTTCCTTGCATTCTCCATCCACCGATATTATTTTCACTTAAACTAAAATGTTTTACTCATAAAGCCACATATGATAAACATCTTACTAAGTAATCTACAAAAGTGAATTTTCTCTAGTGTTATCTATGCATTTCTAATTTATCTTTAGAATCCCAACAATCTTTTCATTTCTATATTTGCACAGCTTCTAACATAACAGAGTTGTGGTGTATGACTTTGATTTCTAGATATTTCTCAAGATCCACACTCCTTCCACAGAGAGGTATTCTTAACAGATCATCTGAAATTTTTATATGAGTCAAGCTTTCACTTTAGATCAAAGTGTGTTTGTACTATTCATGCCATGCCAAAGATTATAGCTGAAGAGAGGTTTGGATTCTGCCAGGAGCTGTCTGAGGAAGGTGCCAGAAGGTTGCCTTAGTGAAGAACCTTCTCTCACCTCAGTATAGGAGGTATGTTGGGAGTGATATTAGTTCGCTAAACTTAGTGAGCTCCATTGGTCCTCCAACATCGTCTCCACACTGCCAATCTTTTCTTCTGTAGTCTAAACTTACGGCCAGACATGCGAAGACCAGCTCTGGTAATCCTGTTTTTCCCAGAATTTAGTGGAGCCTAGGTGCAGAAGAGAAATTATTTTGCTATTTTATTTTTCGTGTTCTGTGTCCCCATACTGCATTATTTATGCAGAGCAACATTTCATGAATTTTTATATCCTTATTGACCATTAAACAACTTAGGCTGGAGGGGATCTCTGAGGGTGGTCTTATGTAATGCCTTTATCAAAGCAGGACCAACTTTCAAGTTAGAGCAGCTTGCTCAGGGCCATGTCCTGGCCAGATTTTAACAATCTCCAGTAGCAGAGTGAGCAACCAGCTCTTCATGGCCCTGACTGTGAAAACATCTTGCCTTATATCTAGTAGGTACCCTTTTAGCCTTTTCTTCTTAAGACTGAGCAAACCCAGCTCTCTCATTGTACCTCATACGCTCCAGCCACCTAACCATCCTCACAGCCTTCTGTTAGATATGTTTTGCTCATACTCAGACAGTTGGACAAGGTACTGTCCTAATTGGACAACATTTTGCTTCGACTTTTCATTGTTTCATTTCATAACGACCTTGTCAGTCTGTTCCTCCAGTGGAGGTAAACATCATCTGGTGTTCTCTCCCCAATCACAAAGCAAGTCCTTTCATCACAGAAGGTGAGCACATTGATCAGGCACAAGTTGCCCTCAGTAAATCCAGGCTGGTTGTCCCCAGCTACCCTCTTGGCTGGCAGGCCTGTGGTTCGCTTGATCTTCCTTCTTGCCTTTTTTAAAGATTAGCATAATAGTTTCTTTTTTTTTCTTTTTTTTTTTTTTTTTTTTTTTTTTTTATGTCGTCCTTTTTCCCCCCCCGAGTCATCAGGAACCCTTCCAATCTTTAAAATATGGAACTTGTGAAAAAGTGTTTGGTCTTTACTGAGCACTGTGTAATTTCAGGTGGAGTAACTGGGTGAATGTATAACTGTGTTGTCTGCACCATGAGGAACACACGTACTGAAGCCCATCGTCAGATGTTTATATACTGAATATGTGGAATTGATTGAAATGTGTACTTGGCAGGAAGCTTTGTGTTGTTACTTCCACTGTCTTTTGTACTTCTGCTTTGCACTTCAAACACTCAGACCTTTTGTGAATCATCTGTAAGATATTTTTTGAGGTTGCAATGTCAGGAAAGTCATGCAGAAGCACCAACTTTGGCAATGCTGAATTAAGGTGAAAAGGATGGAGAACAGCAAGGATTTTGTCACAGCTAAAATTCACAAAAGAGAGATTCTTCTCTTTTCGGTTTAAATTTCATGTGGCCTTATGATTGTTTTGAGTTTTTTAGCTGGGTACTGCTTTAAGTAGCAGATTTAGTTAATGCCAAAAACTTGTAAAGTTATGATACTTTCAGTGTGCCACATCCCTGTTAAATCCATGTCTCTTAAGCTCTTTTGTAATTTTAAAATTACTGACAAACAGCAAACAATGCAATTACCAATAGGGCCTAGTTGTTTGGGATTTTTTCAATAAACAATTATACTTGGATGTTCATTTTGTAAGTGTCTGGTACTGATAAAAAAACCCAAGCCCACAACAAAACCCCCAAACTACAATCATGACTGGGATTAGTTGTGAGGCAATTATGTATTTAAGTAATTAAAACTATCATCCATTACACTGAATGCTCTAAAAATTCTCACATAATTGATGTCAGTCTTGTCCAGAGAGTAGGTTTTGTCTCCAAAGGAAAAGAATATTATTCCCAGATTTGCAAATTAAGTGCCTGGCTTTTCCTGTATCCTCTTCTTCCCTCAGTAGTGCTTCCCTGCCGCCCCCTCCCCAAGCAAGTACACAAATCCTAAGTGGCTTGAAAATAAATTACGTGCTTTTAAACAAATGTAACTTGAAATGTAGCAAAACAATTCCAGATCATGCTTCCCAGATCCTATCCCTGTGCAATATTCTAAAGAGCTTGAAAACACTAGCAGTGGTGAACAAGAATCCACATAAACACATTAAAGAAACTAGGTTGAATGTCAGAATATAGATGTAAATTTTGACCAAGAAATCCATTTTTTCTTTGTTTGTATTTATATGAAACATATCAAAAGTAGAAAGGTGCTCAATAGCAGTTGCAAATAGAAGAACATTGATAGCAAATTTAGTTTCATATGCATAGCTGTGAGCCATTGAGGTGACACTGTTCTGCCACTGTTTAGAAATGCCGTTTGGGGTTGGAACTTGCATCCACATTGACTTTTCAGGAGACTTGCACTCAAAAGGCTTTTGTTAATTTGCTTAATTAATATGCTATCTCTGTATTCCTTGCCTAACTGAGGAGACCCACCTTTCTCCAACCCACCTTATCTGACATTGTGCTGATTTAATCATGGTGTGTTTAGTCGTGGTGTATTACGCGGAACCCAAACTCCCCAAAGATGTGAAATGCTGCAGAGGACGATCGAGTTAGTAGCAAAGTATCCCTGTCTTCTACACTCTTATTATTCCTCCAAGCAGATGCCATAGTGCTTGCAGTATTAGCTGTGTGGGTGAAAATTTCATGTCCACAGAGTATTATTAAGAAGCCTACTGGGACAGTCCTACCTTCCTTGAAGTTAGTAACAAACGTGTAGCATTAAATAGGTTTTAATAAGGTGCTTACCTACCTTCAGTTTAAAAAATAAATAAGAATTCAGAAAATTAACAAAACTGGGAATTATTTGCTAGTGAGAAGATGGTTGTTGAAGATGTAAAGAGAATTATGAAGGCTTCCGGTAGTTTTTAATTTCCGTGAAGGACCAAAACCAATTAGTTCATTGAGATTTTCCCTATTTCTGCATTATAAAACTCAGTAGGGATTTTGATTTCCATGTGGCTTCATTTGATGTTTTGTGAGATAGGTATATCTGAATATTAACATAGTGTATTGAAAGACAAGTGAAGCATGCTACTGCCATATTACCAGCAAGGGACCATCGTTATTGTTTAATCAGTTTTCAATATATTTTATGTAAGTTAAACTTGGCTCTTCCTAACTTTGTTTGAATTAACATAAAGGAAATGGCCTCCCTTTTAAACAGTGCAGTATGCAGATAATTTGGTGTTTCAGTTTCTTCTCTTTAAAAAAATCATTAGAGGCAAAATAACTTTGCTACGTTGTCACAAACACATATCCCATTAGCAGCTATATATTTATGTGTTTAAAACTGCTAAGAGCTTACAATGTGATTATTATGGCTAATGCTTTTGACCGGTATCCAACTGATCTTTCATTACCTTTTTCATAAACTTTAAAAATCACTCAACCAAATATCAGCATCTGTGCACAGAAGTACATGAGTTAACTTAAAATTCACATTTGTTAGTATTTTTTTTTCAAGGTGCCTGCTTTCCAAGCTTGTCTATATTGTATTCATTAAAACTGTAGTGCAGTTTAAACAGCCTGTAAGCAGACCTTATGTCCAAGGAATTTGAATGGTTGAGTAACCTAACGGGACAGTTAAGGATTTTTTGTCTAAGCTAATTGATGTTAATTTTAATAAACCTAGACTTTTTTCCCTTAATGTTTCAGAGAGTCGTTAGCAGAGTTCAACCTTTTTTTTCCCCCTCCATTAGGAATAACTGCATACCTGCTGACCCTTTGAGTAAGGAGTTCCTTCTTGAAAACAGGTATGATGATGCTAGTGTAAATGTATAGGGATGGTTTCACACAAGGGCTTTTGTTTTTAATGACATATCTTCAGTACTGTGTTAGCTGTTTCCCAACTGATCAAAAGTGTTCTTCAAATTGCCAGCGTTAAAAAACCCAATTACATGCTACAGTTTATATATAAGATAAATCTGAAAGCTTTTGTTGACTGGTCACTGCTGTGAAACATGACATCCAGAACCAACATATTCTTAAGGACATGCACTACATTTGTTTGTAGTCACTCTAAGTTTATATTCATCTGCCTAAAGAAAGGTAGCTTCATTTTCTTCAGCCTAATAACACGCAAAAGTACTTTTGAAGTATTTCTGACAACTTCAGTTAGTTATAAGATTGATATTCCTTGGGATCTTTTTAGGATCAAATTCACTTCTTTAGATTCCAGAAATTGGCTCAGATTTCATCCAGATACTCGTGGACTCCAGAACAGTTGAGGTAAAAATTCATACTTTATTTCCATGGAGGAAACAGTGTGTGTCTCTTAGAACAGCACAGGCACAAGGGTATGGCTGCAGCCATCCATCCCACTTTTGCGGTGATAGGCTTCAAGATATTATTAGGTACAAATTTCTTGCAGGCAATTGCTCGTCTGCTTTTTTTTTTTTTAAAACATAGGACTCTACTTATGATTGAAAGACGGCTCATACAGAAATGGCATATCCCTAACAGCATATGTATTCAGAGTAGTTCCCTTATTCTGAACCATATTTGTCCTGTTCAATAATTGACTTTATGCTCATTTTTGAGTTGTACCAAGTTCCTATTTGTTCAGTTCATCCATTTTAGTCAACCTAGAAATACCTGATTTTGGAAGACCAAATTAGTTTGTAGATTGGCTCACGCATCAGAATTGACAGCTGAATTCACATTGCAGTCTTCTGTGTTATTTATTCATGTTTTCAGAAAGTACCCAACAGGACTCCAGGCCCTGAGTGTGTAAACTTACCAAATGAGTTAACTTGATTTAAGACATGAAGAGAAAACTAAACCACAAATTCTCATATCCACACACAATAAATTTTTCTCCAAGTACAAACCTGAATGTATATATAGGGACCCAACCTGCACATAAATATTGCCAGATTTCATGCTACAGTATATCATTATTTATGTCATGAGGATCTAAGAGTTTGTGCTAACAATATACATCCCTGTGATGTTATGTTTTAATATTAATTTTGCATTTCTCTTTGGTTGGTTCCAAACCTGAAATTATATTCTTATGGACTTACTCTTGGTAGTTATACAGAAGTCATGTACATGATCCAGTTTTAGAATTGTGGGCTTTAGTAGCGCTAAGAATTATCATAAGTATTAGGAGCAAAAAGTTTTCACTGCATTTTAAACCTGACATTCAGTGAGTAGAAATGAGAGTATTGTGTCACATGATCTGCTTCAGCCTTATATCTTTTCCAGACTCAGGGCTGAATTTACACTTTGTTCCACATAGATTTGTTTTACTATAAATGGAACTAATTTGATTGTAATTTTTATTTACTTTGTAGGAGGAGGTTGCACTTCTTAATCACATATAGTAAAAAACTCATTAGCTAAGAATGAGTTTTCAGCTAAGGATGAATTGGCTAAGAATCCGCTTTATTTTCTGTCACTGAAAAAGAACATGTTCTTGGTGTCTCTCACACCTGTAAGTGTATTTTCTAACTCTTCATTTCTTCTCTAATTACGTCTTGATTGTGGGGTAAATTCTCTAAGCTTCATTGGAAGGAAAATCATTGTCTTTTTATCCTCCCTGTGGGGAATTCATTCCACTTGTTTACTGATGTGTGTGGCAGACTGAATAAAATGATTCCTAATTAGCATATATGAAATAATCATTGGTCTATCTGGAGTCATAATTAATGCATTAGGAAGAATTTACTGAGTGTCAAGGAGAAAGACATTAGCATAAATGAGCTTATTTTAGATGGGCTGCAATTGACAGACTACTTTCCGGTAAGAATGTTTACCAAAATTAAGCAATAATAACATATCAATTTACTAAAAACCATTAGTGTGCATGATCTGAACTATTAACTACTGTAAAGAAGCTCCAGCCCTGCTCTGAACACCTTGCTAGCCAAAAGGTTTTGCTGACATCCTAATAAAGTTGCAGCAGCACCAAAGGGTGCAGGGATGAGGAGGGGATGGTGTGTGTATGGATGCACAGAGAGTCCTTTTTGATATGCTCATGGACCTTGAGAAAAGCAGGTGCTGCAGCATCTTATTATCATCCAATCTGGTAACTCTGAGGCTTTATTGATTAAAGCATCTTCCTACCGAGAGTGTAATCTGTAGACAATAGCAAAATGAAGATTATCCTTACACACAGACAAAGGTGTTTAATTTCTATATTGATACTCTGTGAGTGGGGAAGTGACAAACTACGATACAAACGTTCACTATTTTCGTTCCTTTTTTCCTTAGTCACCAGGTGTCTGATAGCCTGAAAGTAGTTTTTAATGTTTAGAGCACTGTACATTAAAGAATTAATGTTCTACTCAGGGAAGAATCAGATTCAGGGAGACTCAGGAGACTTAAAAATATGCTTAGTCTTGTAGGATTTTAGTTTATATTACTTACATCTAATATTTTTCAGCATGGTCATTATTATCCTTAATGCTGAAAAGATGTGACTGCAGACAGACCCTGGCAGTGAGTCTGTAAACCATTGGGCTTGGCCTAACTTAAATGTGAGGAACTGACTGAAAACTGTTAAACCTAACTTAACTGACTCCAACGAGAGTTGCTTTAGTCAAATTAATGTCAATTACTAGAAGCAGACTCTGGTATTGCGCTTGCTTCAAGAAATGGTAATCCATTACAGGATTATAAATTTACAGTAATCCACCAAACTCATACAAAACCTTTTAAGAACAATCATAACTGATGTCATTAATTCATGTGGGGAAAGCAACAGTCCGGCTGATATCTCCTTCGCTGTCCCCAGCTTCCACACCTCTTGTGTGTTTCCAGTAAGAGAAATCACCATTATACTTTAAATCTTTGCAGCAGTTTTTGCTTCATATCCTTTGCTATTGACTTTTAAGTGAAAGACCACACATCACCAGTGTATTGGCAAGGCTACTGATGGTAACAACCCCACAAAACACACCTAACCAGATATATATAGAAAGCATAGTCTTTTTACAGCTAAATTAGAAGAGGTTAAGTGTTTTGTCGGTCATATTTGTGCCTCGTTAACTGGTATGCAAGATGACTGCTAACATGAGAAAATGCCTCTTTTGGTTGATAATGTCTTTGCTGTTATAGGCAGAACACCCAGTGTAGTGATTCATTTTGTGATATTGACTTTTGAAAATGAATTGAAAAGCGGCCTTATTGAGAGGGACTCAAAGGAAGATGGCAGCCTTAATAATGCACCGTGGTGCAGATGAATGCAGCCATTCAGATTATTGAACAAATCAATACAAAGTGTAAGAAAAAACAAAAGGCAGGCAAGCTGTCAGAGTCACAGCACTGGGAAAGAAAACCTATTTAGTCTTTCTCGCTCCCACCTTTATTGCCTTCATAGACATAATATATTTAGCAATAACAATCTTCCCCGACTTTTTTCTAATCGTATGGTAAGTCTATATACTGCGGAAAAGTGACTGTGATATTCCATTTTGTTTGTGCCCCCTCTGGAGGAGATACCATATCTACCAGCACGTCAGAAGCTCCATTTCCAGAATTACATGCAAGTCATTGTAACAAGCACTGTTAAAAAAACACCATCTACAGTGCTGACATTTTGGCCCGGTGATAAATGCTGTAGCAATACAAGACTATTTCCTCCAGAAAGGTTGAAGCTGAGGGAATCGGTTAGTGTAGCACCTGCTTAAGAAGGGAAGTTGGTGTGCTGGAATAAAGAATTATCTTCATTTTTCTTTTGTCCTTCCATATAAGATTACTGTTTTGCGCTTCCACAAAGTAAACTAGGAAGGAATAATGGAAAGAAATCCTTAGGCTTGATCCTGGCTATCTCTGTAACTGTTAAGTCACAGAAACACCATGGGTGGTGTAATCCTTCATATCAGTTGGTCTTAGTCCTGTTCCAAAACAGGGCCAGCATGCCTGTTCATTTCCAGCATCTACAAAAGCTACTTCCTTAAAATATCTCCAAGAGATTAATGTATATAGAAGAAGGATTACAGAGAGTCTTAACTACCAAAAGAAGAGTAATGGCCCTCAAA
The DNA here is from genome assembly GCF_023634155.1 of Falco peregrinus. Taxonomy (NCBI): domain Eukaryota; kingdom Metazoa; phylum Chordata; class Aves; order Falconiformes; family Falconidae; genus Falco; species Falco peregrinus. The sequence continues at coordinate 16,507,244 of NC_073729.1, forward strand.
AAAGATCTATTTGTTCTTCCTCTCCGATGTCCTCTTCCCATCTTGGCCAAACAGCTTTCTTGTGCTCTTCTCACTTCTGAAGGATATGTTAGTGTTATGGGGGGAGAGCTCTTGTGCCTCACTTTTGCCACTGAAAATTTAGGAGTTTTACCTCTGCTTTTGCTCACCTTGAATCTTTGTAATTTAGCAAATAACTGTAAAGTTAGGAATTTTTAGGCACAGTCTTCCTGGTAGGTGGGTACAACCTCGCTCCAGGTACCTGGCATGAGAATCAGAATGCTCTGTTGTACATTTCTGTTTTGCACTGACTTCCTTTTAAATTGCATTTTTCAGACACTGCAGTTGCTGAGCACTTTCTTAATATTACTTCCTTCCTTTAATGTGTTCTGATGTATTATTCTGAGAGTCTTTGACTTTGCTGCCAGAAGCTAGGATGACAGGTGTGGAGAATTACCTTCAGAAAACGTAAGACTTCCACAATAAAAAAAAATTAAGCATTTTATTCAGAGTAGTGAAGATGTCATGCCTCACTTGGGGGGGACTGTTATGGATTCTCTGTGTAAGATTTTCCTGTCCCAAGAGAAGCTTTAATAGATCTTGTCATTACTGCTGTTCTGCATTCAGAATGACTCCCTTGTTCTCTCCGCACTGCTTCTCTGGTGAGTAGTGTGAGAGCCCCCCTCTTTTCAGTGGAGAAAACACGGCTCTGGTAATTCTGCTCACTCTTCATCTCTGCTGTCTCCTCACCCTAGTTGATCGGAAGATGACGTCACACAAAAGGCAGCAAACTTTTCAGTTCAGGAGAGAATTAAGACATGATTTTGTTTAGTGTCTACACGTGAAAGAGATCGTGAATGAGGGATTCTTGGTGGTGAGGGTAGGAAGCAGCTTATCTTTGTCTATCAGATACAAAGTAAGTAGGTGCCTTTTCAAACAGTGCCTGAATTTACTGCTGGCATTGTGTCACGTTGAAGGACCTGTACCCGCTTGCAGCGCTTGGCCCTGGTAATGGTATCTCTCCTAAAGATATGTGTTTCTGCTGATCTGATTTCAAACCAGGGCATTCTCATTTGATTTCACATTCACTGCATAATTGCAATATAAGAATGAAAATGCTTTTTATAATGTAATTCATAAAGCAGCTTATGGCCTTGCATAATTAAAATGGCTAAATGGAAACAGCTCACTGCACTTTGAAACGCATACTAAGCTAACCAGAAATTTATCAGTTAGTGTAGTTTCTATGAGACTGTGGAAACTTTGGAGATGTTTGATAACAGTGCAAGCTAAATTACTCCTGGAGGTGCATAAAATTAGCAGTAATTATTACATGAGAGTTGTATCACTGGGTCATCATAAATAGCATATTAGATCTGGCAAAAAGCCTTTCCGTTTATAAGCAAACTGTATTGGCTCTACATTTTGTTTCCTGGCTTACACTGCCTTTAGCTGTATGCATGCAATCCTGCACTTCTAGGCTGTCTTTTAAAAGAAATTCAACTCTGATTGGGCCCAGATACCTTATTTTTAACTGATGCCTAACCATATATAAAAGTGACATGAGAAAATTTGCATGCTTGATCAGAGCTTCCTCCAGCCCATCAAGTTCACTTCTCTTCTGCCCAGCTAGAAAGACAGAGAAGACAGAAAAGCTTTGCTGCTGTGACTAATTAATTAGGATCCATGTAGAAAACTGCAAACTGAAACTTAACAGTGTACTTATCATGAGTCAGTTAGACTCTTGTCTTGAAGCATCAGTCTTTGGAGCATATTTTCAATGTATAATGCAGCATTAATGAACACAATTAAATGCGTAATTAATAATTTAAATTACTTACTTATCCTGCCCCCAGTATGAAACTGGAGAAGCTGGGGCATTGGCTTAATCAATTTACAGTGTATCCAGAAATCAAGACCTGCTGTTTTTCAGCCCAGTATTCCTGAGATGCTACATGCCATTCTTTTCCTCCTCCTTCCCAACAGGACACTACACAGCATCTCCTGTAGCTTTATACCTCATTCTGAGGTTAAACAGCACCAGGGAATGCAGTTATCCATGGTTTGCCACCAGCTCAGGGCTCTCCGTCAGGTTATACAGCCCTCTCAGAGGCTATCGACAGCATATTCCCATCTGTGGGTTGCCACTCCAGTTTTTACAGGCAGCTACATCAGTCCTTTTTGCGACAGGAAGATTCACAGAGCAGCTGTACTATTAAATCCTGAATAGTATGATTCTGAACACACAGATTTTTTTAAAAAAAATAAAATTAAGTCCATTTTCATGGAAATGGAAGGTTTTGTTCTTGGAAAACAAATGAATGGTATATTCCCCCCCTTCACCGCCCCCTCCTGCAGCATGCTGTCACAATTCATGAAAATTCTTCTTCTTCTTCTGTCCCCCTCCCAGTTAATGGACTCTAATTCTCATGCATATGAGGGATGTGAACTTCCAGCATCAGCGGGTGGATACTGCCAATAAAAAGCCTGCACTGCTTTCAGTGAATGCTCTGTGTGTGTCACCGCCTCCTCTCATTAATTTTCAAGCACTGAGATTGCAGTAATTTCTGCTTATAAGTGGCATGTTGATGTGTTTATTACTCTGCAGTTGAGTTCGGGGCTGTTTCTCTTTTTTTTGCAGTGCTCATCACCACCTCGGTAGCTCTAGACTAACAGAGCTGAGGCCTATCTAAGACCCGAAGAAGCTGATGCCTAGAGAATTGTTATCAACCTGCTGTTCAAACAAACTCTCTGTTGCTAATTGTTCAAGCTGTCAGTCTTTCAGACGTTAATATGAATTTGAGCTTCATATTAAGCATTTTTAAGGATCATTCTGTTTCAGACAGCGATTCCTGCTTAGCTTATGTTTTAATTGCCTGTTCTTTGGGAAATAGTGCAGTTGTATCCCTGGCTGTCTGAGAGCTCCAAGTGTTCTTGATAAAATGTGATAGAGAAGATACTGATCCTAAACGAAAACGCGGTGAGGCACAGGGAAGAGGGATTACACTGTGTCCCTTGTAAACTTCCCTGGTTTCCCGACTATGTGATGCAGTAAGCATTAGCCACTTCTGAGCCAGCGCTGGGTTCCATGGGGGCCTCAGGTCCGCAGGACTTGGTAATTGCTGCAATGCTCCGTTGCCTTCTGCCAGAGCCTGTCTGTTGCAGAGATCTCTCTGCTGGCAGTGGCAGAAGAACCTGGCCTAGCTCCATCGCTACCATATGGCAGCTGGTGGATACACAGATGCCTCTTAGTCCGTGCTGCAATAGGATGGCGAGATCCTCTGTCAATCCTCCACGTTTAGCACATACTGAAAATTTGCTTAAAAACATTGACTCGGAAAGATGCTTAACCTTGATTTGTGAGGGCTGCTTTTAAGTCCAAATTACTGTCTGGAGAGCCAGGGACCCTCCAAAGCAGAGCTCCTTTGGTCATGTAGCCCTTCGTGGCTGGTAGAACAGGATCTGTGCCCCTGGCAGCCGAGGCAGCCATTTGGCTCTGCCGTCAGGGCAGGTAGAGTGCAGGCTCCTCCCGAGGCACCCATCTGGATGACTGTCAGGCAGATCCAGGAGCACCTTGAGCCCGTGAATAGACCTTGAGCTTTTACTGGTTGTAGCCATTGATTTCCAAGGTGACGTATTAACCCCACACTTCCTTGTTAATATCAAAACAAAAAGAGCTAAGGTCTGCAACTGAGAAATCTGAAGGGAAACCTAAGCGGCACATTATGTTTTAGAAGAAACTTCATGCTGTGGCTTTCATTGGGGTTTTATTGGAGTTTGAATTGCTAGTAAAAGAAGAATCACAGAATGGGAAGTGAAGTCAGGCACCGGAGCTGGAGCGCAGTTCTCACAAATGAATTTTATTGCTAGATGTTCAAACAGGACTGATCTGAAAAGTACCAGAAGATAGTTACCATTCACAGATTGTTGATAGCATCTTGGTTTTAGGATCCTTCCTGAACGATCCTTCCCGAGTAAATTGCACGGAACTTATTTTACTGCACCAGAAGGATAAAGGATGGAGGCAGCCCTGCCAGGACTTGAAGCAAAATTTTGCAGGGGCCCAGGTGATGCAAGCCTCAGGGCTGTGCCAATAAAGCCATAATGACATTCTTCAGTACTGCACACCTCTCGTGAATAGGTCCTGGTCTGATGGTTTTAGGGGGACAAAGCTGTTTCAGTGTTAATGGGTGTGATGGGAGCTCTTTAAAAGCAGTATATCCTATCTCAATGCTTGTGTAAGTTTAAGATTTCCACGTGTAATAGGCAATATTAAAAGTTTGCCATTTTCACCTATTGTGATTATGCATTCCCCTGTAGGATTCTCTGCACACAAAATGGAAAATTATTGCACTGTTGGTTTAAAAAGCTAAAAGAAAAACCACCCAAAAACAAAAACAAAGTTGTGGATCATTTTGTAAGCCAAATTAAATAATTTACATACATGAGCAAACATATATCCACCTTTGCAACACAAAAAATCCTTTGCAAGGACAAAATTATATGATATTGCGATGGCTGGCCTGTGCAATCTAATTGTTATGATTCTGGCAGATCTGCAGTCAGAGTGGTATTCCAATATTATCTCATGACACCTGAAATGAACTCAAGAGTCTATGAAACTATTTAGCAAGCAACGCTTGCATTGAATACAAAGATGAGAGATGATGGTTGACACTGGACAGTTCTGATTTTTGTTACCGTTGTGTACCAGTCATTCTCACTCAATTAATGATAGTCAGGTGGTGCTCAGCAAGTCTGAAAATTAGTCTTCAAGTGTAATTTCTTTTCCAGTTAGAATGAACACATTTCTGGGATTTCTGGGAAAATGGGATTTTAAAATGACATGCAGCAAAGAAAAAGTATCTGTGTGTACCTGCTTGTGACCCCAGAAACCAATGAACTTTTGTACCTGACTCTGGGACTAAGCAATTAACTTATTTTGCAATGCTTTTATGATAGTCAGAAAACTTTAACCTTTGCTTATGAATAATAGGCAAATTATTGATGAGGTCTTGAGGTGCTTCAATAAATCACACGATTTTGTAGCTTTTGGGAACTAAGAATGGAAATGTGTTTGACTTCTGTCCTCTCTTCTCGAACAGTCTCTCCACATCCTCACCTCGTCCCTCACCCCCAGTGCCGCAAGACTCAGGAAGAGGAAGGCTTGGGACTTTGCAAATACTCTGGCATTATCCTGAAGTCAATATTATTGAGTATCTTATTGTAACAAGAAGTATATCCCCAGTTCTGCCTTCATATCCTGGGTCTACCACAATAAAAATGCTCTCCTTACTTTTCACATAAGTGTCAGGAGAAAGGATGGGAGTAGAAAGGTTGAGTGTTGCTTTCTCTGTCTTCCTTCTCAAAGAATCAGTGAGGATGACAGGCTATTGAAAATGCTGGATGGAGAAGAGAAAGGAACGGTACTCTAAGACAAAAATGACGACATGCGAAACATCGTGAGGTTTTTGAGTGGTAGAGTCTTCTCCACAGAGTTGTGAGGTCTGTGACATAGGCGAAGAAAGACGAGAAAGAGCTGGTTTGTTAAGAAATTACCCCTATAATCTGTGCAGACATAAATGTTATCTAAACCAAACCCAAATTAAAAAAAATGTTTTTAAATACCATCTCCTCCATAGAATTTGTGTATTTCATATTCTAAAATGGCTGTAGTCTGAGCTTACTTATATAATTAATATGTAGTAGCACAAAATGAAAACATCGCTGTCCTGTTCCTCTGTGCCTTGGAAAGAGTGGAGATGATTCTTCTTTTTTGTATTTTCAGAAGGTTGTCTAAATCTGAGGAGAGACGACAAGTGTATCTGAATGCTTTGCCTGATCTTGCCACTGACGTACTTTGGAAACTTTATTCTATGTCTCAGTTTTGCCATTAAGAGGGGGCCTAGTGCTCCTGTACTTCATATTGCAGATAGTGATAGTTATTAATGTTTACTATCACCTTGTGATTCTTAGGTAGAAGGCTGTATTCAGATACAAAATATATTTTCTCTACAATTATTATTTCCATGCCAAAACTCTACAAATAAGCTTTGCGAAGCCAAATGGCAGTGTTGCTGGCCCAGCACTAGTTAGTACTGCATGTCGCTGTAGAGAAAAAATTGCACTTCTTGTTCCTCCTCCTACAGAGCTCCTGATAAACATTTCAAATGGCAGTGGTGTAATTATCTTTGATTAGTGACTGTGCTAACTTTAAAAAAAAGTAAAGTAGATGTTGATTACCAAGCATTAATGTAGCGCTTTCATGCACAGCTATAATTCTACTCATGAATATACATTAATCTTATGCATCGGTTGTTATCTTTATCTACAATCAAAAGACACTAACCAATGCAGCTTCATTCTGGTTTATGAAACGTAAAGGAAGCATAGCAATGACCACAGTGCAGGATATTTCTGGATGATATAAAATTCTTTAATGTCTTTTGACCTTCACTGTTTGAAATAAACCCTCTATTCCCCCCCCCCCCCCCCCCAATCAAAATGCTTCAGAATAAACTGTTGCAGAGAAGGTAGCAAACAGAATAACATTAAAAGAGAGATAAGAGTGCAAGCGAATGTGAAAACAGAGGCTAGAAGCAGCAGAGCTGGGAAATAATGTACGATGGGGGAACCAAGTAGTGCATTCCTGTATGGTACATGAATGCTTAGTGGGAAAAACATCCCCCAAAGCAATCTGGGGAGGGGGAGACGATGTGGTGACCTATAGGTGAAAAGGTGTGAAAATAAAATGGTTGGGTTAGGATTTATGACAGGTGATGTTGATATAACTCTTATTATCAAAATCTGAACTGTTTGTCTACGTTTGTTTTCTAGTCAGAGGAACAAAAAAGCTACTTATGGAGCATGAATCATTTCTCCTTGGAGTGAATATGTAAATACAAGCAGATGAGTTGCGCTCCAGAAATGCTCATTTCTCTCCGCTGACTCTCATGTGACTTGACTTGACTAGCAAAAATGCAGATGGCTACAAGTGGGGACATCTAAGATAAAATTAATCTTGTTATCAAAGTCCTCCCCATCTGCAACACTTATTACTGTAGTTGTTCTAAAGTTGAAAAATAGCAATGAAGCGCTGCAGTTAAACTCAGTGGGTTTCAAATAAAACCTTGAGTGACAACAGGTTCTGGAGAGCTTCTGCTTTGCTGCCGTTTTTCAGTCTTTTACTGTATCCTAGCTCAGCACCATGCAGGCAGAAATGCTGAGCTTGAAATCACGGATGCTGCTCCTGCTAATTTCCAGATCAGATATAACTGCTGCATCCAGCATGGTGGGGGCTCCCAAGGGACACGAGTGCTGTGGGGCTCAAAAACCCAGAAGAGCTCGTTGCCATAGTAGCCTCCCATGGAGCATTTGCTCCTTTGGTTGCTTTACTGATACATCTCAATCTTGTGCTGTTTCAAAGTTAGTCTTTATTCTGCACTAGGCTATATCACAATTGATTCAACCTGTCAGATCTGCCCAATCAATTTTTTAAATATCAGTTTTTCTTATGCAACATGTTAGGGCAATCTCACTGTTTTAATCTAATTGGAAAGGTGCTTTTGGTTTTGTTGGGTTTTTTTTTTTTCTTTTCCCTTCTAACAGTCACAGAAGGTAAGAACAAGAGCTCAGTGAAAACTGATCTGGGAAGTGTATAGTCAGCAGATTAAGGGGTCTGTTCTGACTCTTCGTTTTCCACTCTCATTATTCTGACTGATCTTTGGCAGAGCAAGGCAGGCATGTGGGCTGTATTTCCAACCCAAATTTTTTCAACAGCTGTGCAGCAAGCTCTAAGATGGCAATTGATCGTAGCACTGTACAACTTAAACATGTCTGTGAACTGCAGTAACTGTGCGACTATTCCCCTGGGTTTTCGAAAACAGATCTCCAAGTTTCATACATACATTCTGTGTTTTCCTGCGGAGCTGAATCTGACAAAATGCTTTCTTTGCAGTGATGATGCTGATAGTCCTCATCTTACAGGGCTCATCCTTGCAGGAGGGACAAAGACACAGGGGTTCTCCTCTCCTTCAACAAACAATGCAGAAAGGTGTTTGCATTTCACACTGCATTGCTTCACCACACAATTCAGTCCCATCAAGTTGTTGTATACAAGATACAATCATTTCTGACACTCTGAAGGAGTAAAACCAACTGCCTAATCATTTTGTATGGGTGTGTCTCGTACATATCATACTGAAGTGCAAAATGTCATGCTATTTCTTTCCCAAAAGGTACTGCAAGAAGTTCTTACTGAAAGCAAAGGGAGGGGGAAATATGGTTTCAAAGCAAGTTCTGCTAGCTCTTTTGTGACAGTATAGATTAAAAGGTATTCACAAGAGCAGCAGTGTGATTTCCTCTACTGGCATTATTTGGCACCATGGTTTTAAGTGGGCTCACTGATTTACAAGGAGAAATAATATTGTTTTGGTTTTGTCTTTAAAAAGGGCTTGACCAAGAAGATAATGAGGTAGAACTGAGAAGCGCAGTGGCTCAAGGTTGCTGGCTGCATACATTTAATCCGTCAAGATAAGCCGAGGAAACACTTAGTTCTGTTTTTTCCTTCAGTAATTTCACATCTATTTTGTAACTCTGAATGCAGCAGTAAGACTCCTGTTTTAAATGCATATGAGATGACTTTCAGGTCTTATTCACAACTCTGACTTCACCAGCTTATGCTCATCGCTACTAAAAGAGTGAAGAAATGTACAAGAATGATTCATTCTTAAGAATAAAAGCCCACAATGAAAACCCAAGCCAGCAGGTCCGTAGGATGCTTGAGCCTGGCCCAGCATACTAGGTTATCTTTGAATTCAGCAGCATTGCCTTTTTTCCAGGTGACATCCAGGACACGACTTTTCAAGGTCAGTGAACTGCTAAAGCTCATCCACCCATTCTCTTTTTTAAATTCTTCAGCAGATGGGAGGGAGCAAAGGGAAGCTATGGCCTTTGTGACTCTCTCAGTTTGTTAAACTAGATTCGCCATTGTACCTGGCCCCCTTTTTAGACTTCTTTATTCTTCTCAGGCTTCCAATTTAAGCCAGTAACTGAAGGCAGCAAAATGCTAGTTTTACAGCAATGACAAGAGAGCTGAGTTCAGCTAGTTTTTCATTAAAAATCATCCTACGCCCCCAAACTGGATTTACATTTGGCCTGAATCCAGTCTGAATAAGACTCTTGACCTTTCTGAGATTATCGTGGTGTGGAATGGACAGGTTTTCTCAAATTCATTGCATTATACACGTAAAAAAGGTAAGGTACAGATACTTTGATGAAGTTACTGTTTCTGGGAATGTAGTTTAAACTACTCCTAATCTGATTTAATATTCACATGGACAACATATTTCCTTTGCCTGCAAAATACACTTGTACCTATGCAGCTAATTTGATTTCTAAATATCTTGTAAAACCAAGTGGAATTTTTCTTCCTTCTTCTCATTAATTGAATTCAGTAAGTAATTGTTGATATTTTCTACATGGTGGCAACATGCCTGTAATGATGGGGTTATGACACCAGCTCAGTTGGATTTAATGTAACGCTTTACAGTCAGCGGCTTTGAAATCAGAAACACAGTGGAAAAAAAGAAGATTAAAACCAATGGACTTCTCCCCCACCCCCTGTCCCAAACTTACCATAATAAAGCTTTATATGCACATTGCAGGCACTAACACAGAGCGCTGCAAAGCTTGACCCCTTGACCTTGCATCTGTAGGTGCAGAGGACTTTTGGACTCGAAAAAATGGTGCAGATTTACCCCACTATGCAAAACAGAGTGCGTTATCCCCTGGGGCTCTACAGAAAGTTCTGCTTTTTTGTATGCCAAAACCAGAACAGAATTAATGTGTCCTCTAGTACATGGGATGTCAAGTTTTGTCACATAACAATTAGGGCAAACAAAGGGATAAAAATAAAAAAGCAAAGGTTGCAGGTTCATAAATTGGTGTTTTAAAGTGTAGCAGTTAATCGTGTGTTCAGTGTTAGACCAAGACTATATATATGAATGCAATTTGGCTTGTAAAATTGAACAAAGCCTGGTTATTTATGAGTCAGAGAGGCAAAACTCATAACATAATTGTACTGGCAAATGTGCTATTATTTGACTTTCATTTAGAGCAACCCTTCCTGAATAAGCAAGCAGAATATTTATACATTCAAGCCTCTGTGTCTAATTGTGTTTGTGCGTGTAGTTACATATTGCAATTACTGTTCATTGACGCTGTGCGTGCATTTTTTAAAATCTAACTTCATAAATTCATATCTCTAATTTTATTGCCTCTCACAGATGTATTTGAGCCTTGTGTATACATATAGATAAAATGACTTTGAACTGAAGGTGGCATAGTCAGACCCACTAGTTATGTACCTTTCAAGAAAGGGTCATTTGGTAAATGAACAACCCAAGAGAAAAGTCAATTTAAGGACTGACCATTGTACAAGGAAGTGACATAAAGAATGTTCACACAAAGAATCAGAAAGAGACTGAGCCTTAACGTTTGGGGTGGGGTTTGGTAGTAACTGGGATCTTTCTTTGACTAATGGCAATTCATTGAGCTCTGTGCTTCAGATGACCCTGAACACAAAACATATATGCTCTCCTTTAAAATTCAGGTCTTTTGACTTACCCATAATGGAGTTGTAGGTAGTACATAACTAATCTTCATGGTGAAAATTTACATTTCCCACCCGAGTCAACAGAGTTGGATTTTGATTTAACAATGCAGATGACTTTAGAGCTGCAGTTCAGAGACTGCACAGAAAAATATTTGGAGTACAAAATACAGACTCAAAATTTAAATACTACCTGGTATGGTATAGTAAGGCAGAGCACTCTCTAAAATGGTGTTAGTCAAGCTAAGTTACTGTTGAATATATACTTTAATTCCAATACTTTAAAAAGTAATCAAGTCTGTAAATTTAAGGTGAAGGATGAGATTAGTGTTTTAAAATCTGAAAGACTGCAAAGTCACCAGCAACCAGAAGAAGACATGGAATTCTTAACTAAAAACAAGGTATTAAAATTTGGAAAGTGCAGACTCTGGCCAGGACAAAAGAATAAACGAAAATTCTTTATGCCAAGTTGTAGCAGATGAAGACGATGTCACAAAAAAAATCAAAGCTTCTTTTTTTACTTCTTTTCTCTTTTTAACATATATATAGCTATAGTAATACATATATAAGTATCCAAGGATGTGTCTGTGAACTCTTTTGAAAGTTATCAATCCTCGGTCATAGATCTATGTGATCAAAAAACTGAATTTCTTTTTGTGTTGTTTTTACAGTTAGAGAAGGAAAATTTCAAGGGAAAATTTAATTTCTTGTCACCTACTGACTTCCCCTTTTGTGACTGAAAATCTTTAATTCAGGTTTGGAAATCTCTATTCGCTCATATTATGTTCCTGGAAAGACCTACATGTTTCATTTGTTTCTGAGCACGAGGATGCCACTCAGGCTGTTTGAATCACAATGTGAAAATTCCTTGATGTTTTTCCAGAATTCAGTTGCAAAGAATAGTGACAAAGATAATCAGCAGAGCTAGTTAGGGGAAGAGTTTCTACAATGTGCTTCGCAGGACTATGTTAAAACCAGCCAACATTGTAAAATTACTGAAAAAACACCACCAAGTACCTCTCTGATCCCTTCCATGAGGCTATGTGCAATCCAGACCACTACAACCACCTACGTCCATTTTCCCAAAGCATCTGTTACCGTAATGTTGGGGTACATGTTACAGTATTTATCAAAACATATTATGATATAGTAAATAAATTTCAGAAATGCATTCCATTAGACAAGAGTCCAAATCACTTTACATAGTCGTTTTAAATGAGTGTAGAAATACAGAGAAAGTCTCTGATGGTGCATGGGGAATCACCTTATCAGCATTCAGCAACACACAGATCCCAATTACTGGAGAAAGCCCTGTTGACTCCTTTTGACATACACATGCGAAGGAAACTGTAGTACTGCAGAAACCACTGCCTGTTATTGTGACTAGTGAATTTTCTTGTAATCACAGAATGCACCAAACAACTGGTTGTTTATGTTTGGGGCTTTTTTTGTTTGTTTTCTTTTAAATGGCTAAATCCATAATACAGATTCTACAAAGCTTTCCCAGTGACTAGTTAAGCCTGCAGGGCCCTACTCTACTTGTCCACTAACTACGATACCACAGTAGTCATCCATCGAGCCAACACATAAATCTTTTCTGTAGTGAGCAGCATGGTGTTTAATCTCCAGCAGGATTCAGAAATGAAATTTTCCCTTCCTCATAACACCTGCAAAGACTGATCAAATGAATACTCTTAGAACAGAAAGCCAGGTGAGATTTCATACTGAACACAGGGGAAAGGAAGAGGAAACGTGCTGTGTATTTTCCTTCTTTTTTACTTGCAACCTGGTGTTTATAGCTTCCACCCAGAGGATGAGAAACTGAGCTTCAAATCCTCCTATCATTTGTTTAAAGCAGGAGTCTGCTTCTAGGAGCATGCGCTTGCACAGTCTGAGATAAAGTTCTTAAAAATTCTGCTATCGAAGCCTTCCTGCAGCCCTTTCCTTCTTAGGAGGTGAAACTTAAGCTCATCTCCTTAGGATTCCCTGCCAAGAATTTAGATAATTGCGAGTGCCAGCTTCTCTGGATTAATACAATTTTAGCACTTGTATCAGGAAGATTATGGTGCGGACAATAGCAGGGCACTTAGGGTTAGGTGTGGTGAAACTGTGCCTAGCTCTTTCACACAAACCTAGTCACTGAGATTGCTCTAGAGCTCTATTGCTAAAAATTCAGTTGGCGTCTCAAAGGTTTTAACTTATACAACAGTTTGTAGTAGGAAATAGAGTAAAATGTTTCTAATGTAAATTAGAGGTTGAAGCAGGGAGTGATCAAAATGCAAAACGAACCTGCTTAGGACACAGAGATGAGCACAGCTATTTGACGTAAATTTTGTACCTCGATGACTGTGGGAATTGGGATGCCTTCAGTATGCTATCTCCTCTAAAAAGATGGAGCTGTCACAGTTGCCTGAGACCTTATTCTCTTCTATTTAAGATGGAGAATGCAGTCAGCTCCTGCACGGCCTCCTTCTGCTTAGCTCTGGGTTTGGAACACACAGAGAATAGCAGGACCATAAGGATGCACCTAGAGTGCATGCTTATTCCCTTTCTCAGCTGGAAAGAAAAAGAAACCTTTAAAGGGAATCTGTAATTAAGCATAAGATAGTAATCAAAAGTGGGTAAGATACATATAGATAGATATATTAAGTAAAAGGAATTAGCTCACTGTTTAGTGGGTCTAATGAAAGAAATGTTTTCCTTGTACAAAAGTCAACTGTACTTAAAATTTGTGCCACAGCCGTTTCACGCTATTACGGTAGTCGTGATACCATGCTTCATGATACTCAATATGAGAGTGTATTTGGCTTCTAAGCATTGTTAGGAATGAGAACCAAGTCCTACCTGTTGTCATGTTAACTTTTTGATTAAGACTGAAATTAGATATTTGAATGAGCCTCTATTTTAGCAAAGTTTTATGTTACAAAGGCTTTCTCCTTCCTCTTTCTGTATAATAGGTCTCAGGAGTTTCATGAGCAAAAGACAAAATCCTTTCCATGGGCTCCAAGAGCACCTGTAGTTCTGCTGTCCTGACGGATATCAGATAATATATCCAACAATGGATAAGGTTTTATTTTAATTATCCAAGAAAATGTTGTGCTGTTTGTAGTAGGGGAATACCAGTTGTCACCCAGATAGTGTTTATAATAGTCACAAAAAAATATAATTTCTTTTCCACCCACATCCATTTACACACATGTTCAAGATACTATAATATGCCTTAAATAACTCATACCTGTTTTAACTTTAGAGCCTGTAGTAAACTTTATACAGTTTGTATATGTAGTTTTTATTGGTTTAAAAACTTACAAGGACAGATGCATTCTGTTTTGTATATGTGGTTTTTATTGGTTTAAAAACTTAAAAGGACAGGTGTTTTCAGTTTTGTTTAGGGCAAGGTACCTTGTTCAGGTTTTAAGAAATGGTCCAGACTCTTCATAGAATTGCCCAACTTTGGGATGAACAGTATGCAGAAGTATCAACCTCTTGCAGCACCTCAATGTCTCCGGTAGATTTATTTGTACCCAGTTGCTCCACAAATCATGTCCTGGCTATGAACCATAGACTCTCAAGAACTTGGCTGTGGAAATTTGGCCCTTCCACTTATGCCTGTTTAATTTAGGGTTAATAGTACTTATGTAGTTCATATAACTGCCAAAATGCCTATTTCATTAATTAATCCATCCTGTTAGTTCTTTCAGAAGCCAATGATAATGTTCATTATTAGTCTAAGCCTTTTTTATATCCTGCTGCAGAAGACTGAAGTGTCCTTAGATATTTTGGTCATTTTCTCTGATATACTCAAGAGAACTATGGAGTTTATTCCCGGAGCTTGTTTGCTCTGGCAGTCAGGAGGCAGGACTGTGCAGGGGTGTCTAATTTTACCAGATGTGTGAGATGTCCTATGGCATAATGCAAGATAGTTTTGTTTACCATCCTGAGTAACTCATAACTACTGCTAAGTAGGTCTAAACTATGTTGCTTCTCATCTCTCCAGTATCCAAGCAAAGATTTTAAAGACAGCATATAGAAAAGGCTACATGAATTAAAATGTAATATTTTTTTCCCAGTGAAAGTTTTGTCATAGACAATGAAAACTATGCCACAGAATGCTTCTGTAGTTTTCATCACCAAATGGAAAAGCTGTTCTGTTGATGCCTATTGTACTTATTAGGTAGCTGTAATTATTACACTCTAGAAATAAGCTGAAGTCTAACAGAGAAAGGACTCTCCCCATCTTTTCTTGTCTGTAACCAGTGATGCTGGCAAAGGCTGTGGAGTTCCGTAGCCTAGCATAGGTAGGCTGCCTAGGATAGACAACGATTGCAATGGTAGGGTTTTTCTGATAAACATGTTGGGCTAGAAATGTCTATGCACCGCAAGACACACTAAAATCTACTGAGGGAATATGGTAGGCTTCTGGTTGCTAGCATCCCTGTCAGAATTCAGGCTAGAATCTTACAGATGAGAGACTGTCCTACTACCCATCACCTCACTGTCTCAAAGGAAATCTGCATGAAGAAATAAAGGCAGAAATAATAACAGACTTCATTGCTCTGGTCTTAATCTGTCAAGAAAGTAAGATTGTTAAGAATGTTTAAACGGGAGTTTCTTTTGCTTAAATATTGTCAGGGCAAACTGCATCATTAGCAACTAATTAACAGATTAATATTGACGGTTCAGTAAGTGTAACCACTGTGTGACCTGTACCTATCATTTTGCAAGGCTGCCTTTTGCAAGCAGCGTGAGCTAGAGGTTAATACTATACATAGGCGGGGAAAAGAAAAAAGAAACAATCAGGAAAATCCTCTTGGGCTTCCTTATGACAGCTCATTCTGAGTTTTTAAAAGGCCCTGAAAGACAAGCTCCTGTAGAGAAGCAAGCGTATCATTTTGCACAGGTGCTGATCCTGTGGTACAACAGCTTCCTTGGTGCAAAATGGCTGAGATCTACTTGGGTTGCTGCTTTGAAGTTAATTCTTTAAATGACTATAGTCCCAGAAAGAGAATGAGCATTATTTTGATTCTCAGCATAGTGAGATACTATTTGTTTTCCATTTAAAAAATATTCATAACATTAGGAAAAGCAAGGAGGCTTTTTGTCTTAGAGTTGTTTTCCTCATGGGTTGGTTTTACTTTCTATCAGGCACACTTGTAAAGAGAGTCAGGGATATATGGAAGAATGTGAAAGGGAACTGGTGCTCTCAAACATCATCCATACACTTTGTATTTTATCTGGTGCTCATCACAAACATCACATTATAATCTAAAAACTAGATTAGGTCTTCTCAAATAATTTGTAGTATCAGAAGAGAAAGATTTTCCCAGTTGGGGTCTACATTCCCTGCCAGAAAACAGATGTATGGCTTGCACTGTGCAGGAAAAAGAAAGTACCCCAACTGAAACTGTGAACAATGTTTGCTTGCATTTATAATTGTAAGGTGGAACAGATGGTGACAACTTAGTTGAATGTGAGCAGTCCATTGAAATAACCTAAATTGTCAAGCTATTCTTCTATAGAAAGCAGTCTATGCACCATTCGAACAAATTGAAAGTAGCCTTCACATTATTGAATCAGTTGGAATTGCCTTACATCGTGAGTTATGCTGGGCTTACAGGGTTTTGCAGAGTATAAGCTGTTTCATTTAGGTAGCTGTGAATGCTCCAAAGCCGGGAAAAAGTCCTGCAAGTTAACAAAAAATCCATAACCATTCTACTCTCTGACTCATTTTGCTGTAGAAAAACTTCTGGGCAGATATCTAATGAGATTAACAGCATTAACAAAAGTGTCATGTCTTCAGTTTTAAGCCCAAGGACAGACTGCTCTTATCAATAGGCTCCAGATCTGCAAGGCAAGGCAGTAGCACAGATCAAAACAAGCTCCATCAAAAATATTGTTTTCTACTTGTGTTAAAGTAATGTGTTTACACTCAGCATTTTAAAAGCAGGTGGCCGAATGTCTTTGTGCAGGAATGGCATGCGGAATGAGAATAGGCTGTTAGATTTTTGTGTGACAGATTAAACTTTGAGAGTCTCCGTGCACTACTCCGGCAGCAGATAAGGCACTGACAGCTGGTCAGATGGCCCTGCCTCACCAGCATACCCCTGAATAAGGGACCTAGGCTCTCCTATACGAAGCAAGAAGAAAATTGTACTTGCAGGACCAATGTGCATGATAAAAACTCAATTGCATTGAGCAGAGGGATATCTGAGATAGCCTCTAAAGATCTTAATGGGTGGCTGTGGCTTAATTCCTACCCAGGAAAGTAAGAAGGGCTTTGAAATATAAGGAATTACTGGGAGGTAACTTGCTGCAGATGTACCAAAGCAGCGGGTTCTGTGATAAAATTCCATGTGCAAGCTCTTTTCCTGTGATAAACTTGGTGAATGCAAAGTAGTTTTTCTTTTTCATGCTGTTATGCCTCTCTCTGATCAGGGATATGAACCCTTAATTTTTCTGTTGTTCCACAGTAGCTGTTTCTGAGCCTGTGCCATTTTACTGTCTTGGATTCCTCTCCTCCATGCAGTTAGGTAAATAAGTGACTCCCATCCCTGCTCAAAAAATGAGAGATAAGCCAGCGTTACCCCTCTACCCACATGCCACAACACTCATCAGATATTTTGGTATTCCTTTCCTACCTGGTCAGGAGCAGAGATTTGAACCAAGTGGTCCAATACTAAAGTGAGTGTCCCAGCCACGATGCTACACATCATTTTGAGCAGAGGTCCTTCTGAATATCTCCTTTAGAAATGACTCTACCGACTATTTAACCAAGTAGTCACTGGAAGCTTATTGCAACATCCAGAGCCACTGAACTAACTTCTGTTTTCACCTGCCAATTTTATGTGAACAGAAGAAAAATTTCAAATACTTATTTCATCCCTCCTTTAACTATGAATTGTGCACCTGTTTCTTACATGCAGCTGTTAATTTATAAGATGAGTTGGAGACAGAAACCTGTTTTCTTCAGTCTTAATCCATTTCTGCTTTAGAGCTTTTTCTTTCCTGTATTTCTATGGCAGTGCTGAGTACCTGCAAAAAGACATTGCAGTTTCAAAATCAAGGTGGAAAACTTTTCCCAAAATACTGCTCAAAATGAGTTGAATAAATATGTTGGCTTATTCAGCTATTTTCTAGTCCCAGGTAATTAATCCTTCATTCTGGATGGCTAGCAAAAGTCTAACATCGCTATTCTTTAAATAATACATAGCATATTCTTAAAGAACTGTAAGGAGATATATAAATTTTGCATGCTGCATTCATTTAGCCTATTAAATTGCATTTAGCAGTGGTCAACAGCTGAAGTATTTACCACTTTGCATATTTTTTTAAAGAGTATAATGAATCTAATATTCCTCTTCTTGACACTTTTGTCTCTGAGGTAAAGAGCAAGCCCCAGATAAGCAGTTGTTTGTTTAGTACTGTGTGCTTAGAAAAGGGTGGAATTCCATCCACTGTTGGCATTCATAGTTGGTCTCCCTGTGCCACAAAGACTACCCACTAACAACTCCTGCCTGAGCCTAAACAGATATAAAAGATAACATTCCTATATTTTGCATATATATACACATGCGTGTGAGTATTTGTGTGTGTAAATAAAATTATCTTCAGGCTCTTTCTTTTATCTTGAATACGAAAATGACTGTGTTGCTTGACTGATAAGGTAAAACGTTCTTTTAAAATTCACATGTGGAGGTTTTGATAAGGATATCTCTCAAGAATAAACATACTTCTTTGGACATTGGATTTAATGAACATAGGGAAAACATCAGTTTGCTAGCCTGTAGCACATTCGGAGTCTGCATAAAGAAAAGGAAGCTTAACTCATCATCATAACTGCAGTTTCTTGACACACAAAAAAATAATACTGTGAAATGAAACACAAGGTCTTGTTATGAGCATTTTCTTCTTTTAGAGGGAAAGGAAACCCTACTGACTAGTATGATTAGTTGTAAATGCCTTTTTGTCATTTGAAGAGCTCTTCAACAGATATTTCAAACATAGATTTCCCTGAAAAGGTACCAAGTTGTGTTTTTTAAAGAAACGCAAGCACTAGAATAAAGACGTACTTTCAGGAACCTTTTTATGTTGGTGCTGTTACACACACAGCTCTGTGTGTTAACAATAGGGGAAGAATGTTAACATGAATGAGAACAGAGAACATAAATGCAATAAAAATGGAAATTAAATAAAACCAAGATTAGATCTATTTAATAAATGCAAAGCCTGGGTCCCTTCAATCCCGGGAGCCAAAGTTAAGGATAGAGAAAGGCAAGTCCTTCAATTATTCATGGATACACATCAGCAGCAAGCAATTACTGCCTTTGGTTATAAGGATTCAGTTGGCATTGAGCACTTAAACCAGATGTCTTTTTCAAAAAGAATCTATATAACTTTGACAAGACATTAGCACCTATCCCCAATTATCTCCTTATTGGATCCAAGCTGTCATCCAGGAGAACATTCGTATTATAGCTGTGATCAAAATAAAATACAGCTAGTTATAGTTGTGTTTATGTGGAATAGTGGTCCCTATACACATATACCTCCTCTTTGCTATGGTTTAATCATAACTTCATTGCAACACGATTCAACGAGGCATCATTTCAGGAGAAAACTCCATTTGTCCCTCCCTACTGTGGAGGTCTGATTCAATCTTCTTCTTTCTTATAAACCGGATAATTGTAAAGAGGCCAATGATTCAGACTTCTCAGAAGAACATGTAAGTATCTTTAAATTGCCACAAAGAGTATTGCACAAACACATGAAGGGAGAGAAAAACAAAAAAACTCTCTGCTTATTGAGAGTGATAACAAAAGAAATTAGGTTCAGTTAGTCATTTAAATCCTCTAGTATGTTTTTCTTTCCAATGTATTCGCAGGAGATTTGCATTTCTTCCTATCTTGGAGTAGCTTATCTGTCTCTCTAAGCTTTTATTTTCATCCTCTGTTTTCCTTATATCCAATTTTAGCGTGCTTTGACACTCCTTTTCAAATAAAAATGTAAAATATTGGATTAATGAATTAGACAAAGTATTCAGCTTACTATCTGCTCCTGTCTGCTGTGAGTTAAAATTTTATTGGGAATGCAGAATTAAATAGAGATCTTAATGAAGTTTGTACAGAATCATACTTCCAGAAGCTGACTTGCCACGTCCAGTGGCGCAAGTCTGCAATGCCACACCAGGAAGGTGCTGCAAAAGGTAGGTCTCATTTAAGCCTGTGGCCATGACAGCTGTACACTTTCTTGTACCTTAAATTCCCAAACTTTGTAGACCAACATGCAGAGCCAACTTTCTAGGCCAGCATGACCTGGGCCATGCGCAGCGTAACAAAGCAACCTTGTTTGCGAGACTTGCAGGTTGTCACTGGTCCTGCAAGGGAAGGACGGCTCCTTGGTGGAAGGCATGAAGGAGCTTATGTTGCGTTGCATATATTTTACTGCCTCTAAAGCCAAACTTCACTCAATTTGGCTTTCTCTACTTTGCCATTTCCAAGTCAGGCCCCTTTCAAGGGACAGAAAAGTACATTTTAATATATTCTAACCTGGGGCATGAGGACTCAAAGACAATTGCCGCTGTTTTCTCTTCTCCTCCTTCAGTGCTACTGAAATAGTAAAGGTAGGATGTGGAGATTACAGGTTAAGTTATTGATTTGTAGAATAGAAGAATACACCTCTCAGTCAAAAGGATTGCATATTTTCAGGCATGTAAGGTTTACCTCTCTCATCCAAAATCATAAGGTTATAGACAAGTGCTAAAGACTGTACTTATGAAACTGTTTGAAAAATCAATCTTAGCTTGATAGATGGATCACTTGGTATAAGTGATTTTTCTTTTAATCTTACTGAGGAACACAAGGAGCACAATATCAGCCAGGCAAAGCAGATATCTAAACGTCTTCAGCGCATCTGATGGTTTGCCTCATGCTGAGTGAAATGGAAAATTGCTACTGCTAAACTAGAGGTCTATCATTCCGTTTAGAGTTTCAAGCCAGGAATACAGAGGTTTTAGATTGACTAATGAAAAGGGTGTCAGGTCACAAATAACTTGTACTGTCAGTTAAACGACACCCAAAATAGGCCAGGTATGTCAGAGGGATGTTTTTCCTGGTTCTCATGTAATCCTTGTGGACTTTATCATGGAAGTTTAATTAATACCCCTGGTAAACCCAGGGCTTGGCAAAGGTCATTTGAAATATTCCTTTTGTTAGCAACTATATTGCAAGGGATGCATGTTCAATATATTCTGCCTGAACTATTTCAGAAAAATGTCATTTGGGCTTTGGGGATAGACTGCTACCTCATTAAGGTTAGTGAAGAGGGAAGGCTTGATTCTCCTGGAGAATGAAGCAAAACAATGCATTTTTTCACCCTCCAGTCCAAAATAGCAGATTTGTATACTGTAAGAAATTTGAAGCTACTGTATTAACAAGCATAGTCCTGAAATTTTATTAGTAAACTCTTATTAAAAAAAACCCAACAAAATAACCAAAACCAAATAACAAATTAAGACCAGTTCAATAAACAGTATAGATCAAATCTTATTCCAAGTAATAAAAAAAACTACAAAGGAAATTGAGAAAACTATTGGGTTGCTAAAGGTGGTGCCACAGTAACAAACACTTAAGGATCCCAATGCATTCATGACTGTGACACCTTGGGAGCTCACAGCAGCTGTAAGTGAAGCACAAAGGTTATAATCTGGCTCCCTGAAAAAAAAAGGTTTCATTAACACATCTGAAGTCCATTTGCTGATCTACTGGATTAACAAATTAAAATCAGGGGATGCAAGAGTATTGTACCTGCCCCAGGAAGTCTACATGCCCAGATAGCCAAGCAATCTAACACAGTTTATAACCCATATTCCTTCTGCCTCAAGCCATTATTTGTTACCTTGGCGAGAATCAGCACGAAGATTGGTTCCTCCTGTACAGACTTCCCAAGTAATCCTCTCTGTAGCTTGTTTCTACCTCTGTGCTCTGGCACAACAAAGGTAAAAGCACTTTCTTTTCTTTTTCTTTTGGGGCATATCCTTTCAAACAATAACTGAGCATCCAAGAAAGGAGCACTTTGCATTTGAAATATAAATCTGGAAGGGGGGGAAAAAAAAAGCAGCAAATTAAATCCTCCTCTTCTCTAGCAAAGAATACTGCTTTTGTTTTAGTGAACATCCTTTATCATTCAGATATGCTGCTGCAGCACCCAGCCATGCCAAACATCTATTCAAAGGGAATTCTTTTTGATTTTCCTTTTATTCCATACCTCATACAATGTTCCAAGACAGCAATCGTTATCTAAATGATTATTCAGCTGGATAGTCCCACCATTATCTTAATTGTTCATCCAACCTTGCTGCAGTCCTTGCAACCAGCACTGCTTATTTCAAAAGTGCATTTTCAGCTACTGGGTGGAAATAAAAGGCTTTGACCTTGGGGTAGAAACAGCAAAGGTAAAATTTTATGTTAAAGATTTAAAGGTTATTTAAAAGACTGAAGAGGGTGGAGCAAATGATGTGCTTATGAGTAGCAATCTTCACTTTTAACACTGAATGAACAAATACTGTAAGGTGCTGCTACACATGCATATTCTCAAGCTAAAGGTTTGGAATCTTTTATCTGAGATCTTCCTTCGCTTTTGTAGGAAAGGATATTTCTATCATATATACATATTTTATATATATATTTGGTCAGGAGTATTACTGATGGTTTTAACTGTGTCTTTTATGAAAGGATCATCTATTAAAAAGAGCATAGTGCTCCTAACAACTTTTTAGTTGTGAGTTAACAGCATATACTGATGAAAAATCCCTCTGCAAGCACGTCTGCACCAATTCATTGAAAATAAAATTTGGAGCAAAGGAAAGAGCTAAGCAAAGACTGGACAATCTGCAGAAAATTGGAACCAGTGGGATTAGCTGATTAAAAAAATATTACTGCTGTAACTGTATCTTATGAGGTGGTTAGGTGTGCTGTTTCTCATCACTCATTATGTGCCAACTCTACTATATTCTGCTAAATGTTGCCCTTTACGTACTTCCAGTTTATAGATTGCCTTTGTGAAGGAACACACGGGAGGTGACAGCAGGGTGGAGGATTTTTCCTTCTCTGATATATTTAGTAACAGCTTCAGCAAAACAGCAGTCTGTGGAACTTTACCTACCTTATTCTGCTGAAGTTGGAGCCTCTGGCACCTTCCCCTGCATGCACACACATGCTACTCCTAGCAGGACTGCAAAAAATGAGAAGGTAGTTAGTACACCTTTCCCCAGGGGAGTGGAAAGTGGTAGGTACAGGTCAGAGGTACAGCTCCAGGCCACTTCATTCTTGCTGGTAAAGGGTACCCAGAAACCGGTGACGGGCACCCAGGGGCTTCTGGAGCATCATCCTGAGGTGAACAGCACCTTAGGAAGCAAAGAACAGGGAATCTCCAAAGCTGTTTTCTCTCACAGCATAGGATGATTTACTCCTGCATAAGGAATACTTATAGAAAGAAAGAGGTCACCTCTGCATCCCACTCAGATCACAGGCTGGATGAAACGGAGACAGGCACGAGGGCTGTGCCCAAACCACTTTATTGTCAAGTGGGACTACAGCCAAGCCGCTATATGCTGTATATTGGCTATAATGCTCACAAAAGTTTGGTACTGAAGTCAGTGCGCACTGTTTGCAAAATAGTTGCAGAGTACAGAGCAGGATTTTGCTGACACGATTCTGTTTCTCTTGCACAATTTGTTTCAAGGATTGAGCTGGCTGAAAGATTGAGATATGATAAGCAAAACAGTGGTGACAACAGAGTGCATGAAACCAACAGTTCCCAGTAACAAGCTTAGAGGTGCCGCACACTGTCCTAGAGGTGTGCGCTTGCTTTCTTAGAAAGCCGTCCAGGAAAAAAAAACCCAAAAAAACCACCAAGATAAATTTCCTGATGTACCCATTTCTTCTGAATGTTAGGCAACTCACCTGATACAGTAGTTTCACCTGAGGATTGCAGAGGAATAACACAGCCTATACCTAGATCAGCTGCTTCATTGAACTGCCCCTATGCAGTCACCAGGTTTTGGTTGCAAAATATGCATGCAGTTCACTTGCACATTTCCTGCCAGCTGGCACTGCTCTGCACTGGGGCTGTGTCCAGCACTTGGGGACATGCTCAGCATTGGTGATGTGCACGCACAGGTCTTGCACACACCACGGCATGTGCCTGTATTGCTGTCCAAGTTCTGACGGATGAACAAACACAGCAGTGCAGGAAGTGTATTATGCACCCCAGCAAACCATTAATCCAGAGACAATTTGCTCTTCATTAGAGGATTGCCTCCACAGTGGGGCGGTCTCATGTCTTCACCCCGTTTCCCAACTCATACCTTACTTTCTGAAAAACTCTATAGAAAATGAGGACTTCAAAGAGGGCGGCATCTATGCATAACATTTTGTCATTTTCTCTAATTTTCTGTTTCTACTTTTCTAATCACTACCAATGCTGTCTTCAAGTCTCAGTTGCTCTATTTTTTCTCTAAGCCTACGCAAGCTATTTCTATGGTAGTCTTCTGTTCATTTCCCCATTATTTCATAGCTAAAACTTTCCAATTATTTTGTCTTTAGTTAAAAGACTTTGCTGCTTCAAATTCACCCTGGGCAACTTCATTATTTTCCTTTCCAGCTATCTCTCCTGTGTCAATTATGGGACTATTTTTTGCTGTTACCAAAGCAATGATACTCCAGTCCAGTTTTCTAATACAGTGATAACTGTCTTTGACTCACATTATTTTTTTAACTGCTCATGGATTTCAGTCTAATTTGTGAAATTCATTTGTATTTTAAATGTGATGAAGTGCAAATGTGGTGATCTTTCAAATGAGCGGAGGACATGAATACAGGCATCGTTGCCACCCTGTTAACTTTGACCTCGCTTTGCATGCTGACCGAGCTATCTACAGTAAAAAGGGCTCAATACAAATGGCTGATTTTTATTGATAATGTGCCTAGTTAGCAGCATTTCTAAGGCACTTGACACCACTGAATCAAAGAGCTGACCTTGATATAAGATTATTGTACTTCATTATAGTGAGAAGAATACTGAGAATAAACACCTGTTTTGTAGGTGCTTGTTTCTCATATTATTTTGTAATCCTTTACATTTACAATGCATAAGTATATTAGAAGCATACCTTAACCTAAATAACAGCTTCAGATATTTTGTAGATACTTGGATTTGGAGATGAAAACAGTATTTGCATTTAATCACTGCCTCACTGATTAATTAAACCTAAAGTTCAGGCTTAATTTCCTTGAAATTTCAAGAATCTTTTGAATTTGGAATCCAAATGATCACTTTTCAGATTCCCCTTGTGGTTTCCACTGTGAGGTGCTATGCTGCAGTGGGATGAACGGTGCTGATTCGTGTTCCTTGGTCAGTGCGATGCATGGTAATCAAATTCTCGTTCTTTCTGTAGGAGTCATTTATGGCGGTTAATGAGGTAGGGCAAAGCAGTATCTTTGGGGAAGGGAAGATGGGCGAGAGACCCAGCCTGTGTTTCCTTGAGCTCCGGAACCTTCCTGTGAGAAGGAAGGCAAAGGCATGTCAGTCACGGCATGCGGCTCCGCTGGACAGATGTGACTCCCACCTGCCCGTACAGAGGCACCATTTCTAAACTAGTGGGGGTCTCAGAGAGCTGGAGATCCATATGAACTAAATATTTAAGACATTACTTTGTTGTTGTTGTTGAGAAAGTCAGAGATTTCCTAAAAATGCTGCCAAAACTTAACGCTACAAATACTACACTGTAAATACTAAGTGTGAAGGTGCCTCAGGTGACTGGCCTGTTCTCGGTTTGCTTGAGGGATCTTTTTTAAGAACAAATGGTGTTCCGAAGGAGCCCTTATCCCACAGTGAAAGGAAAAACAAATTAAGGGAAAAGAACTGCCTTTCAGTCCTTGTGACCTCGTTGTGTTGACAAATGCCTGGAGCAGGAGTATGGTCTTCAGCTTCCCTTGATGGCTCCAGCAGGTCTGACAACACCCATTCTTCTCTGTCAGAAATTTCATAGCTTGCTTTGAAAGCGCAAGAACTTTGTCTGCCACCAATAAAGCCACGAAGGGGGCCTTTATTCCAAGCTGTTAGAGGTTTGAATTTCTTCTGAGAACACACAGTTGTGTGTCCTTCGGTGGTGCCCACTGTTTGGAGCTTGTGCCATGCACACTGTTGCTATCCAGTACGTGTCTATCTTCAGATAATTATAAAACATAAATGAATCTGCTAATTAAATTCCAGTGGGGTACAAATCGGAACACAGCCTTACCTGACTCGCACACAGCTGTTGTCTCTGCAGCAGCTCTGTGAGATGATACCTGCCAGAAGCCTGCAAAATTATTCAGTAGTGTTAAACTTCCTGAGCTGATTAGGAGACAGGCTTTCCTCCCCACCCCTCCTTACCCCGCTGTTAGTCATTCAGGGTGTCTTGCAGGGTCTTTTGTAGCTTAATAAAATAAATGCTTGCTAGCATGTTTCATAGTAACATATGTGTATAGGTTTTGTGCTTCCGACAAGCCACCGCTACTAATTTACATCAGGAAACAATTTTGCTTCACAAATATGCGATAAAGAGAAAGTCATTGCTCAAAGTCACTGCATCCTGAGTAGTCGTGTTAAGAATTGTGTAATAGTGAGCTTTCTGGAAAATAAGGAGTTTGTTTTAAGGATTACTATTTTTTTGATGCAAGCGATGAATGAAAGAACGGTGTATTGTGATTAAGTGTAGAAAATTATGATAGTCAGACAGCCCTGATGAATTCTGTTGTGAGGGATACAGACTGTAGCTCTTTGCTCATGGCTGCAACCCATTTCTGCAGCCAGACCGCCAACCCTGAAGGTGGTTTTTCATTCTCTTCTGAACGTGTTTATGGATATATACCTATATACACACATATATACATAAATCTCAGTGCTCAGTCTTCTGAACACATTGAAACTTTTCCTTCCAACAGTCTTTCTGTTGCTGATTCTGTTCCCAAGCTATTCCTCTCTCTGTTTTTCACTGAAAACCAGTTTCAGGAAGGTTTAGCTCAGAATCTGCCAAAGTTGCTCTCGTATTATTTTAAATGGCCAGCAGGAGAAAACTAGCTCATACTAAAATAATCTCTCACCAAAAAACTTGGAATAATTTAGGAGAGAGTTGGAGACTGTGTTGTTACTCATATCTTGGGGAGTTTGAATAATGCTAATTAAAAGTGCCCTTAGAAATAGCTGAAATAGGAATAACTTCTGAGACCTGTGCTGCTTTCTAATTATAGCTGGCTCAGAACTTGCAGTCCCGCAGCACCCAGCACTAACAGAAGTTAGAAATGGCACGCACTTCTTAGATGACTTTTAACTGAATATTTTTTCTGTCTTGCGTTAAATTTCTAGTGGTTCCATAAGTTTGACTTCTCTGTCAATGGGCTGCCAGCATGTCCTCTAGGAATCCAGTCTGTACACTGATACTTTTTTTTTTTTTTTTTTTTCCGGTCAGAAAGGTTTTCTGCTCCAAAACCAATGCCTTACTGGTTTTTTTATATCACTCAGTTCTTTCTAATCTTCTGTCTTTGATGTTTGTATTTTTAGCTGCTGCTATCTCATTTAGACCTTACTTAGTCACACGCATTCTGTTTAGCCTTTTATCATTTAATAACTCCTGACTCCCAACAAGTTTTGCTGCTCTTTGAATAAATGCCAAAGGTTGAGTAGTAGCTTTATTGGTGCAGAAGTGGCAGAGAGGGAGAACTAGCTATTTTTCGAGTTGCAGATGCCATGGTGTGACTGAATTTTGCCATATTAAAATACTCTTCATAGATCTAAAAGGCATCCCACATTCATAAGAAAATTCTTCTGCAGTCATATCAAGGCAGGAGAGGAGATGGGTGTGTTACTGGAGTCGCCATCACCAGTTCTCATCCTTGGGGATGTTTTTCCAGACAGCAGAGCCTAGAGCAGCTTTTGGGGTGCTCTGAGACCAGGCTGAGGCCATAGCAAGGAAGGGAACCAGCTGTACCAGCTCTCTTGCACTTTCTAAGGCAGCACCTGGTACATGTTCAACAGGGGGAAAATCTGTTTTGAGTATTCCCAGTTCAGTCAACCAATACCTTTAAATAAGAGAGTGCTGCACTCTGCTTCTTCAATGACTGCTCCTCCTTTCACAAGGCTGAGTAACTATGACTTCCCTACAAGTAACCTGCTGAATTTGCTTTTCAATGTATCTTCTACCACCGCTTATTTCCAGGTGTCTTCCTTCAGTCTTGCAACTTCCATAAGGTTTTATCTGAGGAATAAATTTTAGGCCCCAGCTCCTGCAAGCTGAGATATCAACACAGGCTAAGCCCAGAGTCCCGAAGGAGCAGCTAGGATTACCAAAACATTAAATTTCAGTAAGATGAGAAATCTATACCCAGAGTATATAGGTCACATCATCTACTTGGCTCTATCTGTTGAATAAACACGAACCAGTAGAGAACGTATTATGTTTAGGGTGATCTGTCTTATTTCATTCCCAGCTCGCGTAAGTGCCCGTGCGGGCATGGACAGGGCGGCACTGCTAAGCTCCAGAAGGCAATGGGCTCTTGCTGTGTGGTGCTAGTGAGCCATCGGGACATTTCAAAAGGACATTTACTCTTGGATACTTGTTATTCAAGCAACATGTAACTTCTCCTGCTGGAAAGGGTTCTGCAGCTGCAGTATGTCAGGTAATTCCCCCCGCCCCAGCACAAACTACACGCACAAATGCCCATAC
Source organism: Falco peregrinus (assembly GCF_023634155.1). Lineage (NCBI taxonomy): Eukaryota > Metazoa > Chordata > Aves > Falconiformes > Falconidae > Falco > Falco peregrinus. The sequence continues at coordinate 16,535,614 of NC_073729.1, forward strand.
AGACCTCGCCTGGCTTGAGGCATCCGTGCGAAGGCAGCGTAACTGCATGGATTTTACAGCAACATCCCAGGCTGACAGGCAGGTTGCTGAGAGCTGAACATGATTTCTGATCTCCTGCTGACCAGATAGGTGTTCGGTTACAGTTTCATTGCTTTTTTCTTTCACGAGTACATAGTTCTCCTGGATGTTTTATTATAAATTTCTAGCAAGAGAACCCCAAAAGCCCCCATATGAATAAGATGCCAGGGAAAAGCAGAACATTTGTAATTTAAGGATAAATAACAAAGTTGCTGGAGGGTAAAAATACCATGAAAGTTATTAACTACAGTGTTAATGTCTATTTAAAATGGTAATGAAAAGCAGTCTGCCCTGAAACTAAACTGTTAAGTAAAGGCCCAAACAACATTTTCAATCAAACCAATGCCACTGGTATTACCTAGCTTGCCCACAGTTTACTTGAGGACTTGGTATTTTGCTTTCCTGCATATTGCATTCTGAAGTGTCTGGTAGAATCATGAAGTTCATGGTCACCATCTGGTGCTCAGCTCTGATCACGGGTTTTGTTGGAGTTGCACCAGAATGTTTTGGTTTTGTTTTTTTTTCTGATGAGCGATAGGATGAGCAAGGCTATTAAATACAGAGTGGGGACTGAAACTGATGGTGTTTTTTAAAATGGTCACGTCCTGGTTGCAGCACTGCCTGTATGTGCTCTGCCATTGGTTTGAAGGGAGCAGGATCTGGCCGGTGGTACATTTCTTTGCAGGGCATGGCCAAGCATACTACAATTTATGGGACTAGTCATCCCCTAAAAGATGGCTAAAAAGTGCTGCAACACTATTGTCTTTAGTAAGGTTGTGCCTCCTTAATGCTTGTGGATGGTGTGGGATGGTGCCTGGCCTGATGGTGCTGCCCTGGCTCCCCTGCCCTGCGGGGCACGGGGACTCCCTGGGGTTCTGCTGGCTGCTTACAGTCTTGTTCTGGTTTTTCAACAGGTTAACGCAAAATGGAAGCATCTTCACTTGTATCTTGGTAGCTGGATAGAAGCTGGGTTGTCTTGGATGTGAGATTTTTGTTGTCTCCATGCTCTGTGTAGCCTCATGCCAGCAGGACGTGGCTCACCAAAAAAGCAAGGAGGGAAAAGCTGGAAAGTGAGCTCCTTTGGCTTTAATTAGTGCTGTTCAAAGGCTGGGCATTTGGAACCAGCCTTTGGACTTTGCATTGTTTGATTTTCTTCCCTGTAGCCAGTATCCCTCCCTCCCGCCCACCCCCCACCCCCTTGGAATAATTTGCATGATGTTTTTTCCCATCCAATCCCCTCACTGTTTCATTGTTTTGTCTCTCTCTCTCTTTTTTTTTTTTTTTTTTTAATGAGAGCTGGTGCGATTTATCTCCAAATACTTGAAGCAAAGATGAATCCAGCTTTAATGAACTCCAGGGGTCTGCCACAAGGGGCCCAAGTGTTTATGAAAGGCAGAGAGTCTCCAGGCAGATGCTGCTGCCCCTCCAGCAATATGCATGGGTATCAGGAAATGTACTCTCTTTGTAGCTTCCTCCTAAAAGGCAACTGCTGAGTAAGGTGCCATTAACTGGATTTAGTAGCCAAAACCAGAAAATGAACAACAGGGAGCTGAATGGACTCACACAATGACTGAGAAGAGGCCCAGAGAAGAAGGGTGCTGCAGTGAAAGGTGATGGACTGGATGAAATGGGCGTCCTTCAGGGACCGAGACTCTGCAAAAGCTGTATAGATTCTTTATGATGTCAAGAGGTTGTGCAGATGGAAGGTGCTTTCCGTTATCTACCTTATAACAAGTTTTCTTAGGAAAACAAGCTGCCTCTTACCCTTCTCTCCTGAAATAAAAAAGCGCTGATACCCGTTTTCAGTTTTTGACATTATGCTTTTGTTAAACTGTGCTTTCAGTCAGGAGAAGCAGTGGGGAAGGTCCCTGGCAGTCACCCTTCTTTCTCTTTGTCTGCTCCTCTCAAAAGGTCCTGCCTGAAAGCTGCCCTCTGGTATGAAACCCAAATCTCCAAGTGGTTTCATCCCTGTCCAACTCCTGTCAACTGGCACCAGGAGCATCTGACGGTTGCTGAAGTGTTACGCTTCAGCAGGAATTGACCTTGGGTGACACCAAGGGACATAATGGGTACCTTGGTAAACCTCAAATGATCATAAGGAGACAAGCGGAGAATGCCAGATGATCAAAGAGCCTAATTCTTAAGCCCCAGGGGAGCCCAAAAGTAATTTTGGGTACCAAGAGGACCTCAGTGGATGTCCTGAAGCACCTTTGGTCCCCCAGTGACTTCTGGGGACCCTAGGGGCTCATTGGGACCTCTCAGGAGACCTCTGAGCAACACACACTTGAAGGGATGGGTCAGAGCTACATTTGGTGCATGGGTGACTGGAGATGAGCTTGGGGAGCCAACATAGTGACCCCAAAGTCACACCCAGCATAGTCTGAGGGCAGCGCAGGTCAACAAGTAGAACATGGGACCGGCCCAGGGCATCAGCTACCACACGCAGTTCCCTGAGGCTGGCAGTTGGCATGGGGAGATGCCTGCAGCAAACTTTACCCAAAAAACTTTTGCTCAGGAGTCATCTGGGGACACAATATGTTAATTGGCCATCTCATGTAACTCCATATACTAATTGGTGTCCTCAGATGACCCCTGAGCCCAAGATGTTGGGTAAAGTTGACCTCTAGTAACCCCATATGCTAATTGGTGTCCTTAGATGACCCCGGCGTGCTCCCCAAAGAGGCAGTTTGACCTCTAGTAACCCCGGGGGCCTCAGTTTGACCTCTAATAACCCCGGGGGCCTCAGTTTGACCTCTAGTAACCCCGGTTTGACCTCAAGTAACCCCCAGAGGCTAATCGGTTGTCCTCAGATGACCCCCTGAGCCCAAGATTTTGGGTAAAGTTGACCTCTAGTAACCCCATATGCTAATTGGTGTCCTCAAATGACCCCAGCATGCTCCCCAAAGAGGCAGTTTGACCTCTAGTAACCCCGGGGGCCTCAGTTTGACCTCTAATAACCCCGGGGGCCTTGGTTTGACCTCTAGTAAACTCAATTTGACCTCTTGTAACCCTGGGGGCCTCAGTTTGACCTCGAATAACCCCAGTTTCACCTCAAGTAACAAGGGTTACTAGAGGTCAACTTTAGCTAAAATATTGGGCATAGGGGTCATCTAAGGACACCAATTAGCATACGGGGTTACTAGAGGTCAACTTTACCCAAAATCTTGGACTCAGGGGTCATCTGAGGACACCAATTAGCATATGGGGTTACTAGAGGTCAACTTTACCCAAAATCTTGGGCTCGGGGGGGTCATCTGAGGACAACCGATTAGCCTCTGGGGGTTACTTGAGGTCAAACCGGGGTTACTAGAGGTCAAACTGAGGCCCCCGGGGTTACTTGAGGTCAAACTGCCTCTTTGGGGAGCACGCCGGGGTCATCTAAGGACACCAATTAGCATATGGGGTTACTAGAGGTCAACTTTACCCAAAATCTTGGGCTTGGGGGGTCATCTGAGGACAACCGATTAGCCTCTGGGGGTTACTTGAGGTCAAACCGGGGTTACTAGAGGTCAAACCGAAGCCCCCGGGGTTACTAGAGGTCAAACTGAGGCCCCCGGGGTCACCTGAGGTCAAACTGCCTCTTTGGGGAGCACGCCGGGGTCATCTGAGGACACCAATTAGCATATGGGGTTACTAGCAGTCAACTTTACTCCCAGAATGTCTCGTGGACCTCTGAGGTTACCTATAGACACAGAGTGTTACTCAAGATCGGGAATTAGCGTATGGGATTGATTGAGTTCCACTTCGTTGTACATTTCTGCTCGGGACGATCAGCCAAGGTCCCCAGTGTCAGTGCCTGCTCTCTGAGGCCAGCCAGCAGCAGTTTGTTCTGGGTCTCAGCTGAGGTCACCAGGTCACACTCTGACATCACATTTAGGCCAATGGGCCCTCCCTGCTGTCCCTGCGTGGGACCCTCCAGCTGCCACACGCTGCCTCGGTTCTCCGCTGTGGTGCGGGTGACGCACGGCGCCCGTTTGGGGCTTGGCTGGCCGTGGAGGCCAACCTTGGTCCAACAGCGGGCACATCGGGCCTCGGCCACACACTGAGCCCAGCTGCGACGCCTCTGGCACGTGAGGTGCAGGGTACAGCCTGCACATGCTGCCCTCTCTGTGCTCCCTCATTGCTCCAGTCACACTTTAGGGCTTGCAGTGATCAAGGAGTGCTGCAAGCGGGTGCTTACACCTTCCCCTGCGCCAGCGTTGCCCCTGTTTTCTGTGGAGATACACCTCAGTTCTTACACTCTCTCTTGATGGTGCTTAGGGGCTTTCCAAGGGAAAAAAAGGTGACACAGTCTATCCCAGGCATGTCCTTGGGTCCCTCTGCTGTAAGTCATTTGGGAAACAGCCCTCACTGGCATTCAGCTGTGCTCCACATTCAGGGGTTTGTCTGTCTACACACATCTCTCCCTTCCAGCTCCTTCCCTTGACCAGCAGCTGGCTGTGGGGGTGGGTCACTGCTCCGTTCCTGAGCTCCCCCAACGTGCTGCTCTGTTCTCCCAATGTTTTCCCTACAGCTTCTTCTCAGCTAGCTGAAGCCCACAGCCTGCATCCACACCCTGTTTCTGCACTCCCTTGGGAAGCACCAGCCCTGGGGTGCTTCCCCTCATCGGCAAGTGCCTCCAGTTCTCTTACATTTCAGGTGCTCACTGTGCCTTTCATTCAGCTTTTGTTTTCGCCAGTTTGTGTTACCATCCTGCTTTTGCCTTCTGCCTTCAGTTCCCATCCATTTTTTGGCTGACTATTTAAAATGCGTAGATCCTGGTACTCTGCCCAGGGAAAACGGAGCAAATGCAACCCTGCTGGGACATGAACATGCAACCAGCGGCCTGTAGAGAAGCCTGAGATGAACCAATTTACACAAACCAGGCAGATTAATGAAATTAAGGAAATGATCTCACTGGCAAAAGGACAGCAAAGACCTCTTTGCAGCTGCAGTGATCTCAGCTGATGCTAAATAAAAAGACATAATTAGTATTTCTCCTCACAAGTCCATGTCACCTTCAAAAACGCAAGGCACTAAACCTTAGATTATAGAAACAAGAATATCTGCTGAGTGTTACACAAAGACATAAAGCAGACTCAGTGCTGGGGATAGTGTCAAACACATGATTATAAAATCACAGAATTTATTTTATTCTATTGTTATTTATTTCAAAAATCACAGACGTGTTCACTCTCCAGCTGCTGCCATCAATCACTTTTACTAGCCCCCCCTTCCATTCATCCAATGCTACTTTAACGCTGCACGTGTACTTTCAACTGCACCGTGAAGTGAAAGCAAATGCCTAATATTTTCTTAAAATATTGAGAACAGGGCCAGGAAAAGCAGACAGGAATTAGTACTAATAATCTTAGGAAGAATGATTTTTCCCAACCATCTAACTCCTTAACCACGCTCTGTTTAACAAACTATGGCTTTCCAGACTTTGTTGCCTACTGTGCAAACAAGAATGCAAATACTCATACAGGTGTCATAGACGATTTTATTCTGAACAGAGGAAATCGTGGCAGATATTTGCAACGTCTGTAATACTGCATACACAGGCCCTGAAAAATTCAACTTAAAATGCGCTTTCATCAGTGTAGGAAACTATGCAAAGCCAACAGAAAATCAAGAGAGTTACAGACTACGGATAATTTCCTCTGAGTACAAACTTCCCCATATGTAACTGAGCTGGTATGAAACTGCAATAGCAGCTGCCACTACAGCTCAGAGACACATTTTGTTGCTAGACCTTCTCTGTAGCACAGAATTCAAAACACACTTTTCAACCATAAAAAGAAAACCAAACCCTGCTGTGTGGAGATCTCTTTGCCTTTAGCCAGGATTTAGCACATACGTTGGAGATTACTGGATTCCAGTGACACTGTCAGCACGGGAATGCAGAGCAAAGAGAAGTCCTTTTACTGCCTCAAGGCACTAACGAGAGCCACAGCACGGTCAGGGGTGGAAGGGGCCTCCGGAGATGGTCTGGTCCAACCCCCTGCTAGAGCAGGTTGCACAGGATCACACCCAGGTGGGTTTTCAACGTCTCCAGAGGAGACTGCACAGCCTCCCTGGGCAGCCTGTTCCAGCGCTCTGCCACCCTCAAGGGAAAGAAGTTTCTCCTCTTCTTCAGAAGGAACTTCTTGTGTTTCGATTTGTGCTCGTTGCCCCTTGTCCTGTTGCTGGGCACCACTGAAAAAAGCCTGGATGCAGCAATGAGAATAAAGGTCTGTCTGCAAGGACTAAATTGTTCAATCAGTTCAGGAACATTTTTCAGGAGCCTAAAACTTAGAAGCCAGGGAGAAAAAATAATAATTATTATTTTTTTAAATCAACCAAGATGTGCTGAGCCTGGCTCGGTTTTTTTAAAGAAAAAGTCATCAATACTGTCAGCTCAGTACTGGAACTGAGACGCTAGGTATGGTTCTTCCCACTTCAGTTAGCCGCAGTGTGTACCTTTAGTGGCAGCTGAGACGCCAGTGGGCCTTCAGCCTACAAATCATAAATCCCGTGGGGAACCACTGCTTAAATTAGTTTAGTGCTGAACTAATTAACTGTAGGTGGTAAATAAGTAATGAAGTGATGCAATGATTTATATCACGTTGAAAACCACAGCCAACCTAAGAGCTATGGTTATACTGGTCACGTCAGAGTATACACCAATTCAATGATTCTGGATCTAGTACCTCCTGGCAGCCACAGTCATCGGGATAACGACTGTTTAGATGATGATACTGCATTGCCCACCCACATCCCTTTACGTGAAACATGACTGCACAATAGTAAAGTCTGACATCCTAACAAGAACCCAGCAGCTCACAGAAATGGGGTCTTACTGCTCATCCAAAAAACAAACCCTACCTTCCTCTTGTCCTCTCTTTCATTCACAGTTTCCTCCTTTCTGAGCTGTTCTCCAGCTTCTCTCCTTGGAATCCAAGCTCCTCCAACTCCCCTTCCACTTTGGACCAGCATATGTCCTGCGGTGGGAACAGGACTGTGCACTGAGACTGCACAGGAGCCCACCGGCTGTGTGGCCCCCAGACGTAAGGACAACAGTCCCCCCAAAGGAGGGAGCCATCCGCTGGCGCTGTGCTAACAAAAGGCTGCGCTGCAGCTGATATCATTGTAATGCTTAAATAAAAGCAGAAAAGTATGCAACCATGTGCCCAAGGGAACAAAGTTGCTCTATAGAAATAAAGGGAGGAGATGAATAGGTGAGACAGTCTCTCATTACCAGACATGACTTCACCTACAGGCCTTCCTCTTGCCTCACAGCAATTCATGCATTTCAAAGGGCCAACAGCATAAAAGGAATCTAAAAATAGGTTAAAGCCTGAAACCAAAGAGCAGCTGTTTCATTAGCAACAAGAGAAGAAGAAGGGGAAAGAATTGTAGGACAGAGCTCCCTAAGTGTGTCAAACAACTTGTATTTTATGCTATCTTACAGAAATTATTCCAGTATCTGGACACATTTCAGATGTGCAGTAACTGATATAGCTAGGAACTGCCACGTGTCTGCTCTTCTCTCCTTACGCTGAGGAAGATTACTGGGAATCGGGGTCCTAGGACACAGACATATATCAGCACACTATCAGACATCCTACAGGATCATCTTGCACTGGAACAAGAAGCTTGCAGAAGGTCAGGTGGTGGCAGGAGGGCACCTGCTGAGGAAAGATCCTGGTGGAAGAGAGACCGAGCCTGCTGGGAGCTACATCATTGCTGTGTTCTGACACAACAGCTGGACCCGCTCAACTCAGGTTTATGAAGTGTCAGTCGCACAAGGTGGATTCTCTGCATCCTACACATCCCTGGACAACGGCACTTCTGCAGAGAAGAAATCCCTTCCATGCAGATCAACTTTCACCCTTTATGCAAAGACTCTGCAGTTCATCAACACAATGATCCCAACCATGAAACAGCTGTACAGGCCAAGTTGTTCGGCTGTCTTGGAAGGACAGCCTGAAAACAGAAAGCAAACTGTGAATGAAACAAAGCAGGATTCAGCGTGTTCAGTTCAGCCAGAATTCACTGTTAGCTGGGAAAAAAGCAAGTGGGAACCCATGCTGTGTGTGTGAGTACACAGACACTCCAGTTTAGAACAGGTATTGGATTCAGTAAGGGTTTGGGGATGACAGCTTTCAGAGCTCATGACTATACCATCATTACATAACTGGTACGGACACACAGGCCAGCAATGAGATTAGGAAAAAAAAAAAAAAAAATCAAGCAGAGTTTTAGGCCACTGACAACTATATGGTGTGAGAAAGGATGAAACAAGTTGAAGCTAAATCCTTCAGGTTACAGAGCAAGGGAAGGAAGAGATGCATCAACAAGGCTACAAGCAAGGCTCGGAAATGAGAAATTCAATCCTAGAGTGCTATTAGACACTCGAATTTATCAAAAATGCCTCATTCCTCATTCTCCATACAACTCACCTCTAGGGCCAGCTTGCCCTGAGACCATGACAACAGAGACCACCGCTGTCAGAGTCCGCACTGCCCAGCCAGCTGGTCATTTCAGTGATTTGCAAGGCAGGGGATGGGCAGCCAGCAGCCCCCATGGTTCATGGCCTGTGGTATCCATGAAGAAGCTTGTGCAGTTCCTCGTGTAGTCAGAGGCTCAGAGATGTGCCAAGTATGAATTCTGCCCACATGGAAAACATCATGGGCTTCAGAAAAATGACGGAGGATGCCCTTATTTGTATCGATTGGCAGAGAGCACATGCTATGGAACAATGATGGTGTGCAAGACGTATATGTCTTGCACCATCTTTGTACTTCATTCCTATGGATACGCTTTGATATTTGATGTTTGAGAGGGAAAGCAACTAAATATCCCTTTCTTTTTCCAACTGGATGGAGGTTGTACACATGGAGACTGCATTGCTCCTAGACTAGGACCAACAATACTTTTGGCAGTACAAAATGAGCACAGCCAACGCAAGCATTTGGCTGCCAAAGTCACCCCTGACGACATGCTGCTATCTTGGAAAAGCAAAGCAACAGGCAGCTTTCTGCACTGCCTCTCTCTCACCGACTGCCTCAGCTTTAGTCTTGGAAGATACCTGGTGCTTTAAAGACCTTGGCAGACAGGGATAGAACTGATCCAAATAAATCGATTAACAGGTCCATATCAGAGCTGCTCGGATTAGACTTTCTGTAAAGTTAATGGACATCGAACAATTCATCACGCACTAAAATAGAGAGCTAAAATAGGACAGGTGAGTCATCCCTAAAAATACCTAATCACCTCCATTAACTAACAAGGGAAGCTGAGAGTGCCCAGTTCAGCTGTGGATGCATGTGCATTTTGAGGCGGTGAGAAGTGAAGCCCACGCCAGGCTCCTGTCAGTCACTCTCAGTAGCAGAAATGACCCCTTCTTTTTTTTCCAACACTGCCTGCAGATCAGCAGGGAGAAATACATGTGCTGTGCTTTGCTGCCTCCCCGCCAGACACCTGAGTGCAAAGCCCAGGAACGTGCCAGTCGGGGCTGACACAGCTCCTTTCTGTTGTAAGGTTGTGTTTGAGGTATGTGCCACTCCTGGAGATCAGAAGTACTGAAAACCCCGGCTTTCAGCCCTGGCTCTGTATCCACAACACCACAGAGGAGCCAGGTGGCACGTGTCAGATGAGCGGGATAAATCCGTCCCCAGCCATAGCACACAGTGCTGCCCGTTGTGCCTGCCAGCCCCCTCCTGCCGTTAATCAAGGGTAAGCGCCGCAGCCAGCTCCCAGGACTAACGCCTTTGTGTGATCTAGCGAAGCAGGGGAGAGGAGCGGTAGTGAGAGGGATGGTTGCCTTGTGATTATCTTCAAGGTAGGTGGGGAAGAAGAGAGAGGGTCCTGGTGTGTCAGGCCAGGAGGGTTTAAAGACAAAACTGCCGTGCCGTGCCCTGAAGGGATTGTTATTGGCAGAAAAGTCACCTTTGGGGCTGAGAATCACATAGTGCTCTTGAAAAGAAAAGCTCTTATAACCAAGAAGAAAAGACTTTCCCTCGCAGGGCCTTGCGCAATCAGTGGGAAGACTTGCATGTGTTTGAAAGCTTCATTTATCCACATTGCTAGCATCACCTCCAGAGAGGCTGTGGCAGGGAACAGAGCTGCTAGGAAAGGATGAGAAAATGGTTTGGGCAGCACAGCACAACCCAGAAACCATACCTGACTTCTGCATCACTTCAAAAAACAACAGCTGGTTATTTTTCATCAAATCTTCCTCCTACATCCCTCGAATACCACAGCATGTTTCTCATGACCAGCGCTCCTCCATGATTACACTGGCACCTAAGATCCGTTTTCACCACGGGAGACCATGACTTCCCAGATCAGGGCACAACGGGTGCTATGGGAAAAGCCCTTGGTTCACACTTTGGGTTGCCCAGCCCAAATGCTTTCCCTCAGGCACAAGATGCATGATATTCTTGCTGCTATTAAGATTTTTTATCTTGGGTTAGTTACTATGAGCAGTTATCTTTCCTTCTCAGCACTCCTAGACAACTGGCTGTCAGGGAACGTATAGGTCTATTGACTGTTTGCCTGCCCTCCTGCCCACGCTTCCCTGCTCCCAGCCTTTGGGCCATTCCCGTCACCTGAGATAACCCCCCACAGAGCATCTCCCAGCGCAGTGCTCCTGACGCCGGCCAGCAGTCCTCTGCTAGCACGCAGGAACAAAGGAACAACGCTCACTCTTTCTGCCTCCAAGGGAACCGTGGCCACGATCGCAGATATTTCCACTTTTAAGTACCTGTTTGTACATGTACTTAATACACAGAATTTAGTCAAAGCTACTTTGGAGTTATCAATACCTCACCGTTGCAAAAACGGATGCCTTTTGGGGGACTATCCCAAAGAGTGTCTGTGTGCAGATTCTTGGTAATTAGCCCTACAAATACCATCATTAAACTTTAAACTAATATAAAGAAAATGTGCCACTGAGCGTGCTAATAATAGCACCAGCCAGTTTCTCATACTGAATGTCTCCATAAAGATATTCTTTATAACACCTTTGGCACAACTGGGACCTTGCATAATTAAATTTGATTTCACTTTCTTACAACTCTAAGCATAACTGGAGATTTCTAATTAGTTACAATTATTCTTTCCAGAAATGTGTTCTATTTAGTATAATCTTGTATTCATCTAGCCAAATGCCATGTGTATTTATTATTATTATTATCTCCCACTGATAGCTTTTTAACTGAGACATTTTGACTGAGATAAATAACTACATGCCTCCCAACCACAACTCTTTGTGTGGCATCTGCTTTGGGTGGTAAAATAATTTACTAAGTGAAAAATAGCAGTTTACGGAGATAAGATAATTTTCAATTCTATTATTTTAAGTAGAGATAAAAATGCAGGCTGATTATCTTCTAAATCTAACATTTCCACACCCCACCCCACCCCACCAAAAGCTGCTAAGAAAGTGGCCTCAAGAGAACTTCTGTTCTGGTTAATGAAACAGCCTCACTTAATCGCATTTCCCTTCTGCTAGAAGACAGCGGGCGGGTAGGCTATGGTTTTCTCTCCATGGCTACAACGCCTGGCTGGCTGGCATGCCCATGAGCACTCCTCAGGCCACTCGGCGGGAGATGCAGGCATTGCAAGGCCACTGACATCCATGCCCAAGAAGCCCACCCTGGTGTCAGTAAAAGACGTGTGTCAGCCTGCGTCGATGCGATGCTCAGCGAGATGCCCCCAAACACAAGCCACCCTGCGCGCTACCTGTGCTCCCAAAGCCGTGGGGTGCCAATTACAAGAGCAACTAGGCGAAAAAATCCTCTGCTGCACAGTTGTGCCCCAAGCTGAAAAAACCCAGCTGCAGTCTCTCACAGAGTTCACTCAAGCAAGAGGCAGAGGTGGAATTCCCAGCTCAAATGGAAATAGGCAAAAAGTGATAAATTTGAGAACAGAACACCGGGACTTATTTACTTCTCCAGAAATTAACGAACCTCATGGGCTCATAGGTTGCAAAGCAAATTAAATAAACAACTTTCCCTTTGAAAATCTCGGGAATTACAGCAAGTGGAATGGGCTTTATGCTTGCCTTCCCTTTAATTCGCTACAGGTACCAATCTGGTGAAATATAGAAGGAAAATGGCAAGACAAACCTGTATCAAAATGACAACAACATTAAACGCAGGTGTTGGAGCAGGTCAGGCAGCAGGGCCTAAGTCTGCCCGTTATGGAAGTTATTTTGTCATAGCGATGCTTACCATGTCTTCAGTGCTTTATATTCACAGATGTAGGACACAGTATGCCTTTGGAGGTGATTCTATCACACACGAGGCTTTGAAGAGATCCACCAGCAAGTTAAAAGTAATTGAATTTAGAAAAGCATCGGTACTTACCAAATACACTGCAGGGTCTCAATGCTTTCTAGGTCAATGCCGTATCTGACTTAGTTTGCAGTTTTCTCAACACCAAGCATTCAGAAATCCTAAATATAACACCAACATCATGTTACTTAAATAAATAATGAGAACATTTTATTTACTTGCAGATTTTTATGCATACAGGTTGTTTATTCTCCTTGCTTTCCACTTTTTTTTTTCTGGACAGCAGCATTAGAAATTTACTTAAGGGGCAGGGGCAAAAGAAGCTAAGGTTTTAGGTTACTGTGTTTTAGCTGGGACATCAAGAAACACACCAAGCCCTTCCCTCAGCGTTTTTAGATTAATGGTACAATCACAGCAACTGACAGTAATTTGAAAATTACCAATTATGTTGGTTTTTGCAGGCTTAGTCTCAGACTCAGTCTCTTCTGTCAAGAAACGTACTCTACAAAATTGGTTTAAACAATTCAAAAAGTTAAAGCTATTGAAATTTAGTGTCTACCATGGCCCTTCTGGACACACACACACTTGAAAGACAACACCCTGACTGTATGAAAATTATTTTGGTACCAAAAATTTCTGCTTTATGGAATATAGCAGAATCCACCCCACAATTTTTAATATGCCAATGTCAATTATGATAGATAGCACGAGGTTTCATGTTTGGCATATAAAGCTCTCTGTTCTAGGTCACTGACAGTAAGCCTCCACCGTAAAGCAGTAATGAGCTTTATAGTTTCATTAAAATATTACTTCTCCTTTTGTGTATTAAGGATGATTTCTTATCCTGTTCTCTTTATCTGTTTGTATTTGGCACAGCTATTTCATTATTGATGTAAAGCAGCAATTCAAAATTTAATGATTAATTTTCATGTAAATCTTTCTTGTCTAAATAATTGATGGGAAAGATGAGCATAGGCATTTGGAGTCGGCGGTTGTTACTCCCTCTGCCTTTTTTTACTTTTGCAGTACTCCTCTCTGACAAGCCTCTGAGAGAACACACCTTCTGGGGGAGATGGCTTGAATTCCCCAGCCTTGTATCATTCCAGATGGGGAATTATCTGAATACAAATCTCTGCTCTGTCCTCCAAAATCTATACATTCATCCTGCCTCCCATATGGTTAAGTACCTGATTTTGCATAAAGTCCTCAATCTTCTGCATCATGAGGAGCCTGGAAAGCCACCAACAGCTGATCCTGCAGCTGGCCTGTTTGTCCAAATGCCTATCTAAAAATGCTCAAATTCAGAAACCAGGCAAAAGGCCAGGCAGCAAAATGCTATTGCCCACAGTGTCATCTGTGCCTGACAGTCAAGACTGAGTCATGCTCTGCTCCTTTGCAAGGATCTTCCTCTGCTGGGTCCATGGATGGTGTTTCTGGAGATCCTGACCTACTACCACAGCACTGAAAACTGCTCCATCTCCATCCAGACTATTCCAACCCTGATCTACATTATTCAGGAATTCATACCTACATATGCGGCCCAAGCCTGTAAATAAATCTCTGACGGTCCCTTAAACCCAAGGGAGAAACTATCTGGATCTACCAGGGTATCTCCTGGGAGAGAAACAAGAGTCTCTTCCATGGCTTTAATACAGCCTGTGTTATATGATTTTCACAGCAATTAATATAATTGATAAACTCGTAGAATGATCTTCTTTCATAAGACTGAAGTTTCAAATTTCATTACAATCTGAAGAAAATACTCTGGACTAGAAAACAGGATATACTGAGGGAGGTAAATCAGCGGCCTCCTCCTGCTCTGCCCTGCTACCATTTCGATATATAAGTATTTTCTTTAAAAGTTAAATAAAATTGTAAGCTGTAACAGAGAATAAATGTTCTAAAGATAGGAATCTCTACTGCCATTTATGTGCTAAGTTAAAAAAGTAACCATCTTTTTATGCTTGGGGGTATTTTCCCCTCAGAAGTCACTTTTTAATCTGATTTAAATCCAATTAAGTCTGAACATCTAAAATGATGAACAAGTCTTTGAATTTATGTATAACTGATTTAACTAATCACTGTCTTACTGCAGGGCTACTAAGCAAACAAACTATGAAAAATAAATGTGAAATTAGATCCAAATCACAGACAGCCTTGATTGTGTTTTTAAAATAAATAAATAACCACTCTGCATAAAGCATGGGCCTCCGCATTCGCTACCAGCAAGCCAAAGCTGCAGTTATTGCATTTCAAAACTAATAGTGAAAAATGACTTTATAGTTAAAAAAAAAAAAAAAAAAAAAAAAGACACTGTGGGTTTTTTCCCCTACACATTTCAGACAGAAAGCACTTGTGTTCCTTGACAAACACTCTTCCAGACAGGCTGGGGACACTGCAGCAACTGGGGAAGCCCCGCTGCTACCCTGGTTTCAGATGCCCATGCCATTAGCGCTTGGCTGCTTTGATTTCTTGCGCTGTCTTTAACCAAGCGTGCTGGGACCTTGCTGGCTGGTTGCTCCCAGCCGTGATGCCAGCCTGGGAGGTGTCCCGCCACCCCTTGCACTCTCCTTACCCCCCGAAGGAGGGGACGGGCATCGGAGCCGGCTGGATACAGGGCTCTGAGGCGATGGGCACCCGCATGCCGTGCAGGCTCCCCGACACACGCACCGGTATCACCCAGTGCCCCAGCAGCACATTTCATTGCCGAGCCACCTCCCGACGGACTGCGAGCGTGTCAGGGGGGTTCATTAGGGAGAAGAGTTTGAAGGACGGGTAGGAAGCACTACCTTCGTCTTTCTGTTGCTCTGTTAGTTTCTGTGCTTCCTCATATGCCAGCGCTGAGCCTGAATGCTAATCAGATCTGGCTTCAGCCAGCCTCAGGCTGCCATTGCAGGTAATTAGTCCAGGTATCCCACACTTTACTCACGCTTCCTTGCATATCAAGCAATTTCGGTAATCCATGGATATTTCAGAAGCATGTCTGAGACCTGGAAATCTCAGTTCCTGCCACATGTCTTTATAGACATTCAGTTTATACTGAAGAAAGAGTGCATTGCTGTCATCACAACTGTAGCATGCTGCACGTTGGCGAGTGTCATAACTGTATAACTACAGGATAATGGAGTAACTTTTAAAGCTCCCTGTCAGAAAGTATCTTCCATTAAAGTTGCTGTCAGCTTCATGTGTGCAAACCACTCTCTCATCAGTGAGATGACACCGGAATACTGGCAGACACCGCGTGGCTCGCCGCCTGATAAGGCAGCTTTCTCACTGTAGATCACAGGCTCCATAGCTGCAGGCAGAGCTCCTCCCAAACCGGTTAGTACAAATTAACGTGCGCATCCAGCTTCTTCAAAGCAAGCTTGCTGACATTTTTCCTTCTCTCACATGCACGCTGCCATACGTTGGAACCGGGCTCCCAGAGATTCATCTGGAAAAGTACTATGCAGAAGCAGCTTATTCCTGAAATACTATCAGCTGTCTATCACAGTTCTGATCTAGCTGCAAATGCTGCTTGCAACAGCTCGGGAACCCTGCAGCTATTCAGCCTGGACAGTAAAAGAGAAGATGGCAAGCCCAAAATGACAGCTCTTAACTCATTGCCTCATTCCTTTCCTTGAAATAACGTTTTTTTCCTCCTCCTCTTTTGAACTGTGTAACAGATTATAAAGCTTTCAGAGGGCAAAAAGTGGGAAATCTCACATATGTACCTTGGAGACATGTCTTAGGTGTGCATACAGGAAAAGAAATTTACTCAGATTATTTCTTAAACCCTGGCAAAATTCTGTGCGCCCAGCTTGGTGCTGTGGCAACGGGCAGCAGTCAGCTTGTGCTGTCGTTATGCCAGTGATTTTTCTCAAGGTTTAAATGAAAGGATTACTCAGCTAGAGGTCATCTTAATTTTTTTACAATACCTGTTTTGATAGTCCAAAATTTACCACAGGTTAAAAAAAACCCCTTCAATAATTTTTAAGCAACTTGAAGATTCTCCCATTCAGTCCATAACATATAAATGTTCCACTTTCCCATCTTGTTTGCAATCCCTGCCTAACAACCCTGGGCACTGAAGAGGATTAAGCAACAGGATGACTTTTACAAATTACATCATACTTGCCAAGCATTAAACTGAATGCCATTAGAGGTTCAAGCATCTGAGTTGGGATTGCAGATATTTCTCTTCCCCCGTCAGCAGCACTGAGCTCTTCACTGGCAACAGCAGAAATGCAAACGAACCCCAGGTGAGCTCCCAGTGTTTGTCAGGGCTGTTTTTAGCCCTGGACCTCTCCATCACAGGAATCAACCAGCCGTACGAAGCTGGTTTCCTAAGCTGCCATGGTGCACTGCAAGCTGCTCCAGTATTGCCATTTTACCTGGTACCTGGGTATATTATAGTCCAGTTAGCCCAGGTGTCATGAGGGAATGCATTTCTGTCCTTCTTTCCTTTAAGGCTGATATATCGAGAGACTTTTTTCTGGGCAATTTTTTCCCTAAACATTGACAGCCAGGAAAATTGAAAGAAAAACATACCATCAAGAGATTTGAACCATTTCCTCTGTTCTGGAAAGAGGTGAGTTAGTTAAAAGGTAATAAAAAGTGATGGATTTGTGGAAGAGCAAAATTATCTATGATATATTTTAAAGCACTTTTGATATATTTATTAAAAGTCAAGATGTGCTTCAAAAGAAATCCCAGTGCACTTCCAAAAAATTGCACAGCTAAAAAAGATGCACTTAAATGAATCAACAGTTTTTTTAAAAAACTGCATTGGGATTTATCAGTGTGGTACCAGTAGTAGGGAGGGTTTTGCTGCAGCATTCTAATTAGCACAACCAGATCTTCTATGAACCTGAGCACTCCGAATTTACAACAATAGGGAGAGATGGGTTTATGCACAAAGCATTTTACAGTGTTTATTATGGAATAGTTTCCCCCTCCCCTGCCCATGCTGCAGTCACTGTAGGAAATGCAAAGAAAGGAAAATAGGATGGACATCGCTGAAGGCAATGCACCTTCCTGATGAGGTAGCATTCATTATCTTCCTCTACATAATTGGATTTAGGTATGTCACCATTTTAAATATAGCATAAGCAGTCAATTAAGTTCCATTTCCCACTTATAAGCCCATAAACAGAATAAAGGAAGCTGGTGGGGGGTGGGGAGGAGGGGCGGGGGAGTGAGGCAGGGAAGGAGGAAGGCACAGTTTCAGAACTGCTTGAGACTGCGTTAGAGTAAGAAAAAACAAGATATGGCAATTCATACACACACAAACACGCTCTTATTATTCAGTGCTCAGCAAATCTCCCAGAGGACAGTTTAATGGCCACTATCTACATTGACCAGATGAAGTTCTTTTTCTTAATCCCCAGTCCTCCTGAACTTTAATCCACTGCTATTTAAATCTGTCATAAAATCTTTTATTTGCTTCGCCATGTTATTCCCTCATCAGTAAGTATATTATGTTCTAATAACTTGTACGTGTTCACTTTGGCACGTGGGCAGAGGATAGGTTATTCTGCCTTCCCAAGCTGGCTGTAAATAAAACCACCACATTTAAAAACGAGAGAAGAAATCCTACAGCAAGATCAAAAGACCCTGGTCCTCATCCATCCTAGATTAATATCATGAAAAGACACCCCTTTCTTCTTTTGCGAAAACAATTTTTTTTTCTCTTCTCCCCACTATTTACTTAGCGCCACATTAACCCTTTCAATGCCTGTACCAGGCAGAACAAGCCCTTTCCCTCTCGCACTTCTGAGCCACATGTGGGGATGCCCTGTGGGGGGGGTCACAGGCTGGGGTGCAGGGGGGAGCTGGGCAGGGGTACCGGTGAGGCCAGTTCTCTGGCTGCCGAACCACCACCACCACCTACCAGCCCACGCCGCTCCCCGGACCATACCGCACCCCCAGGAACATACGCCGAGATAACGCCGTGCGGCACGTCAGCTCCCAGGCTGGATCTGCACCCAGCACGTCTGAGAGTCTAACGTGCAAAAGAGGCAATGATAAAACCCTGAATTAAATTGATAGTGATAAGCCTACTAGCATTCCCATGTCCGCTCCAGTTTGGGTCCATAACTCATGGCAGGTGTATGTCACCGACTTGCAAGAAGTCTGTTTTCTTAGAAAAACAACAGCTTCATGAAAACAACCTTGTCAAGAAATAATGGTCTCCCTTCCCCCCGCCTGAACTAAGAAGCTATTAAAAGCTACCAGAATACAAGAGGCAAAATATTTACTGCATGTTTATTTAAACATGCTACACAGTCACCTTCAATTACAATATCACTCCTGCATCTAGCTGCATTTCTAACTTTCAAGAATTTTCTTCAAGCCAAGAGGATAAATTAGGCAGCAAAAAAATACTGAACCTAACACACAGACTGTGTGCTCCACAGCTGCTAAAAATCCTATGACCTCTTGAGTTCTGCTAAAATAGAACAGTGTTCCTATCTTGCTAAACCAACCGTATGTATTGAAAGTAAATGGTAAAACAACAGGGCTCTGACTATCTCTGGTATTAGGAGAACTGTGAACTTGTGATTTGGAGTTTTTTGACAGAGGCAGAAGTTATAAATAGTAGCAAGTATTCTGCGGTGCTTCACTGATGTTCCCCCTGTGCAATTTGTTTACTGCTTCAAGATATTAGACAGCCATATATTTTATTTTCTCTGCTAGTAGCCAATTTGCAAGAAAGCAAGTAATATAAAAATAGCTATTTACTCTGTAACAAGCAGTACAGTACATTATCACTCTGCACTGATGTTGTTAGGGGATAGCAAATCAATAATCAGTTCTTATTCAGTAACTTTGTAAACCATCTGCTTCTATCATTTCAAAGCATGCTCTGCCGCAGCAAAGCCTTTACTGCCATGCTAACAAACAATTTCCTTTATAAAGTCTAAGACAAAGTTGTATCAAAAGCTTTCTAATTGCCTTACCATTTAAATAAGTGAAACGGTTAGGTTACACGGAAATTCTGCAGAAAGAAATAAACTGTAATTCCCTGTGAAAGTTCACCCTCGCCAGAAAATAACTTGCTCATCTTGCAAACTCAGAGTTTGTGATTCTATATTACATTATTAGATCCTACATGGCAATGACGTTATTACCATTTACCACCAGACCGGAGCGAGTGCCAGCCGCGCAGCCGAGTGCGCTGCGCACCCACCTTGCTCCGGGGCTCCCTCTGCACAGCTCTGCCGGGGGTGACGAGCGGCACCTCAGTTCAGACACACAGGATTCCTTGTAGAAGCCCTCAAAGGTATCCACCGCGCTTCACTAACCACCTAGGGACCTCAGCCCTCATTTTAAGGTACCGTTTCGTTAAATATCTAACACCCGAGAACAACTTGGGAAGAACTATTCAGTCATTGTAAAGTCTGACAGCCCACAGAGTGTCTAAGAAACGTTCTACCAGGATGGATGTGGGGGTGTCACACGGGGAGGGTAGAACTTAACTTGGAGATTTACAAAGCTGCAAGCCTCCAGTAACCACTTTTAAGCTGCCAATAGAGTCATTGGTTTCCTCAGCGAGTTGACTGCTCGTTAGAAAGGAAGGAGCAACGTGGAGATGTGGGATCCCAGTCCTGCTCTGTTTTACTCACAGCCCTTTGCTTCAACAATAAATCTTGCCTTTAGAACTTCAGCCAGGCAGCTAGGAAATGCCATGCTGCCAGCTCTCTGCTCTGCCTCCCCGTCCCCCGTCCCCGGCACCAGCTCCACTCTCACCACACTCATCCCAGGCAGTTAAAAGTCAGACTACATTAATCTTCTAAGCCAAGATTTTTTCCCTCTTACCTTCTGTAAATATTCCTGCCCACACATCTAAACTAAAACACAGCAACACCTTGCTCCAGCCCCCTGCTCCCACTGCACACAGTGCAGCTGTGGAGGAGCAGAGGGCACCCACGGGCCATGCCCACCCCCAGCACATCCTCCCCAGTACAGGGAAGCTGCAGCTCCCAGACCCACGCTCCTGAACTTGGACCTTCTCCCAGTGGCCAGGTCAGTGGCCACTTACTACAACCCTGCCAGCAAGTGTTGTTGGGATTTATTTCTAAATACATCCACAGCACAGAAAGCTGATGCAGTTTCAAACCTCAAATGCCCACGTTCTAAAGAAAAATAATTTAAAAAATCTAATAAACTTTTAGGGTATTGACTCCTTTGGACTACTTTTTTGGTTTCATTGGCTTAGGATTCTTTCCTATAAATCACTTCCATATGTAGCGTCACCAGCTTCATGAATTCATTTGTCTTTGCTAAAAGCATCATTGCCTGTGTTCACATTACCTGGCTCTTCAACCCATGTGTTTCTCTCGCACACTCCCTCTCAGAATTTAAACTCCCCAATGACATCATATTTCCAACATTAAGTAATATTAGTTTTATTTGCTTGATTTCAGCTCCACTTTTCTCTCATGCAGAAAGCCAAAAGAACATTTGTGATGTCCCATTACATATCTGATAATGGCTTTCCAGTTTGTGAACTGTTACCTCTTCTTTGCATCTGGTGCTAGCCTGAGCTTAATAAACCAGTTATTTTTGTGATAGGCAGTACTCTCATGTCATAAAAAACACAGAAATTTCATTCTGGAGTTACTGCTCACTTTGACATAATGCTTTATTTCCCTTTTGGTTCTCTCTCTTCCATTTGCAAGCTTTGGCGTAATGATTTCTTTTGGCTCGATTACTGAACATCACCCTACATATACAGAAAATTCTATTAACCGGGATCTTTTTTACTGAGCTACTCTGCAATTCTTTTGTCCACCTCTGAACTATCTGAGCAGCTTCATTCAAGCTCCTAACCCCCTTCTTATTTTTAAGCTATCACAAATAATTTACCTTTTTTTAAATTAAGATCTGACGGTCACACAAGCCAATCACACATCACAAAATTCTAAATACCGTGTTTTGCTGATCAGTTTATTTCACCTGGATTACACCTGTTGAAAGATACCTTTTGGATAGGATGTATTTTCTGAGTGGAAAATGTTTCTGCATGCACTTTTATATTATGCCACGGTGCACAGTTAGACCACACCGTGACTTACCAGCATGGTGCTAGATGGCTAGTTTTTCTGCATTAAAGCTAGTACTATGAATTTGGCACTGCTACTACACTACGGCATTCCCATTATGAAATGAAATTGCTAAATATATACGCTTTTGTATTTGTCTGCTCAGTGACAAAGCTTTTACGTGTTTCTCTTTAGGCTCTCTCTTATTTTCTGGGGTTGTGGGGGGAGGTCCTTCCCTCACAGTTTTGGGGTTTTTTTCTGCTTACATGTAAGCACAGGAGTTAGTCATCTTCTGGCATAAATTCAGAGTGAAAACACTGAAAGGAAAGTAGGTCAGCACAAGCACCATGTTTCACTTCTTTGCAAACACAGACCTGTCTCCAGCATCAGCTGCCTCTCCAGAGCTCTCACGCCCCCATGAAGGGAGTTAGCTCTCTCTTAGCCCACGATTTTCAGCCAAGGTTCAGGTGCACATCCAGCCTTGGCACATCGAGCTTGGCTTGGACCAGAAACATCAATCTTTTAGACCAGCAGCTGGACCACGGCCCCTCCTCAAGTTGCCCAAACACTGCCTTCCTGGGAGGGCAGCTGGGCTCCTGGGCCCCCCAGCTCAGCCCCGAAGCCCCAGCTCTGCAGCCCACACTGCCGCCCCACAGGGAAAGGCAGACGCCATACACCGGCTTGCTCTGCTGGCCAGTCCCCCCTGCAGAGACGTTGGCTACCTGGGCATCTGCCTTTCTACTGCCTCTGTGGGCCAGGGCAGGGTGGAGTCTTACTGACAGTAATAATACGAGGTCAGCACTGAAGCCCCCAGATCACTGAAAAACGTACGTTTCCAAACTCACATATTTTTCTAAAGCTTAACTCTTAATTTTAGCACAGCCAGGGTATAGTTTTTGAACATGTGGGACTGACATTTCTCATTGCTGCCCTTGTAGTGGATCAACTCACCTGAAATAGATGGCATCCATTTATTTTCACTTGAAATAGTATTACTCACACTAGACAAGCTTGCTCTGTAAACAGTATCTCAAACATTGACAAGTGACACAGAATGAGATGGCTACTCAGAGGTGAAAAGGATAATTCTTTTTTCCCAAAGGATAATTTTCTTCCCCAGTTGTAAAGGATATATATGTGCACACTATAATCCCATATAGCTTACAATAATGCTTTAATTCAGGAAGAGAAATAGCTTTGAACTTTCGCGCTGAGCAATACTGAGACAATGAAAACCTTCAGCTTAATTCCTCTGAACTTTGCAGGCATACAGAACTGCAGCCAACATTTGTGATTTACACCATCCTACATGTCCCTAAATGCTACCTGTTGATGTCTGAAGTTTTTTTAAGGATTGATGGGAGACTGCTATCAATTACACGCTCACCTGTGCTCCCTTCCCTGAGTCTATTGAGTTGGCTTCAGATACAGCCGTGTTCTTGGTTTATCAAATGCAATTTCAGATACTGCTGAGGCAATTCCAAGTACTCCAGGCAGAAAGGATATGGAAGGGATCATGCTCAGGACAGTCTGGAGCCATTCTTTCAAGTGGCAGAGATATAGTTCCCTTGTTCCCTGAAAGAGTAAATACTTCAGTGAGAGGTTATTTAAAAAAAAAAAATAAAAGGTGCTGTGCTTCCAAGTTAGGTAACTGATTTGGCCTAACTTCCTTTAATAATAGCAGGTTTTTGGAGACTGAGGTCCAGGCCACACATTAATTCTAGCTATGACTAGTATAAAAAAAGATGACATTTGAGTGAACAAGATAATCAGTTATAGTTCCATATTTCTTTTTACTGTAGTCATGAAAGCAAATACATCTTTTGCTTCATTTTCACATTATCTACTCAGCTCCTGTTCAGGTTGTAAGACTGCAGTGACGGGAGGGCCTGAGAGATCAGCAAAAGAATCAAGAAGAGTGAAGAATAAGCTGCTAAGAAGGGAATAGTCACTTTTTGGTTTAAGTAGAATTAAAATACTTCCAAATTCAAAAGACGATTTAGTAATACCTGTTGACATGACTAATTACCCCACTGAGGTAAATATTGCTTTGTTACGCATTTAATGACTTCCATCCTTTCCATCTAGTTCTAGGTCCTTCTCCATCTGGTCCTGGGAAGTTCATCCTTAACCATCCCACACACTAAGAAAAGTAATTAATTCCTGGCACTTCTGACACTCCTGAGTGTCAGAAGACACCTTGCAAAGACTTTTTCCTGATTTTGGTGGAGGGAGGGAAGAAG
The DNA here is from genome assembly GCF_023634155.1 of Falco peregrinus. Lineage (NCBI taxonomy): Eukaryota > Metazoa > Chordata > Aves > Falconiformes > Falconidae > Falco > Falco peregrinus. The sequence goes on from NC_073729.1 coordinate 16,559,224, forward strand.
CAGAGGAATCAAACTTATTGCTCTGCTCTGCTTCACCCATTAAGAAGAAACAACATGGGATTGCTGCCAGACTGCTGCTAATGAATTGTTGAGGGCCTCCTCCAGAGCCTCCAGCACATCGACCACCACGGCCACCCCCAGACCATGACGCGCCCAGCATCTACCTCCTCCCACCGCTGCGCTTGCAGGCAGTGGCAGCTCATGCAGAAAACAAGAGCTGAAGCAGCACTTAAATAGCATTTTTTCCCAGCAGCCCAAATGCTCTCCAAAACTTGCTGTCCTGTGCCAGTAGGGAAAAAGAAAAATACTGCAGAAATGCATTGCCTAGGACCACACAAGACATATTTGCTTCTGATTTTGAGAAAGTGCTGGTGGTGTTTCTGTGGTAGTTTCTAACAAATACTATTTTTGCACAAAAACCTGCTCAGCGGGATGACTTCATGCAGCAGTTAGCTAGTTCTCAGAAGCTGTCTTCTACTCTGCAAATCAGAGAATAAACATGTGTGGCTAAAGAGAGATCTAACCAGCTAGTAATTTAAGACAAATGTGAGTGAATGGCCAAACCTGTGGTCAGGCTGAAAAATCACCTCTACAGCTAGAAATGTACTTTTAAAAATACATATTCAGTTTTCCTTAACCGTTATCTTAACAGGGAAGAGTTTATTCTTAGCTAGTACTTACCTGAACACGCTTTGGTGATTCTCTGATTCTAACTTCATGGACACCGAGTAAAGAAATGCCTGCCTTGAATCCAGAGGCGCAACAGTAGCAAAGCCCTCACATTCTAGCACCCGGATGAGAATTTTGCATGATGTTCAGGTAGGAAAACAAATCTGCATATTCAATGCTAAAGTGCACAAAAAGGACTCTGTCAAAACTAGTATAAAGAAGCATGGATTAGATCAAATACATTTGCAATTCTTGTGACAGAAAAAGTAGATTTAATCGAACAGCAGTCCACCGAGTGCAGTGTTAGAAAATGGGATTTTTCAACCCTGGTTTAATTTCACGATAAGCTCCCAGACTCTGCTTTGTGTCTGAGTGACGGTGTGACCTGCTGCAGAACCTCGAATTCTCTCTTCACCGTGGTGCCTGGTGGATCTCCACGTGCACACGTTTAGCCATGCAGGCATTCAATAACCGCGAGCTTTAGGCCAGGTAAGTATGTTATGGTGTACGGGTGACATGACTGGTCATTGAAAGAAACTACAGAACAGAGAATGGCAACCGAAAGCCAGTCTCAGTGGGTTTGCGCAGCTGTTGCTGTAGCCAGGGTAGATACTGTCAGACAGCGGCTGTACCCACAGCAACACCCGCACACCAGTGAGCTGGCCAGGCGACCCTCTGCCTTTTCCCAAGGTGGCTTCTCCCCGTCAGAGACGAGACACAATCAAGAAAGAAGCCTGAATTGATCCAGATCCTGTTCCCGCTACCTCGACCTCAAAGAGAACACGATCAGGCTTCCTTCCAAACACCACCACTCAATCCCAACTGATCAGCTTCAATGAAAGAATCTCATGTACAAATTTAGGAAGAAAAATTATTCAAGCGTGAGGCGTTGCTGAAGCAAAGATTTGGCTCCAAGCCAGAAATCCCCTCATCAGAATTCGGCGCACCCCTCACACTGCACAGCTGGAGTAGCAGTACAGGATTTAAATGACACATATATGGTATGGGGGACCTTCTGTTGCTGTTGGGCTTTTTGACTGGTCCTGATTTTTCACATCGTGTGCCGACGTGTTGTGAATCTCCTGGTGACGATTTCATTAGAAAAAACTGAACCAGGTTCTTTTTACCAGCTTATTGATATACAGCCTTCTCAGGTATACCTAAACCTGCACAGGGGGGATGTTCACTACCAGCCAGTAGGAAGAAATAATCCTGTTAGCACCTGCAAGGACTATTTGTAGACCACAAGCAGTACCAGCACTTCACTGACACCTCTCTGAGGTCCACAACCAGCTAAAACAGAATTATCACTGATTCCTACCAGTAAGAATATGAAGCATTCATTTTTTTTGTTGTTATTATTTTAAATTTATACCGCCATGAGTCTGTCATGCATCTGTTCAAATTTCAAGGAGCGCCAAAGATCTACCTTAAGAGGAACAGTAGCTTGTCGGCAGGTATGTATTTCTGACGGGAGAACATGTTCCTCAAACAATTATGTCTTATCAAAACACTCACTTAAAATTTTATATCTAACGGTATCACGGGGCCCCTTTAAAATCCCCTCATTAATGATGATTATGTAAGTACCATTAGATGTGAGACATTCCCATATTGCTCGTAGGAGTTATGATTTAATTCTATTACAATCTACTCCACCATTTGTGTAATCACTCCTGACACCTTACCTTTTGTTTTTTAAAACGCTGTCTGCCACAGAGAAGACCAGACAATATTTTGTTTGCTATTACAATCTGATTGAAAAGAAGTTATTAATTAAATGTTCTACACAGGTATACCTGAAAACTCACCGACAGCTCCTGGGAGAAGATCTGTTACTGGAAGACAGTTGTTGTTTAGGTCTCTGAAGCAACACGGAGCCGCTAAGAAATCTCCTACACATTCCTGTGAATTAGGCAGAAATTATTCAGCATTTGTGGGGGATACTTTGGATTTTCTTCAGCCTTTGAATAGCCACTGGCGTGGCTCAGCGTGGTCCATGACCCTTGGAGCCACTATAAAGAACACTTGCACTCCTGCTTGATCTCAGCAGGTGAGTTTGCAAATACACGGGTGCAGGACTGCAGAGTCGCTTCCCTCACCAGATGCAGCGCAAGGTTCTCTTTTAGCGCCTTGGCTGAGCTTTTTGCCAAAAGGAGGCGGCAAGACATTTTACCAGAGCTGGTATTTTAATTTTCTGTTTCTCACTCATCTATTTTTTGTCATCAGAAGGGTTACATGCAGAGAAAATATTCCTTTAGAGGATCAAGAAGTAGGAACAGCTACAAAATTCCAACTGCCTATCTAGTGAGAGTTTTGACCGAGCCCCTTAACTGGCAGCCAGTTGCTCTTCACGGATGCTATGCTGGTAGTCCTCCTCACGTTAATACTCTTGTTCTGATCTTCTGAGCAGAGAGAAAGTCCATCTCACAAACAAAGAGGAGGTTTTTCAGACATTATTCTAATCAACTTGATTATTATTTTCTTTTCAGCATTTCCACTGCAGTGCCCATAGGTTTATAGGGAATAGGGAATTTCATCAAGAATGAGGTTTTGAAAGTTCTTACCTTAGTCACAGAGGAACACAGTGAATTAAATTTTCCTCCTCAATGTGCTCTTTGAGCTGAGGCTGTGGCTTCTGAATACTCTGAAGGTAAATGTGATGTGACTAGTGATCAAACTGCTTCATGAGGAAAAGTTCATCACAGTCAGGGGAACTGCTTAAAATGCAACATAAACAAACAGGTCTGTGTCAATATTTTGACTCTGTGTAAACAATTCAAGCTGTATCACTCTGGAGATAATGACACATAATGCTGTATAAAATGCTCTGGAAGGGTTTTACCAAATTAATCTGCATTTGAGTTCTGGAAGAAAATTGGTCTGTGCTGTGGAAAAATGTGAACTTCTGTTCTCCTGTGGAATTGATGCTAACAAGGTCTGGAGCTTCCAGAAAGCACTCTGGGACAGGGCTTCACTACCACAAGGTAAATGGGAAAAGAAAGATTTTCAGACCCTGCACTGTCTTTAATCCCACTCGCAGAGCTTTAGAAATTGGTGTGTATGACAGACGGGAATATATGATTTTGTCTAAGTACAAACGAAGTATTTCTTACAACTCTGATGCTACATCTCCGGGCAAACACTCTTTCTCCTTTTAGCAACCATCACGAGTTCAAGTCTGGAAAGGACATTGATCAGTGCTTTAAAACTCTGCTAATAAAATTAAGGGAAAGCAATCTGTACATAGGAGTTTATTTAGATCCCACAGGTTTTAAATCATTCCCCTTTATATCTCAGCCCACTGGATATCTCATCCAACTGAATTACCATTGGGTTTTACAATGTGATATACAAAATGAGCTGACATTATGATTTACAAACATCCTTTGAGTATCATATAAAACACAACTGTTTCCCTTATTATACAATCATTAGGGCAATGCAAATATAGTCAATACATTAGTAGCTGAAAGTGATGGGGCATTTTAAGAAAATAAATTTAACTTTACCACACAAACCTGTTCGATAAAACAAATCCTATTTAAAAAATGGGAATAAAGTTGTCTGAATGATTGAAAGTGACTGAAAGTAATTTTTATATTGTTTTGCCACCGTCCCCTTATAAGAAACATAATAGTACTTCATTTAAAAGACAACTAATTTTTTCACTGTATAGTCACACTTCATTCTTATTAATCGGTTTCACATTTTCTGCATGAAACTATGAAAAACTCACAAATGTAGACTTTCCAAACTGTAGCCACTATAATTATTTCTGCATTCTTTTCCATATACTCAGTGTGTTCAATTAAATAAACAAAAAGCAAAAAACACGACACAAATGAGCAGAATAAAACACAACAGCACGTTAAAAAGGTGACATTTAAGCCGGAGATGCCATCACTGTAGAAATATATTCTTGTTCTAATGCCACAGACTTTCTAGGCTCATGAAAAAAATCCAGACATTAGCTGAAGAGACTCTAAACTCTAACCTCGATATAGGGTTAAGAGTTTTAATTTGTATTTCCGCCTAAACTTAGGTACTAAACAACACTGTGTGCATGGTAAATTTAAAACTCAGTATATTTGAATGTCATAAAATATGAAAAGAGAAAATTTGTTTCTGAGCTGTTAATTTGGTAATGAAAGTTACCAAGCATTAAGGTCTCCTGTCTGCATGTCGCTGGTACAGGTGCTTCTGCACTTTGTCATTATGGTAGCGGTAATGAGAATGGCAGATGTCGCTATTACTGTAAATACAAAAAAGGAAAAAGTCTGAACTCATCAACAATGTTACAACTGAAAGCAAATTCTAACCTAGACAAATTAAGTTATATCATTTTAAGGGTCTCTGTCTGTTTTATCACTGCACAATCCAGAGGGATTATTACAACCATTTCCAGAACTTGCAGTTTCTCTTCCAAAACAGAATACTGATAATGACCAGTGATTCTTTCCTGAATATGAGTTGAATTGGCAGTGGAATGTGGTTTTAGTTCCATTTCTCACTACAGGAATCTCGCTGCTGCTCCGCATGTTTGGAGAAGAAAGTGCTTTTTTTGCCATTTCATTAAGTTCATGGCATTTAGTTTTATAAATTTTTAAGACAGACTTGTTTCGATTACTTCCATTCTGTCCAATCAAATATATCTTTGAATGCTTCAAAAGGTTGGATAGCTGTGAAATATAAGTACTATGCAATTTGACTGTACATACATACATATTTTCATAAATACATCTGACAGGGACCTTGGAACTAAGTATGTGGAATCGTGGGACAAAATCACAACAGGCTGTCTTATTTGTAAAATCTAGATTCAAAGTAAGAAGAGCTGAATACTAGCATGTTGTCAATACACAAATTAAAACAAAAATACAGCATTAGTTTACCCATGAAATAATTTAAACATATTTGCAAATTTCTTGACAGGAAAAGTGTGTAATTTACAACACTGAAAACTTTTAACAACCATTGACTTATATGCGCTGTACTGTAAGTCACCCAGACACGGCTAGCAGGGATGAGCATAGTGATAGGTCCCAAAGGCAACTCCCAAACATCTTCCTCATGCGGAGACTTTGGTAATTGTCTGTTGTACAAAACGCCAACGCATACGACTTCGTTTCAGGTGTTAACTTCATCAATTTTCCTCCCTTGGCACAGTCCAGCCTGACTACGTCAGTTATTGTTGAGACACTCTAAATCCACCGAGCAGCAGACGTTCCCATTCTGCACAGACAAACAAGCAGGTGTCAATCACCTCTGCAGAACAAGTCACAAAGGGCAAAGGGGTTGGTGGCATGCAGAGATAGATGCATCTCTGACACATCTACTGCACACAGAAATCTGCTTTAGCCATCATCCCAAGGCGTCCTCATCGGTCCCAACTGTGGTGGCTTTCTGAGGAGGCTGATTTGCCCAACAGCATCGAACTGGCCTGAACTACACATGAACTAGAAACGCGGATGTGAAAGACTCAGTGGTCCCCGTAATAAGATGCAGCACAGCAATGGCAATGGAGATGATTGGATTTTTCTCCCATGCAAGAGAGTTAATGGAGAGAGTTCTGACACGATCCATGCAGGGAAGCTTTCTGCTTGTCTGAAATAAGCAGATCATTCACATTCTTGATTCATGGCAGATGGGAGTGGGGGGAACACAGGGCTTTGGAGTTTAATCCATTGTTAAATATCTTTCTGCAATATCCAGTCATTTTCAAAACTACCTTATGTAATAAAAAAACTACAGCAACCACCAAAACCCCAAATGAGTTTTTTTTTTTCCTTTCCTTTTAAATCCATCACAAACAAACAGGAAAAACTCTGAAGAATGGCAGAAAAGCTACCTTCAATAATTTAAAGCCCTGGAGCAAGAGCTCGGTTTCCCACAGTGAACAGAAGAACATTTTATATATTGCAAAACAACATTTTCCTAATTCTGATATTAGCACAGTGCGGTCATCACTGCATGGAGCAATGGAGACAGACTGCACTCCTGCATTACAGCCATCGGATTTAAATACATCCCGATGATCAGGGAATAGGGACTGTGGCATTCCCTTCCCACCTTTGTTGTGGGAGTGCCTTCATCTCTGAGCTGCAATGCGTTTCTACTAGTGTACTTGGTGGTGAAACCTGTATTAGTGTTTTTGGCTCTGCTTACCAGCTCCGTAACACACATTTTCATGAACACCCACATTAGGCAATTATTAAAATCTTAGCCTAGATTCATACTGAGAACGCCTGAAGGGCTCTCCAACAGAATGTCTGAAAGTTGCACTAGGATATTACATATCTGCGCTCAACATTTTCAACAAGCACGGATTTTTTTTTTGTTTCCACCCTGCAAAACACAAAAGGCATGGGTTTTATGTAGGCTTCTGCCCTCGGGTTTCATTTACTTCCCCCGAGACCTGAATGTGAGCTTCCAAGGGCAGAAAGTGGCCCTGATTTTCTTCAGCAACACACACTTCCATTACCGTTCTACCCTGCCCATCGTACCTTGCATTTGCAGGTTGTACAAGGCGATCCCACCATTGTCCATACAGCACCACTAAGCCTTGTGATTCCATAGCCATCTAGGCAGGTTTTCCTGATGTCGTAGGTGATGATGTCAGCCAGACAGGGGTCGCTGACACAGTGGGGACAGCACTCTCCTTCTGAGATGGCTGTGTACTCGCAGTTTAGATTTGGGCACAGAAGAGGCCAACAATCCACCTCTCCCTCCTGCAGAAATTGAAGCAAAGGTCATTGAATTTGTTGCCATGTATTAGCCACCAAGAAACTTTGCATCTCATGGAATGGAAAAGTTCTGTTTTGCCAAAATTGAAATAAACTTAATGGATCAGCCCTCAGTTCAGTCAATTGTATAAACGCATGTTCAAATACTGAGCCAAAGTTTCCTAAACATAGCAGACTACCATTTGGCTGTTTCTTGACTAACCAACAACACTGTCATCATTGTTGCAGGGGAAACGGAGTTCTTTCAGGTTTTTAAAGGCAACATTAAATACTGGGTTCCAATGTTTTCCATCAGCTACAGTTTTCGCAGTGATCCCCTTGCAGACTCAGGCACTCTTTCTACACCTGGTCACACAAACATCCCTGCAGGACCACAGCAACTGTTTAACAGAAAATTAAAATGCAGATAGGTGTAGGTTAGTATGTTCAAGAAGCATTGAACATTGATCTCGCTAGCAGCAGCCAAAATTGATTTTACTGTCCACTCCTAAAGGAAATGTTAGAGCAATTCCGGTTACGTTCCACTGAGTCATTTAATTTTATTATTTAGCTTTGTAAAAAAAGCAGTGCAGGAGTTGCAAAGATGGGGAAGAGAGAATCATCAGGTCACTTTTGTAGAGTGTTGTTGTGTGCGTCTAAACCTGCGAAGGCCTCCAACAACTTACATTTATGCAGCTCTGTAAGTACTTTAGATGTTGGTAACACCACACACTGCACAGAACCTTACACATGGCACTGATTTAGGGCACCACTCTTTCAGCTCTGTGTTAACCCAATCATAAAACTAGGCAAAGAACTGCTAGCCACAAACTCAGTGTCCTTCGTAAGACACGTCGCATCTAGTATTTGTCATTGCTGCTGGCTGCAAATGTTTCTTGCTGTTCTTTTGCAAACATAAAAAAAAATAATCTTAGGAGAATAGAAAATACAATACTTACTGTTGTACATTATTGATAATTATCTCTTAACAGTAACTTAGCTCAGAATGTAATTTGTTTCCTGATGCTCAGACACCTCTTGATTAATATCATCTAAAAAGACTATGTTATACAGACAGCTAAAAATGGAAAAATGATAACTTTAATGAAGTTCATTGCTGCACTAATTAGTGTATCTGTGCAAAACTTAAAGCTTTAGGGAAATAATCTACAGTGTCTAATGAGAAAATAAATGTTCTTTATTTTGCATGTTTCTCTAGTAATTTCAGTTTTCTCTATCCTTTTTTTTTTTTTTTTTGGTTAATTTTTGCTATTTAACCACATGGCACTGGCACTCCATTTTTCTAACATTCACTCAATGAAAAAAAAAAAAAAATTGCCTTGTCCATTTTAGTAAGACAGGTACACCAGCTGTTGTAATTAAGGGCTGAAACTCCTCCAACCAAATCCATCAGGTGAAAAAAATTTTAAAAGTCATTTAAAGATCAGACAACCTTATGAGAGTCCTCAAAAGCAGACTAATGCTAAAGTTAGTACAGAGTCAGGGTGTCTAAACTTCTGTGAAGCTTTTCATTTCATTCATTAGACCTATTTATTCAGCAGTAAGAGGAGAACTGATGGTGTAGCTTTCAGTTCTCGGGTGCTCTGTAAGTGCTTTACCATCATTCTCAGTCTGAAAAGCAGGTGAAAAGAGAGCCAAGAGCCTGCTTCCAGGTATGCTTTGATAAAAATCACAATCCTTATTATTCTTGCTCCCTTCCGAAACGCTTTGCCCATACCAGGCAACGGCACTGCTGACAACTGTAGGTCCAGTTGTCCCCACTGCGGTAGAGCTTGTGCCCAGTTTGGTCGAGGCACTGGCTGGTGACACGGGTGTCGCACTCCGGGCAGCAAAAGAGATCAGCGCTGGGGTTCTTGCAGTCGCAGGCTGTCCTCCGGCAGAAAATCCTCCCATCCTGCAAGGACACATTGCCCTGACATCAACCACAAACTGCCAGGTAGCAGCCTGGATAAGGTCACAGGGTGTATATATCTATCGATCTCAAAGGGCACGTCTTTAGCACGTCGGGAAATGTTATGTTCTTAACATATTCAATGTTACCGTCAACAAGGATTTGATCCTGCCAGTTGTGAGTAAAACCTCAAATACCAGTATCGTCCCAATTTCTATCAGTGCATGGATCCAATACTGTCTGAATCTGAGAATACTGTTTTCCTGTCTCCAGCTAATTGAATTTAAAAGAAATCAGTATCTGAGAAGAAATACAGTAAACACATTTCATATCTCATTGGTTACATCAACAAACTCTCCACGCAGCTGCCACTTTAATACATACAGTATTTGTTTAGTGCTATTTTGACTGATTGGATCACTGTGAAGAAAATAACTTGAATAAATAAATTGAAGTTATGAAGGTGGTCCCTTTAACTTTATAGCAGAACAATATAGCAAAAGCGTAGTAGCACTAATCATTCTTCACTCTCAATTCACCACTGGTTCTGTTCCACATCTGGGCCTCGAGTATGCCAGCTTAAAGCTAAATGGACTTAACATCATCCATTATAATACAATTCATGTATTAAGGAGGGCCTGTATTCCACAGGCTCTCCAAAATGTGATTTTGCTAAATATTTGCTTACAGCATTGAACAGCCCATTTTGTTAAAGACCATTAAACAGAACTGTTTGAGATAAACAGAAGAATTGCTTCTGCATGTAAAGAGAAAAGGATATATTCTATTTGCACCACAGAGAAACATATTGATTCTAATTCTAGTCATGAAAATTGGATGGACTATCGTGTTTGAAATTACACCCCTCGCGGTAGGTGAGCCAACATCCTGATCTGCCACACACAGATGGAACTGAAATCAGTTAACAATAAGGAGATTATCGAAAAGTTTAGAAATTAATTTCTTTTTCATTCGGTACTATTTATTGGATTGGTCCTTACTCACGCAAAGCCTCCCCTGTAGCAACTTGTAGGTAAAGAGCTGTGAGAGGAGTGAAGCCTATATCCTGCTTTGGATCACAACTCTACAATTCCTAAAACAACTCCACACATTTCGTAGCAGTTTTTCCATATTCTCATCAGAACCATGTTCTGAGTCTATAAACCTGCACCTTATGTAAGAAGGAAAACAAGCTTTTCATTGCCACCAAATAAAGGGATACCTATCAAAGCAAGGGAATTGATTTCCTCTGATCCTTTTAAAATTGGCTCTCGTTTCTAAGCAAAGCCAGTCTTGGCTGCAACGCAACATGTACAAAATCAACACCAAGGAATCACAATACCCATGTCAGTCAGTGTCACTGCTGCATTTCATCATAGTTTTGAATAGATTAGAATATTACTTTCTGTTGTAAAAATAATTAAAATTATTTTTAAGCCTCACAAGGAAAGCTGGAGAGAACACAGAATGATGGAAATGTAGAAAACATGCCAGGTTAACATGGAAATGAACTGCTTTTGCCAGCTGCGGGGCAGAGGAGTAGATTGCCCTACAGCCTTTATTCAGTTTTGTATCACTTTAAGGTAACTAAGGATTCTGTACTTGTGGGTAGTTTGCTGCTTTAGCTGTGGAAGAAGGAATAAACACGCTTTATTTCCTTACTCTGCAGTTTGAGTAAATCATAAGGAAGACTGGCAGTGGCCCATTTCCTTAGCCACAGGTCCAGCCAGGTCCAGATGCAATGCTGGGAATAAACCCATTCCGCAAAAAATAAAGAAGTCATCCTCCCCTTTCAGCCAGTGGTGAAAGAAGAGAGCCAAAAGCCTCCCCTGATGGATAGCTATGATTAAATCTCCATTCTTGCAGGTGGGAAAGCACAGCCATCTTCCACCCTTTGCTGAGGGCAGACATCAAGCTCAGCCTAAAAGCTCTGCTAGGATGACTACTAGCTCCAGGCACGTGGGGCTGTGCCAGGCATCCAAGCAATGCGATGCCCTCAACTATGGCAGTCTCTCTCCTCTCCATAATGGAGTGCTGATTAACAATGGCTAACAATAACCTGTCTGCCTACTTCCAGTTCAGTTTCCAAGCTGTCAAGATCAGTTTTCAAATTCCCTTTTCAGCTGGTGACAGTGCTGGTAGTTCTGTGCTTCGCTGAGCTCCCGTGCTGTTACCTCTGGGGAGCAGCTAACCTTTTACATTGCCTTTACTCTCTTTATTTCAGAACACTGACAAAGCCTGATGATTTTGCCAGAGACCTTTTGGCAATCATAATACACAGCTACTCTCTTTATTCTTTAAGCATCTGTGTTTTATCTACAACCTCATTAGTTCCATGCCTTTCAAAAAACATTTTTATCCCTATAGTGCAGTGACACAAAGCCTCTTAAGCTACATCTCACTTGCATCTTTGTAGCTCTATAGCAGCACTGAGAAATATATAGAGGATTGAGAAATACACATAAATCTATTTATTTTGGTTTGGTAGGTAATAACATAGAGCATCTCATTAGTATCTCTCCCTCCCCACCTTCCTCAATCAGTTCTACATGCTTCATAAGCATTGGTGGTATGACCACAAAATTGTTCTTACCAAAGAAAAAACTGTCACAGAAGGGAATCGCTGTAAACAGTGACTCAGGTTTCCACAGAGCCCCCAGACCAATCTGGACAGACCCTACCGAAGTGTTCTCACCCTCAGGAGCACACTTCACTCTGGCACATCCTCTGTTCCCAGTGCTGTGCTAATCCCCCTTGCCCCGGCTTTTTTCATATAGGGAATGGAGGGTTGTTTTAATCAGAGACTGAAAAGCCCAGATACAGCCAGACTACAGCCAGGCTTAGTTTTTTCATGGGAGACAGCAACAGTTCCCCGCTTCCCTTCAAACTCCCACCAGTCTTAAATCTGATTGTATTAAATCCACAGTAGTTCAGGAAGATGCCTGTAGAAAACACATTGGATATACTTAAGGTACCGTGTTAATTTATAGTTTTGAGAACTTAGGTTTTTGTAAACTTTATATTCACTTGAATGAGGATGGTTTGAAGAGACCGGGTCTTATGAAACACTGAAATAATGCCCTTTGCTTCAATAATGACACCTTGCTCCATTATATAACGGAAGTATTATAATTTCTCATATTCCCTTGTATACTACTCCACAAATAACCTTACTTAATGAACTTCAAAGTAAGGTATTTCATTTCCTTCGCACCAGATTTTAAGTTAAAATAGTCTCAAGATGGCACCTTTGTGTTTCAGCCAATGCACAAAATATATCCATCTGACCTTTCCTAAAATAACCATGACAAAAGAAAAGCCAAAAGAAAACACATTAAATCTGAAATGCTGATTTGTCTCCTAGATAAAACAAGTCAGTAGGATCATTTCAAAGTTCAAGTACAAAGTATAAGGAATGATTCAGTTACACTCTGCCCTTTTCCTCACGGAAAACCGAGCAGGCTGCAAAAAGGTCAAGCAGGGTCAGCTCTTCTTGCAACTGCGTGAAAAGGAAAGAGTCCTGCAGCAGATTGGGAAGGAGTCTGGTGTATTGGAAGCTATCACAATTTGTAAAAATATGTTTCAGTAACGTATTTCCATAAACACTTTAAGTCCTGCCTGGGATATGATAGAGGAGGAGCTCTCCCTGTTTTATAGACAAGAATTTGGCTCTTGAAACAGGCAGCTACTGGAATGAAACTAAATGCAAATGTTAATGCATAGAGGAAAAAAACCTGGAAAGTGAGGAAGATACAAAGGAAGAGTCATAGCAACAAACATTGCCAGTCTTAGTTTAAAATATCTATGTACTAGCTAATAATTTTGTATATTTTCATATACTAATAAGAGCATTCAACATAAGAAATAAGTGCAATGAGAAATGGCGAATAAAACAAATTACAAGCAATCTAAAATGGGAATACTAATAGTTATAATTCTGCAAAGGCAGACCAGATGTCTTCACATTTATTATAATGTTTACTCTATTGACTGGAAATCCTTTCATAAGCCAGCCAGTTCCCCAAGATTACAATAAAACCTTGATATATATTCAGTGGAGTTGTACATTTCAGCTTCTGAAGGGAGGAGTTTTAGGGAGCTTGAGGCTACTTGAAGCAAAAAAAAATATAGCAACTAAGAACATAGTCCCTTTTGAGCCCCAAAGAGCATACTTTGCCAGTTCTATTCACTCTGAAGTCTTAATTTTTCCTTCTGCTATACTACTGCAATACAGAAATGATAAGGCTTGAAGCTTCTTGCAACTTCAAAACAACTCTTCTCCCTTGTCCCCCTCAAACCCTCTAACGCTTCTCTGGCTCATAAGCACTGAGACAGGGGGATTGATAGGCCAGTTCTCGTGCTCTGTGTTCAGCTTTCTACAGTGGCCAGAGTCTCATTTTACTTACACTTATGCAAGGGCCAGTAGCGTTCTGCTGTGTCCAAGGACGGCTTTAACAGCGCTATGAACGCATCAGGTCAAAGGGGTCATAAAAGACCAACCGTTCCTCAGACTGGTGCATTTCTAAAATTCTTCTTATTTCAGTGACAGCATTCCTCTATTAACTTGTGAAAACGAAGAAAACCGAGTCAAATGTTCTTTTAGTTTGGCTGCCATACTCAGAAAAGAACAGATAACTTTGGGGGGTGGGGGGTGGGGGTAGGGGGTGGCAGGGTACAAAAAATGGATTTAAATGTGTAAGGCAGATCTACTTATACTATGCCTAGCTTCTCCAAAGGTGCCAAGAGAGCTGCACTGATCAAGCGAGAGAGCTGCCAACACAGCCAAGCTGGGATGAGGAGGAGAAAGCTGGCCTTCACCCTTCTTCACTTGAAGAAATTAAGCGCCTGCTGCTAGGTCCTTTAACCTTTTACTCATGCTCAGGCCTTCCTTCTCGCCCTGTTAATTCACATGTATTCCAAGTAAAGGGAAAACCACCGACAAGAAGATGACTGATAACAGGACATGCCCTCAGAGCTGCATATTCATGTGAAAGAGAAATCAGTTTTCAATATTTCCAGTAAACGTGCTAATTGCCTGCACCATATGTTAAAGGGTAATGCAAGACCCCCATCAAGGCATGAGTGGCTCTGGCCCACAGGGTGATGTGGTAGAAGCTCAGCAGGGTTAGCTATTATTCAGCTGTGGCTGTGGTTGTGTAAAATAAAAAGAAAAGATTACTTCCCCAGAGAATTTCCCCAGCACAGCTTCAGTGCCCACAGCAGAGCTTACCTTTTGCCTCAGTGCCTTGGGCTCAGGTTAGTATTTTTGTCCACACCAGTGGCACTGCAATATTTGTTTTCTGATACAAGCCCAAAGGATTCAAGGACTCCTGAAACCCAGGTCAGCTGGATCTCACCTTGCAGGAACAAACAGAGCATCTGTCCTCCTTCAGGGTCCACACCTGCCCATTCCGCTTGAAGCCGCCTTCATGGGGACAGTCTCCAGTGCAAGATGGTCCGGACGGACAAAGGCAATCAAACCCTCCTGCCAGGTTCACACAGGCTGAATCGTTCCAACAGGTGTGGGTCTTTAAGGCACACTCATCAATATCTGCAAAAAAAGCAGATTTATAATGCTTTGGACATTTTTTTCATGGGGCAAATGTTATTTCTGTATTAAGTAATTCCTACTCATCTGCCTTGCTGATGGAAGGGGGTGCCTTCTTTCTCAAATCTTCCACATTTACTTGCTAGAAATTAAACATTGATTTATTTTTTTTAGGTTATATTTCAGCATTTCTTTCAATTCCACCAAGAATTCTTAAAACTATCTCCAGCAGGCTTATTTGTAAATGCTGAGTCTGACATACCTAGTGGAACTGTGTATCAGTGATGCAGCTGAACCATCAGAAAAGGTGTTTTGTGATTTCCCAGTGACTGGAAAGTAGCGAGTAATCAGAGTGACTTTCTGTCAATTAGACCACACTCTGTTCTGGACTTTACACCGCAACAGAAGTGCACTATTCTTCATAAGTTCCTAGCACAATCAACAGTTCCCATACTAAAAGCAGTCAATTGCACCCTTTCCCCAGTGCTGGAAGGTATGAGTGAACTGAGAAGAAAAAAAAAGGAAAAAAAAAGAAGGAAATAAAGAATAAAATCAGAGATACCTTATACATGGAAAAAAAAGGTCTTAGAAGAAAGCTATGCAGGAAAAGTATGATTTAGCAATGATACAAAGAAATAACAGAAGAAAATCATTACACACTAGAGAGAAGTGAACTACAGTATCCCATTAAAATTGGTTTTGGAGAGTAAAATATAATTAAGTAATATGAATTTATCCAGGGAGTTAATGCAGCCTTCTTTTTCTTGCAGCAAAAGCCATGAGATTTTTAAGCACATTATTAAAAACAGGTATTTCTTTCAGAAAATAATTTTGAACTGTTCTTAAACAATATATTGACAGATTGTCCAGAAAAAATACCAGTAAACTGGTAGGTCTCTTTTCTTCCAACACGAACAATGAAAACTGTTACCAATGGTGGGAGGGCGGCTGAAGAAGAAAGTCATTTAGAAGTATGTGACAGTTTTGGTCATGAGAATTTCAGAATACTACCATATGAATTCAGAAATTACAAGGAAGAACCATCACACCACTTAAAATGACCATATTACTAGCATGAGATTTATAACTGTTCAATATTACCCGAGTATTTTCAACTCCTCTCTATAACAACAAATTTAAAAATTCAATAGAATTCACAAAGAAAAATTACCTAAAGTTTAATTTAGGTGGTATGTGCTGGCCACTTGCCCTACTGTTTGGACAGTCATCTCCTCAGAAAGCCAGATCTTAAAAAGACTCTAACAATTCTCTCAGTCTGCTGAAGGAAACTCTGTAACAATCACACCACTAAATTCCCTCTCACCTGGTTTGTAAAATTCCTGATTTCAATTCATAAACAGCCCAGGAACATGTGGAAATGTGGTAGTACCCTTGGATTTGACCAAACGCAAAATCAACCTCCACAACCGAGTCAGGGACCTGGGCCACCAGAAATTGCCTGTTCCTCTTTCTGCTTACAGCCACCAGGGAAGCTGGAGGCAATTACATTGCACATGGGCTTCACTCCTGGGGTAACCGGTGGGCCAGTCCCTTGCCAGAGATGTTCCCAGTGGCCTGATAGCACAATTTGATTGCTTGTCACTCAGACTTCCCTAAAAATGGTGTATTTTGCTGGCCTGACAGTCTTAATCGCCAAAGAAGAACATTATCGTTCCAGTGTGTGGCTTAGTACCAACAGAATACTTGAAAGGTTCACTACCAGTAGTATGAAAGGTGCTGCACTAAGAGAAATTTAACTTGTAGTTCAGTGGTTAACAAGTGCCAAATTATTATGGGAGGTAAAACCCATAAAGACTGACATGAACAGAGCAACGAGTGGACTGGTTAAATGAATTATACCTAAACACCTACTGTTAAGACTAAAAATATTCTTAAAAATATCCCATTTCCCTTTCAATAGAATTTGACTTCTATTTTATGTTAAAGACAAAGGTATAAATGAGGCATTGTTTGTCTTTGGTGATTTCACCAAGCCTCATGAATATTCTCTCCCTCACCATATTAAAGGCTCCTTAAATAGCATATATATATATATATATATATCTCATGTAGTAGGATCACAGTGCAGATTAGAAGGGTAGCTTTCACAGTTCAAAACTAAAAGGATTTCACAGATGAATATAAAGCCATATTGCCTACAGAGTTCCATGTAATTGCTTTACTTACGACACAGAAATCTAATTCTGTTTCCATGTAATTTAACAGATTTATGTAAAGCCAGATGTTAGCAATTATAGAAAATAACATTATTCATATTGTCAGTGGTACAGACCTGTTCACATTGCACAAAGCCAACTTAATCTGTTACACATATCCAAAAGGGAAGAACATCCTATTTACTTACTGCTACTACTCTCCTCTCTTTAGCACACGCAAAAAGCATGCCCCCATTAAGGGCGGCGCAAACTGGTGAATGGGACTTTCTTGACAAAGAAACCAATCAAGCAAAGCTGAGTAACATACCATGAACACAAATTCCTAATTGCTGCTGTTTGCACTTTTTTTGTTGTTGTTGTTGTTCTTTATGCAAATGATGGTTTCTTATTATTTTATAGCATTTATTATTTAAAAGTTTTCATTATTAATCAAACATAAAATGCTTGGACTCTGCATTCATTTCCAGCTGAACTTTTAATAGAGCTAATTTTCTGAGAACATCCCTTTGGCAGTTTTTCCTTTGTCACTGATTGCACTTCTGAAAGGCAGAACAGTCAACATTCCCAGTAACTTCAGGTAAAGAAATTATAAACGTAACATGTTTTTGTCCCTTTCACTCTTTCAGCCTCAAACCAGACTTGGGGGGGGTGGGGAAGGAAAAGAACCCAGAGAAATGCTCCCATATTGTTAGCTCCCAGTTAGCTTAAGAAAGTATTTCAGTTTAATGAGATCAAATGGACCTGCTCATACCGACATGAGATCATCATGTAGATGGCTATGCAAAACATGGAAGAAAAAAGTCGTCTTTAGTGTGAAATTTCTCTGAACAACTGGAGTCAACATGCCTACTTAGGCGATGAAAAATTAGCTTAGTTTAAAATTCTGAACATGTACAAACCAATATCTTAATGAATATGAAAATTGCATGACAAGACTCTTGCACATAGATTATTTTTATATTATTCAGAACCTTGCTCAGCTCAAATTCCCCACACTCCTCTCAGGTTTCATTTGCTTTCCCACAGCTGCTCTCAGAAGATGCAGGGCCACAACTGGAACAGTTAATCACAAGCAAGGCAAAACTGTACCCAACTCCTTATCTCCCATTATAACAACACTAGATGGGAAGAAGATGAAATATTAATTTACAAATCAAACAACTCTGAATGGACAAGCAGATATGTGAGATAGCAAGGAGGCTCCAAAGTCCTTCCCTGCATATAGCACAAGAACAAGATGTCTGTCTTGACTTTTGGGATGTTATTTCTATCGTGCACCTGGAATAGGATTTTGCAATTTTATTCATTATATTGAGATAATCTGTGGCAAAACCTACTAATTAACCCAAGTAAAAGTGGCAGAGCTTTACGTACCCCCTCCACACAGTTCCTTTCCAAGGAAAAGTGAGGATATAGTGTAAATGACCATAACCAAAGTGTGCTTGTAATGCTACCCTTTCGCTATTTTCTATCAACATGTAGCTGACAGCAAAGTGATTGCTGCCAAGACATGGCACCTCAAACGTTGCACAGGACTACATAAAACCCATGAAGATGTTCACTCTTCAAGCACTCCCACTCTGTGCTTCCTTAAACAAATGTATGGCAACAAGTACATGATCATATGTATTTTAGTCGCAACGCAACTAGTCATATTTCGTGGATGGGAAAAGAAGGAAAACAAACCACCCAAGATGCGCACATTTCCCAATGCGCTCTCAAAGTACATAAAGACAGCTTGGTAACTTGGGCACACAAGAAATCAGAATCAAAATGGAATAAGATAATCCCCTGAGATGCAATTTCCTTTTCCATCCTTTTTGGCTGTAATGAGAAGTATTTTGCTTCAGATATTATGAGAGGTCCCATGGCCACTGTATTTGAATGGGGTAGAAGACAAGCATGACTGTACATATCAACACCAGCTCATTAACTTGGTTTAACTGAAATTTTAAACCAATCCCTAGCTACTTCATTTCTTAGTTTTCAAGGCTATTCAGGTTTTAATGGTACGACTTTTCTATAGCACCTTAATAAATGTGTGCAAGCAAGTCATGCAGTGTGGTGCTCTGTAATATCATGATAAGCTGTTGCAGAAGAAAGAACCCTGCTAATGTGCTAATTTTAACTGTTACGGTACATTAAACCATTACAGTAAAATGTTAACGTGAAAAATGTACGCTGAGCCACCAAACCAATGTATGTACAAGTTAACTAAACACTGTTTTGACATATCATATTTCACAGGCAACTTGTCACTTAATGTATTTGCCTTCTTTCTAAATCAAAGTTATTTGGACTCATCTTTGAAAAAACTAAATCACTAAACAGATTCATTTTTAGTTAGAGAATATTTTATGAAAGTACTTTTATTCTATAGAGACATAATGGTCTATTAAAGAACATCGCACAGTAAATTAGAGACTGAATATAGGATTTACTAATGCTTTCTGGAAAATACAGAAATGACTACATACAGTTACCTTGAAGACATGGAATGCAACTTTCTCTTAGAATACAAGAATCAGAATTTACTAAAAGGAAAGTAAGCAACATTATTTTTATTTTGCAGGATAAAATCCACAGACACAATGCTCATAATATCAGAGTCTAAAAAATTCTATGAGCAGAACAGAAGAAAGTCGTAAACCAGCAGGTTCTAGTGTTGGTCTGGGACACTGTACCACACGCAAACCTTTCTGTCTATGCACCACTTCTCTAACTAGAGATAGAAAAACAATTCTCAGGCATATAGGAAGATTTTCACAGGATGGCTCTAGCGTTTTGTTTGACACAGGAAGGGGGCAAAATAAACAAAGAACAAACCTCCTTTTTCTTTCTAATCTAGGTAACAGGACAACACTGCAGCACACTATGGAATCTATGAAAGCTTCAGGAACTGGTTTTAATCCCATTCAGATCTCACTCTCCAGCTCTGCTTCACCCAACTTTTGTGGGAGACTAACATATGTGGAGGGTTTTTTTTCCACAAGCTGCTGAGTCCTGCCTTTTTCCAGCTTTCATTTCCCCCCAGCAGCTACTCTAGCCCTGCCATGAGGTCTAGCTACGCAGCCTTTCAGGGTGAAATACATGGTGAATCCTGTGGTTTTTTGGTGGGAGGAGGATCCATGTTAAGCTTCCCTACAAAAGTTGCACTGATTCTTAAAGAAAAGAAAAAAATAACCAACGACTGACAGGGACTGCTGCCTTGGTTGTTTTTCCTTCTGTGCTTGCAAGTCACAACACAGAAACTCAAAACCAGAAAACATCATGAAAAAGATGGGATCAGGAATTTTGCACGCCAGGGTCTGAACAGCTCTTTACAGACTGGAAGCATCTTGCTTAAAGAGAGATGGAGTGTAAAAACCAATTTAATTTGCTTTTATTTTGCTGCTGTAGATGGGAGTGAGCTTTGTGGGACATTATGAACTCCCCAGAACACAGCATTTCTTTGCCAGCTTTTGGTTCTGATAATCTTAAAGGTTATCACTGAAAATTCAATGGTGAGGGTTTATTCAATGATTACCTTATGAGATAGCAGTATTTGGCAACAGGTACTTAGCGCAGGGAAAAAACAACGTATGTCAGTTACTTCAATATGGTACCAGTAGATAGTAGTTAATACTGGGATGAACATCATATGACAGCTCATAGTTCTCTATAAAGTACTTTTGTTTGTTAACTTTAAAGCGTAGCAATGTTCATATTAAAAAAAGAAAAAAAAAATACACAACCCAGCAGCTATAGCCTATGTTTTAATTGCCAAGCAAACTTTGCTAACAACTTAGTGCAGCAATTGCCTTTTGTCTGCAAGCAGTATTCTTAATAACATATTGTGAAAGGCCAGCGCCTCATAAAAATGCTACCGCTGAAAATTAAATTACATTCTCTTAATTTGAGCCTGCTCACTATCACCTTATGAAGCTGCCATCTTTTATAAACACATAGCCATGGAAATATATTCCCTTTTCAAAGCTGCCTTCGGTTGGTATTTTGAGTAATAAAAGAATCTTCCCAAGCTTGAAGTGGCCTGGCGAAGTCATACATCCTTACTGCCCAAGCTCTGGAGCAACACTGTGACCTTCCCTGCCACATCCGTTACACCTCTGTCCCTTGCCAGGGGCCAAACTCCACTGTTTTCTGCTAGTCAATGAGGATATAGCTTTTAGAAGCACTAAAGTATCACAACACTTCCCAAATAGATGTTATTTTTTTAAAATGTTCTGCAAGCACTGCAGAGACACCGCAAGCAATGACTCAGCTACAAGACCACCTACATAAAAATGGGAAAGGGGGTTAACCCAGAGATACATAAATGCATCCAGCAAAAGCAACTGGCTGCCTGGGCTCTGGGCAATCTGTCAGAGCAGAGTACTCCCTCCCACTGCCTTATGATTTTCATATGTTATTACTACTATTTTTTTGTGAAGGAGGGTTTGATCTTTTTTTATTATTTATTTGTAGTTATGCTCTTAGCCTATTTATTGTTCTCTGGGTTTTGTCCTTCAAGAGGAAGGAGAAACGTTCCAAAACACACTGAAGGGCAATGGTCCAAATCCACCTCAGGTACATGCTAGGATTTCAGTATACAGTCTGGAAAATACACCAGGACAAAACGCTGTTGCTATGCAGATGAAACCTCTTCCATCTGGAGCAGACTGAATGACACTGGCCTTGACTCTAAAGACTCCACCATGCAAACGAGCTCTGTAACGTGGTGGAAGCCAGTGTTCAAGAAACCAAGGTCTAGGCAGAATGCGTAGTGTTATCTATGTCATTTTAACCAATTCTTAGTTGCACTTCAATATCACACTTCGAAATTCCTTTGTCATTGTGGGTTAGCAGAGTCTTTCAATTAATTTTTAATTGGTTAACCAGTATAATGAAATAAAATAAACTGGTTTATTCTCTTCCTCACTGGTACCCTGCAGCAGATGGTTCAGAAGAGCTATTTCGTTAAAATAACCCTGCTAATTTCACGTTCTGTTTACAACTTGCATATGGCAAGATGAGCACCTCACCTTACAAACTTCCAGCACGCTGTGCAGGTCAAAGCAAGGGCAGTTTGTTTTCAGGAAAACTCATCCCTCCAATCCCCACAGAATCCAGAACATTTTAGGCTCTTTTTTTGCTGCAGGGTAGCCAAGTGCTCTTCCCTTTAGCCGTGATGCAATGCAAGCAATAATGACTTTTTCAGAAGCTGAGCCTAGCTATGAGCCATTCAAAACCACAGCCTTGTCTATGCACCTCTTTTTTCCTGAGACCAGCCTGAGCCTTAGAACTTCTTTGTCCCAAACCAGCTCTGTAAGGTCAGCCTGGCAAGGGATGGGGTTCCCCACACAAGCAGTACAGGCAGGTGTCAGGAATGCTAGGAATGACCCTTATCCCCAGTTGCCTCAGGGCTTTTTGAAGGCTATGTCATGGTGCTTCGACTTCTCCTAAAGCAAGTATTTTCAGCATTGCTCTACCCATCACTCCTTTTACAGAATTTACATGTAAAAAAAAAAAAAAGAGATCTAAATGTAAACCAGAAAAGAATTCTTAACATTTGATAATTTGTTTAGAAATATGAGACTGTCATGTGGTGTTTTACCTATTAAGTCCCAAAATGCTTTAAAACCTGCCATTTCTTTTACACAGTTACCACAATGAAGTTCACTGCTGTGATTTTATTGAGCTGTCAGCTTAGGACAATGTGTAAAATGCTAAGTGTGCTGGTTTTGGCTGGAGTAGAGTTAATTTTCTTCAGAGTAGCTAGTATAGAGCTATGCTTTGGATTTGTGCTGGAAATAGCGTTGAAAATTGAGGGATGTTTTAGTTACTGCTAAGCACTGCTTACACAGTCACAGCATGGTCAGGGGTGGAAGGGGCCTCTGGAGACCATCTGGTCTGACCCCCTGCTAGAGCAGGCTGCACAGGATCACACCCAGGTGGGTTTTGCATGTCTCCAGAGAAGGAGACTGCACAGCCTCTCTGGCAGCCTATCCCAGCGCTCTGCCACCCTCAAGACAAAGGTGTTTTTCCTGATGTTCAGATGGAACTTATTGTGGTGCAGTTCATGCCTGTTGCCCCTTGTCCTGTCGCTGGGCACCACTGAAAAGAGCCTGGCCCCGTCCTGCTGGCACTCGCCCTTAAGATATTTGTAGACACTATAAGATTCCCCACCTCAGTCTTCTCTTCCCAGCCCCAGCTCTCCCAGCCTTTCCTCACGAGGGAGATGCTCCGGCCCCTCATCACCTTCGTAGCCTCTGCTGGCCCCTCCCCAGCAGTTCCCTGTCCCTGGAACTGGGGAGCCCAGCACTGGGCACAGCGCTCCAGGTGCGGCCTCACCAGGACGGAGCAGAGCTGGGGGAATCACCTGCCTGCACCTGCTGGCCACGCTCCTCCTCATGCACCCCAGGAGCCCAGTGGCCACCTTGGCCACACGGGCACGCTGCTGGCTCGGGGGCAACCTGCTGCCCACCAGCAGTCCCAGGGCCTCCTCTGCAGAGCTGCCCTCCAGCAGGTCAGCCCCGGCCTGTGCTGGTACAGGGGGTTCTCCCTCCCCAGGTGCGGGACCTCACACTTGCCCCTGCTGAGCCTCACCAGGTCCCTCTCCACCCAGCTCTCCAGTCTGCCCAGGTCCCACCGAGGGGCAGCACAGCCTCTGGTCTGTCAATTCAAGGCCTTTCCTGCTCCTCACCTGCCAGCCAGCAGGCTGGGGGGCACCAGGGGCTGGCAGGGGACACAGCCGGGACAGCCGAGCCCCACGGACCAAAGGGACATCCCATCCCATGCGGCGTCACGCTCGGCATGGAAAGCTGGGGGAGAAGAAGGACGGGGGGGACGTTGGGAGTGACGGCGTTTGTCCTCCCAAGTCACCGCTACGCGAGACAGAGCCCTGCTGTCCTGGGGGTGGCTGGGCACCTGCCTGCCCCTGTGAAATGGCAAAGGGCTTCCTCGCTTTGCTTCGCTTCCCTGTGTGTGGCTTTTGCTTTACCCGTTAAACTGCCTTTCTCTCAGCCCATGAGTTTTCTCATTTTTACTCTTCTGGTTCTCTCCCCCATCCCACCAGGGAAGAGCGAGCGAGCAGCTGTGTGGGGCTGAGCTGCCAGCTGGGGTTACACCACAGCACTAATATAGCTGGACAATCTACAAAATATTGCTTTTGAAAATAATTATTGTTCCTCTGTGTTTTCGAAACACAATGCTATCTTATCCCAAGGACTTCTAATAGCCAAAATTCGTATAAGGTGGAAATGTTTGTTACAAGTAAATTTGTAATAAAAACCTGCAATAAAATATATACATTTTTACTTTAAATCTTAGAAAGAGCCCTTTGCACTTATGGATATACTAAATGAAAACTCACAGTGTTAAAAAAAAATAATCATAGAAGAAGCAGAAAACCTTTCATAGAAAATTCATAGAGCTGAGTAGATCTAGATGGAGTAACTGAAATTCTGAAGAACACAGAACTATGCAAAGTTGTCTGTCTCTATAGAAGTTAAAATGGGAACCTTTCTAAATAGTTTTAAAGTCATCTGAAAAAATATCATATAGAAATTACGTATAAGGCTTCTGAAAATAAGTAAAAAGATGGAGAAATTTTAAGGCAGAGTTAAGCCACAATTAGGATCTTCACTATGATTTTATTATTGCCTACTTGCAGCAGTGGCACACAAACTCTTAGAGCCAGTGAAAGGCACCCAGGCTGCAAGAATGAGCACCAAATCCTCAAGGAGCCTCATCCTCTATCCTCCCATAGAAACAACTAACTCCTCTGCATTCCTTTAGAAATTCCTCTCTGTTCATGCTCTTAGGGTCTTATTCTGCATATACGGTGCATAAAGAGCGTAATGCTATTCGCATAACTAAAAATAAAAGGATGAAGATGCCAAACAATGGAAAACAAACAAAGCAAAGCAGCGGAGACATACCCCACATGTGTTCTCTTATTGCTCTGCTGAAATTTGAAAATGGAAAACCAACTCTTCCCCTTTTATGACCTATTACGCTCCCCAGAAAGCCTACTTTCACTTCAAGTTTTACAGCAATTTATTATGATAAATGGCAAAGCCCAGTAAGTTGGATTTCCAACCGCCTCCCTCCTGTAATAACCATTCAAAAATGTGACTCGCCTTGAACCAGCACCCACACTGCGTGGCCAGGGATGCTGACAAACGCAGCCACGCTCGCTTGCATTCTCATTTTAGTATTAAACACAACAACTGCTCAGGACATTGTCTCAATAGTTACTTTGTAACACCATGCAGAAGGAGGAAAAAAAAAGTGCTATGCTGATCATTGCTTACCAACACAGGACTCCCCGGAAAGAGAATAGCTTCCATTGTCATGGAAACCGCTTCTGCACTCACAGTGGTACCACCCTGGGAGGTTAACACAGCGTGAATGGTTGTGACACTCAATGATCCCCTCTGCACACTCATCAATATCTGCCTCAGAGAAAAACACAAGCCAGCCAGGAAATTAATTCCCTTTGACACCAATGCTTTAGGTTTGGTTTGTTGTTTGCTTTTTTTAATGTTGTTGGTTTTTTTCATTTTGTTGTGTGTGTTTTTTTGGTTTGTTTTCTTTTTTTTTTTATTTTATTTTTTTTAATATTTTTTTTAAAAAAAGTCTTCCTTTAATAGATAGATCAAGGTTATTACGGTTCCCAACAACAGACACTTAAAACATGACTCACATAACAATAAAAAAGAACAATAATACAATAATACATCATGGAATTTGATACACACAAAACATTTGTATACACCATGATTAGCTTAAAAGGCAAAGCAAACATGCAGATTTTTTTGCCCCCCCCCCCCCCCCCCTTTTTTTTTAACTCGGAAGTTACATTTGTCGGTGCATATGAAGCATTGCAGAGCAGGTTCTCCACTGAAAAGCAGCTACATTTCTGCTATACAAACTGCATGTCCCAGGACACCTTCGGAAGGAAAAGCATTTTCTTCAGGATTGCTGTTTCCAGTGTTCAGCCGTGATACTGTCAGCTATCTGGCACCTAAGGTGCTCAGAGAACTTTGCAACCAATATTTAATCTCTTCTGTTTATATGACCAAAATAAATACCTAGTACATGTATAACAGCGTGTGACAAACAGAAAAAGCAGTCCATGTTTCAGCTGCAATAAAACATTTAGCTGGAAAAGAGTGAGGCAAGTGACAGCAAGTCTGTAGCAAATGTACAGCAAGATGCATACCCCGCTGAGTTTCAATAAATGTCCTGATTTTATAAAGGACTTCTTAAAATTTCTGTAACGTGGTTAACAGAGACCTCATAATTGCTAGTAACTTGGCTAATCACAGCTCGCACCTGGCTGCTTCTCCCCTTTGAGCATTTTTCAGCACATTTTTTTAGGGTTGTAATTAAAATTAGCAAATTAATTATATGTTAACCTTGCGGTAATTTAAGAAGCTATTATATTTTCATCCCTTTATTTAGCTCAAGCTATTTTTAATTTATTTTTTTTTTTTTTTAACCCTGGACAGTTTTCAGCTGGCTACCTTGTCAATGGAAATGAATCTCATATTATTCACAAATATTAGCCATTTTCACCCATTGATATTTTTTTCTCTGCAACCGGCACATTTAAAATATACATAAAATTGTGTATACCTACCACAAAAATTTGGGGAAAACATGTTCTGAAACTGCACTTAAATCTGCAAGCATCAAAGTACCAGTGTCTCATGATCCTGACACAAGACTGAGTTAAGGTTATTAAGTAACCACAGAGTGTAGCTTTTATCTCCATTTACAAAAATACATACACCAATATGATTTCATGGACTGCAGTGGAGTCATACTGATGTACGTCAAAATAAATTTGAATGAAGTATCCTTCAGTACAGTTCCATTTTCTCACATCTTACGAGCAACATCACAGAAAAGTTCTATTTTTCCTCATTTAGGTAACAGTATTTGTTCTTGTTGAAATATGGCTGAGAAACCTAAACAAATGCCTTTTTCCAGTTTTACGTTCACCCTCACTCAAGAATGCAGCAAGTTGTCTACATAATAGGGTTATAACCACTATTTATTTCTAGCTTTATTCAGCTTCCCTCTAACAATAAAGTCAGTATTTCATGCTTTAAAATCTGTCACTGCTGCCACCTTTTCTGTACTTTTTATTCTGTTGAAGCTAATTTTAGTGTTAAAACACTGCACAAATCTAGCTGTCCATCAACGATGAGTGCTGCTTGCAAACTCAGACACTTTCAATTCATTACAGCAAATAGAATTTATACCCATGATCTTTTCACATGTCATGGCTGATGGAACAAGTTTAATCCTATTTCGAAAGTGAATGACTTTGCTATTACAGGTCAACTGCAAATTAATCCTTCCTCTTGCTTTCTTTTCTTCCTCAGTGTTGAACTGGAGAATGTTCCTGCTTAAAGACTGATTCCTTGGGTCAGTCCTGTATCGGACCTTGATCCATTCCATTTTACATTTTTAATTTACAGAATCAATAGAGATTTCCTAAAGTTCTTTTTTTTTTTTTTTCTAAACTTGAGCCCTTTCAAAAGTGTATTTGATTTAGGCTCATGGTAGAGGATACTAATTGACTGGCAGATCATGTCTCAGAAAGTCTGTCTGCCAGGATACCAAAACTAAGCAGCAGTTTACTCAATGGAAGAAGAGCAGCATCAGTGTACGAGTCTCTCCAGGTTATGTCAGAAAAGTAAGACAATACACAGAACTATTTCAAAACCAGGCGACTTTATTGTTGGCAGTACCATACCTGTCTATAGCTTTTGTCCACTGATGTTCAGGGAGACACAAACCAATTTCTTAAACTAGCAGAGCTGGGAAAATGGGACTTGCTTTCAGTGGTAGAGGTTCTTCCTTAACTGCCTTGATCTCCTTAGACCAGTGGACATGCTCTAGCACTGCCTTACCCATGCCATGGGCGGAGGGCAAAGGAAAAGGAGATCCTGTGCGAGTTTCTTGGGGAAAATCCACCACAAAACACACATGCAGAAGCAACTACTAAAAAAAAAACAACTTCAAGCTCTGCTCCATACCAGCACCTCTCCTCTCCCAAAGCCGTTTCCAGCTGACGGGAAGTGCCCTGCTCTTCTCCTCTCCAGGTTCAACTCCTCACTCTCCTTGCTCTCCAGTCCAGCCTTCTCCTGCATGCACATGCGTGTGTGTGCGTGCTGGAGACGGGTTGGGCTGGTGGAGCTGGGAGGAGAATGGGGAAGCAACTCTCCCACTGCTTCTGCAGCAAGCCAGTATTCCTTTGGCAACACGTCATTAGCAGCACCGCATAATACAATATACATGACCAGCGGTATAAACAGGGAAAACCATTAGTGGCTTCTCTCCATTTGTCTAATACATCGCAGTTTCCTGTTCCCATGCTTGATGTACACGAAGACTAAAAGGGGAGATAATATTATGATCAGGTCTGTTAGCTTCTCCTGTGATCCTGTGCATTATTTGTAGCATATGTATAAACAAATCTCCGCAGGTATAGGAAAATATTATGGATTTGTTTTAGAAATTCAGAATCATTCAAGATGTTCCTAAGACCAAGAGGGAACTGCAAATAACAGCTTTATAAAAAGGTGTGTCACATGCCGTGACATTACTTAGTTCACTTCACAGATCGTTTCCATCTGGATGTACTATGGCTTTTGAAAACACTTTTTTGAGGATCTTTTCTGCATAGGAAGATGCTGATATACGTAATGGCTAGCTCAGGGAATTAGAATCAATTCACCTTTCCTCATCTTTGCCTTTCCATCTTTAGACACTAGCACTATGCCTGCATACTTGCCTCAAGATTAATACCTTTCTGTCCAAGTCTGGTTCTGGGGTTTGCTATGCAATTTGAGCCATATATGCACTTTTGTGTGTCTGTATATATGTGTTTTGTGTATGCAGATACTAACCAGAATACGCACATATATATACTTTCTTCATAAAGTTATGTTAAGCTGAATGGAAAATCTGTAACTCTGATCTGCCAGTGAAAACAGTACAAAATTTACAACCATTTCTCAAAGGAGCACAAGAAAAGCAGTTCAGTAATCCTGTAATGACACAGGCCAGAGGAAACAACAAGGGGACATTTTTTGGCTGTGTCTCCATGCTTTAGGTCTTGCCTACCCTCAGTGCTCCTGGCAGCAGAACGAGCACGCAGCTCTCAGCTCCAGTCTCTGCCTTCTCGCAGCATCCTGCCATGGATGGAGAAGCCTGGGTCTTCACGTGCACATCTTCACCTTGTCATCCCACATGGCTAAGCCATGCTCACAGAAGTCAGTGAAAACACATTCACCAGCCTTCAAATTTGTGGGTGCTTTCTGTAGGTCTGCATTAATAGACAGATAGTCCAAAACAGAATGCTTGCAAGAAACAGCCAATTTAGCATTTCCTTGGGAACTGCAAATATTCCAAAACCTTAACTTGCCTCTGTAGTCTTCAGCTAAATACCTGCACTACCTTTGCATTAAGCGTAATACTTCTTGTTTCTAGCTGTATTTCACCATAAGACATTGCTGCTTTTACCCCCATGGAAGTATTTTTGCAGTTTTTTTCATTCAAGCCTTCTAAAGAGACCCTGCACAGACCATTCCATTGCCTGCTTTTACCCCACTCAGTTATTTAACTGTCATCGGTACAGAATTGTTAATGGATTTGGCAACACTCCACTATAATGGCTTTGCAAAAGCTCAAAAATGGCACATTTTTGTATTGTAGAACAAAGGCACCAGTTTGTTTTGAATAAGCTCTCGTAGGATGTTAATCCTGTCCTTTAAGGACAGGTCTGTAATTTTTACTTTTAGCATTCCAGCTTCTTGCATTATTCATAAAGGTATTTATGCAGACAAGATAAATAGGATAATTTACCTCAAAATAAAACACAATGGCTTCAGAACCCAGTGAAAAAGTAAAATTAAAATAATTCAATCTTTTCTAATGCCTCATCACATTTAAGTCACTATGTGATAATACTGAAAGGAAAACTGCTCAGTGTCACGTAATAGCTAGCAATCTACAGCTTCAATGAGACAGAAGAGTTTTATTGTAAAAGTGTCTGTTCATCAAATCCTTACTGTGCCCTTTTTCATGCAAAAAGGTGCAAGATCCTTATCTTTAGCTCTCTGTTGATCAGGAGACCTATAAGCAGGAGAACCATGTACTAACAAGAAGGGATCACACAGGTCTCAAGCTTCCTGAATTAAAATCGTACCCTGCCAGTTAACTCCGTTAGTTCCAGAGCATTACAGCTTTGTTTTCCACGTTAGAGAGTTTTTCTTCAACATAAAAACACCAGAAAAATTCACCCAGCCAGGCAAGGCATAAGTTATACATAAAATCCAGCCTCTTCTCATCTCCTGCTCTCGCATGAGCCTAACTTCCACGAGACAGAGACAGCAAGAAAGGGATGTCACTGACATCACTATGCAAACAGCTTCCCCGCTGCAAAGGAGTCATTCGACTACTTCAAATAAACCCTGAAAGCAGAGACAACTACTTTGGATGAGCAGAGATGAAAAATTCTCTCTCTGTCTCTAAAAAAAAATCTCCCATCTGCCTACCTTTATGCCAAATTCAGTTGATGTATGCAAATAATAATGTACTGTTTTACATAACTTTATATAAAGGCTCAATTTTGTCCTTTCTTATTAACTTTTCTATTGGCTATACCATTAAATCTTTACAACAGATCTGACAGTTCATTACAGTTATCAAGAAGGGCCTGCATTTATCTTTAAATATATGCAATATAAAGCAGAAATACCCCAACAACAGCCACCGTTAAAGTCTGTTAGATTTTCCCAGTGCAAAGTAGAAGAAGCTACAATACTCCAACCTTGTCACAGGTTTACAACCCAGTGTGCCTGGAATACCAACGCTACAGCAACGCTACAGCAATTTAGCTGTTAAACAAATGGTAACTTAGAAGAACACAGATAACTCTATAATTTAGTTACATTTGAATAACAACTCACGGCTGTTGCTCATCCTCAAGGGGCCAGTTCATTCTTAAGACTACAGAGATACTAAAAATCAGAAAGGACAGGAATGACATCTGTCTGAGCCCTATCTATTGACATTTTTAATCATCAATTTCTTGTCTCATAGCTTTTAAGTGTCTCAGGTGGAACAGATTCCCCCCTCTATCTGCCTGAAGCCAATACCTGGCTCTGGAATAGTTGCTCAGGAAATTTTTCCTTTATGTTTAGCCTCTCTTTAAATTACTTTCATTTTAACTCATTAGGAGATTTTGAGGAAACAATTAGCACCAAATAACATATTCCTCTCTCCTCAGCAGTCACGCGTGTTTTCACAGACTGATAGTAATTGCATTATATTTATATTGGCCTTTGCAGCTCCTGCTTGGGCAGGAATAGTTTTGCCTGAATAAATGGTCCGAGCTTTGGTCCATTTTCCGATTTTGAGGACGCAGTAGTAAACCATAAGAATTTAAATTTGTTGAACTAGTGAATACAACTCATATTCATGAGTAATCAAACCCATGCAAACAGTATAATGGTACTAAATGGCTTTCAGGGATGAAAGGTGTGCCCACCACTCACTATAACTAAAGAAAAGCTGTAATATGCTTTATTATGTAATTCTGGATTGGTATTATCAAGTTTTTTTAATCATCTGAAACTCATGTGCAAATTAGAAAAGACGAGTTTAACAAGAATAAATGGAATTAAATTGGTATCCGAACAACACAGACTAGTTGTACCAGCAATTTATATGATTCTTTTAATATATAACATTTAATTTACTGAAATTCATTTTTAATACACACTCTGAGATGATGTCTTTATCAGTTTAGTGCATGTCTGTCTCACACCCTCATATCCGTCTATTTCTATGCTAAATATGTGGCATGCTTGGAGTACGCAACCTAAAGGTCCTGCATGGTTCAAATCAATGTCACTTAACAACACTGGAGCTAAACCAAGAAATTTTTGTATTCTCATATTTAAAGATTGCTGGGTGATGTAGGGAATACTAGACTGCTCAGTAGAAATCATGGCAAGAAGATACTAGGTAGGGTGAAGAACTATTTCATACTTAGTATAGCATTCCAGTTTCTGTTGCAAACAGGATTATAATCATCGCTCCACAAGCCAGAAACAAACAGACTGACTTTGCAATTAGTAGGTTAAGTTTCAACCTAAGCCAGTGGCTTTCTGTCAAATGAGGCCTACGGTCAACATGTCTCTCAATTTACATCACCCTGAAAACAGCAGGGCTATTAGCCCAACACTTACTGTATTTCAGCTCTTCTCATATCTTGGAAGAATACTGCCATCACGTTTGATGTTGATGGCTTGGACGGAGGTACAGGGAGCACATAGTTCAGAAAAGCCTGTTTGCCAACTCCAGCCATTGCTGGACTGATAACTCACAACTTTAGGGTGAAAGTTCAGCTCATTCCCTACTAACACCTTGTTATATCCCACAGGAATGCTCCCCTCAGACTCTCTTGACATTATTCTCTTCCTAAATGTACCAGAGCACTTTGTGAGGACCCCGAGTTTGTTATTTTTCTAACTATTTAGGTAGAAATAGCGTACGCTCTCCATGCTAAAGTTACCCATATAAATTAGTGCAGTAGCATTTCCATACAGAAATCCAACTGTAGACCACTAGTAAAGTGGTACTTATTTAACTTGTTTATATAATTTTCTACAGCAGCATAGAAAGCTATCATGTGCAATTTACAGGTGAGATAATTAAGGCAGAGAGATACAGCAAATTGCCCAAAGGTGCCCAAAGCCAATGGGCGAGAAGCTCCTCAATTTCGTAATTCTAGCCCACTGTCCTGTCCTTTAGGTCACCATTTCTCTTTTCTCTGTGAAGATGTTCTCAAATAATCAAGTCAAGAGGCAAGGCCAACCTTCACTCTCCTTGAGACTCATGAATATGGGCTTTATTTTTGAAGAATGCTCAGTATCTTCATCCCTGATTACTAATTCAATTAAATTGTGATAGTGGAGTTGTACCTGCATATATTATACATGAGCAACTATTCAGAATATCAGATACGCATATTAGAATAAAATAAGAGAACAAGATCAACAGGACAGGTCCATTGTGTCAACAGACTGTAAGCAATGAAGCCCTCAGCACACAGAAGTATACTTCTATACAGCTAAGATTATCTAGAATTTTTTTTAAAAAAAAGTTCAATTCTATCCCTAACAGTACAGTTTTATGCACAAAATTAAAACCATACTAAAAACAAAATACAGATTTCAGAATTCTATTTCAAAAAATCTGCGTGGCAAAATACATTAAATATCTGATAAAATATTAGTATCTCGATGAGAATAGAAGGTATTTTTGACAACTGATTTTGGCACACTGCAATTAAAAAGTTGCACATGCTTTGCCAAGATCACAAAATTTAAGAAGAATTATCTAATGGAGTTAATATGTTAACACAAAAGTGTTGACAGGGACCAACCAGCCAGAAAAGGAGTGGGGGGGGTCCTGGCGGACACCAAGTCGAACATGATGCAGCAAAGGGACCCTGCTGCAAAGAAGGCAAACTGTGTCTTCAGCTGCATTAGGCAAGGTATTGCCAGCAGGTGGGGGGAGGTGTTCCTTCCCCTCTTCTCAGCACTGGCGAGGCCACAGCTGGAGTACTGGGTCCAGTGTCGGCCTCCCCAGTACAAGAGAGACGTGGGCATAGAGAAGAGAGTCCAATAATGGGCACAAGGATGATTAAGGGACTGGAGCATGTCACGTGAGGAAAGGCTGAGAGAGCTAGGACCACTTAGCCTAGAGAAGAGAGGGCTCAGAGGGGATCTCCCCAGTGCCTATAAACACCCAAAGGGAGGTTACAACAAGGATAGAGCCAGGCTCTCTTCAGTGGTTCCCAGTGACAGGGCCAGAGTCATTGGGCACAAATGGAAACACAGAAGGTTCTGTTTGAACATCAGGAAACACTTTTTTTTACTGTAAGAGTGACTAAGTGCTGGCACAGGTGGCCCAGAGAAGTTGTGCAGCCTCCATCCTTGGAGATATTCCAAGCCTTCTGGCCATGGTTCTGGGCAATTGGCTCTAGATGGCCTTGCCTGAACAGAGGGGTTGGACCAGATGACCTCCAGGGGTCCCCTTCCAACCCCAACCATTCGGTCATTCTCAGATTCAGTCTCAGAAGGAATGTTCCCTTCCAAGAAAACTGCTGAAGTAAACTGGATGCAGGCTGCAAACTGCTTCATCAGAGCTACAAAAGATGAACGTTACCCCTTACAAAACAGGACACCAACAAACAGCACTCTCCACCCAACGTACCAACTGTTTGCAACGCAGTGCGTAACACACAAAGAATCATTCAGATGACACTGGCTCTACGTATAAAAGTTTCATTGATGAGCCTTAGCATTACTCTCCAACGCTAGCAGACTACTCCACGCACAATCTTTAGGTGCAATGCATATCCAAACCACCACTCTATCTAACGCTTGAAATGCTGAAGTTCAACATCAAAGAGTCACAGAAATAGCTTATTATCTTGTCTAGCACATCCTGTGATGGAGAATAAATGCTTCCTACCATACATTCTTCAGTGATCTACTTCAATCAAATTTAAAATGACTCATATGATGAGTCCTCCACCACTCCACTGGAAAGATTGTATTGCAGCCC
Source organism: Falco peregrinus (assembly GCF_023634155.1). Taxonomy (NCBI): domain Eukaryota; kingdom Metazoa; phylum Chordata; class Aves; order Falconiformes; family Falconidae; genus Falco; species Falco peregrinus. Next base: position 16,593,895 of record NC_073729.1, read on the forward strand.
AATAGTCCACAATGTTAGGAAATTCTTTTGATTAGTTAGAGCCCTTCCATAATTGAATATGGTTCAGACAAAATAATACTTGTCAAAACAATTTCACTGCTAACAGGAGGCAGCAGCTGATGAGAAAATGATAAAAAGCACATTTGCTTCACTGTGGCTGGGGTGGGGGAGTGTCAGCTGTTCTCCTTAAAATTCCTGTGTATACCACTGTGCCAAAGGTCACGAGAAGTAAAGCCAAATTGCAGGTTTTGATTATAATAGTGCACGCCCTATAGCACCCCTGAGAGTTTAATAATAATGGGAAATATTCTTAATTAGCTTTTTTTAAAAAAAAAACCTTGAAATGATTAACAGCTTCAGAAAAGCATTTTCATTCATACAGTAATAAATCCTCCCAAGGAAGCAAATCCCCAAACAAGCAGTGTAAAAAGAGCTCTTGAGATTGTAAGGAGAATAATGTAAAGCTCTCTGCATTCTTAATTAAGGAAGAAAAAGCTTCAGGAAGTGCTGATCAATACAGTGCTAAGTGATAAAAATGCAAACTTTTGGAGAATGTATGAGCATAGTTTCATAAAGAGGATGAAATCTGTGTTGGGTCTTCCACAGAGCGCACTGGATTGCAACTGCTCTCATTCAATGGAAGGTCCCCATCCACCTTGGAATAAACATATATATTTCTGATAATAAGAAGGGCACACAAAAACACCCTACACAAATGCTGTTCAATAACAAAAAACTGGAAGTGTTCCTTAAGAAGAGAAACCAAGTCTCTTGCATCACTTAGCCTATCTCCTTTTGTTCATAATGCAAGTAAATCCCATTCTCTATTTTGGTCTGCTTGAACTTTCTCCAGTGCTACCACCTTCCATCTGTTACCCGCTCCCACCAGCGCAGATAAATTTACCCAGGTTTCTAACTCCATCATGCCACATGCAGTGTCATAAAAAGCAGTTTGCTGTTGCGATTTCCCATGCACAATCCAGTAAGTTTTTAGAAAAAAAAATAAATCACTTTTGCAGTTAACTTGGACAGCGCCGTATTTCGCTGCATTAAACAATCAATCAGAGTCAAAATGTTGCAAAAACTGGTTAAATTTTCTAAACAAATGCAACAGTCCAAACATCCCACTGACACGTTCAGAATAAAGGTGAGGATTCATCCCACCTGACCAGAGATGCTCAACAACTGTCCTGTGCATCCTCAGCAGTGACTCAACTGCGATACAGACTTTCAAAAGGTAATATCTGACTGCTTAGTATCTTCTGGATTTTTTCATCAACTCTAATCAGAATTCACTTTAATGTTAAATTTATTTCTTCTATATAGCACATTTAAAAATTGTAAACATATGTACTTTCAATCAAGCTACAAAAAAAAAGCCCCCCTGGAAGATTCAAAATTCTTGGTTTCCATTACAAAAAAACCAAATGATTCAAAAATCTTTAAACCCATCATAAAAAAAATTCCTAATTTACATGCAGTTTTAAATATAAATAAAGAGAATAAAGTATACCAGCAGGTATGAAAGCACACTGCTGCATCCAGCAAAATATTACAGGTGAAGAACTCAACAAATATTCAGGATTAAAAACTTCAGTCATTACCATTGCCCTTCTTTTTAAATACTGCAATGAGTATTTCCAAATAAATGAGAAGTGACTGTTTCTTAGCATAAAATGTGCACTTTGAAAGCACACACTCTCGTTCATTTTTTAATTACAGAGTGAATTTTTAACTTCACTAAACCATTAGTTGCAGACTTTGATCAGACCTCAGTTTTCCCAGCCTGGGTGCTGCTTCAGACATCAATAATTCCAATTAAACCAACTCTGAGATATGACTACATAATTTCACTAAGCAATTAAAAACATGCAACTGAAATAACAAGAAAATCCTGAAAGAAAAGCCAGAAAACTAATTAATAATAATAATAATAATAATAATAATAATAATAATGCACTTCCATACCATGTTTCATCCTGTGATTCAAAATAGTTCTTAAGCATTTTGTAATATTACGATACCTTGTAAAAAAGTAAAAATATTTTCAAAACTTTGTTTATTTGATTATCTGAAAGAGTTCTGATTATTCAGGAGGAAAATACCTCCACTCATTACAAAACCCACATTTATCCAGATTGGGTTTATGCCCCCCATTTAATTGAATTAACTAAGTTTTGTTATATATAAACTGAATGCAATTGCTTTTCCACAGCATTCCCAAAGTTAGGGAGTTTCTTATAATAGTTGATTTTACTATTTGAATACCACAATGTAATTTACTCTCTCAAAATGCACCAACCTATACAACTGTTCTGCAAAAACACATCTGCAAAAACTGGCACGTAAAACTAGACTTTATTGAACCAGAAGGATCATTTTGAACTTTGTAGAATCTCAAACAGCTACGTGATAATACTAAATATTAGCACTTGGGGTTATTGGGCAGTTCCCAATACTCAGTGATTGAATCTGGCTAGATGAGTAAATTGAGGATTACAAACAACAGCTACCTGAGGCTTAACACTGGTGCTACTATTGCCCCTGTGTTTGATCTTGAAAATTTTCTCCATATTTCTGTTTATTTGTAAGCAAAATGTTTGGATACTACAGAAACCTTTAGTGGCTCTTCAGTATATACTTCAGCTAGTATGTAGATTAATGAATGAACATAAGAACATTGTCATTTCACAAAAGGTTTTTATATATGCATATATGTCTATGCTGAGTTTCTGTTTCTGAACTTCATCATCAGTGAAACAGCACACAGGGTACCAGAACATCAAGAACCCAAAAAAGTGAGCATCTAAGGGGGGGGGGGGGGGGGGGGGGGGGGGGGGGCGGGAAGGGCCATCCTACATGTATTTATGCATTTAGGTGGAAGACTACTTTTGAGCTTTTGAGGAAAGAAAAATAAAACCCGTTTCAAACTGAGCACTTAGACTGTCACTTTAGATTTCTTCCCCTAATTGCATGGTTTAACCCTAGGCAGCAACTAAGTACCACAGAGCTGCTTGCCCACTCTCCCACCCCAGGCCCTGGTGGGATGGGGAGGAGAATCGGAAAAGGTGAAACCCGCAGGTTGAGATAAGAACAGTAAAATATTTGAAATAAATTTAATAATAATGATAATAACCATGATGATGACAAAGAAGAAGAAAAGGGAGATAATAAAAAGAGAGAGAAGAATAAAACTCAAGAAAAGCAAGTGGTGCACAATGCAGTTGTTCACCACCTGCTGAGCGATGCCCAGCTACTCCCTGAGCAGTGATCAGTAGCCCGGCCAGCTCACCCCAGTTTATAAACTGCGCATGATGTATGGTATGGAACAGCCCTTTGGCTAGTTCAGGTCAGCTGTCCCAGCTCTGCTCCCTCCCTCTTGCGTGCCTTCTCACCAGCAGAGCATGGGAAACGGAAAAGTCCTTGACTTAGGGTGAGCATTACCTAGCAACAATTAAAACATCAGTGTGTCATCAGCATTATTCTCATATTAAATCCAAAACTCAGCACTGTACCAGCTACAAGGAAAAAGAATAATTAACTCTAGCCCAGCTGAAACCAGGAGATTGCACTGGATATGTTTCTTCTCACACAAGGACCATATAAAGTTTCTATGAAGACTATGGTCTCCATCATGTACATTAAATCCAGATCAAAGACTGGTTGAAGTGAGCGGCTCCAGACAGTACAACTGTGACTCATGTCATAAACAAGGACAATGGCAGTGGTGTAGCCATGAACATCAGAGGATATGAGCAAGAAAAGGGTTGTGGGGGAAGCTTTTCCACAGTAGGAAATATGACCTAAGCCAACAAATGGTAACAGGCAGTGGAAATTATTCTTAGGGCCACATGAAAGCACCTAATATGTTGCAGTTTGTAAGATTTAAACCACTTGAGAGTCAGTAAAAAAAGATGCTTACTGCCTGACAGCAACCTAGGCCAACGGGCGCTCGATAATAGATGAACACTAAATATTAGCAAAGCATGCAGCATGCCAGTGTCAAGGAACTTGTGACCACCAAAACAGAATATAAAACATCTGCCTTTCCAAAACAAGGTTTTCACAGATATACTGATCATAAAATACAGCAAAGAAAAGGCAAATTGCAGGACATGTATTTCATTTGATTCTTAATCTATGCCAAATTAGAAATCCTATAGCCTACCTTCTAACTTATTTAATACAATAAAAAAGATGAGATGCCTTCATTACTTACCCTTCGGTTATGTAACATACCACCCCAAAATTCATCATTTTTTCAGATGAAAATCTTATTTTCTTTAACCTAAAGTCAAAATATCTACTTTTTCTCTTAAGAAGAGGTCATTTGTTATGCTGCTAGGGACATTTTCTTGGCAAAGCTACTTCAGTTTTCAGTACTGAAAATTTGGTCTCTGGCCTCACAGCTTTTCAATCATCAAAATAATTTTAGTTCAAACCACATTGCAGCCTGCATACAGCTGTTTCAGAAATGCATCCAAATATCCATCTAAATTATAATCCAATCCAACATGACCAACTGCTGATAGAAAGTGACTGCCATTAAGACATTGCCTTCATTTGGTTTAACCCAGTAACATACACCCATATTTTAACATTCTGCTCCTGCAGAATCATCCTGCTGGACTGACAAACACAGGGTACCAGGAAAGGTGAAAGGGCTAAACTAGTAGCAGTCAAGAAGGAACTGGAATAATGAGGGAATATTTACAGTCCTTTTCCACTATAGCCAGCTCTGTCTTTCTAAAGCATAGCTAGGAATGAACTGGCATTGCTGAGCAAACATCTTTAAGTGTATTCCTGGGAAATTCTTTACTTCAGAAAATGCCATATGTATTTCATTGGCATATCTGAGCTTTTACCCTACAAAATTAGAAATAAAAGGGCTGAGTCACCAGCTGCTAGTTCACACAGACTAGCAGCCTTACCTGTGCCAAATATAAAATGTTTGTTGGGCAGAGCACCCAACAGGTGGGGGAGGCACTCAGCGCAAAGGCAGGATCGCCCCACTGTCTGGGGCAGCACTACCGGGGTTCTCTGTGTCACACCAGAATTTCAGAAGGACCTCACAGGAGCCTAAATCACAATTCTTTTTCAGTTGCTTTGATTTTGACTTTGCAACGAAGCACCTGCATACATAGTCCACTGTTACCTACCTTTTAATGAGATTTCCTTCCTACAGAAAGGTGAACATGAAACTCAGAATTACCTATTTTATTGCAGTGCTACAGCTAGCAGTCAGATACCAAATGGTATGCATGGCCCATTTTGCCTTTGAAAAACAAACAAAAAAGGCAAAGCAAAATGCCATTGTCCTGCTGTCCTTTATTTACAGCAGAAGAAAATCTGTTCCTAATTTTTGAAATAACTTCTAAAGGTCTGGGTTTCCAATAGGTGGCAATCACCTGTTGCTCATCTTATACAACTGAAGGAAGCTGTAGAGGACTAATTGTATCCCATATTCCCACAACAATCTTGATTACCACAAAAGACACCAAACCCCCTTCAGGCAAAAATACTATAGACTGAGATACATCTCAAATAGTTTTATATGTCTAGAATGTCTAGATATTTGTGTATTACAGACAGTTATCTAGTCCCCATTTATCATCAATGGAGAGTTGGGTGCTCTCAGGCTACAATTCATATAACATCTACTCCAGATGCCTCCTTAGAGGATGCATCATGCCTTAGAAATACCTGTTTCTCTCCACTGACTACATAACATGTTTAACTGACTACCTGAAATGTAGACAACCAGAACCTCTCCCATCAAAACAGGGCAGAACAAATTCTATTTCACTTGGCAATGTATGCATCTCCATGAAAAGGTGTCAGTGAACTGTGGTGAGGGGGTTTGTAAGTCTAAATTATGCATCAGAATCTCAAATTCATTCAGGCTGCCTGGGGTGTCAGAAGGTCTCTGGTCCAAGCTGCTGCACCCAGCAGGGCCCACCCACCATGACAGCAAACCAGTCTGCTCAGAGATGCATTTAGGCGGGTCTTGAAAAGCTGCAAGAACATACACTGCACAGCCTCCCTGGGCTTCTTCCCCATGGGAAAAAAGCTAGAACCTCTCCTGTTCGAATTTGTCTGTGTCTTTCATCTCCCCTCCCTGCATCCCTGTAAAAAGCCCGGCTCTTTCTTCTTAGTAACTTCCTGTAGGTGCTGGTGGCTGAAGGAATTTCTGTTGGTAGTTCTCACACTGCCCCGGTAGCCATGTGAAGCGCACCACAAAAGTTGGGCTACCTGCTTTCTGGGGTGAGATGGGGAACCACTGACTTGTGTCTTCTCCAGGATGAAGAAGCCCCATTTCTCAGCCTCCCTGCACAGGGCAAGCGCTGATCACCCTGATGGCTTTCTGCCGATCAGGCTGCAGGTTATTGATGTTTTCCTCGTTCTGGAAGGGGCAAAACAGGACACAATATTCCAGGTACGGCCTCATGAGTTCTGGGTAAAGGGAGATAACCACCGCTCTCAGCCTCCTGGCTGTGCTCCCGTTAATACAGACCTAGCCTCAGAAATTCCTCCTTTTGTGTCTGCTACAGGTTCCCACAGAGCGGGCTGTCTCTCCCTGATTGATTTTCTCCAGGCAGCTGTCTCCTCCCTGGCCACCGCAGGTGTTCTCAAGGCCTGTTTCATGCTTCCTTCACACCTCCCTCTGCTTGTTGTTCTCTGGACACTGGCCTCCCATTTAGGTGTGCCCTCTTGAGATACCCTGTTGTCAGCTGATGCACTTTTTGCACCAGCAGCAATAATAACTGTAACAGACCACATCAGCTATGAGGAAGGGCTCCACAGGACCAATGTGAGGTCATTTGCTCAGCAAGCTGAAGATGAATTAGAAAAGATCATCTTCAGGGCAGCGTTGTTTGGCTGGCATGTAAGCAAGTAAGCTACTGGGGCTGGTTTGGCCGCTCTAATGGTCCAGTGGGAGGCACTGGATGCAGGAAACAGTTTGAAAGATATGAAAACAGTGCTTCTAACAATGCTTTAAGGGAGATATATTTTACAATAAGCCCTTGCCAGCTTTTTATTGCTCTTTTATCCATTTTTATACCTTCCTGTTTTCTTTATCTTTTTTTTTTTTTTTTCTTCCACACTGGTATAGAATAAAAAGTTCAGGTGACACTACAAAGAAAATTTTTTAAAGCTGCCAAACTTAGCAGAAGGAAGTATTCAATACACCAACCGATACAACAGCTTCCTTTTTGTCAGACATGCTTTGAGGCTTTGTCCTAGGCTGGCTGGTTTTTGGTTGTTCTGTTTATTCCAGAAAAGTATTCCTACCCTTCCAAAGCCAAACCACCCACACATTCTCTGCTGGCAAAAACATGAACAAGCTCTGTGCCTTCTTGCACACACCAGTGATCATTCATCTCTTGTTTGAATTCTTTTTTTTTTTAAAGACCCCTGCAACAAAGTTTTTGGCCAAAGCACTCATAGAAGATTTCTCTGTTTCTGAGACTAGAATCTTAGAAAGGTTTGGGTTGGAAGGGACCTTAAACATCATCACATTCCAGCCCCCCTGCCACGGGCAGGGACCTTCCACTAGACCAGGCTGCTCCAAGCCCTGTCCAGCCTGGCCTTGGACACTTCCAGGGAGATGGGGCATCCACAGCTTCCCTGGGCAACCTCGTCCAGTTTCTCACCATCCTCACAGTGAAGAATTTCTTCCTTATATCTAATGTAAACCTACTCTCTTTCGGTTTAAAGCCATCACCCCTTGTCCTGTCACTACAGGCTCTTGCAAAAAGTCCCCCTCCAGCTTTCTTCTAGGCCCCTTTAGGTATTAGAAGGCTGCTATAAACGTCTCCCCAGAGCCTTCTCCAGGCTGAACAACCCAATCTCCCCCAGCCTATCTTCACAGGAGAGGTGCTCCAGCCTTCTGATCGTAGGTTTTATTTTTTATAATCTTTCTCACCAGAAGTCCACGTTTTACCTTAATTTATATTGCTTTTAATCAAAAGTGCCTCTTTTAAAGTTGTTAGAATCATACCAAAGACATGAGGTAAGAAGAATTGGGCTTCCTGGGAAGATGTGACTATTATGTATTTATTTTTCAGGTTAACTGTGACTTTTAACTCACAAATGTATTAAAAAAATAGCTTCCTCCATTAAAAGCCATTAAAATAGCAGACAGTATACCAAGAAATCCCTTCACCAATCATCGCCAGCCCCGAGCTATCTACAGCAGCTATTTCATGGCATGTAATTACGCAGGCAAGGACAAAGAGAAAGTGTCTTTGACCACAGACATTTGATTTATTTTGTGAAGCGTAATTTTCCATGGAGGAATTTTTCAACAGCCCATCCCTGGCTCTGTCAATACCATAGACCATACTGTGGTGAAAAAAAGTTCAGCTTCCCATCTCGAACCTGCTGTGCTTTCACCAGAGCATAACTGGAAAGGTACTGCATCCCCTAATGCAGTTCCTAGCCTGATGTGGATATACAGGGCTGTACCTGAGCTTCATGGGCTGCACTTTCAGGAAGGAGACACTATTCCATAGATGGAGCACCACCTTCCAAATGCTTCATGTCATTAAAAAAAAAGCAAGGATGAAAAACTTAATTCTGCATGAAACTTCCATTTTCTTTCTCTGCAAAGTGTGTCCTGTTTGTTACAAAGCAGCAGCTGAGCACTTAGATCAAAGCATCTCCTGTGTTGGACTGAAACTGAAGTGTCAAACTATTTCACTGCACCACTAATAAGAAATGCTTTGATGTACGAGTGTGTTGTGTGTGCGTGTGCATAAAGCACTTTAGTCGTTACTTAGTAGCGACGCATAATATTTTTGAAATAAATTACCCAAACTGTAATTTCATATTATGCTATGTCACTGCAAGTAACCCGTATCATCACGGTACTGTTACTGACATGTTATTAAGCAAGATGAAAACGAACACTGAAGCAACCTTCTGAAACATAGATATTCCCTGTGGAAGGGTATTTGGCACATCCATCAGAGAATGCTGTACAAGGAAACAATGACAGCGCTCAACAATACCACTCAAGTACCCTCTGATTAAATTAGAGTCAAGGGACATAAGCATCCTGAGCCAAACATCAATGAAGACAACAAAGAGTGTACAAAGAATTGGCCTGGAGCGTGTCCCCAGATACGTCCATCAGAACAACTCCACAGCACAACATTCGTCCTTTGGTAAATAGTGTCTCCACTGGATAACATCAAATCATATCTGATCTCGTTCCAAAATATGTACTTAAAAAAGCTTACTAAAAAAGGTAGATCCTCAACTGTCTCACTGGATAGCAGAGACCTGCCTCTTGGCAGAGCCTCCACTCCCCAGCACAGAGAGTAGATCCTGCCTCTGTAAGGGATGAGAGCACATCCCTCCTGGAGCACCATAGCTCTTCCCAGCCCTTCCCAGCTCCAGGAGGCAATAGCCTTCCCACCAGCTCTTAGGGACGGCGCACATATTCAACTACAGTCAGTGGGATGTAGAAAGGGAAATGGAAACATTCACCTGAACATGAGTCAGCCTCAGATCTCTGGGGAGAACGATTACCAAATATGTGCAGTCAAATAACTTTACAATCTCATTTTTTCATGTGTGCAAAATATTAAAAAGTCAATTTCAGTCAGCACTTTAACAGCCTTGAGAATTTAATTAAAAATAAATCCAATGTTATAATAATTCTCCAAATTTTTTACTGCTGCTTCATAGGTCCAATACGATGTCTATAAGCGAGGGAGGCTAGAGTGCATTACTGGTTTAGCTCTACAGACAACCCAGGTCTGACACTGCTGAGAAACACAGATCGTGCTGCCAGTTGCTCCTTTTAACCTGGAACAGTTTTGGCATTTCCAAGAAAACTGAAAAGACTTCCACGTGCAATTAACCGGTTGGATTTCTCAGTTTCACATTAATTATTCTTCCTAATATTCACCACCTTCTTATTTGTATACACCACTCTTTAGCATATCACCATGTATTTTTCTTTTAAAGGTCCCCTTCACCTCTATAGATCATTAAATCCTGCCTCTTGAACAGCATAATGTTATTATTTTGTCTTTTTCTCTAGCACTGCATAGCTTATCTCTAAAGCTTGTGGTCTTCATTGATTTATAACTGCCTACCAATTACTATATTGATAATTAGGGATCATTTATTAATATGCATTAGCAAGACGACAGCAAGACAGTTGTCTGCTTCAACGGCTTATTGAAACTATGTCTGAACAGTATCAGAAAAATCTCTGAATACATATTCTGTCATATTGACTGTCACATGCTGTTTCCTCTTACATAAAAAAAAAACTTCAATAAATCTTATATTCCATCATTGTCATTTGAAAAGCCATTGTAAGTTTTATTTTATGAGGATTTTAAACTTCCATATTTTTGTTTTATATTACTTCATAAGACAGTATGCAGTCCTAGTGTTGACATCCAGTATTCTAGTTAATTTCATTTTTTAAGAAAATTTGGGCAGTTGTTACCTGTTTCTGTTTCTCCAATTTGTATCATTAAAAAATGGCTTATCACTAATATATGCACTAGTATCACTGGCAAGCCATGACAAGCCGACAAGAAAACCAAGATATAATATAAAAACAGCAACACAAAAAATGAAATTTTAAGATTCCCACTCCTAAAAAGTTTCCAAGAATATTTTTAGATTCACAGGGCAAAACACTACAAATTGTATCAAAACTTAAGTTTTTGACACATTAGCATTTTCTTTAAAAGCAAATTCCCACTTCTTAGTTGCATCAACAAATTGAGTTAAGTCATTCACCCAACATGTTATAGGTACTTGTCATGATATATGTTCCACAGACAGAGAAAAATGAGCCTGGGGAAATGAGGGAAGCACCTCCAGTCACTTAAGTTAGTGGCTTAGTCAGGACTAAAATCTATAGTCTATGAATTTATTTCCTGACAGTAGCCATTAAATTACACCCCTGCATGCAGCAACACTTCGTAAATGTGACAGTTTGGATCCCACTTAATATTTAATATAGAACTTTAAACTGTATTAAACAGCCTGAACAAAATTTGCAATCCAACAAAGACTGGACAATTTCATAGATAGAAAACAGAGTAATTTTCACTCCTGCTATTTGGTACTAAATGAAATGTCTTTCCTACATATAAATCATTCCAAATTTGCATTATAATTAAACTATGTGACACTTTCCCTAAACGATGAAGCACTTTGGGGTGCAGCATTTTGGCCCCTTAATCTTTTGAGAAGCAAATTGATGGAAGCAAGGTGGTCAGAGAAAGAAAACAGAAGAAAATGAGAACAAATTATGAAGCTAGAGAAAGTAGGTGTGGAATGATGATAACAGTTTGGATCGGCCCCAGATACCCTATCATTATAGAGATATATTTCCTTGTATTAGTACTTCTAATAAAGAAGAAATTTCTACTCTGAAATGAGGCTAATGGTAAAACTTTGTTTAAAGACTGCTCTGTGCCTCGCTCCTTCAGCTCCAACAGCAGCAAGCTAATCCATCTACAAAGAAAGGCAGATGCTTCGAAATAACAAGGAACATCCTTGCACTCATTCCCCAGCCTACTGTGATTTTGCCAACTTAAAAAAAACAACCAAAAAGCAAAATGGAAAGCATTGCAGTGCTCGAGTCCTACTGCTGCCTGTGTCACTGATCTGCAAGGTAATGATGGGCATATTAAGTTACTTGCACTTATACCCGCAAAGACTATTTGGGGATGGGGAGAGGCAGAGCCAGAGTACAAATCTATTCCAGAATTGAGAACATAGCTCTCAGTCCTCAGGCAGCACATGAGAGACAGGGAGAGATGAGCAATGAGAGAAACATGGACATGTAACCATCCCTGGATTAAAGTTATTGCTACTGGAGGCCAGCAGAATCATCTAATCACCCTCCTAGGAAACTATATCCATGTTTATTACTCTGGGCAAATCAATCTTTATTGGTTTCTGCAGTGTGGAACACCAACATCAGGAGACCTTACAAGGGACCCTACTGCAGACCCTTCCATGGAAAGAGAGACAGACGTGCAATGCCTCAAGCACAGAGAGTCATCCCACAATCAAAAACTTGAGGTTAAAAATATCATTAGCCACTCCGAAAGCCGTGTGCACTCACAAACAGAAATGCTCTGCCTAACATCTCTGACCAAAAGCAGCAGCTGCTGTTGGGTCACGTGTGTGTTTAGCCAAGAGCCCAGCTCCAGGGCTGGATTCTTACAGCACTCTGGGTTAGCACGTTGGGTCTCAATAAAGCTTATTTTTTTGTTTTAATTACAGTGTATTCTGCATAAAGTAATTTCAGGGCTGGGCAACCCTGATTAGACAGATTGGATTCATACTGAAGTAGAATTTACAGCCTCTAGGACTTACCTTACGTGTGAAAATGGGAGTGTTCACAGACATCTAATTACAGCACTTAATGAGGGACTGCACAATAGCACATCTCCCTTTACTTTGCCACAGCCCCATTACAAGTAACTCTATTTCCTTAGAGATCCAGGCTTTTCCAACCATGCCATCTCACTATATACTCACCAATCAAAATGGAATAAAGTCTATCCCTCATGTTTCTGGAAGTCTGTTGATAAAAGAAAACTGGAGGAGGCAAATTCCTCAAACATTTGTCTTGTAGCTGATCTCGTATTTTCAGCAAAGACACAAAAAAAGGGGATACAACTTTGGTCAGTACAACTGGTACAACTTTGGAAAGCACTGCCAATGCCAGGGAATACTGGAATTTCATTCTGAAAGAAGGGACAGGCTGTAAGGACTTCCCTAATAGAAATGGAATGAGAAGTAATGATGCGAAGTGCCTTGTGATTCTGCTTGAGAGCCTCGTAATAAGCATTTCTGCTAAAAGATGGGAAATTATCAGCGAGAAATGACCGAGGAGGATAAAGACCATATTAATCAATCAGAGGATCATAGGATAAGGAGGATTAGCTTTGTTGAAAAAGGCAAAAGCTATCTAGAAATTATCAACAGAAGCATTTGTAACAGAAACAACAGAAGTATTAATGCCATAAAACAGGGCACAGTGACACACATCTCAATACAATTTTTTTCAACTCTGCTCAACAAAACTTCAAAACCCCAGAGCCACTGGGACATACAAGTGAATCAATAATCTATTTTATGAAATGTAGTGTTCCTCACTTATTTAGCCTTGTACGTTCAAAGCCAAGAGGAGATATTATTCCTTTGTGCAAGCTCATTTGAAGCAAATAATAAAAAGGTCTTTTTCATTTAAGACAAAGAATGACCAGTGACAGAACACAAATGCAAATGAGTAGTCACTGTCAGGAATACGACTAGTTGCAGATCAGTAGAAGGTTCCCAGCCAAACAATCAGCAATGTTTGAAATATCTTTGCAGGCTGAGTAGCAAGGTATTTACTTTTTTCCGCCCCCCCCTCCTTTTTTTAATACAGTCACCCACAGTAAGTGGGAACTAAGTTAGATCATCTAAAAGCCCCTTGTGTTGGATAAAATACTAGACACTTTATTATTTTATTAATAATAACTGTTAATATATGATAAAATTCTAAAGAGAACAGCACTTTTCACTCTTTGTTATATTAGACACCACAGGGCAAACCCTGTGATCCGCTTTCCCTTCTCTGTGTAAACAGAACGTGCCCGATTTCCATTACAAATTTGTTCTGTTAGCTATCAAGAACTAGCCATCACACACTAAGAACACTTGTTTATTCCTAGACTAGCCTAACAGCACTTTGAATACAAAACGTGGGTTTCTCTGAGACAGGAAAAGACAGGAAGGACTGGGGAAAAGAAAGCTATTGACATTTCAATACATACTTTTCAAAAATGTTTGTTACATTTGCAGCATCTCCCACAATGTTCCTGGGAATCAGCCAGGTCTATCTATAGATATACACCACATAGCTTACAAGTAACTATCTTCTCCTTCACATAAGACCCAATAGATGGTAAGAGCTAATTAAAAAACATTACGATTTCTTGTTGAAATGTGCAATTAAGAAGAGAAATGAAGATTGAGATTAGCAAAGGCAGAAGATCTCTAAACTTTATATTACACAATTAACATTTTAAGTAGAGTGGGTCAAAATAACTAGGCTTTTTACTTGCCTGCAACACTGAAAAGTGAAACAATCATGCTTCAGGTCAAATAATGCTTCATTTATTTTTTAGCATTATTTTAACATTTTCAAGGGTTTGTAAAAGCTGTTTCACATCTAAAATTGGAAACATTTGCAGGCGGTTTCAATGCTGCTTATAGCCTACGAACAGATACAAAAGTACATCAGACATTTACGCCTGCAATAGCCATACATGAAATCTTGGTGTGTTAATTAAGCTCTATATGTGTGCAGAGAAAATAAAGATAATTCCGATAGAAAATCTGAACAGTTCATTTAACCAGACATAGGTCCCTCTGACTCCTGAAATAAATAGAAGTTAAAGGTTCAGGGTTACAAAATTATCACCTTGCACAGCTTATTCAGAGTACTGCTAAGCAGCAACGTCATACAGAGATGTTCTGATTTACTTAGTAGAAAACAGGTAAATAATGCAAATCAATTTTCAGGAAATTAATAGAGGTGACAAAGGAGAGTCGTGCTCAGGCTGCTCTACCTTGAACATTGCTGCTGGCCCAACTCCTCTTCCCTGACCACCCTCACAAGGGGAGCCACAGCGCAGAGCAAGAGCTGGAGCACACCATGACCTGACCACAATGCCACAGGAAAATGAAATCAAAGCCACAACCACCTTGGAAGGAACAGACATAAGTACTGTGTGTCCTTCCCTTCTCTTCAGTGCTCCTGATAGGGTTTTGGCTGCAGTGCGTCTACCAAAGGGCAGGCAACGAGCTTAATGGCAGATATGGGCCAACTGAAGATCCAGAGAGGAGGATAACAAGAATAATGAGAGGTCTAGAAAGCATAACTTCTAGGGAACACCGAGGGAAAACAGATGAAAATAATATGCAGACGAATATAAATTTGAGATATGAAAATAGGTCTCAAATCTGAAAAAGCCTGAAGTAGTACGCTTGAATTGTAATAAAATAGATTTAAAACATTAAGCCGGTACTAGTGAAGACAGAAGCACATTAACAGGCTATCTAGGGCAGCTGTGCAATCTTCATCCATTAAGATTTTTTAACATGTTACATAGATGTGCAAAGAAAAGGGGCAGTTCCTCTTCAAGAAGTCACAAAGACCTGGCTAAGGTCCCATCCCAGTTTATTTTCTATGAGTCTAATTTTGTCTTTTGACCAGCATATTTGGCCTTAAGTCATTCTTTTTTCTCAAGTTTTCCCTATTCAGTTACTGACTTCAGTAAACTCAGTACCAGGGAGTGAGAAAATAGTAATTTCCTTATGCCTTTTTCATTACTTCAGAGTTCTGCTAAATGCAGCTAACTGGGGAGGAAGAAGAAGAGGCAACACAGATATCCGAGCCTGAATCTTGGCAATGAAGAAAAGGAGCCAAATGTCCCAGATATTGCATTTAAAATTCTTTCTGGCCCCTAAGAGATACATTTGTATAGGCTACTAAACTTCAGCACAGTTTGATATTCATAAAAGCCCTCCTAATCCTCTTTCTCTTGGCAAAAACTCTGTAGCTTGCTGTTGTTACTAGCTCACCCAATCCAACTTGGTGGGATTCTTTTTTATTTCAGCTTTTTACCTTGGTTTTCCCATAGTGTCTGGGATTTTGCTGAAGAACATTCCCATCTAAGAGTTTTAGCTCAGAGCACTGCAGTTTGCCAGCTCCCTAGAACCAGGACCTAACAATCTCCTGAGCAGGGGATAACTCTTCTGTTCAGCCAGGTTCACAGATGAAGTATTACACATCACATCGAGGAGAAACACCAACCAAAGGATGAAAAAAAAATGAAGTCAGAGATTCCAAGAAAATATACTCCACAATAATTCATTACTGCCAACTAACTCAACAGAAGTTACAGTAGTATAAAACCAGTTTCAGTCAGAACAAAATCAAATTCTTTCCCTCAAAGACAACAATATATTTGATCATATTTTAAGTCAGTTATCTGCATTCTTTATTTGGTAAATATCAATTTTAAGAGTGTTAGATGCCAAAAGCCACAAACCATACATACATAAAATGGAATACATAAATTACATTACAAGATATTGAAGGATATCACCATGACATTTTCACTGCAGAAACCGACAGCTCTGGTATCATCTAGAATGGTGTCTGTTAACTCCCAGATAACATTTGATTCTTAATTAAAATAACACAAGCCTATCCCGTTCACATTTTTTATGACTTCCCAAAAATACTTTGGACTTCAGCTAGCAAGGCGATACTGTGAGTGGAAAGAAATACAAGCTTTTTCACATGAGTAGTGATGAGACAGAAGAATCAGAAGTGACAAGAGGAAAGTTTAACCGCAAACCTTGGCAACACAGAGGGCACAGTGTGGGAAAAGACAGAACAAGTCCACCCCCAGCACACCCATTTCCCAACTGCTAGGAGACAACTTGGGTTTTGGAGTGGGGTGGTACTGTACAGGCGTGTTAAGCCTGAGTTTACACCCCTTCTTGTTTCATTTCTCAGCCAAAGCATTTATGCTGTAACATGCCTTGGCAGCAGCGTTAGGCTGAAGGGGCCGGCCACTTCTGAGAGGAGGTTTAGGAAACACCACTTACTGCTTCCCTGCAATTATTTGCCTCTTCTGAGTTGGGCCAGGAGAGGAATTTAGAAGTCCTCCCCCTCTCTCCCAGCTCAGAGGAGCAACAGATACCTCGCTGGGCTGTGAACCACGGCTGCCTCTTGGCAGGCGCACAGTGGGAAGGACCAGCCCTGTGGCGGGGCTCCAGCAGCAGCAGCACATCTCCGCAGGGGCTGGGAGGGGGGTGGCAGGAGCCCACCCACCTCCCCAGAGCAGCACTGAGCCCAGTGAGCCCACAGACCG
This sequence comes from Falco peregrinus, assembly GCF_023634155.1. NCBI lineage: Eukaryota > Metazoa > Chordata > Aves > Falconiformes > Falconidae > Falco > Falco peregrinus. The sequence goes on from NC_073729.1 coordinate 16,610,820, forward strand.
GCCCCCTACACAGCAAGCATGTCACCCACTTGAGGTGTGTCACCTCCCAGCTGGGTTGGCCTTCCAACAACAGGCAGGGATAAAATTCAGTATAAACCTTGCCTGAAGCGTAACCAGCCATTTGGGCTGCTCCTATGAAAGAAGAAACACTACTTTGTTCTAACCATCAAAACTTCTGGTTAAAACTTCGCAGTGGCTGGGATATGAGAAGGTGACGTTTCAAAACCCAGGGTATTTTCTTCTTTTATTATCGAGGTAAAAAATAGTAAAGTGTGTCTCCTGAACTTTTGTATTAAGGAAAGAAAAAAAGGTGCTCAGGCAGAGACCTTGAATGTCAAGTGATTTTCATGGCTGTGTAATAGACTCTGAAAAGCAGAGGATTTTAATAGAAGTGTCAGTCAGAGTCTGTAACTACTTCCATACAAAATTATGACATCGGTGCTTAGTGAGATTTTTAAAGCAACATATGCAACAGTACTAGGCAGCTAATCTGCAGGTTACTAGGACCAAGAAAATTAATTTTGGAACTTCAAGTATTCCCAGCATTCATGCCTCCTACTGTTCATGAGGTCAACTGAACATAATTGCAAACTAGGCTCTTGTTTGGATCTATTTTATTCACTTCTAAATTGGATAAGGATCTCTCTTCACCTTGTACTGGTGCAGTATTACCTAAACTCCTAAAAATCATGACAAATCACCTGTGAAGGTTCTTTCAGAAATAAGACTAATAACTCATAAACTTTGTCAAAATGAACAGGCGGGGTGGGGTGTGCTTTTGGATTGGAAAATAATAACTGCCTTTTAATTACAAGGCATTTCTAAGAAACTTTCTAATGTGAAAGAACAATGCTCTCGCATTAATTAATAGCTGGCTTTCTATGACATCTCTCCACGTTCATTTTGTCAATAGAACTACATTTTTCTCCAGCCCATACATAATCCTAAATGACAGTTAAAAAAAATAATTAAAAATTCTAATTTTCACCAGAGCTCTGGCAAAGTCAAAGGCCTGTGAAGGTTAGCTTTCATGAATTGTCTCCATGGGTAACCGGTCATTTTGCAATAGTTAGAACTGGATGATGGACACCTTGATATACTAATTTTTAACAACAATAATGATACTACTACATTCTTCTGTACTGTAAAGAAGCAGTATTTCAAGTCTTGTTCATTTTGACGTCTAAAATGCATCAACACATTGTCCAATTCAGATAGTTCTGAAATACCCACAAAATCAGAACTGACCAGAATTCTTGCAATTAAAGAAAGAAAGATATTGTTCACCACCCCCCTGTTACCAAGCCTCAGTCAGACCAGGTTAGACCTGTGGAACCTGGAAGCTTTGTGACCTGCCCAGAAAGCAGCTCTGCCCCCCACCCCCCCCACCCCTGCTTGCTCTGGGACTGAGCTTCTGTCCCCCTCCCCCAGAGAGGGGCAGCTCACTCCCACACAGCCTGAGCGGCGCCTTGCAGCACAAACAGGGCAGACTTGGGAATAAAACCTTGGTTTAGTCAGTGGCTGTGGGTTCTGTGCAAAGTGACATTTCTGTAGGATTTTCAAGTTAAAAATATGCCAATAACATACAAAACAGTGACAAAATGTACTTGCCAAGTCCCTGCTATTATTAGTATACTTAATACCCCATCCTTCAGCTAAACTTCCTGTGTTGACTGTGATCTTCTAAGGGAGCATTTATGCCAGTTCTCCAGCGCTGGAGTAGCTGAGGTTTGAACCCAAGCCATTGCTGCTCTGCCCACTCCACGCACGCCCCTCCAGGTTGCTTCTTCAGCAGTTTATCCTCCCCGAGCTGCTACCAGTTAGCTTTCCTTCACCTTTGTGGGTCAGATGGAAAGAAGATACAGAACGTAAAACCGCACACCCCGTGTACGGCAGCACATTTTACGCCGTTTCTTTAGCTCTCCCGATGCTCAAGTGGTTTGTTTAAACTTCACTAGACTGAAAGGTCTCCCAAAAATAGAAAAATACAGTGTTTCAGAGGAAAGGTTAAATCACAGTATGTGTTCTGTGCTCTGGGTGAGAAAAATATTCAAAAACTCCATCCATACCTGCTATCAATAAGTACAACAGTAATAACTGAATAATAACGTTTTACTGTCCAAAATATTCTAATTCAAAGCACCAGGAGAAATCATATGATATTCAGGAAATTACATCTGGCTCCTGATTAGCACAGCCAGTACTCTTGTGTTCTGTATCCTTGACTATAAAGGCCAAACAAGCATAGTCTTATAGGATACATACAGAAGCTTGTGTGGTTTTATATACAGAGATTCAAGCTTAAGCCCTCCATAAATCTGAGATTATTCTCCTTCCTAAACAATATATATGTTACTCACAATAATACAGTAATTTGGCATGGCAAAATACAGCCGCCTTTTCTTTGGAAGAAAGGAATCCATCTGGAATGCTAATCAACAAGGAGGACAGTGCTTTCTGAAACTCAAGACCTACAAATCTCCTTGATATGGCTATCCTTTTTCATTATTTCTCTGTTATACGGTCTCAGACTAGATGAGGAAAGATCAACAGACAACCTGGGGCAGCCACAGAAACACAATAATCTTGTTTTCAGCAGAGGATCAAAACAAGCTTTGAGAAAACTAACTCTGAGTTTTATTTTCTTATAGAAGAAATGCATTTGTTTCCCAGTGTGCTTGAGCAGCAGGAGATCTATGAGCGACCAAAATAATGTGTACCTCAAGCCCAAAAGAGCCGTAATTTATTTTAGTCACAGAGCACAAGAAGCTGTCTTCACAATGAGGCCTTTTCCCACCCTTCCACAGACTACTTGCTGCATTTTAAGAACAGATGCACAAAAATACGTGGAGGATCATATCTAATTAGTATTTGTTGAAGTGCACATAGCATTCCCTGGGCATTATATGGATTCGAAACAATCTAAGCCTCTAGTTCAGCTGTCTGTTAAAGTTAAAAATATTTAAGTTAAGGTCTCCCTCCCTTTTTCCCTTTCTCCTATGCTGATTCTGTAAGAGAAGACAAATGCCAAACGCTGTTTAGCTGCAGAGATTAACAACAGTCAAGGGTAGAGGAGATGAGCAAGAGAATCAAAAATAACTCAAATGCTCTGGTTCACCAAGAATGAAGCACACGAAATCAAGCAAAAAGATCAGTAAATAGAGTCATCATTACAACATTCTTAATCCAGACCCAAGCAGGCTCCACTACAGTTGAAAGCTGCCAGTCACAGATTGCTTAAAACTGATGAGGCTGCCTCATTTTATCAGTTACACGCCAACACATCCAATCCTCTTTTCTAAACCTGGAGAAAGCATCTCTCTTCTTTCCACTCTTGACAAATGAGTCTTTTCGCACCGAGGCAACAGCCTGCAGGAAAGTGAGCCACAATGAAGATTATATTCTCGTCAGTTCCATGATGAGCCACGCCTAACTCTACTAACAACCTCCTTTCAGTAAAAACAATTTCAAAGAGCAGCAGCCATAAAATCCACAATTTTCTGTGGCACAAACACCACACACTCACATAGGAGCTCACTGCTCACAGATTTATGAGATGCTCGATTTCCAGATACACCCTAAAAAATCTAACACAAAGTTTGCAGCAGGAGGAAACAGGGATAGCAGACCTTTGTTGACAAAGCGAATCACACAGACTCTTTTTGATTACAGGCCGATTTTTCATCTTACAGTCAGAAAGAAAAGAAGGATGAGGCAAAGAAGAAAGAACCATTATAGTTATAGCTTGTATCAAAGGGTTTTGTATAATCCATGTTTTAGCACTAGTTTTCTTTCAATAAAAAAAAGAAAGAAAGAAAAGGATCAATAAAGCAGCTAAATATATGAGTGAGTGTAATTGGAAGCCAGAAGAAGAAACATCACACGTGGGGTATGACAGTTCTTCATTTTGCATTGCTTTTGTAGAAGGCAAATGACAATTTCAGAGGAGTAGCTGCCATAGTACTCATGGAGGTGAACAATCTGGTTTCAAAGAATTGAAACTGTGAGAACGGTTTCAAACAGTTCTTGTTCAGACTTCCAGCAGTCAAACTACTGATACATCTCCTATGCTTTCTTTCTCGAGGCATCCTGTTGTAAGTTAGGAACAGATACAAATATCTCTCACACAATAAAATAGGGGTTAGAAAGCAGTACACAGTGCTGAAGAAATATCTCCCACAGTTCCAATTTCAAGAGAACACTCTAGAACTCTCACTGCTATTCTGTATGAGATGGCTTCTTGGTTTTCATCTCCATTATATCTTGCTCACATACACAAAACCCAGGCCAGGTAATAATGGGCCTCGATGAACACAAGGGGCAACTATGACCATGTCTGAATTTTTCTCCCCTGTAATGTTATTACTCGTTACCTGTTGTATCAGACTAATTGAACCACCAGTGAAGACACTTCCCTGTCAGTATGGTGGAAACAAGAGGTCACAAGATCACTACAAGAGCTTTCCTTAGGGGAGAAGTTAAAAATTGTCACGTTCATAATCTGACAGCTTGCTCCACCCTCTGTCTGTAGACTGGCAATTTAAAATTCCTCCCCTTTTGAACAGAGACATATATTCAAGCCGTGCTTCAGACAGGTCACACTGAGCAGCGTACGCACAAGCCGTAGCCAGCCTTTATCCCCAGTGGACAAAAACAACTGGTACAAAACATAGCATGAAAGTGTCGAGGAAGGCTGATGGCTCAAGTGACACCACACATAGGGTGTTTACCTGCCACTTGTGTGCATTATGTTGAGTCCTAACCATTTCTGTGGGTACTCTGCTGTCAGAAACTTCAGTTCTACTCAAAACAGGAAAACAAAAAGTCTCCAGAACTCTGAAGAATAAAGAAAATAAATCCAGGCAACTGTCTGCATTCTCTGAGATAAGAGATGTAAAGCAAAGTGGTTTTTTCCCCTCGTAAAAATGTTGGGGCACAAGACTACACAGTTTTCTGTGCAAAAATGTATTATTTTCAGAAGTCTTGAAAGTCAATTATAGAATATCATTTAATATTAGAAACAATATATAGCATTTGAAAGCATGACTTAATACTAATATATGTCAAGAGCAAATTACATTGAGTAAGAAAAGTCTGCCAAAACAGCTTGAAGTTAATGAAAAGGCTAATCAAAGGAAATACAAGTCTTTTAATTCTCAAACCTTGAATACTCATTGCAGAAGTATCTTCAGCAACATATTCCTCTCTTGGTTTCAGTGCAAACAAGTAATATGGGTAGTGTAATACAAGGGCCTAAAAAGCCACACACAGATACACGCACAAAGTGGCTTTTGTTTTGAGATGATTTTCTATGACATTAAATTCTTGCCAGCTTTGTTATTTATATGCTTTTGATGTAAGCAGATTTCAGTAATAAAGACACCAGAAATGGAGGCAAGTAGCAGGCTAGTACTGTCTCTCTCAGAGTAGGGACCTATGAGAATCATATTCAGTAACATAAATTGCATTAGAGTGTAAACAAAATTTAACCCAGGTGAAATGAATAGAGCAGAAAATGACTGTATTAAATGAAGATGACAGGGTGGAAATGTTTTGTATAAGGATATAGCTCTATAATATATTCATAGCCAGCAGCATTAGGACAGTTCCACACCAGCAACAATTTCTCATTTTTAAACCTTTTTGCTAAAATAAATAATTATACCTGCTCATTGATTTTTAAAGAAAAGACTCTCCTTTTAAATATTACTAATCTGGGTTTTATACTGAATTCTAAATTACACTAAGTCATCCAATATATGGGTTGTTCACTTTCTTTAAAATCCAAAATTTTTTCACAGTATTATTCACTTGATAATTCTTACACAGTTACATGTTTACAGTCTGAAGCCACATTTGCAGTACATCATTTCAGAAATCCTCACATCTAAATGCTGTAATACTCTCAGTGTCACTGCTCAGAGCAAATGAACAATGAAATCAAAAGCTTGATCTATGATGCACCACAAGGACAGAATTATCTATGCTATATTATCTACATTTATGTGCATGACCACATAAATTCATCTATCAGAGGCAAGAGTTAAAAGAAAAAAAGAAAAGTAAAAATCACAATTCAAGAGCATCTTAGCTCTTTTCACTAGTCAATTACTATTCTTCAAGCATTGCAGACACCATCCTCAGCTCCACAGAAAAGGAATTCACAGTCCCTTCCAATGTAAGCCTACCCAACGTGCATATTTAGCCATTCATACAAACATCTAAAGGCATTTTATATTCTCATTATTCACATCTGGGTAAAATAATAAATCACGGAGAGAAGGTTAAATAGCTAACTAGAAACTGGTTTGCACCTTATCAGCACATTGTTTTCTTGTGGTGCTGACTTTACAGCTATGGAGGTGATCTTAGAGCAACAACATTTTGGTGAAGTGCCACAGGTCTTGGAAAAATCATGACACTGATATTGCAACTAACGGTGCTGCCTCTGACACCAATGCACACAGAACCACCAGGTGAAAAATACTATGAATTCTCTTTTCCTCACTTATTTTAACTTGATGGTGCACCCTTATGTCCTTTGTCAGCCATCTTCTCCCATCTAAGCCACTCTAAATGCATAAATGTGCACAAAGCCATACCACAGAAAACACCCAAAATTAGAATAATGAAAATATGATTGTTATTCCACTTCTTCACCACCGTTTAAGAATCCCTGCCCACGAAGGCTATGCAGACTTACCTGTGTGATTCTACAGAGCTAGGGTATGTCACTTCAGCACAGGTACACATTGTTAGAAACACAAGAAAAATACATCCAAAGCAGCTGACTATGTAGTATTTTCTTTGTACTGATCTCAAAATAGCAAACATATACAAAACCCACAAACTATGGTGTAGAATTAGTAATGTACAACTTAGATGCAGAAATCCTTGTTTTCTGAAAACAAGCAATGACCTACACCCCACAGTACACATATAATCCTACGTTAGTCTTGAGAGCATATTTTAGCAGTATTTATATTTACACTGAATTTAGATTAGATTATCTCACTTTCAAATTAATTTCTGGAAGTAACAGAATGCTCACATCAACACTGGGTATTTTTGAGAGGGAAGCAGAAGAAAAATAAATGATAATTCATGAGTACTGTGATTAGCTGCCAACATTTACAAGCAAATTTTGCAGTCCTTTCTCAGGATTTCTTACAAGACACATCACTTCAAGTCAAAGACAAGCTGTGTTATACGTATATTATATATTCACAAATTATATAGGTGCAACTAAAGGGGTTGCTTGTGATTTTCTTTCTGAAAGTAGGAAGAACCATGTACAGCCAAGTCAGCCCTTAATAATAATCAATTCATCTTTCCATTATAACCTTGTCTTTTAAGGAGGCTTTACCCTGGCTTTTAAAAACCCAACGAAACTCAGTATGTTCTGCCTGGCTGTCTTAATGCAGCTGTGTCCTTGAAGATGACCTTGCCAAATTCTCACGATCTTTACTCATGAAAGGGAAACCAAGACTTGTGATGACTTTACACCAGGTCTTTGTTCATCCTTGCCTTACAGTGCATCTTAGGAAAACAGTGCAAGGATTTTCACAGAAGAGATGATTACTCAGATCAACAAACAACTGTAATCTCCACCCTTTTTATACGACAAATTCATTAACAGTTGCTTCCAAAAAGGAAATAATCTTTATGTCCATAAATTGCCAATCCCTCATATTAGTGCTATTTTATATGGTACAACAAAAAAAGGATGCTATTTTAAATTAACAGTATGACAATTGAGTTATGTTATTATGGTTGCCCTGCTCAAAATTGGAATCTACTGCTAAAGTCTGCTTGAAATATTTTTTTTTCTTATTTATAGGCTCTAAATGGGATTATAAACAGACTATACAGTCATATCTGAGGTAAGGCACTTCATACATTCTATGCTAGTAGGAGTTCTATGCTAACTCCTCAATTAACTTTCAGGAAGGTCAAAGTTTTGGGTTCCCCCCCCCTTCTCCTATCCTTCTTCTATGCTGTAAAAATAAACTAGTAACACTCCAAACACATTTGAAGATGGTATGGTTTTCTACATATTATGGCTTTGTGTTAAGCAAGTTTCTGCTGCCTTGCTTGTGGCAGCATTCCCAAACAATACAAATATTCACATAATGTGCCAATATATATGATATACACAAGACCAAAAGACTGGAATTAGACTCTCCATTCTTAGGTTTTGCTTCTGGTCTTTGGTTGGAGCGTTTTCTTCATGTCTCAAAACCACTACCTTTCCTTCAGTGGAAAACCGAAAACTGTTGTTGCTCATACAAGCAGTTTATGAAATTTCTCCTTTTTGTCTTTGATTGACACAAAATTATCCCCTTGATTCTTTCCTAATTTTATTTCTCATTTTGGCTTAGAAAAACTGTCCATGCCCTTTACATCTGGTGCTTAATATACAGTAGAGTGAAACCTGAAATCTGGAAATGCGAACACACTATATATGTTTCTTCAGCTAGATTGTATTTAGCATTCATGAAGAATCACACTAAATGCACCGAAGTGAGGTGTCTCCCACTTTTGTACAAGAGTCAGAGTAGCAATGTCACCTACATTATATTTCCCATTTTGGACGTTCCTTCTCCCTGGAAGCAATTCCTCCAAAGGAGCTACTGCAGTTTGTTTTTACAGTGAATCAGTTAACTGCTGAAACTATTCAGCAAATGGACTAGTAAGCGACCAATTTCATTTTGCTGATTGTAGCAAGACAAAGTAATGGATTTAATACAGCAGTTGATTTATTTACCATCCAGTAAGGAAATTGTTACTAGTACTAGGACAACCTACAACTTTAACAAAGAGATATGTCTTTTTGTGGCAACTGGACAAGTGAGCAGTGGACTACCTCCTTCTTGTGTAGTTTTTTTATTTAACCCTTTTTACATTTGTAAACTATATTACCATGGAGGCTCTGCAGAAATTTCCCACTGTCAAATCAGCGAGACAGACATTAGATATTAGGAAATTCTGGTCGTTATTGATCAAATTCTGTATCCTCAGTGATCTACCACCATCCCTCCCTACACATGGAAATGACTTTCATCTTGTTCAGTAATGAATACACCTAATAAAGCCTGCTGAGAAAAGATAGTGGGAGGGGAGATAGCAAAAAAAAAAAAAAAAAAAAAAAAAAATCAAAGCTGTCTTCAAAAAAGAAACATATGACTCGTTCATCTCAAAGGGGAGGCCTTAGGAATAGCTAGGCATTATCATACTGTATCTGACTCTCTAGCCTATAAATGATTAATGGAACCGCTGAGGGAGTTATTGCTATCAGCACACACATCTCACAAACTGCATCAGCTGTGAACTCCATAAGAGTTAAGAAGAAACAAGATTTCAGATGAGAAAATGGCAAAAATGTCTGAGGTATGAATTAAGTCTACTTTCTCCATGCAGTTAACAGAAAGAACTGAAAAATTCTGTGTTGGACATTCCAAGGGTGAGAAAGAAAACAATTAAAGATGGGGGATAGAAAGACAGACTTTAGCAGGCAACTGAAATCCCCACCGCAAAAAGCAGCTTCCATTAACTGTAGGATTCACCATCTGCCTCGGTTGTAACAGACACAAAATAAAAAATCCCTTGTGGTATGTGGAAGGGTTTTTTCCTCTGTTTTTAATTCATTTTGGACAGACTAAGGCTTTCCAGAACTAAGGCTGTCACAAGAAGTGGACAGGACAGCTGTAGAAAGGGACAGAATGAGTGAGTATTTGGCAGGAAAAAAAGGAACTGTCCTGCCACGCTACAAAACTTCACTTTCTGCAGGGGCTGGCACTGCTCATGGGGCATTCCTTACTTGGTCTATAGTAAAGAGAAACAAACCGACCAAACAACACCAAAAAAACCACTTGGTCTCCTTCCAGGAAATGTAATCACAAAGAATTTCCAGAGAGAATTTGTTCCTTACATAAACCATTACCAATAGCTGAACACCTCCCTCCCACTGTAGCACCACCTGTGCTGCACAGCATCAAATGGGAACCCAGGAAATCTTCATAAAACACCTCTTTATTGGAATTCAGTCTTCATGAGTGGTCATGTAAGCAAGCAAAATACACATACTGGCCATACCTTCCGACTGACTGACAGCAGACCACTCTCAAACTTTGATAACACTCAAGAGAAGAACGAACCTCCTCATGTCTACAAAGCTATTTCACTTCCGAGCCTGCACACTTCCACGGGTGTGCAAGGTCCGTGGCCCAGCTTCAAGAGGAAGGAGAGACTCATCCTGGCTATTTGTTTAAATTACTATCCTGGAAATGAGAACAATCTATTTAACCTCTCAAACTGCAGAGTACTTAGTCATAGCCTGAGTTGGCAACAAAGCAGTAGGCTACTATAAAGAAGCTGTGTGGATGCAACGCATGCGAGGGTGATGCATGGGATCCCAGTCAGGGTTTGAGTGCCCCTCCTGCTTTTCTCAGCTCAAAGACCCCTGCTGTCTACCAGCTTACACTAAGAAGATGTGGTAGGCGTGCAAGAACCTGTAACTGGCCCTGGTGAGCTGTGCTGTCCAGATCAGAGGTATCACTACTTCCAAGACAGTACAATGAGAAGGACCGTGGATGAGCTAAGCTCACCCTCCCATACCTACATGCTTGTACTCCACCGAAGTGTCATTCCAATTTAAAATCATGTAATTGCTACCAAAAGCTGTGAGCATCTGTAACCTGCCACAGAAACGTAGCCATCTACGAAGTTAAGGCATGGGTGCCACTCCATGCTACCAGACGGCTACTTCAAGTAAGAAATTTCTCTGACTGACATTGCTAAAGAAGGCAGAATGTAATTACCTGAGCTGAAATAGGATACAGGTTCAACTGGATCTTTAATGACCAGAAGTGTTTAGGGCTTTTATTTCATGTCTCATTCAAAAGATAAATGAGTACCATTCCAAAGATTAGATTGCTAGCATACAGAGAATGTCTCTTCAGAAAAAGAAAAAAAAAAAAAATCAAATAAGAAAGGGGATTTCACTCTTTCACATAAAAGCTCCACCATTTATGTTTGTCTCTGAAATGACTGATCTACTTAGTAGATATTACATGTTGAAAGAAATAATTCAGTTGTTATACAACGTAAGTAGTAGAAAACTCGAGCTATTGAACTGCCTGAGTTGCTAAATCAGAGGTTCTCTTTTTTAAAAGCAAAAAAAAAAATGATTGATGTATTTAGGAAGAATTCTATTTCTGCAAATGTGAAGGACTGCACAGATTTTTATCATAACATTATAAAAAGTTTGAGAATAACTTTGACACAATAGTTCCTTCAGGTTGAGCATGACTGTTACTTTAAAGCTACTTCAATCATAAGGGAGCTAGCAAAGAAAACATTCACCCAGAACAATTCAAGCTACTTTTATGCTTCACATGTACCTTACATTAAGCACAGTATTATTTTAACATCTTGCATATTCTTTCTCTGGGGACTACACACATGAACAAAAGCCTAACAAAAGCAACAAGAATTTGCACTGTGAGTTAGTGAGCTCTGAATCTTTAGTAGGTTTTAATGCCACACGCTCTAGGAGACAGATTCATAGACCCCTCTTCACACCCAACAGGTATTACGCCATTGATTTTTTTGATATTTTATCAGGCATAATATTCTGGATCATTTGCAAAAAGTCCACAGTGAAGGGGAGGTTTTGGGTACATCATGTACTTTCTGCAGCAGAACTGATACATCACTATCAAACAGACCGCAGACAATAAACCCGTTTCACCTAACACAGAAAAAGCTTTGGGAGGGAGGAAAAAAAATTATGTAAAGTTCCTAATCAGCAAAACTTCTGATATTTAATTTCTCCTCTGTACATACATGAGTACAATCCTAAAGAAAAACTTGTTTTCTTGAGTCCACACACTGATACCAATTTAGTAGAATTTGCAAAGAGCCACCGCCTTCTGTTGCAGGCTTTTCTTTGCTGTGGTATTGTATAACAACCCGATTCTGCAGTCTTTCAAGAGCAGACTAGAAAACCATGGGTGCTACTCTTACAAAAACAGATATCCCAAAGGACTGAAATTCAACACAATTTTAGATGTTACAGGGGCTACCTCAGTGAATAAAGAAAGGAAGACACTCCCTTCAGTGAGGGTTTAAGTCACATTTTCACCCTGACTCCTAAAGCAAAATAATTGGATTAGTTATCCTCATTGAACATAAGCTGCAATCTACGTAAGTCACATGAGAAAGTGATTTATGCCATTTTATTTGCCTTCTGAGGATTACATGGATGGGGACATGACCTCTTCCTCTAAATGTCAGCCCAATAAAAGCAAGTAGAGGTGGCTATTGCTTTTGTGGTGATGAATTTCTATCAACATGGGAAAAGATCTCGCTGGTTGCATTTTGGGGGGTTTTCCTGTTGCATTAGTTCCACCAGCTTAAAGCAATCTTCTTGTACCATAATTTTTCAGAAAAAAAAATATCTTAAATTAAAAATGAACAAATGTAGGAAAACTGATGTGTTGTCAGATTTAAATACACAATAACCTCTACAACATCAGCCATGTTTTGCTCTATTCCTTTAACTCTTCACATTATTTCTCAAAAGAAATTGTATGCTGATGCTGGTTCTGATGACTAAGGCATGCTTTCTCTCATTACACCTCGATTAACTTCAATGAGAACACTCACGAAGTATGCCCGCATTTACTGTACTAAACTTCAGCAGAAACGTGGCTCTAGAGAGTAAAATTCTCACTTGTACTTATTTTCTAATGGAACTGAATTCTCTGCCCAGTTTGAATGGGATCTTGCTCCTAGATTAGCTAGTTAGATTTGTACCATAGATCAAGGAGTTAAAAATGGCATATTTATCACCAGTAACTGCAACTAACACAGCTTGTTCCACATAAAACCCCCACTCTAAATGCTCTTTTATTTCACTAGAGCCATTTGTTTTTCATTTCACTTTATTCAATTGCACCAGATTGTAAGGCTTCCACTCAGGTGAAATTCCCACTGAGGCAGAGAACTTCTGTCTTAAAAAAAAAAACTCTCTGCACCTGCTCTGCACATCTCAGAGTTTTATTTCTAGGTTATCAGCAAATTTAAACATTCATGGTTGGTTCTCCACTCCAGAGCAGGCTATTAATAAGAAAAAGTAAGGTGGCAAAGAGCTTATTAAACACAGTAATGTCCCCTAAATACTGCCTGTAGTAGGACAGACTGAGGCAGGTTTTATTTAATATTTAGTTAGTCGACTACCATTCTCCTTAGAATTAATATGTTTTTCATGGTCGTAGGCATCTGCCTGGAAGAACCAAAAAAGGGGGTCAGAATGTCCCGACAAACTAGGTTATAAAATTAGCGTTACTGGTTACTGCACTGCATTCAAAGCAGACTACTTGGGGTTTTTTAATTAACCACAGTAAAATGAGACATGGTTTGTAGTTAGTTCATCATGAAGTAGGTACTTTAAAGCAACTGTCTTTTCTGTACAGCTCACATCACAAAAAATGTTTCATAAACAGAAACTTCTCAGTTGCAAAATGGAAAATCCATTAATGTATTAATGTATCTTTTTGCTCAAACATAAGTATTTGCTCGCATTTTTGAGTTCTTTGGGGTTCTTTGTTTTCCTTAACGTATTCGACAGTGATTCTGCCACTTGAAACAAATTTAAATCTCATTGCCTGGGTCCTAAGAACCCAAGAGGACACTGCAGCAGATAGGACCGCACAGAAGGTGTGGGAGATGCCCCTGGTGATGAACCGATGAACGCGAAGTCAGGGACTGAGCACTTCATGGGAGGGCCAAAGCAACAGCTCGAGCAAGCCTTTTGCACAAAATCTGGCTCTGTAGGCTGTGGGCTGTAGCTCAGAGGGAACATGGGGCTTTTGCATTCAGAGCTTCAGAGTTTACTACTGCTTAGTTTACCTGTCTCTTTCTAAACATGATGTTCCTCTTGTAGTACATAATTAGAACTTACGGATGACTGAACATTTAACACTCTGTGTGTATGAGCAGCCAAAACAAACAAAGAAAACAGGAACAAACAAACCAACCTCTCCCCCAGTGATTTCCAGGTGCTAAGTGGAGGGCAAAGCGAGGCCCCAGCACGCTTTGCTCTCACAAAAGACAGGCACCTCCTTTTTGCTCATGAATACTGCCCTCACCGCTGCGCTGTGCTCTGCAGCTTCCAGGTACGTGATGGAAACAAACCAGACGAACATCCCTCTGTTTGCATACCTACATCCAACGTAGGGAAATGCACCTTATCCTTCTGACCTGCATCCCTCTACCACCAAAAGGCAAGTTCTCCATCACAAAGGTTAAGTCACTGCGTGACAGTGCCCAGGTGGTGTAAAGGCATAGGAGCCTTGTCTTTGCTGGGACGCTCACGAAGGACCAGGGCGTGCAGCAAGCACAGCCCCAGGGAAACACGAGGAGTCTGGCTTTACTTCCCTCTTCACTTTGTGCTTGAAGTTACTCCGAACCAGACAATGGCTGGCTGGCTCCACTGGCTGCTACACGCCGCTAGTGTCACGGAAATGGGGAGACATGGGGGCTCACAGAATATGTTCAGGGGAAGGATGCTTGCAGAGATGCTCAAACTGGTACCACTCACATAAACAATCACCTAAACAATGCTCTTAGACTCATACATTTTCTTGAAGTTCACAGAGTTTATGCAGCCTTGTTCTGTGAAGGGCCTTTTGAAAATCCAACTTGGCTCTGGCAGAGGGTGTCTCTCATGTGGAACCTGACTGACCCAACCACTGTATTCCAATGCACTAAGGAGCCATTTTGATTTAAAACGGTTCTGTGAAAGCTATGCTTATTAGTCCTCACCATATCAAAAAGTCTATTTTTAACATATATTCAGTTGGATCACCTCATACTGCTACAAGGACCACTCATCTCTAATTTTAAGATGATTGCTAACAGCTCTTTAGGAGATTGAACACAGGTTACTATCCAACACTTTGGCAGGGTACCTGAATCTAAAAGAGATGGTATAATTTTATTTGGAGTTTCTCCTTCTGTTAATTGCTTCTTTATCTCCAGAGGTCCAGGGGAGCTATCAACCTCATCCTAAGACTCCTGCTCTTTACCTTCATTTCCAAAGCACTTACTGTCATTTTCTTTTTAGATTTTTTCATTGCCTGCTTTTCAGCAAAACAGAAAAAATGGAGTCAAATCTATTGCTCTGTAATAAAAGGAAGACACAAAGCCAATGACTTCATGAAACCAGATTAGTTAATTTTTTTAAATATCCCAAGTATTTTCAGTTCACTACTGGGGTAACTAAAGAATAATAGAACATAGCAGCTATTTCTGTAAGCTCTATGGTAAGTTCTATAGTGGGTCCTCACAAGATATTAAATCCAAGAACATCCAGGAACCAGAACACAAAGAAAGATGGCATGCCAGGACACCATCTAAAGGTATTTTTCTTAATGTTTAAGGCAAGGGAATAAAGATTTTAGAATCAGTTTGGATCTTACATGCACTATGAAGTTTGATCAACTGAAATTACCTCCTGATTACACTGGTTTGCATGAATCCAAATGCAAATTAGAAGTCAACTGACTATATCATGTTTTTCTTTTGTCTAAATATAACCACATCCTTAAGTAATACCTGACGTGTCCTTCTGGCATATAGACACTGGTCAGGGTGAGGTCGGGGAATCTGAGCGGAGAAATGGAGAAATTCAAACTGTAAGAACCCAGAGTAGCAAGCATAAGCAATATAGTACTGCCCAATTTCTAAGTGCAAGCTTTGGGGACCAAAGGCAGGGAAAGACTGACACAGTTTCTGTGACTTAAAAAAAAAAATACTCTAATTCAGAACACTATGAAGGAGATATTTTATCAGGTGGTGGACTGACCCTGGCTGGACACCAGGTACCCACCAAAACTGCTCTATCACCCTCCTCCTCAGCTGGACAGGAGAAAGAAAATTTAACAGAAGGTTCATGGGTCAGGATAAGGAGGGAGATCACAAATTACTGTCACAGGCAAACCAGACTCTAATCATGGAAATTAGTTCCATTTATTACTAATCAAATCAGAGTAGGGTAATGAGAAATAAAAACTAAATCTTATAACATCTTCCCTCCATCCCTCCTTTCTTCCAGGGTTCACCTTCACTCCCGATTTCCTCTTCCCTCCTCCCTCAGAGCAGTGCAGGAGGATGGGGAAAGGGGGTTAGGGTCAGCTCATCACACACTGCCTCTGCCACTCCTTCCCCTTCAGGGGAGGGCTCCTCACACTCTCCCTGCTCCAGCCTGGGGTCCCTCCCACGGGAGACAATCCTCTACACACTCCTCCGGCGTGAGCCCTTCCCCCGGCCGCAGCCCCTCACCCCCTGCCCCGGCGTGGGTCCCCCCCGGTGGGTGCCGTCCTTCAGGCCCAGCCTGCTCCGGCGTGGGCCCCCCCGGGTCACGCGTCCTGCCAGCGACCCTGCCCCAGCCTGGGCTGCCCAGGGGGTCACAGCCCCGTCGGGCACCCCCTGCCCCGGCGTGGGGCTCTGCCCCCCGATACCCTCCGTGGGCTGGGGGCACAGCCTGCCCCGCCGGGGGCTTCCCATGGGCTGCCGGGAACCTCTGCTGCGGCGCCTGGAGCCCTCCTGCTCCTGCTGCACCGGCCTGGGGGGCGGTGGGGGAGTTGCTCTCACACGGTCCCCTCCTCTCTCTCACTGGCACAGATCTTTTAGATCTGTTTTTCCCCTACTTAACACGTTATCCCATAGGTGCTACCACCTTCGCTGATGGGCTTGGCCTTGGCCAGTGGTGGGTCTGTCTCTGAGCCGGCTGGCATCGGCTCTGTCGGACATGGGGGCAGCCTCTGGCAGTTTCTCACAGAAGCCACCCCTGTAGCCCTCCCGCTACCAAACCCCTGCCACACAAACGCAATATATATGACCACAAATCATATAAATAATAAAACATTAGTGTGTTAGAACCATTTGCTATCTGGAATGTCAAGATATCATCTCAGCTAACATGAAAGAT
Organism: Falco peregrinus; assembly: GCF_023634155.1. NCBI lineage: Eukaryota > Metazoa > Chordata > Aves > Falconiformes > Falconidae > Falco > Falco peregrinus. The sequence continues at coordinate 16,627,816 of NC_073729.1, forward strand.
TAATATAGCAGATATTCCTTTCATTACAAACAAACAAAAATACATAGACTCAGACACCTGAACACAAGAAATAAATAATAAAGCAACACAAAAATATCCCTTGGGAAAAAAAAACCACAACACACCACCAAAAAAACCCACACTGCAAGCACAGCGTCTTCTTAGTATTTTTCCTGGCTTCTAAAACTGAACTTTTACGGTGTATGAGGCAGTGTAAGCACTACAAAAGTGAGCCCAGTTTCCTTATGCTATGGTCAGCTTGGGGGATGAATGGTGTTCTTGGTCTGGGAAATTTCACTTTTCTCTGGCTTGGCAGTATGAGATAGAACATCTTTTTTCTTCCACTGGGAGTTACTTGTTGATTTGCAGACAGATGTCCCCTTGATCCTCAGAGACAAACGTAACCAGATTTTTCTAGTAGATATTCTTTGATCTATTCCCTGATATCTTTACAAATGACAGCTTTGTTTCTTCTATCACATTAAGATGTCACCCCTTGCCATTTTGCAATAAGTACCGCTGGGGCAAAGGCTGTAAACAGCTTGGCAGCAAATGGAGCAGGGTAACCTCAGCCACCTGGAGCACCTGCCTTCCCTGGATCTGTCACACCCTCAGGAGTGTCATATCAACCACAACCACTGTTTTCTGTAATGAGCTAAGCATCATTCACTTCACCCCTCTTATCTTACACTATACTGGCTTTGCTTCACCTTGAAATGAGAGGCTTTAGAAAGAATCTCGTGCAAAGCCTTGTGCCCACAACTGCACAGCTGGTTCATTTCCCAAAATAAACCTTGCTTCCTATTTTATAAAAGATCTTAGATAGAGAAAGGTAGGGAGTTTTGACATTTAGCTTAGCATACTCACTGAAAAATCTTTCTCCACTTTGCTTCGGTTTTTATTCGCTTATTTTTTTAAACCAGGTTCCTCAACTTAAATGTCTTTGATAGCTACACACCTAAAGATTTATCCAGCTCAGGAATCAAAGAAATAGCACACAAATACAATTCTCACTTTTCCTTTTTCTTCCCCCCCCACCCCCCCCCGGGCCCAAAGCAATGCAGACTGTAGAGAGTTTTACCCAAAGGACTGCAGAAGACAATATATTCCAGAAGAAGCAATTTAAGAGATGAGTACACAAAGAAGCATGCAGCTTCTTGGACAACAACTCCAGATGCTGCCAACTACTATGAAACAAAGCAGCTAAAGACTCCCTCATTTTCATGACATACATATGACTTATCCAACTTCACGATATAAGCACATTTTGCTATACACCTGCGAAATCCAAGATTGCACTGAAAAATCCATATGTAACACTGCAAATGTTGATTTTATTATTTTTTTCCCCACTTGCAATATAATTATTGGGATTCAAAGCACATTTCTCAGCCACTGCACATACTGAAAAATGATGTCTCACCCCAACATCAGACAATCCTTTGTATGCACAGTCCAAAACTACACCAAAACATAACCCCAGTAATTATCACATTGTAATACTTTGCTGCCGTGTCTTACCCTTGCTTCTGACTGTTTACAATCAGCAAGTAATTTGACAGCACTCTATCATTCTGTGAGAAAATGCTCTCCAGCGTTTTACAAAGACCATAAATACACATGCAGCTACCACAAAAATATTTACCCCTCTGAGCTCCAGCCTACACAACCCCCTTCTAATCTACCAGCAACACATTGCCCATTCATTGCGTACCGGCTCAGCAGCTGTCATGAGCCCAGGGAGCAAAGATATGGCGCAATTGTTTTGAATCTCTTTTCGAGGCGAGGCCCCACCCCATCAAAAGCCCTCCTGCATCTTTTGGAAAAAATATTGCACTTTCCTTGACTTGCCCCTAGTTGGGAACGCACTGCTTCAAACCTTTCTGCCTTGTCCTGATTATTGCCCAGAGTAATCATTTTACAGACGGATACCGTAGCTAACTGCCCTAGCTGAAACTTCTGCCACCACTGGTCACCGTCCCACAGCTGTAGAGAGGTTGGTATGTATTTCTTAGGCCCACACAGGGGACTCTACCTCATCTAGGTAGATATTCGAGGAATGCCTGCAGCTTCTAGGCACTCAATCATCCGTTTATTCCTGCCTTTGATATCACAGATTGTCCTGCCTAACTCGTCCTCACTTCATCAGTGGCAGTAGTGAGTAATATTCCACAAATACAGAATAAAGGCGAATCCTGTCTACAAAACCAATGTTAAAACTTCACTGACCTGTGGCTCATCCACGGAGATAGAAAAGCAGCTCAAGGAATGAAGGGATTATTCTTTTTTTAATATTGCAAAAACAGGAGATGGAGAAAACATCACTGGACAGAATATTAGGGCATTGGAGCCCATGCTGCCAACAACTCTTGCAGAGTACTGTGTTTGCATTCCTCCCTGCACACCAAAATGTCTCTCAGAAGCCTTTAACAGGGATCCCTGCCAAGGGTGCACCTGGGCTTAAGCCAACAGTGTTACATACAGTTAAGGATGTGTATCTCCAGCTCAGCCCCCAGGCACGTACATGCTGGAACATTACAGCAACGTCAGCAAAAATTCTAAGGTAAAAACTTTCTAGCACAGGTATCACAACTGCATTAAATATGATCACAAATGGTAATGATCACAGAGATCATTGATTTTAGCTCTGGCCGGCTAAACACAAAACAAACAAACAAACAAATTGATTGGAAGATAGAAGCAGATCCTAAACAGAAAATGACAAAAATTCTCTAAGAAGCATCAAGCAATTACTTAAAGAAACAGCATTATTATAAAGAATGGAGGGAAGGAGGAATTCCTTGACAGTATCTCTGGATATCGATTTGCAGTTCACCTTCAAAAAGAAAAGGAAGCCCCACAACTGTTACAATGATTCCTCATTTCAGGCAAAGCAACTGGCAAGAGGTAATTCTTCTTAGCAGTGTGTTGAATTATGTATTCATACATAAGCCTTAAACGTGTATTTTAATTTCACCTGAGTAAATTACCAACATAAATCCTACCCTTCTCAAATACCTCTGAATTTTTAATTAACCTAATATCATCATTTCAACCAGGCAGTCAGAAACGATGAGTAACATGATTCGTATTCAGAAGTAAACACACCTGCTTTTCAACAACATTTCTAATTACTGGTTTGTTTTATCCCTTACATGATGCTGAAGCCAGTTTGGGTCATACTGGTTCTAGCTGGTGACGAGTCCTTTCAGCTCACAAATAACACAGAAGGAGTTGCCCTGTTGATGGTTTGAAGGACGTTTTTAAATGCACTGTGGCAAACAGAATACATAACCAAAACACATCATTTTACTTCTGACATGCATCAGTTCACCATGAGCTTCCAGCAGACAAAGGTCTACCAGGTACATTTAAGCTCTGATTTAAAGTGATTTCCCACCCTTTCACTGTCTTCAGTCCATGTCATAATGATTGAAGGAGTGCTACCATAGGTTAAATGTAACAAAGTGCTTATTTCTAACATTACAGACAACAGGGGGTAAAAATATATATACATCAATCAGACAAACATGATTTTTGAATACTTTAAATATCCTTTAAGAGACTATAAGGGAAGTCTTTACTGAACTGCCTCCTTTTCCCCGACAGTGCTACATCTTCAAGGAGCAAGCCGGTAAGCAAAGGGAAGCCTGCTTTGAAGGTGGTTCATCACCTTTCTAGTCCAAGCATTTAGTTTTTCCAGGACATGCACCTTTACAAGGCTGAAGCTGTTCCCACCGATATCTGATATGCACTTAGCCACTGAAACATGCATATGACGTAAGATATATCTGCTGAAGTTTTCAAACTCTCTAACACAACTAAAATGTGACAACTTCTCATATGTGAAGTCCTGTTCATTCTCAAACCAGTTTGCACATCAGATTTCTCAGTTACCACCGTTAGTTTCACTTGTAGCCACTGGTAAATCCCACACGTCTTCAAAAAAAAAAAAAAAAAAACCTCCTTCTGGTTCAAATCATATAGATTTTACACACAGGAGCTAGCTCCCTCCGACATCTACCTCTAAATTTCTTGATATAATGAGAGTACCATGCCTGCCATGTTTCCTTTACTCTGCGTGCTAACTCATATTTTAAATCAAAACAATATAAAAGACATGAAAAACGTAGGAGTCAACAACAGTTATGGCATCCATTTATCAATTTTAAACCATCGCTTCAGAAGTTTAAAAACTCTGTGTTCTAGTTATGAAAGTCCCTTTACAGCTCTAAGAAAAAAAAAGTGTTGTAAGATTCTTGGGTGAAAGAAACAGAGGCAGCCGAGCTGAAAGCTGACCTAAAGACCCTGGCTGCCTGGGTAGGCTGGGCACCTCGGGCAGTGCAGGTACTGGTGCTGCGGTACCCTATTTTCACACCCCTGGCATCCTGCATCCCTCTGATTAATAGACATTTTAGAAAGGAATGAGCAAATTCTACATGGGACAGGGTAACTAGCAGGAAGGATTGGAGGCTGGGGAGCTGTGCTAGGTGGGGCTCTGAGGCAGAAACTACTTGTATTACTTCCTCATGTATATTGCCAGTACTTACTCCTGAACATCAGGAGGCTTGGGAGCTTTTGTCTATTTAGAACAAATAAGCCAAAGGCTATAGGCAAAAAAGATGCAGTACTCAAATTTATTCAAGACGATATGAAAATATTAACGTCCTAGTTCATTCTTAAATAATTAGAAACAATGCTGACAACTGGAAACTGTGGGATTTTAGTATGCAGTCATTTGAGTCCATCCATAAAAAGCTTTCACCGTTTTCAGAAGCTGCTCAAAGGAGATTTGTTGCCAACTGGGCTTAAGTTACTTTGTATTATAATAGAAAAGCAATGTATAAAACAGATACTGCTACACACAAATTACTGAATAACCTCTGGGAAACAAGAGGCTCCAGTGATTTAACTTATCCTTTAACAGTTATTTCTTGGTTTTCCTTTTTTTTCCCCCCTCATGCTTAAAAAAAACAAAAACAAAAAAACTTCATCAATCATAATCTCACACATACTCAATAGTGCAACCTGCATTAACAATCCACTTTATTTCCGCCAGTAAAGACAAGTGAAAAATATCTATTAACAAACATGCAATGCAAAAAAACCTCTATCATTGGGTTAAGTGAAATACAACCGCAATAAATGCCAACCAAAATAAAATCCCAGATCTGCTGTACAAAGAATCTAGTTAAGAGTCCTACATGAAATTCTGTAAGATGCCTTCCTTCTCATTTAAGGTAGACAACAAACCAGATCTTTATGAAACAAACAGAAGGTGGGCCTGTGAAGCTGTCAGAAGCAAATCTTGAAAAAAATCTAGGAAAAGGCACAATCCCACTGTCACTAGTGAATAGGCTATGGTTCTATGACAATCGGTGGCCTCAGTGACTTAGAAACAAATCAAACCTTAAGGATTCAATAACTTTAAGTGAAAAGCAAGCATCCAAATTCCAGTCTAATCTGCACAATATATACAGAAGCAGCAGAAAGTAACCTTGAGCTTGCATCACAGGAAATAGGTGGAGTAATTTTTTTTCATTTGCCATCCCTTCTAATTAACTAAAAGCGTTCACTAGAAGCAAAAGCAGATTCACCCCTGAATGTCTAAAACTTTCCATGTTTAATTTAAGACTAGCTTTCAGTTAGGAAAAGGCAGCTATGGAACACAGATCTTCAATGAAGAGAAATTATCAAGCAGAATGAATGAATGGTAAGTAATTATTTCTTAATACAGCATATCATATTTCTCATTATGAAAGAAGGCGGCATGTTTCAAAAAGAGCTTTACCTTTCTCACAGTGACTTCCTGTGAATCCAGAAGGGCAGACACATTTGTTAGGGGCTACACAAGTTCCACCATATCTGCACCCTTCTTCACAGAACGCTGAAAAAGAAAAGGTATAGGTGGGTACCACTTAATTTGTTTTAATTTTAGCACACATTTGCAAGATACTAAGAAAAACATCTAAATTCTAGGCAATTAACAGAATTCAACTTATTAAAATTCAAACCCAAAGAGAAGTAACTCACTTAACATGAGGAGAAACCTCAGATTAGACCGTAGGCAAACCACCTCACCAATAAAAGATTAATAACCATCTGGAAAAAGAAGAGTGGGGGGGAAAATAGATCGTACAATTTTAATGGGGCTGATCTTTCAGTTATACCCAATATGAATATTACAATGCTCTGGTGAACCGCAGAAACCATTCTGGTCAGATGGTGTTAACTACTTTGTTTCTCACTTCTATCAAATACACTTTATTAAAACGTCTGTAAACCCATACTGTTTTCCAGGGTTTTTTTCTTTATTTATTTTTAAGCTTAAAGTACATTTTGTGGAATCAAAAAATGAAACAGGATGAGGGTCATGATTGAAAACAGAGAAGGGCTCAACCACAAGATAATGCCTCTTGCTGAGGTGTGATTCCTGACAGAGCAAAACACAAATACTTTAGAAGTGTATTTGCACAATAATCAGGATTGGAAACAACTGATGGGTCTCATATCTTTTCTTGCAAGCACTGTGTGGTGTTTCTTTCACTTACAGCAGGTTTAGCAGGAAGTCCACTAACTGCAAGAAGTATGCTTGCAATTTAATCTTTTGGGGTTTCGGTTGGTTGGGTTTTTTTTCTGTGTGTACGTGTGTACAAGCAGCCAAACTGAGGTAAGAAGAGGAAAGGAAATGACAAGCATCAGGGCACAATCTCTTTGGTACTGTTAACTCAAGTAAGACCTTTGCTAAGACTAAGAGCAGATCCTATCCACAACATACTCCCCACCCTCTCCTAGATATTTATTGAACTTCACAAATTACTCAGTGGGTTTGACTGCACTTATGAGGGAACTTACAATTAATATTTAAACAGCAGCTCTCTGCATCTAAGCTAATAACAGAATTGCAAAGTGTTTCCTGCAAGCTAAAATCACAGATGGAGTGTTGGCAAAGAGACGTTACAAATGCTGTGAAAAGGCTTAAAGTGCTAGATAACAGAAGAAATGTTTAAGATTTATTTTCCAACGCACTAAAAAGAAAAATAAAGTGAATAAAGTACTAAGCATTAAAAAGAATGTTTTGCAATTGTTAACCACTTAGAGGCAAAAAAGCACATAATCATATCTCTCGACTGAATTGATAGATGGATCTGCCTTACTCTAAACACGTAATTCATGGCATGCCATACTGTTTTATGGAGGACAACACAGAGAGAAGAACGCTAAAGTGGTTTAGAGAAGATGGTAGTAGAACATCATAAGCTCTCCCGTGACTGGCACAAGGCAGCGGTGTGGAGAAAGCATGATTCGCGCCCAGTAATTCTGCCTGCCCACCAGTGCATGCACCCTATATGGGAATCTTCTGAAATATCTCTATTTTGAAACCAGTCAATTTCTACTGTATGGGGAAAAGAGAAATATAGTTTAAGAGCAGCATTCTGTGATTTTTTGCATATAAATATTTGCAGAAAAGTATAACTGTGCAGAAAGTTGAAAGCAGTAGTATGAAATACACAGCTGGAAAATATATGAAAACCACAATGAGACTCAAAAGATTCCCTCTGGAGCTCTTGAAAGCATGTTTGCTCTTTCCTAGTCTCAGCATTCTCAGAGAAGGTGCAAGTTAAATTCTTCATCTACATTTTTTCTCGTTTGAAATTGAGAGTAAGCAGAGAATTTCATGAGGTAGTAATACATTTCTGCATGACATCCAAAGAACTAGAATTTGCAGCAAAGCAGATATAAAGGGCAAAAAAAAGGAAAATACTGGCAAAAAAGCAAATAGTTCATCCACAATATATGCCACATTGCACTGGGAAAGAATTACACAGGACTCTTAAAATAAAAGAAGTCATAAAGGATATAAACCCCCCCACTTTTATTATTCATAACAAATATGCGTGTCCATTGAAAGTTGTTAGAGCCGATAGGGATAGGCAGGTAAGAGGGCTTCATTTACAGCTCTCTCATACTTACTTTGCCACCGTAACCAATACTATCAACTTACTCATGTGAAATGTCTGCTTCTTACGTTAAATCCTGTTTCTAAGCCTGCACAGTAAGGTGGTGGTTTCTTCCATTTTAAGATTACTAACAGAGAAAGGCTTCTGAGACAGGGCTGGTAAGTGTAAAAGACTTTCCTGTTAGCGCAAAAACCATGTTATGTCAGTGTAGCGGCCAGATCTAGACACCTATGGGCACAGCCAAACATGCCATTCACATCTGGGAGGTAAAGACGGGGAATGCCTGCCATCGGTCAAAACTTGCCATCTTTCAATTCCTTCCTACATATCCGTATCAAAACACACCCCCTATACCTGTACCCAAATGTGCTAGCACGCACTTGTCAAGCATTTTGAAATTCTCCTATCCTTTACAAGTCACAAATCAGTAACCTGAAAAAAAAATTTAAAAAAAATTTGTACAGAGACACCCTGAGGAACTGCAGTACTACAGGATGTTCCTGTGAGAAGGGACTCCATAGTGCCCGCTACGTGAGGAGTCACCCAGGCATTAGGTAGTTACATGGGTGTCAGAGGATGAAGCTCAGGAAGAAGCTGGGCAATGACTACAGAAGGAAAGAATTCAAGTCTTCTTTTCAACTTTTGCAGAAGCTGAGAAGTCTTCTGCAATACAAACTGTGCTTGTCTTTGTTGCTCAGGCTTTGGTGGATTTCAGGGAGGGGGTTCATTCTTAGATTTTTATGCAAGAAAAGAAAACGCCAAGGAAGAGTGCCAGAATTATCCTGCTGTTCTCGAGATTATTCTTCTACAAACCCTCTAATTCCTGCATTGTACGCTTGCAGGAAGTAAGAACATCAAAACCACAAATCTCAGAACACAGTTACAAAATAAAAGTGTTTGTCTAAGGGCTACTTTCCTTAACTGCTAGAAAAAGAGTATTATAAGCAGTACTGATAGCACTACTCTGAATTTTAAGAACGCTCAATACCTCTAAAAATAGGAACTCAGTTTCAATTGCTAGCAATTTTACCAAACTTCACTTATTTGAACTATTTTCTCTAATAGTTCTGCCTCTAGCTGAAGCCTTTTAGAACATTTTATCAAAATTCATTCACTGTTGCTCATTTTTTGAACAATGACATTTTTCCTTCACACCCTTAGCAGTAGAGATTAATTAAGGAAAACCTTTACATCGCTCCTGTACCTATGCCTTATGGACAGCAGAACCCAGCAGGGAGTAGCTCAGTGACTGAATAGTCAATCAGCTTGAGTGCCCACACTCTCATGAAACTACCTGTTCTGGTGCTTATGCTTTGTTATACATTTTATGGGTTCTGGGATCTAGTCTTCCACTGTAGTTTAGACCCTTCAGCATCAAAACTCTATTGGGGAGGGAGGGGACAGGGGATGACACTCACCAGTACCACAGAATGAGCAGTTATAAACCTTGATTGCAGACTCCCTCCTACTCAAACAAAGTTAACACAAGGAAAATAAATCTTAGATGGATCATATTTTGGTAATGTATTCCCCATAAATAGATCCTGTCTCTGAAATTATTTGCAGGCTGACAACCTTGTTAAAAAGGAAAATGGTTACTGAATTTGCAATAAAGGTTTTACCAGGAAAATTAATTGAAGGTGCCATTAGGGTCTACGAGGGTAAACCTCCATCGTTAAAGAGTCTTATTCAGTATTCCATATGTGAAAGAAACAGCATCTACTGATTTCAGGAGGCTTCTGCCAAAGTGAACAGATCTCTGAAATGTTAACAGATTTCTTCCTCTGAAATAAAAGCCTTTATCATATCAAGGCCTTTCCTAAATAGACAAAATTTCTCTGCAGAGAGGAGCTTTATTTTTGATGCATGTCCTCCTTGATGGATCTATAGAAACTAGAAAAAGCCAAAATTATGAATCTGCTGGGTATGTCATTTTTGTGATAATGCTGGAGGGACAGGAGAGTCTCACTGCAGAGCTCCACAAAAAGCAGTACCCACAAACTTCGTACCATGCTCCTACACAAGATGCATACCCACTGCCTACATATTCATGGGGTACAGTTTATTTTCCCCTATCCAGTAAAACAGTTATCTCCTCTCCCAGGGAGGCTATTGTGGGCATATTCAGGAAGGAAAAGAAGAGCTTGAGTTATTTATTTCTAAATAAACAGAAGCACATCATTTATTTAGCATTCATCTTCTCCCATTTGAGAATGAGCAAATTCTCAAATTCTGAGAAGCTGGACTCAGAAGCAACTGATTACAATTCTATCAAGTGGAAAATCCCTGTTTCATCTCCATCTCAACAACACCCATAAGCAACAAACACCCATATTTTAAGAACATCTGTACAATTTGTTTACTAAGCGGCTGACCTCTACAACTTGACGGTACCAAGAAATGGAAGAGCTTCAAAAGTGGGTGCCTTAGCAGCAGGTACCTTTGGCTTCTTCCACTGCTTTTCTCTCCCTCATGATTTCCCCTGTTCCTTCTTCAGTCAAGGCAAAAAACCCAAAAAACAGCGTCAAAAAACATAGTTCCATTAGTACCAAAAGGAACACCACTGCAGATAATGATAAATTGTACCATCGTTTGCATAAAAGGAAAGCATATAACAATACCAAAAACGCAAACTCCTGCCACCCATATCACAGGGGAGAGAAGCTTTTAATTAAAGAAAGCAAACATGGTATTCCTCAACAGGGTTTACTGTATGCATTTATATAGGCCAAACCCAGGCCTACTCCTGTATTACATTAAGTTTATCACAGATAAAGCCTACCACTGAACTTGTTTCTGTAAAGCAAGGCACTCCACAGCTTGCCAAGCCAACAGCAGTGCAGAGTCGCCATTAGCCTAGTTTGCAGTGGCAACTGCAATGCAGCTCCAGGGGAGACCATGTCCTTCAGACAGCATACAAGACAGCAGCTCCTACTGCCTAGTAGTGATGTAGTAACCTCCGGGTTTTCTGCCTTTTGGCCCAAAGTACTGGGTGCTCACATTGATACCAAACTAGCTGGTAGCTGGCCCCATATGCATGCATCAGCTTCAGTGGGTGTTAAATAACCTATGGCAAGAAGTGTAAATTGTGCTTCATGATCAAACACAGCAGCGGGTGTACTGCCAATGCAAATAAGAGTTAAACCTACAGCAGTTTTCCAGAAGACTGAAATTCAAAGGGACTTCAACGTGACACCTTTACTTGCTCAAAGATTAGGTACTGGCACAGGGAGCTAGAGGAGAAAAAACAAACGGTGGGCAAAACCATCCTTTACAGCTGCTCACCAAAGGCACTTCGCTCTGTGCTGTGTTCTCTACCCAAAATGCAAACCCCAGCACCTCCTGGTCACTGCCTTGGGAGCCACCATCCTCTCTTGGCATCATCATTGTTCACCTTGTAAATGAGTAGGTGTCTGGGACTGCTACACGGGGTAGCATAAGAGAAAAAAATCATACTAGTTTTTCTTGTACTTTTGAAGTCAAAGAATTATAGAATCATTTAGGTTGGAAAAGACCTTTGAGATCAAGTCCAACCGTTAACCCAGAACTGCCAAGGCCATGACTAAACCATGTCCCCAAGCACCGCATCCACATATTTTTTAAACACCCCCATGGACCACCACCCCTCGGGCAGCCTGTCCCAGTGCCTGGCCACCCTCCCAGTGAAGACATTTTCCCTGACCCCCAACCTGAACCTCCCCTGGCGCCACCTGAGGCCGTTCCCTCTTGTCCTGTCGCTGTTCCCTGGGAGCAGACACCGACCCCCCCAGCCCACAGCCCCTGCCAGGCAGCTGTAGGGAAGGATCAGGCCCCCCCTAAACCCCCTCCTCTCCAGGCTGAACCCCCCCCAGCTCCCCCCGCCACGCCCCCCAGCCCCTTCCCCAGCCCCCTGCCCAGCTCTGGACACGCTGCAGCCCCTCCATGTCCCATTGGCACGAGGGGCCCAGAGCTGAGCCCAGGGTTCAAGGTGAGGCCTCAGCAGCACTGAGTACAGGGGGACAGTCCCCGCCCTGGCCCTGCTGGCCACGCTGTTGCAGATACAAGCCAGGACGCTGCTGGCCTCCTTGGCCACCTGGGCACACTACCGGCTCATGCCCAGCTGGCTTTCAACCAGCACCCCCAGGTCCTTTTTCTTCAGGTAGCTTTCCACTGCTTTGGAAGTGCTTTTTTACTAATTTATTTTCAACAGGGTGGTCAGTAAAATGACCATGAATTCCACTGATATTTGGCCACACTCAAACATGTCAAGTCAAAAAAAAAAAAGAAAAAAAAAAAAAAGACATTCAGGAAAGGCACGGAAGGGGTGACGCACAGACGGTGTGGGTAAACAAAAATGTGCAGCTTTGGAAAAGAGAAGGGCTAGCAGAACTATACAAGCAGTTTGATAATCAATTGAGGGAAAGACCACAATTTCATTCGCTGATTGCATTTACTCAGCCAAGTACACACAAGGGCATGGCTGATAACAATCCAACTATGTAAACCAAATACTAGAATCATCAGATGATACCAGCTGCTGAGGCAGGTTTAGAGGACAGCTGAGAAAGAAAGGAGAAAGTACGCAAACAAAATATGGGAGCAGCAGAGGTTCTGCTCTTTTTCTCTGTGCTCAAGTGTGACACTATCATATATAAAAGCACAAAACTTCTTGGTTCACTGAACTACATCCGTTGGATACAGGGTGCGACTTATTTAACACAAAGTCTGCCAAATGCCACTGGAGTCCTTTTACAGCTGGCTGAAGTCAGAGAAGGACAAATCTGGCAGGAATGGATTTTGGGCAAAAGAACTGTTCTGGAAAAATTTCACCCCACATGTCTGGGCAGGAAGGAGAATGCAAGTCAGTCTGGCCATCAGGATGCAAACACGTCTGAGACTGGAAGACAAATCCTTAGCTGGGCAGTTCATCACCTTTGTGCATGGCTTCCAGCCTGATTTATGCTTCAGATTTTATGTGTGGTACGTATGAGGGTTAGTTCAGTTCACAAAGAGCCTATAAATCTCAGGTCTTCTACCAGCTGATTGTAAAGTTATTATTCCTGATTTATTTTTCTAGAGATCTCACATATAGATATAAGAGGTACTTCACAAATGTAATTAGCATAATGGCTGCCTAGTGTAGTCAAAATTCCAGATCCTGGTAGTACAAAAGTATTACTTAGAGCTAAGTCTGAACAAAGATCAATGAACTCTGAATTAATGTTTGGAGATGGGTTTTTTTAAAAGCACTCAGAAAAGTATAAAGGTATTCCTTCAAATCTGGGAGGTGACGCACAGTGAGAGTGAAGAAGGAAAAAGGGCAAACCAGAAAAGCACCCAGAGGGATTAAAACCAATAATGAATCTATCAGATGAAATTATGTCAAAGATACCAGATACAGGCATACACACACAGTGTGTGTGAGTTTGTGTGTATTTGCATACTAAATGGCATTAATCAAAGCGGTGAACTAACATTGTAGGGTTTGTCAGCAGGTTATTTTAGCTGATGTAGCAATGAATCTTCTCAGGCACCCAGTGCTGTGTCACACAGCACTCGCAAAATTAAGATTAAGGAGAATTTGGAACTCTAAACATATCTCTCAGAAGGCACTGAACTCTTAGCAGAGGGCTCTTTCTTTGCTGTTCCATGATGTTAAATTCTCTTTGTGCTTGGTGTTTTGTTCAACTGATATATAATCAAGTTGTGGCCATTTGTATGCAAGAAGCAGGCCATTCATCTGGATGCTTTCAGGGTGGGCTCAAGTGTTCTTTGGCTGGAGATGCTGGATATTTTTTTTTTTAAAAATGAAACATCAACTCCTTAAAATTAGTACAATGAATCACAGTGATAAATACTAATAATTTCTTTTTTATTACCCGATCATGGAAGTTAGTTTTTAATGTGTAAGTTATCTACCTTGATTGATACGTTTTCACCTAAAATATTTTCTAATGGACCAAAAGGCTATATTTCATTAAATTAATTCAGAAAACATACTGAATGGACAGAATCTGTCCATTCTGCTTTACTGGTAAAAGGACATATACGAAACACTTACTGATGTCAAGCTTATTTTATGGCTCTGAGGACCGATATGTGACAATTTTCAAAAATGTGCATGAAAAAGAATCAATAGAAGCAGTAAGAGACAAAAGTAATATAATAAAATTTGTCCCGTGATATATTACACTTCTGAAAGCATCTCTCACATCCCCAGATGATTTTGTGCTAAATAAATATTCTTGTTGCCATTTTACTGCACTGTTTCCTCAAGGCTAGACTCTTCAATATTTTTAGCACACCATTTTAAGTCAGCTGCAGCTGTCTCTCTAGTAACCTAACACTAAGCTTGACAAAATAGGGCAGAATACTTCTGCAAACAAACTGAACACCATCTTTCAAAATTCAAGTTAACAGTTAAAAACTGTAAAACAAAACTGAAATTTACTTTGAGAAATGACATGATATAGTGTATTATTGGAGTTTGCCTTTGCAGCACATCAATGTGCTGCTTATACTCCCTTTTTTTTAACAAATGGGCATAGAATAACTTCTATTTACAAACATAACACAAATTATAATTTTATATATTTTAATTTAAATTTCAGTGGAGTTATCAAAACAAATCAGAGCACTACTAAAAACTGCAAGCATCACAAAGCAAGAAAGACAGGATGTGAAACTTCTGACCTGCTTCCACTATGGCTAAAATACTGCAGCTCGCTGCTTCTTTAGAAATCAGTTATGCTTAATCAATCCCAATTTAAGGATAAAGAAGTATGTTCCAGAAGCACAACAAAAGCTTTTTTCCGTTGCCTGATCTATTATCACAACTTCAAAAAGACCTTGATTCAAATCCCATTCAACTAATTGACAGTGGATGCAATCTTAGGTCTGTTTGACCCTAGTACAGTACATGGATTATTCCGACAACATAAAAATAGTTTTCTAGCTGTGTGTGTTTTACAGTTGCCTGATCTTAGCCTTCCAGTCCATACAAATGCATTCCATAGACATGTTCAGCACAGAACTAGCTGGATTATACCCTAACAGGTATATAGTCTTTTAATTCACTCTTCTTGTTTTGCCCTGTAGCACAGATAGGCACCCTCACCAATAAAACACAAGTCTATTTACCTGTAAGAAACACCGTGTCCCAGTGTGAAAGATTTACTCTATATTGCTTAATGAAAGGCTACCTAGCATCCTCAAACAGTCAAGTTACTAAAACCACCAGAATATCGAATAAGCTGCGAAAAAAAATATGCCTAAAATCTTAATAAAACATTATTTTATGGTAATTCCCTATATGAGGAATACTATCTTTTGCAATGGTAAATAAATTTTAAGAAAGCATTTTTAGTCGTGGCTGGAAGCGAGCGTGTGGCTTAGGGTACAATCACAGCCTCTGAAGTGTTACATTCAGCAACATTTTTTTGAAGGTTGCTGGTACCTTATTGCAAGCATAACAATTGAAACTGAAAACAAATACTCGTTTTGATAGCTGCACACTATGCAATAGTAAATCAAGGTATTATTGATAGCATCTAGCTACCTGAAGGTGACATTACTGGGAGGGAGAGGAAGAAAATAGGAAATAAAAGAGCAACAAGATTTTCTGGTCTGGATCACGGATTCCTAAAGACAAATAACTTACAGAGACATTAAGAGACCTTAAGCAGTGTTTCTTTAAACAAGCACATTCAAATTTAGGTGTTCTCGCTCGCTGTCTTAACATGATACTTCTGGTATGCTGCAAGTAACAGCTACAGGGGTATCTCTGAAAACATTTTCTAATGGGCTTTTGGGTCATCTTTTAAATCTCACTCATCCTGCCAAGACACTCCACCCAAAATCAAATGCCTTTTTTCAAAGCATGATTGCGTTTTATTGACCAGCACCAGAAGGATGAGAATTGTCAGTTCCAGAGATCAGAGTCCTCTGACTACATAACAAGGACTTCAGTATGTGATGCTTTCTGAGCTCACCCACAATACCCATCCAGCCTTCACTCTTTATCAAGAAAGATGCCTTGTTAGATATAGACATTTCCCCATTAAGCGACAGAATTAAGAGTTAATCTCAATTTACAGAATCTAGCTTACCTTGCAGTCTCTAACAGATAAAGGTTTGAATTCACTGAAGACACTGCCAAGAAGGCAATCAAGAGATGAAAAGTCCTGTATCCCATAAGCAATGCCCCAGGGCATTCTGTCTCGTTCAAATCAAGTGTATGTAAGGGAAAGAAAGAATAACAAAGAGAACAGTGAAGGGGGTGAGGGGGTAGAGAGGTGGGGGAAGAGAGATTCAAACACACTGCTAAACAATGCCATGCTAAATAATGGATTCTCTTAAGTTTAGATAACTTTTGCCTTCTTCTGTGCTTCCTCTGACCTTTGCATTTGTTGGATTTAAAAGAGAATGCAAATAACTATTAAAAGGACACAATTAATCTCATTTCTGATCTGCATTTTAAATCAGAATTTTTTCAGTAGCTAAAATATTACCACAGAAGCAAAGTTCCACCCCCCCCCCCCAAAAAAAAAATAGTAGTACATTTTTAGCAATTATTTTAATATTCCCAGTGGCAAAATAGATTTCATCTCACCATTTGGATTTACCTAAAATCATCTCACCAAATATGTTTTACCCTAAAGTGCAAGGCTCAGGCAGAAGAGAATAAACTTAAATATTTTTACCTGAGAGAGTCACCAGATTTTTCAAAAGGGAAAAAAGAAGTACTGAAAAGTGATATTCACACCGTTACCCAGAAATTTCTGTCTAAAGGCAGAGATTGGTTTCGCTCAAGCTGGTGTGACAGCAGGTGTGATATGCATCACCATCAGCCTTATAATCATCGTAATATGTTGCTTTTACATAAATCCTTTCATCTCATGCTTTTACACATTATGAACAATTAAGCCTTACAACCCCCCAGCGAGGAAGCTGCATTA
This sequence comes from Falco peregrinus, assembly GCF_023634155.1. Taxonomy (NCBI): domain Eukaryota; kingdom Metazoa; phylum Chordata; class Aves; order Falconiformes; family Falconidae; genus Falco; species Falco peregrinus. The sequence goes on from NC_073729.1 coordinate 16,644,713, forward strand.
AGAACCTGAACCTGCTAGGCACTTTTTCAGAACAGTGTTAACTACAGAAATATAATTTAATAAAGAACGCATTTAACAAGAGCATAAAAGCAAATACAATCTTTGTGTGTATAATCTTTGACTGAGCCAAGAGCATTTTAGAAATCCATGGGGCCACACTCTCTCCTAGCGTAAATTAGTAAATCTATATCAATTTACACAGTGACAAAGAATTTATCCCCAAAATTTCTTAAGCTATGAGACTCTAAGGAGTCTGTCTCTGTCACAATTTATAATATCAAACTGCTGACTTGTGTCCTTACATACACGTGTAATCACGCAAACGTTTTAGCTAATACCTAGAAAGTATGTACAACACTGACTTAAGTTTCTGCCACCTTTTCCCTTTCTGTTGTTTTTTTCTCTGGAGAACTGGCTGGGCAGTAACAGGCTGGGGAACGGTAAAGGGAAAGGAATATGAAATATAGATCCTCCGTTGCTTCTTGCAAAGCAATGCCACGTCGGTCACAATTCTCAATTCAATGATTCTGCAGCAGTGCTCTCTGTATTTTGCCGTACGGGCCCCCTCACAATGTCATGTCCTTCAAGAAATGAAAGCAATGAAAAATCTCTACAACTGGCCTGAACATGCCTTAAAGGTGCTGGAACTTTTCAAAAGTGTCATACTTAAAGCTTGGTGCATCTGGCCAAAACGTTCTTCCCTGATGCATGCAAAATGTTACAGACAGTGTTTGTTTGCCTTACAACCCGATAATAGCACCTCAGTAGCACCACAGAGCATATGCCCTATAGATTTTTTTAGTACTTTGGATTCATTTAGAATGATAAGGTTCAACATAAATGTGAAATATCCTTCTTATGCTTTAGTTTGCTAATGGTACACAGTATATTGTTAATGTAGAAAAATTAAAGCACTATAAATGACAGCTGTAATCCTTCCGTCAATTACAGTGTGTGTTCCTAATGGAATATGTTTTCAAAACACATTTCCAGTACCACCTTCTTAGGATATCATTTTATAATTTTTTGTTTGCTAAAATTGACTACAGGAATACTTGCTATATTGCCTGGCAATACAACATTTAATTTTATGGTGCATAAAATGCATTTCTCTTAACAGATGTATCAGTTCCCTGATATCATGACTGAACTACTTCATACCCATTAAATGCTGTGTGGGGAACTAGCAAAGCTATGGCATTTATTTTTGTTGTTGTAGCACACACTTCTACTTGCTCATAACATCATGCTTCCCTGAATAACAACAAAACCAGCTTTGCCTGCTCTTGGCAGACTTGAGATCATGTGCATGCCATATATACTCTTACATACGTTCATCAGCAGTTGTGCACAAAAAGTGTCCCAGCAACGCATCCTAAAGCACATAAGAAGTACAAGACTGTTTGTAGAGAAGAAATTACTAAAAAATAAACTGTAATAATACAAAATATTCCACAAAATGAAATTCAGTTTTGGCTTGGGAGAGGTTAGCCTCCTTTCCAAGTCTGGGTTAAACATCCCACTTAATCATGTCCTGACAAAAAAAAATAAATTTTGCTCTACGTCGGAACATTTTGGAAAGCAGAGAACATGATTTAATTGCAGTATTCCCTGACTAAATTAAGGGAAAACCACGTGCATGTGTTTCACAGTTCTCTGAGATGAATGGCTCTGGGGAGCCACCACAGCCGCACAGTAGCCGTACCACTGCACAGTCCCTGGCAGACACCGCACTAACAATAAGGCTTAAGGAGCGATGTGGAAGAAGACAAAGGCACAGTTATATGAACTGATTTGCAGAAATTCTTCCCAGTATAAGCTGTGACGTGAAAGAAGGTACGATTCATTAGATTGTTAGCTTTTCCAGCTGCCTGCCGTAACTAGCTTCTATAAAGGACAGCGAGGCAGGTTTACTAACAGTTACTCTTCCTGTACATGTGCATTTCTCTTCTCCATATCCCTCACACCAAGGGTTTCTGCAATCTGCTAACACCAGCTCTGGCAGATGATGAGCTCCTGACTTTATAAAACACAAACTTAACCCCCTCATGTCATGCTCTCCAGTGCAGCTTACTGGAGCTTCAACAGGTTTCATTAAAATCTTTGTTCTAAAAATAAGTTTCCAAAACCATATTCTTCAGATCTACAAGTATCATCTTAAAAGAACAAACAAATGATCTCCACAAGGCACGTGTTCCTTGAAACAAGTCACAAATAGTAGGAGTGACTTCTGTGAGCATTAACTCACTAATAATAGCAGGGTTCAAGCATCAACAGACTGCTACAAAGGAAATAAGTGAAGACAGAAGGAAAATTATTAGATTGATGCATTGACACGAAGTCATCTTCAAATATTTCAACACTGTGAGCAATCAGAATCTGGACTAGAATGGAAACTACTTCATGTTTATTTTATCTGTCCAGTGTAAATGATGCTGAAGGAAGAATGTATTACTTAATGCAAGTGCAGAATATTTTGGTACTCACATTCATACGAAAATGTCAATCACCAGGTATAGAAATAAAGCAATGTTACACCATGAATCACAAAATAATCCTAAACATAATACACCGTAGTATATTCGCTCATGTTAGTACCTAGTCTTCACATATCTCACTGGAAATCAGCATACCCTAAGCATAATTCTAAATGACAGTTCGCTTAACACCAAAGTGTATTACTCGAGCCAAGAATGTGATATAGTTGTGCAACATGAAGACATATGTCAGACACAACAGTTTTGTTTATTTTGAAGACATTCGTGTTTCCAATTACACATGTGCTAAGCTGAAGACATACCTAATAATACCAGGTAGAAAACTAAATCAAAGAAACAGTACCATAAGTACTTAAATATTCTATTGCCTTACTAATATTAACTCCAGCAGAGTAAAGGTTCTTTGAAATCGCTTCATCTCCATTCAAATGAAAAAAAAGCGTCCTGAAATCTTAAATTTACAATGTTCTCACACAATTGGCTGAGTACAGAAGTCATTTCTGTTTAAAGACACTTTCTGAATCAAATAAAGTTTGATCTTTAAAAAAAAAAAAAGTATGGTTTCACTGAGCAGCAATCAAGTGGTCATCGTGAACGTACACTGACAAAACAAGTCAGGGTTGTGGTTTTTTTGTGGGGAAAAGATGCTCTCTGAACAGCTCTGTGAAACTTTATGCACCCTACTGTTATGTTGTTGCTGGGTTTTTTTCCCTCAAAAATCTCTCAGTACAATTACTAGGTGCGTTCTACACTATGAATAACACTGCACAGCCAAAGGAAATCAGTCCCTCTCAGTGTATAACATCAGTCATTAACAGCAAACCGTGGCAGTGTGCTCTGCCCCACCTTGCATCCTGACCTTTATTTCCATAAGAATGCTCAAGTGATAACCACCAGTGGCGGTCAGAATGGATGTGCCTGGTCACGTATCTGTGCGTATGGCCATATCCACCTCCAAGTGAATTTGGAGGAGCGAGATAACCCAATAGCCAAGGGCTAATTTGAGCAACGGGCCCACCTAACCACGGTGCTGGTCAAGGTCCAACCTGAGCCAAGTTTGAAAGAAACTGAAGTCTGTAGTCAGGATGCAAATACGACTGTGAGTCAATTATCTTACTACATAAATAGTGGACAGCCCAGGGCCTCTTGAGCTCTCCTTCACAGCAATAGGCTGCACACTTGATCTCCCTTTGAGTAGGGACGCCTCTCAGGGTTACTCCTCAAGGCTGAGAGATTCCTTGCCACAACAGACTCTCAGTAAGCAATTAACAGCATGCTGAAGTTTGCAATCTTAGCTAAGTGATACAAAGGATTGACTGCACATATATAATCCGTAAGATATAAATCACTGACCAAGTCTAAGTCTGGATCTAGCTGCACCTGAACTCCCCTCGGAGGAATTTAGAACGCAAGGGGGTCCCTTTCTGAAGCTCATGACTCAATGGGAGGGTCTCTCCCTAACAGTTTTGTCTGACCTCATCCTCTGCGCAGTAAATAATCAGGTGTACCTCACCATCAAATCTTGTTAAACAATTATCACACTTACTATCAAACTTTGTTAAACTGCTGGTTTATAGCAATAAACATATTGCTGCTTCTCTTTTATAAGTCAAGTGCATCACTCCATCCACGACACACACAAATACACAAAGTGCTGCTGCATAGTACCAGAATAATGGTGTCCTGCTGTTATGTAAACAGAAAACTTGAAATAAAAATATACACTGGGCAGAAAGCAAGCTTCTAGTTAAAATGAGTAGCATTCTTGTGTGCGCTACAGCTGACAAGTCCAGACTTCAGGAGCTGACATGTCATTGTGAAGCCAAAATCCTGGCTTTGATCGTACCAGCACCAAACGGGCTTCAGGTAACTAATGGACAGCAGCGCCAAAGCTTAACAGAGAGAAATCTACTGCACAGCCTGATCAGTTTTGGTTGTGCTCTTCTGAAAGGCAACCCAGAGTCTCAGCTCATCTATTTATCCACGGAATAGTTAGTGTCAGCCACAGGGCAAGATTCCTCAGACTGTCGTGCCCATAGCATACTGCCACAGCCTACTACATCTATCTAAAATAAACCTTTGAAACTGTGGACTCTGTGGCATGTTAGCCAGCGCAGTCATTCTCAGGCTCTAGGGGGTTGGCAGAAAGACAGCGTTTCTTACAGTGGAGTATCAAATACAAATAATACTGGGATTTTGCTATTTCCATTAAAAAACTGCTTTTTCAGGATGCACAACCACATTTACTTAATTGACCAGTATCAGGGCATTTAAACACACATTTATGACATTAAGAAGCTGAACAAAGACACTTAAGGGAGAACTGATTTTTGTTGTTTCCAAAAGCAGCACAAAGGAATAATGTACCTCTGTGTCAGTTAGATACTCAAGGGAATTCAGCCTAGGTCATTCGCCTATTGCTTTGTATTTTGTTATTGTTGAATAAATCAACAAATCCAGCATCACAGTACAATTTTCACAGTGACTTATATCTACCATTATCTGTACAGTGCCACTGAGGAGGTCCTTCAGTGAAATCGGAATGTTTCTCAGAGCTGTATATGAAGTTTGGTGAAGTAAATGAGATTACAAGCCTCGCCATGTGCAAAGTTCTAAGTAATCTGCGTCAAACTAAAAATGTTATGACAGACCAGAAGCAAGACAAATAATGACAAATAAAACAGTATCCCATGGGAACAACAAACACTCAAAACAACCAGCCAAAACAGGGTACTATTCACTCATGAAAAAGCAAAAGATCACAGTGCAATGACACAATATAACCACCTCCAAAATAATTTTGCAGCAGAGATAAACAGAGGCAGTTTCTCTGAGTTGAATCATCTTAATCATATTCTCTGGCAGATACAATTCACATGCTGCACCTTGGTACTTCAGTAACGTATATGCCCCAAATAAAACTGTAGCAAGCATCGCTTTACATTAATAACTAAAATTCAACGCCGCCAATACTCTTGAGCAGAGGGCAGGAACAGTTGCTATCAGGACCTGAAACAATACTAAAGATATCCTATTGTATTTGAAAAGTGTTGTAATAAAACTCAAGGTTTACATTAGGTTTTCATAGCAAGCACTTCTCTAAAACAAAAACGAAACATGAGAGTTTAGAACAACTTTGAGCCCCTTTTATGACATCCAGCAGGCCACAGAGATCCAATGAAGCAGAAACCTAACTTAGTAGCATTTTGATTATGCACTGATTAAGATCACGCAGCTCAGGTTTGGAGAGATTGCCTTCTCTACTGTCCTATTCCCTGGGTGCTTTAATCTCCAAGAAAAAAATGTCAAGATGCTTACTGATGAAAGGCAAGCTGAATGTGATCTCAACTGGTTTATAATAGCATTGCCATAACATCAGGAAATCTTTCTAAATCCTTGCAGGTTTTAAGCAGTTTGTTGGTTGGGTTTTTTTTTCCTTTTATCTTTTTTGCTGAACATTCTGTAGCTCTACCTCTATTACTATTAACTTGTGGTATTCCTGATAAGTACAGTCTTCATGAGAATATGCATATTGGGGGGCAAATATCCTGAAGCCAGGATGTCACTAGTGTTGAGAAGTCAGTGGAGAGAGAAAATAGATCCAGTGGACAGTTACCCAACATGGAATTTCTGTTTCCACTTGGCCAGCCTCTGAGATTTGCCATTTGGACTAATCAGAGACTTTGGAGGAACTCCAGATTCTTTAATACATTGAAAATTCATCCTGTTGTTTCTCTTGTTTTAAATAGGCAGAGGCAAGTAGTGCATTATCATCAAGTGCACTAATTGATCCAAATGCAGTGTAAACTAAATTAATGGGGCTGGAAATGCTAGAAAAATTAAGCACAGCATTCTTAATAAAGCTGAAAATAGCTTAATAAAGCTGAAAATAGGATCCAAGCATCCTAAGGCATGTTTATTTCTGTTTAAATAGATGTCTTCCTGTAGACTGTTATCAGCTCAGCAGGATCCTTACAAGAGAGGCATTTTTCTCATTCTGTGCATTTTAAGTTAGGTTTCTATGAAGTTCAGCCTGCCTCTAAAAGCTGCTGCCAATTCATGTAAAAACCATAACTGTGGCAAAGTAACAATAATATCGTGAGAGCAAGTGAGCTGCAATACTGAGCTGCAAATTCAGTCGAAACCTTTATCTCAAAAATGGAAGTCTGCTGATGTGTCTTCCAGATAACAAGTTAATTGCACACCTAAAGTAATGAGAAGGAACCTCATTAGAAAGGTTTTCCTTTATGCAAATGGATTGTGCAAGTCCTTGGCTGGCAGGCAAGGCACCAATTGCACCTTTCTTCTCTGTTGCTGAAAAAGGTCCATCAGCATCAACAGGTGTCACAATGGGTGGGGCTGAACAGAGCTCTGCTTGGTAAGCACGTGCTAAATTAGATGTGCGAGGACAAAGCACCCCAGACCCACGTGGGAAATGGCCAAGGGGGCCTCTTTGAGTAGTATTTTGGATACCATCTCTTGAGCTGTTTCTGAAAGGAAGGAATGCCAGCTGGACTTCAAGAGGAGTGAGGATCACCAGCAGTAAACCTGGATCTTTGCTCAAACTCCATGCAAGAGTTTTGTATTTTATTTCTCTTTTTGTATTTGCATGGTATTTCTCTTTTCCAAAAGTTTCAGAAAGTACCACTAAGCAGAAAGGAGCAGAGGAAGACGAAAGCTTATGAAACAAAAGAAGTTGAGATGTGTGAAAGTGTGGAAGAAGTAAGAAACTGAAAATACACACAGAAAAATGAGAGTACCCCTCGATGCTTTAAATCTGATTGACAACCAATCACCAAAAAAAGGGAATAATGTTGGCTACACAGGAATTCTGGCCATGTCTTTTACTATTTAAATTTTAAAATTCCAAAAGAAGTGCCTGCTGACTTTGAGAGGCAGAAGAATCCCCAACAGGGAAGAACTAACCTGCAACACCTAAAACCATACACAGATTAAAAGAAAAAGCAGTTATTTGGAAATGACACTAAGGACAAAGTCACCGTGTCATTACGCATTTGATGCGCGTAAGAATAAAGCATGTCTGAAAGCAGATACCAATGGCTAATAGGTGACCAGCAAAGATACAGAGCAATGATCCTGACTCCGTTTAGAATTATAAATCTCAACTATACAGATTATGAAAGAAATTCACCTGTAAAATTAAGGGTAAAGATACTGTCCCACTACTTCTACACTTACAAATTGATCATTAGCGATTACAGCTCTTCAAGGCATTTTGTAGCAAAGATGTTACATGTACACGAACATCATAAACTGTCGGTGCAGATGCACAAGTAACTGAAAAAGAACATTCTCCATGAAAATAAGAAATACCAGCTCCAACTCCAGTGACCGCTCTCCCATACAAGCATCTGAGCTGGCAGATCAGCCTAAGGCATAATGCTTTCATGTCCAGAAGGCTATTACATGCTGTAGTCTTCCCCATTTATGCCACTGGCACACCCCCAACACAGATACAGTACTGTTTAGTTACAGCTTGGCCTTTTGCACATTTAATGATGGCCACAGATGCAAGGGGTGGCAATTTGAGTGGTACAGTCCCGCAATTAAGCTAACATTGTATATTTCTAATATGCATCATAGCTTTTCCCCAAAGCCTACTGCAGCTTTGATAAGGACACATACCACTGGTGTACAAAATTTAACCTCTAAATTAAGCTTCAAGTGAGATACAAACAACAACATATTTAAGCTGAAAGGAGAATGGCTAAATATTATCTGCAAGAATCTACAGTCCAGCTTGTTCTCTCCTAGAAGAGCTGAGAGAAAGAAAAAAAATCATGAGCCATTAGAGAGGAATCATTACGAGTGAGAAAAAAAGGCTTGCGTGGAAACCTACTCATTAAGGACTTTTAAGGTCGTACCTAGATGTACCATACCTTGCCTGCCTGGCACAGCATGTAACACACACCTGTGGGTAACCAGGAGGCCACCTTGCACATGAAGTCACCTAACCACAGGCAACCGTGTGGATAGATGAAGAGGGCACAGAGCATGGTACCTTTGACTGTTCAGAGGCTGTCTTAGTGTCAAAACAACATAAGCCTCAGAAGAATTAAACTGAGGAATTAAACATGAGCAAATTCTCTTAGTACTGGATAATACGAAGTGGTCCCTAAATACACTGAAACAAACAAAAACAATCTTTACAGAAAGATGAACTTCAATGAAGCTGAACAAAAGACTCAGTGAGAATGAAGCCGAGTATGAACTGGAATAGTTCTAGGCTGGTATTCTGATACAACCTTTTAAAAGTAGGAAAGCACTCAGAAACCACAGCTGAACTAGTTCTAACTACTCTGGTCTATCTGTACTCAGAACCTCTTCTGCTATTTCCACTCTGACCTTACTTCAATAGGGATGTCTTTCCAGTAGGGACTATCCTCATTTAAAGGAGGATTTCCTTTCCTCCAGGACACAGCTGCTGCCTGAACAAGTCAATCACAGCTGTCAGCAGAACCATGAACTAAAAGCCTGGCTGCAGCAGTAATTCCAAACCTGGGAGATGTAGGAGCTGAAAAAAGGATGAAAGGGCACCTCTGGGACATTCCTAAACTAAAAAAAAGTTTCAACAACAAATTCAGAGCATATCATCTTGTTGGTATTTCCATCAAGGTTACCAGTTACTATGAAAATGAGAGGAGTAACTGGGCAGTAGCCAGAGTACTGACAAAATGCCTCAGCTCCTCTCCAAAACCAAAACATCCAGCAACGCTTCCAGACAGACATGTCCCCAGTGTAAGTTTTTAATCTTGCTATTGACCAAGATGATCAACAAGCTTATTAATAAGGGGCTTCAAAAATGGCTGAGGTTTTTTTTTCCAGTGGAACCACGCTACTTTTTCTTTACCAAAGTAGTACAGAAATTACACAGAAGGCTTCAGAAATAGATGGGCATAACGCTTCCGCTTACTGCCACGGAATGGAAGTGGAATAAAGGAGGGTATAATCACTGCGTCTCTAATATTTTTTGCAGGGCACCCTTATCAAGTAGGTGCCTGAAAACCTTCTATATTTCACTTCTACGGTTTGTCTAGTCTTGACTATGGTTGAATCTTTTGAGAAAATGACACCTGGAAATTTAAGAACCTAACAGCATATAGGCAAAGCCCTAGCATGTGCCGTTTCCCATATGCAATCCCTCATGCACTTACACCAAGATCTACACTGTCATCTTCATTTCATATCCAAGAAGAGATATGCACATTTTGATCAGGAAGAAAAATAATGGGACATCGTTGTGATGCACTCACTAGGAAGTGCAATGCTGGAATTTTAAGGATTTCAGAACATCTAGTATCGTAAGTACTTCAACGCTGACATGGATAAGCAAAATACCGCAACTTAGATTTCACACACCATGTATTGCTGTTCAGTCTACTGAAGCCAAAAATTGATTTTACACCATAATTCATAACTTCTTAGCCAAGACCATAAACCAAGGTTCTATTCCTCCTCAGCAGGAGGAATATTGACATGATGACAAATATTAAGCTTCCAGAGGACCACCTAAATACAAGCTCCCACTGAAAAGATACGAAGAACAGGAAGAAAGAAGGAACTCTCAATCACCATGTACAACAGTTGTTTGATAGCAGAAACAATTCTTCACTTGAAATTTTTACATTTGATTAGCGGTAGACAGCCAGAGAAGTGAGAGGGAGGAAATTATTCGGAAGCTGTATAATAAAGGTGCAAATTACAGACTTTGGCTACTTCCAACAGTGCATCACCCAGACACAAGAGGAAAACTCCAATAGCTATTACTACAATTCCTTGGACTTGTAAATACTGCAACAACAAGACAATTAACCCACAGAAACCATTTCTATCATCAAATACTTCTCGTAATATTGTAAAAGGGATGCTTGTCATTTCCAAAAGTCCAGATCCGAGACATAAATTAAGCTTTTCCTCGTGGTCCAAGGAGAAACTGCAGGGAGGAAGTGTGACTTTCAGTTGCAAACTTGGGACCTCTTTGCAGGGTTGGTGGTGGGGAGGAAGGATTGGAAAGGACAGGAAGAATTTCTATGGTCTTTGCAGGTACTGGCCAATTCCCTTTTGCATCCTGGCTCAGCCCTGCTTTTTCTGCTGCTTGCCTGCCCATCTGCTTGAGAGCACCACGCACTCAAGCGCTCGTATCCCTTCTGCCCAGATCCATGTTAGAGCTGACATGACATTGTGTGAAGCAGAAAGGAAAATCTTTCTACAAGACAGATACTGTGCTAGCCTGCTTTCTGCTCCGGAAGAGAAACTGCATATTTAGAATGCTGACTGGAATTAGACAAAACGTAATAGATATGGCTTAGCCAGTCTCTTAAATAGCAAAAATGCATCTTCCTGAAACATTGACTGCATTTCTTCCAAAAAGATGCTGGAATCCTGTTTGTTAACCCAACTGCCGCTGCAAAAAATGCTGTTGGCTTTTGGGATTTCAGCACAATGATTCTGAAATCTCTTTTCTTGTCACTCTGCTGCAGCAACATTCCATTGAGCAGATATTAACTTCTTAGTCTCTTTTGCAACAGACATTCATTTACATTTATTTTACATGAACTAAATTTGGCATTAACTGTAGTAGACCAGATGCTTAAATGATACAAGAGCTGACTGCAGTGTTCATCTTTATTTACTGCTCTGGCTTGAGCTGTACTGATTTCTAAACATTTGCATATGTGCTGGTGAGATCTGAATTTTTTTCAGTAATTTTTATCACATTAATTTCATTTTTCCTCATTCAGGTCAGGTCACTGACTTGGATTTCTGGTTTTAGGTTCTCTTTACATGGTTCAGAACAAACGCAGCCACAGACAAGCATCAATTTAATCTATACAGTCAGTATTCTTTTCAGATAAGAACAGGATGGGTGTGGGGGGGGGGGGGGAAGTTTTGTTGGTTTGGCTTTTTAAGCTCCACCTCAGGCTGCTTCTTATTTCTCTCTTTAAAGTCTGTTGCATATGACATTGCATCTATCAGATGCACTTCATCAGTAGATGAAGTGAGTCTTTCTTCATTGAGAGTTTTCTTCAACGAAAGAACAGGTTAAGCATTTTCTTGGTTTTTTTCTTTTTGTCCCCTTGCTTTTTCACACTGAGGTCTATATATGTACCGCAAACATGCAAACGACAACAGCCACATAAAACAGCAAGACAAACCACCATCTTAAACCACAACTACCACCACGCTGTTCACATCTGAGCTAACACACGGAACATACTCTGACAAGGGAATCAGATTTCATTTACACACATCCTCATGCTACCTCATTCACACACAATTAATTGTGCCACAAAACCAAACCTTCTGTTTCCCTAATCTTCTAGTTTCTGCCTGAAGTAAGATATACATGTTTTCATCTCTTTATTTGGGGGAAGTGGTAAATGGTTTCATTCACATTTTTGGTTCAGTGCATTTAACTGTTAGGTTAGATTTCTTATTCAATAATCCAACTATTAAACACACATTTTTTTTCTTTTTGATCCTTTTCATTGAAATTTAAGCCACAGCTATATCATGTCTTTTTAAAACCTTAAAATAGCACAGTTCACCTAAAAAGCACCTGTCATTTTGAACCTACTCATGAGCAAAAGACCTTGACCTAGTAAATACACCGTAACTTATCACTGTCAGAAAACTGTTTCTTCCTTGTATTTCGGAATCATGTTCATGGTCTGACTGATGCTTGGCACTGTCTTGGTCTGGCAGATCAATCACCTCACCATCCCATTTGTCATCAAGTAGAAAATACCACATAGTAGTCTGAGAACTTCCACGTGCAGGGCTGTATTCAGGCACAGTGCTCATGAACAGGACCAGGGATCATTCCAATCCCAAACCACCCCAACCATCCCCACCATGGACAGCAACCTCACCTATAAACATTTTTCATAAACATCACTGTGGTGACTTGTAACAGCAATCACCCCTGCTCATTTGTACACAGACAACTAACAGTGAAGCTGAGCATGTAAAGTTTTGCACAGAAGTGCTGCTCCAGCTCCAGCAGTGTAAGCAGTTACCAAACCCTTGCAGCCCATCTCTGTCCTTGCCTATCCCAAGGCTATTCCCCCTTCAGATCTGTCAATTAAATAACTGCATATGGAATCAGTCATTAACAAAATTCTGGCATCCCTTCTGCTTGAATGGTCAGACACCTTCTTCAATTTTTAAGCTGAATTTATTCTTTAAAATTTTGTATCATTTGCTTTTGTAACAAGTGTCCTCTAGAATTTTCTCCTTCTTTGATGTTTATCTCTCACTGAATATGTACATGGTATGAATAACTCTTCACAAATTTCATTCTGCTAGGCTAAAAAAAGCAACTCTCTTTAATCCATTTTTATCAGATGGAGTCTGCATTCCTGCACACACCCTTGCAGCCATCACTGAACATGTTCCCAGTTTAAAACCATCTTTTTGGAGTAGCTATGACAAAACCATACACATTCTCTCCAATGAGTTCTCACATGATTTCTCGTACAATATGAAAGCTTCTTTGCTTCTAGTAAAAATACCTCAACTTTCTCTGAGCTGCATCACAGTAGCCACTCACTCTCACCTCCCAGTCGAGCTATAGACCAATGCCACCTCACTTTCTATGTTACTTCAAAATGAGAAGCCCCACTTGTGCAGAAAAGTTCCCGGTAATCAGCTTCTCACAGTTCCTAGCCTATTAGAGTAACCGTCCACTTTAAATACTATAATCCACAAAGTCACATAATTCTTCCTGGAGAGGAACTTGGGTGAAAGTCTTCACAAAACCCCCATAAGTTATCATTAATATATTAACTGTTAAGATTAATGAGCCATTGTGGGTATTTTGAATGGCGACCTATCATGATACCTACTAGCTTTCACACCATGCTCTCAATACTACCCTCTCATCATTAACACCCTGCCATAGCCCTAGATACATCCTCACTAACTCAGTGCAAAGGCTCCTCCTGAATTTCAAAGAGTTGAATGAGGCCCACAGCGGCCATGGCAGTTACATGGCTGAAAGATGCGCTCTACATTTGGAGTATGGAAGTATCAACATTCCCAGGAAGTACTTAGCATTTAGAAACTACTTATATCTGAAAGGATGAACAATTTAATAGACCTCAAGAGATTTTGCTCAACGGTCATTTCAACAACCCCAGTAAAGAACTTTACTCAAAGATAAGTGTACAGAGTGTAACAAAAGTCAGAAATCAAAATACCTGTAGAACCTTCTGGGAACCAGGCTGCTGAAATACAATAGCAGAGACTGAGCATTTGTGTTTTTCCAGTGCCAAATATAAAGAGTTTTTATTCAGGACAGCCATAAAAGTATCTCTGAAACAAGGCAACACACTTTTATGTTGCAAGTCCCTGCCTCAAAGTTCAGGAGCACTTGAGCTTTCATAACAAAGCTCTCTGTGCTTGTTTATTTTATGCAGAAGTTGCAGTAATGAGGAAGCCTACTGAGTGCAAAGTTTTCTTTCTACAGCATCATTCATCGGCAGAGATTGCTTTTTAAGATTACTGTCATGCTGCCGATAGACAACAGAAGCATACTATACTTTTTCAATTCCATATGCAATTTACCACCAGCAAAAAAATGCTGCAGTCTTTCAAAAATCAATCTTTCCATTTCATGTCTATCAGCATGCAGCAACACCTAAGTAAATTTCAAGGCAAAAATCTGTTCATAGGGAAATTCAATAAATATTTAATTATCTGGATTTTATAATCTCCAAGAAACATGTCTGTTAACATGTAAAATCACCATAATGGATGACTAAGCAAAACAGGTACCTTAAAAACAGGGCAGAAAAGGGGTAGTTCAGCTTGAAGTTTCCAACAGACTGAACAGTACTTCTAATAAAACAAACCAAAATAAAAACAAAAACCCCACACTAAAAAAAACACATCAGAAAAGCCCAGCAGTTATAATAAGGTAATATAAAGCTGATACATTCCTTCGCTACACCTCTGGCTATTAGATCTATCTTTATGTTTATTGTGGAAATTAACTCATTAACAACATCTTCAGGTAAGGTATTGTTTCATCTGCACCTTTCTGGTAACCGTGCAGAGATAGAGACCGGATCTGTAACAAGTCCAAGACTCAGATGCTACAAATGGAAATAATTTCTCTAAACAATACAATATTATTACAAGAAAGCTGTGAATTACGGACATCACAGAGGAAAAAGTTTTAACCTTGCTGTAACCCATTTAAGTCACTGTAGGATACAATGATTGAGTTTTAAAAAAAGAAACATCTGTTGTACTACAGTGGATGGTGCTGTCAAAACCATTTGTAAGTTCTTCTACCAATTCTTGTGCTTGAGACATGATTTTTCTATGTAACACAAGCAGTAATAAATTATTCCCCATTTACAACTGCTAGAAATACACAACATGAAGACATTCTGCACTGGTAAAGATGACAAGAAGGAATCCAAAACAAAGGCCAGATCCACAAAGGTATTTTCCAACAACTGCAAGCCTCTCATTACAAAACCTCTAGCGCCAATTACTGTGATTGCCAAGACCTTACTCTTCAGGTGACTGGTGCAACAGGAGGACGCAGAAACCACTGCACTCAATAAACATGTCACGGTCATAAATTCAGATGGGTTTCTGCCCTGTTTTTTTCCCCCCACAAGCTTCTGGACTGCTATTTACTGTACTATGATAGTCAGCTGTGCAATTTAAACCAAAACAATACAAGAAGCAGTAAGGACCTGAAGTTACAGTTTATGTCATTATCACTAAACTCCGGAGTTTACAAATCTTGCCTCTACTTGTTTTTCAAGTCATCTATAGAACAATATCTGCCCTTCCAAACAATAACCTTTTGTTTCCATATGCCTGCCCTGCTCTCCAGACAGGCACAAGCAGACTGCCCTGCCTACACCAACCCCAAAGAGAGAGTCTGAACGGAACAAAACTATCGATTCTCTGC
This sequence comes from Falco peregrinus, assembly GCF_023634155.1. Taxonomy (NCBI): domain Eukaryota; kingdom Metazoa; phylum Chordata; class Aves; order Falconiformes; family Falconidae; genus Falco; species Falco peregrinus. The sequence goes on from NC_073729.1 coordinate 16,660,166, forward strand.
CACTCACCCAGGAGGATCTTACTTTTGTTCTCGGGCATTTATTCTCCTCCCACATGCTCCTATAACATGCTAGGCTTTTAATCCAACACAAGTTTTATCAACATATTGCCCCCAAGGAGTACCTTAAACTACTCTTAGGTACGTGCAATTAAGAATGGCGTTTCATGACCCCGGGGAGAGGGACATAATGAAAATAATAGTGCAGAGGCTTCAGTAGCAGTGCAGAGATCCCTGGAACATACCAGGGCATTAAGGCTTACAGGTTTCCCTCAGTAGTGGGTGGCTGGCTCGTCCACTTGTTTCCCACACTGAAGAAAGCCCCTCACAACCCTACAAGCACATCAGCCATTCTTCATAACCTGCTTATAGCTTCCGTTTGCTTGCCCCCTCCATGCTTCAGTTTCCCGTTCAACTCCACAAGGTATGTTAATGCAGCTAAAATGCTTACACCACACCTCATGCCGTCTTTCTGGTTCCTTTTGCTGAATGAAAGATATATTGGCACCTACATTCAACTTAAAATCCCGACCTGTGCTAAATATAGACAGTCTGTCACTTGACGGTCAGACACAGAACAAAGAACAAGCTGAACTTAGTTTGTGAGGAGTTACTATATTTGTGCCATTTCCATCCAGACTCCAACAAGGAATAAACATGTTCTCTCACAAAATCAAACAAAAGCATCACTTGAGAGCGAAAATCTGCTGAGGTACAAAACAAACCCCAGGGAGACACATCCCAGCAGTCTAAGCGCCACAGATGAGTGAGTAGAGCTGTCAAGACAGAGAGAATTGCTGAAACAGTCTGCATCTATCACCACCATCAGCTACGCCTTAGTGGCGGATCATTCCCTTTCAGGATGGATTAAAATGTAAAAGGTAACTCCAAGGGACTTAAGTTAACACAGTAGTGGGTATCATTTTTATCACTATATTTTGTTATTGGGAGTAATTAGATTAATCTTAGTTGTGCTTTCATACATGTTAGTGGGCATTTCCCTGTGTTACTTTATCCTTTCCATTTTTAATCTGTGGGCATTAAATTGTATGCTTTATTTCACACAGCATCTTTCCCGGTAACACCCCTAAACCTGAAACCACACTGTAAAAACCTAGTGGAGGAATCTGCTGGTGAGATACAGAGCTCTGGAGCTCATCAGTGCTGAACAACTGGAATTTCCCCATGACACTCAGGGATCACATCCACATGACTCTAAAAGCTCTCCATCTTTGATGTTTATGTTTCACAACAAAGATGGGACAATCCACAGCATCGTGTGACCCCATGGCAACAGAGAACAGGACAAACTGGTATGCATCGGGTCATGTAGGTATCAGCTGGCGTTCTGCCAAGAAGCCTAGCTTTGTACATGACTATAATTCATTTCATTTCTTACAGGTCAGATATTTAAGTCCATTTTTTTCCCAACTTCCCCAGCTTTTACCACTGCTATTTTTTTTAATATCGCATAATGAAGACAACGTAGTTTCCTCTTGCTTTTGGTCTGCCCAGACTGTAAGATTTAGAAGTTTTGCTTCTTAAATGCACACATTTTAATTAAAAGAAAAAGTGTAAAATACTAGCCGTCCAGACCTAATTAAATCTAATACACTGTTACAGATCAGAAACTCTAATTAAGTTTCAGTATCTCCTATTGCTAATAATCACCCAGTCAGCAAATACCACTGATGAATTCCTCCACCCTCTTGCCTTTCTGTCCCTAAGGCACTGCTGACCCAATACTTAATTGGAAATTAAAACATTTTCTCACTGTACAAACTGGCCACATGTATACTCCTATTTAAAGTTCACAATTAGAGATCCTTCTAATGTTCGAAAAGAAATAGTCAGCCTAAAAGAAAAATGTCTTTCTTGAAATGTCTAAGATCAACATTCTGTGACCAACTTCTTGTGGCAAAGAATTCTGAAATGTAACTTTTTGACCAGAATATTTACCGCATTGAAGGTCAGAAACAGAACAAACCACAAGACGAAGCAAGTCTCTTGGTTGGGAAGAAGAAACAGAAGGTGAAGAAACAAAGATGAAGATGCACAAGACATAAAGGTTCACGCAGATAGGAAGATAAAGATTCTAACACTAAAACAGATCACAAAAATAAAGTAATACTTTTAGTGGTGGCCCAGTAACAAAGCCTAATAAATATAATTGACCATATTTTACAAGTTTGCTGCCAGCCATTGAATATTAGGCCTGCCCTTGCCAAGGGAATGGCAGTTTTCATTCTTACTGTTAAATGTTACACTATGCATACACTGAGTTGAGGGCTTCTGCCTTTAGGACTGTCAATCTAGATTTCATTCACACTAAATCAACTAGCAAAGAAAAAAACATACTAAGATAATTGTCTATTTGGTCTACGCTGGCATGCAGAATTTAAAATGGCAGTATTTGTCTTGATAAATTCTAACCTAAAAGACACAAAAGGGGCATTTCTTCCTAACAGTTTGGTATTTAACTGTTCATTTAATTTCAGAGCATGTATTTTTCAAAAATCAATAAACCAAATACACCGAGGTATCCTTCTACCTGATCATCTAAAAAGCAAGGCTAACCTCCAGCATCACATGTCAGGAAAAGAAATGCTGTCCCGGTGTTGAAGCAACATTTTATGTTGCCAGCTGGGAGACAGAAGAAAAAGTGATCTTGATATACTCCTTCACTGGAGCTAGTGGAAAATAAATGCACTGAAACAGTTAATATGCTTCATCCTGTGGAAAAGCAAACCTAAAGCCTTAGCTCCACAACTCAGCTGATTGTTCTACAAACCAACAAAAAGGACACCCTCAAGACAGTTTACAGGAGCTGCCCTTTTAGCAGAGGCTCCTGGGCAATGATGGCAGCAATTTGGAAGTCGGAAAAAAAATAAAAGAAAAAAGGAAAAAATAATAATAATAATCAAACCCAATGTAAAATAACTCCGAGGTCTAGAGTCTGTCCACTGTCTATGCCATTAAAGTCAGACAGGAGAATATGAGACAAGAAGGGAAACAGACAATTGTGTTCTGTTGCTTCCTTGGATTACTCTGTCTTCTGTTTCTCACCAGTCCACACGCTGGAGCAACGGCTGCAGACAGCGACAGGCAGTAGTAACAGACTTGTTTCCACATCCTTATTAACTGCTGTTCTAAGACAATGATAATAATGTGTACAAAACAGAGTCTCAATGTGTTCTATGCACAGAAGCGTCGAACACCCAGGTAAACTGGGGCTCTGGCAGAGGAGAAGAGAAGACTTTGGCCTGACCAGTCAGACTGACTCGATGAGCATCGAGCAGAGTGTGGGCGAGGTCTCCATATCTGTCTCACAAAGCTACTGGACTTGCTCGATTCTCCTTCCCTTTACATATTTATCAAGTCAATATTGATCACACTACACGAAAGCATATAGAGACCAAGCGACTCAGTGATACAACACAGCACTGCAGAATTCACACAACCTGGATTTGAAGGGATCCCATGAAAAAGGCTGATGAGAGCAAAGATAGCCCATCCATACAGGCTGCATTCAACAAACCAGGTTTAGTACCAACCTCATCTGATCACTGCAATGACTTAGCGTATGTACTCCATCTTAAAGGTGTTTTCCAACCTAAAATGATTCTACAACTCTACAAACCCAGCACAGAAGCTGGTGTCAGTTTCAGAAAATTTGTTCTAACACAGACATTCCATAGAATATGTTATCAATATGTCAAATCTACACAGCATAGCAAATGCCCTAGTCAAAAAAGAAAATATTAATAAATCACACTTTTCTCAAAAATCCAAGCAATTGCTGTCACAATCACACACAACTCACTGCAACAACACTGCAGTATTGGGCCTTAGAGGCTTTCTACTAGATCATTTGGTGATTTATTGGTATACCTATAGACAAAGTGGAAGCTATTCAAGTGATAAAAGTCAAAAAAGCTGTGCCACATCTTAAGAATTCTTCACGGTATGTATTTAACTACACAGTGAAAACAGTTTCATGTCAAGAGAAGCTAGAGTCAGCTCTCCTTTTTATTTGTGGGTTATATAGTCCTCATTTGTTTTAAAGCAATTGACCAGCTCAACGAATTATTACTGTTTTGCACTCAAATGTGCTTGAATTTCCTACATTTCATTTAGCGATACAAATTCTGGCTTCTGGCACATATTTTTGAAGGAACAGACTTGCGATAAAACCATATTTTGGCAACGCAGCAGGCACAACTCAAACGTAACAGGAATATTGCAATTGTGTTGCACAAATGCTCCTTCCAGCACTGCGCACCTACACAGTGAGATCAATAAATATGATCTGCAACTGCTGAGGATCAGAGCTGAACATTCAAGCGTCTGCACTCGCTTTGGGCTTGGAAAACAAAAATTGCATTAAGCTTTGTGTTGGGTCAAACTTAGAGGATCTATGTGTCTTCACATCATTTTTTACCCAGTACTCACTTCCCTGCATCCTTGAAATAACGCAATAAAAAGATTTCACGTCAGCTAGTCGACATCGCAAGTGAAATGCAAATAACCCTGCTAGCAGAAGATATTTTTATATGATCTATCACCAATATAATTGTCATACATTCATGAGAAAGTCTCACCTGACTTACTGGAAGACTTTTCAAATTATTAAAGTTTAATGAGAAATACCTAACGTGACTGAATAAGGTTGATTATTTAACTGGGGACCTCTGTGAAAAGGCAGGTAGCTGGGTTCAACAGTAACTCTGGTAATTATATTAGCATCTTAATTACATAAAAATAATAGTGGCAACCTGACAGAAAGTAATAAATTGACTTCAGGTTACTAAATACGAAGAGTGCATCTCTCACAAGGCTCCAGAGCTGCCTGAGCTAGCACTGAGCAAGACAGGACACTGGAGGCAGCAAAGCAGCTGCTGTACTTGGCTCCGAGGGCACCGCTAAGCTCCCACTGCTCAGCACAGCCCGTGACGCACTGGGGTCAACGAGTCCCCAGCTTCCTGCACCCAGCGCCCTTTGCGTGCTCTGGCCACCGTGGTTCCATTCCACAATGTGGAGATGCTCTCAGTCTTCTCCCTTTGCTAAGTGTAAGCAGAATTCAAATATTATTGCATGGAAGTTTCTACTGTCCTCCTTTCTACTAAGACCGCTTACTTTTGTGACATTTCCACATCCACAGCCATTTATCACTGCACACACTAAAAAGGCCATGTTAAAGCCTCTGAATGTGTGTTCAACAGCCCTCACGAACAAATGTCACTGTCCACATAAATCTGAATAACTGCCTGCAGAGGCACACACTCCAGCATCCTCCACGTACTGCACATTTTATCAACTAGTGTATAACCACCTGTAGGGTTAAAATAATTTCCTTTAAATTAGAAGTATTTTCATCCTTGTACAGCAGAGGCAGTCTGTGGATGAGAGAAGTGCTTAAGTGGCTTAGCTAAGTGGAGATAAATGTTGCTTTTGCAGTATGTTGAAGTCGCCAATATGAGACACATGAACGCAGCCTATGACGCTTCAGAACAATCAGTCCTGCCGAGCATTTCAGCATTGCACTATGCTACAAATAAAAAATGCTAAGGGTCAGAAGAGTGCACGTGTTCTCTAAATGAAACAAACAAATTCTTAACAAAGATGCTTTTTCTGATGATACCTGCACAATTTCATAAGAATTAACAGCTTAAGCTCTTGCAGCAGTTTGAAATATTATCTGCCAAAGGGAATTTTCAAGGCAAGAACAGACTGTCTGTCCTCTTATATATTACCTCATTAACGTGTGCCTAGCATGCCTACCTGGAACAGATGGAAGCCTGACTGGACCTGTCCGGTAAAACCTAGGAGACAGTTTACAAGGTCTGTCAGGGTCACAGTGTCAGAAAGAACATTAATGTTTAAGCAACAATTAAATAACTATATTGAAATGCAAATACACTATGTCAGGTTTGCTAACATTAAGCTCAGTCTACAGCACAGTTTATTTGCACCGAAGGCCAGCATATTTCTCACTGACTGCTGGAACATAGCAGCATAAAAGATTTTGAAGCCTATACAAAAATCACAGTTCAGAGCTTAGAAACACACCATAAAAGTACCTCAAATTATATTTCAAGATGTGTATCATACTTCTGTTTAATGTGCAATCTTCAGTTTTAAGTACTCAGCACAAAGAAACATTGTTTACAAATTCCTAACATCTACCTTTATCAGCAACAGCTAATTACACTTGTTTTCACGCAAGTGATTTCATGCATTAGGTATAATTTAACTGTATTACTAGGTGTAACTCTCCCCAGTAGACATCCAGACCAACAGGAACAGTAATGTAAGTAATACGTAAAGGAAAAATGCAGAAGGAAAGATCTAAAAAAAGCACTCGCATGCCTCAAATGCAGCATGGATGGAATCTAGGTAACTACATGCAAAAATGCCATCCAGCACTCTTCCTCAGTCCATCTCTCCAGCCTACTCACTGAGCCCCATCAGAGATACCAGGCACCTCTGTTCTGCACAGAAAACTCGAGACAACACATAAACCTTTGGCACAGAATGAGGTGCTGTCAGCTGGAGTAAATGGAACACAAGCTGCCTCAGTCTGTGTGGACCCCCAGCCCCACTGTCCTCATGCCCAAGCACCCCACGAGTCTGCCAGGGGGTCCCACAAGAAAGCACCAACTTCTGCAAAAAGCCTTCAGCCTGGAGCCACACAGGTCCACAGGAATCAAGGCAAGGAGGACACGTCATCACCAATGCCCTGTGTAACTGTCTGCTGCTGAAGTACTTGTCCAGGAGTTGGGAAAAAGCGAGGGTTAACTCCCCCTCACTCCAGAAGAAATGAAACTGAGCTCCATCTCTTTCAGGAAAAAATGCACTGTGGCAAGGGAAGTGAGAGAGGTTTCCCATCTTTGTCTCTCTTGTCCCACAACTGAAGACATGGGAAACATGGGAGGAGAAAAGCAAGCACAAGGATACACAGCTCCCTTAGTCGTAACAGCAAGCAGCCATAAGATGGGAAGTATATTGCCTGTCCTCCACTCCAGCTGTGTGCAGGTGCTTTTTTGTTTCTTTTTCTTTCACCTGATGAACATTTAATGCAATGGGTACAAATACTCAGTGGATCGACCCTTACCATCTAAGCTATTTCTGAATTGCAGTGCTTTTACAGCAGTAAACGACTAAGTAAATAACGGAGCACTCAAAATCACTTGGCAATAACCATTAGCAACCACTTACAGATTCCTACTCATTTTTATTTTGGCTCAGACTACGTCTCTGTGACGTCACTGAAATTTAGTTTCTAAATCTTCTTCTAAGCCCACTCTATTTGCCAAGGATTCAAAGATAAGCAGTAAGTGGATTTGGCTATTCAGTTATCCTTTCTTCAGATATGATGAGTTCAATATCCCCTCGATACCCACAGCAAAAGATGAACGCTTACTGTCTGTGTTTATTCTAACCCATGTGATATAAACACAGCAAAGCATATTCGGCATGAATAAACTAAAAAACTAAGTACCTAATTATGTACGTAGTCTCATTGGAGTCAATCACTTACTTTTAGTTAGACACATACCTTGCTCAGTCATGTCTAAAATTACCACATTAAGAATTTTCTCACTTGCCTCTCTGTGAAGGCTAAGGGAATACTGCGCTGTGCATGCAGGACTGATTTGATTACCTCAATCTTTTATTGGGAAATAACATATGTCATGGCAATGTCAGACGAGTATTGTTTCCTTTGTTCTGTTCAGAGGGAGGAAAGAATAG